>NC_089224.1:48464384-49174384 GCF_963924675.1 Phocoena phocoena | reverse complement strand
AATAATATGATTTAGTAACGAGCATGAAGACCTCTATTCATGGGAAAACATGCATGGATGAGGGGAGTCCAGTGCCTAACAAGCTGTGGAGCACTCTTTCAAGGGATTTGGGGCAGGAGGGAGTTTTATAGAGCATTATAAGAGGCAAAGCAGAAACAGGGCATGATTGGCTAGGAGGTCAGGGATTTTCTTGTAAAGCTAGCGGGTCCTATTTTCTAGGATAAGGTAGCTAGCTAAAGTTCGCAAACTAGCTAAAGCTGAATTGGAGGATTGTGATTGGTATATGTTAGCTTTCCTTGACAGTGATGCATTTCCCGTTAGTGCAGCTGACTTAGGTTCCAGTTTCTGACCCAGGCCGGGCCGCTGGGGCACTCTGCATTTTGTGGGTCCCGATATATGAATTATCTTTATCAATGCCCATTCACTGATAGGTAATAATCAGGAGGAGTTGTTAATACCTAGAAGAAGAAAGACAGAATTTCAGCAAAACATGTTTATCAAATCTGTGGATAACGTGACACTGAAAGGGCTGGAAAATACAAGATAGAATCAAAATCCCCAAAGATCTCAATAGACTGGGAAGACATAGTTATCCAAAAGACTACAGGGTCCTTTACTTGGCTATAAAATGTTAATTGTTCAACTATGCAATGGGAAAATATGGCACTTTGTAATAGTGAATTTAAAAGTATATTTTGTTAAATCCTGTAAGAGTCTCAGTACAATAATGCATGCTGGAAAAGCTTATACAAATTTAGTCTACATCTACCAGGAGTACTACTAAGTACTTCTCATTGTACACTTGAAGTATGAAATTGAATTCTGGACACAATGCTCCATCAAAATAAGCTGGTGTACTTTTCGAGAGGGACCAGGATGGGAAAGCATCTCAAAAGCATTCATGTTAGGAGTACTTGAACAAGCTAGGGATGTTTTCCTTAGAGATGTTGCAAGCATCATATAACTATATCCAAATAGTTAGATCATCCATGTGGAAAAGGGATTGAACTTAAATTTCTGCTCAGCATCAACACCAGCACTTCTAATCTTCTTCCCTTTATTTTTTTTCTTTAACACAAACTATTAACATACTATGTGTTTTATATATATATATATAACTTAGTCTTCTTCTTTGTCACCTGTCTCCCCACCCCACTGGGCTGAAAGCTACCTGAGGGCAAGGAGTTTCATCTATTTTTTTTTTTCACTCACCACTTTACCCTTGTGCCCAGAAAAGTGCCTAGTACATAGTTGGTGCTTAACAAGTATTATATTGAATGATGAATACCCATAAGACATGGAACTAGATCAATTCATGAAAGGCTCAGAGATTCAGATTTTGTTCCAGACTAGGAGAAAACTTTCTTTTAGAAATATTAAAGCTTTCTGCCCTGGGTCAGAAAGTAGTGAGTGTTCCAACCCTGCAAGCGTTAAAACATGTGCTTCCTGAGTTAACACTTGGAGAAATACTATAGAAGTGATGCTGCAAGCATGTGATATTAGATAATCTAACTTCTTGATGAGATTTTATAATTTTTAAAAATATATTTAAACTAATTTTCTCTCAATATATTTAGTGTAATTTTCTCTCTTAACAATGAGAACCAGTAAATGCCCAAATTAAACTTGTAGCTACCTTTATAACCTGTGCTGTAATATTATTTGGTCTTGAACTTAAAGAGGTACGTTTAACAACTCTTCTTCTTGGGCTTTATATCCCCTCTTTTTTCCAAAATCAGTGATTCTGAAGCACAGACCTTACAAAATTTGGGAACAGTTATTGTAGAAACATCCCAGAAAATAAGTCCTACAGAGGATAGAGGAGACCAGAAAGAAAGCCAAACAGAAGACAGCCAAATGCAAGGAAAAGAAATAGTACAAATATATCCAAATGTAGATGGAAAGACTCCAAAGGTATATCACAATTTTGCTTAATTATAAGCTATGTTTTTAATGTTATCTCATGCTTCATAACTTAAATCAATTTTTGTTGCCAGTGATTTAATTTAAATCCTTAAAAAATTGTTTTCTTTGGAATATACAGTGAAAATACTCACTTTTTAATAATTTTCAAATACTAATTTAGTATAATCTTTTGCATAGATGAACATGGAAATAGATATAATTTTCCTGAATATAAATCTTAAGGTATTTATCTTTCAGCCAAAAAAAAAATGGATGTGATAATAAGCTCATTGCTGTTTCCAGGTATATAAAATATATGAAAAGAAGAAATTTCTGTTTTTATATTAGCCTTCATGATAATAAATTATTTAGTCTGACTAAATTTTTAAATTTCTGATTTCTACGTAATGTATTTTATTCCCCAGCGTATTTTTTTTATTTTGCTGTTCAGATTTTTTAAAATTTCAACCTAATGTATTTTATTCCCCAATATATTTTATTTTATTTTTTATTTTCTTTATTTTTATTTTTTCTAAAGTTTTATTTACATGTTTGCAATTGAGATGCTGATTCTGCTTATGTCTTTTTTTTAACATATTAATTGGTGTATAATTCCTTTACAATGTTGTGTTAGTTTCTGCTATATAATGAAGTTAATCAGCTACACGTATATATATATTCCCATATGCTATCCCTCTTGTGTCTCCCTCCCACGCTCCCTATCCCACACCTCTATGTGGTCACAAAGCACCGAGCTGATCTCCCTGTGCTACGCGACTGCTGCCCACTAGCTATCTGTTTTACATATGGTAGTGTATATATGTCAGTGCAACTCTCTCACTTCATCCCATCTTACAGTTCCCCCTCCCCGTGTGCTCAAGTCCATTCTCTACGTCTGCGTCTTTATTCCTGTCCTGCCCCTATGTTCATCAGAACCTTTTTTTCTTGAGACTCCATATATATGTGTTACCATACGGTATTTGATTTTCTCTTTCTGACTTACTTCACTCTGTATGACAGACGCTGGGTCCATCGACCTCACTACAAATAACTCAATTTCATTTCTTTCTTTGGCTGAGTAATATTCCACTGTATATATATATATGCCACATCTTCTTTATCCTTTCATCTGTCGATGGACACTTAGGTTGCTTCCATGTCCTGGCTATTGTAAATAGTGCTGCACTGAACATTGGGGTACATGTCTCTTTTTGAATTATGGTTTTCTCAGGGTATATGCCCAGTAGTGGGATTGCTGGATCGTATGGTAGTTCTGTTTTTAGTTTTTTAAGGAACATCCAATACTGTTTCTCCATAGTGACTTTATCAATTTACATTCCCAGCAACAGTGCAGAAGGGTTCCCTTTTCTCCACACCCTCTCCAGCATTTATTGTTTGTAGATTTTTGATGATGGCCATTCTGACCGGTGTGAGGTGATACCTCATTGTAGTTTGAATTTGCATTTCTCTAATGATTAGTGATATTGACCATCATTTTATGTGTTTATTGGCAATCTGTATATATTCTTTGGAGAAAAGTCTATTTAGGTCTTCTGCCCATTTTTGGATGGGGTTGTTTGTTTTCTTGATATTGAGCTGCATGAGCTGCTTGTATATTTTGGACATTAATCCTTTGTTAGTTGCTTCATTTGCAAATATTTTCTCCCATTCTGAGGGTTCTCTTTTCGTCTCGTTCAAGGTTTCCTTTGCTGTGCAAAAGCTTTTAAGCTTCATTAGGTCCCATTTGTTTGTTTTCATTTCCATTTCTCTAGGAGGTGGGTCAAAAAGAATCTTGCTGTGATTTATGTCATAGAGTGTTCTGCCTATGTTTTCCTCTAAGAGTTTGATAGTTTCTGGCCTTACATTTAGGTCTTTAATCCATTTTCAGTTTCTTTTTGTGTATGGTGTTAGGGTGTGTTTTAATTTTATTCTTTTACATGTATCTCTCCATTTTTCCCAGCACCACTTATTGAAGAGGCTGTCTTTTCTCCATTGTATATTCTAGCCTCCTTTATTAAACATAAGGTGACCATATGTGCATGGGTTTATTTCTAGGCTTTCTATCCTGTTCCATTGATCTATATTTCTGTTTTTATGCCAGTAATGTATTGTCTTGATTACTGTAGCTTTGTAGTATAGTCTGAAGTCAGGGAGCCTGATTCATCCAGCTTTGTTTTTCTTTCTCAAGATTGCTTTGGCTATTCGGGGTCTTCTGTGTTTCCATACAAATTGTAAATTTTTTTGTTCTTTTTCTGTGAAAAATGCTATGAATAGTTTGATGGGGATTGCATTGAAGCTGTAGTTTGCTTTGGGTCTTACAGTCATTTTCACAATGTTGATTCTTTCAATGCAAGAACATGGTATATCTCTCCATCTGTATCGTCTTTAATTTCTTTGATCAGTGTCAAAGTTTTCTGCATACCAGTCTTTTGTCTCCTTAGGTAGGTTTATTCCTAGATATTTTATTCTTTTTGTTGCAGTCGTAAATGGGAGTGTGTTCTTAATTTCACTTTCAGATTTTTCATCATTAGTGTATAGGAATGCAAAAGATTTCTGTGCATTAATTTTGTATCCTGCTACCTTCCCAAATTCATTGATTAGCTCTAGTAGTTTTCTGGTGGCATCTTTAGGATTTTCTATGTATAGTGTCATGTCATCAGCAAACAGTGACAGTTTTACTTCTTCTTTTCTGATTTGGATTCCTTTTATTTCTTTTTCTTCTCTGGTTGCTGTGGCTGAAAGTTCCAAAACTATGTTGAATAATAGTGGAAAGAATGGGCAACCTTGTCTTGTTCCTGATTGTAGAGGAAATGGTTTCAGTTTTTCACCATTGAGAACGATGTTTGCTGTGAGTTTTTCATATATAGCCTTTATTATGTTGAGGTAAGTTCCCTCTATGCCTACTTTCTGTAGAGTTTTTATCATAATTGGATGTAGAATTTTGTCAAAGGCTTTTTCTACTTCTAATGAGATTATCATGTTATTTTTTTAACATCTATTTTGGAGTATAATTGTTTTATACTCCTTTATGCTTTATAATTGCTTTATACTATTTTATATTGCTTTATGGTGTCTTAGTTTCTGCTTTATAACAAAGTGAATCAGTTATACATATACATATGCTCCCATATCTCTTCCCTCTTGCGTCTCCCTCCCTCCCACCCTCCCTGTCCCACCCCTCTAGGTCGTCACAAACCACAGAGCTGATCTCCCTGTGCTATGTGGCTGCTTCCCACTAGCTATCCATTTTACATTTGGTAGTGTATATATGTCCATGCCACTCTCTCACTTTGTCACAGCTTACCGTTCCCCGTTCCCATATCCTCAAGTCTGTTCTCTAGTAGGTCTGTGTCTTTATTCCCGTCTTGCCCCTAGGTTCTTCATGACCTTTTTTTTTTTCTTAGATTCCATATATATGTGTTAGCATACGGTATTTGTTTTTTCTCTTTCTGACTTACTTCACTCTGTATGACAGACACTAGGTCCATCCACGTCACTACAAATAACTCAATTTCGTTTCTTTTTACGGCTGAGTAATATTCCATTGTGTATATGTGCCACATCTTCTTTATCCATTCATCTGTTGATGGATACTTAGGTTGCTTCCATGTCCTGGGTATTGTAAATAGAGCTGCAATGAACATATTGATACATGACTCTTTTTGAATTACGGTTTTCTCAGGGTATATGCCCAGTACTAGGATTGCTGGGTCATATGGTAGTTCTATTTGTGGTTTTTTTAAGGAACCTCCATACTGTTCTCCATAGTGGCTGTATCAATTTACATTCCCATCAACAGTGCAAGAGGGTTCCCTTTTCTCCACACCCTCTCCAGCATGTATTGTTTCTAGATTTTTTGATGGTGGCCATTCTGACTGGTGTGAGATGATATCTCATTGTAGTTTTGATTTGCATTTCTCTAATGATTAATGATGTTGAGCATTCTTTCATGTGTTTGTTGGCAATCTGTATATTGTGTTTGGAGAAGTGTCTATTTAGGTCTTCTGCCCATTTTTGGATAGGGTTGTTTGCTTTTTTGTTACTTAGCGGCATGAGCTTGTTGTAAATTTTGGAGATTAATCCTTTGTCAGTTGCTTCATTTGCAAATATTTTCTCCCATTGTGAGGGTTGTCTTTTGGTCTTGTTTATGGTTTCCTTTGCTGTTCAAAAGCTTTTAAGTTTCATTAGGTCCCATTTGTTTATTTTTGTTTTTATTTCCATTTCTCTAGAAGGTGGGTCAAAAAGGATCTTGCTGTGATTTATGTCATAGAGTGTTCTGCCTATGTTTTCCTCTAAGAGTTTGATAGCATCTGGCCTTACATTTAGGTCTTTAATCTATTTTGAGCTTATTTTTGTGTATGGTGTTAGGGAGTGTTCTAATCTCATACTTTTACTTGTACCTGTCCAGTTTTACCAGCACCACTTTTTGAAGAGGCTGTCTTTTCTCCATTTTATATTCTTACCTCCTTTATAAAAGATAAGGTGACCATATGTGCGTGGGTTTATCTCTGGACTTTCTGTCCTGTTCCATTGATCTATATTTCTGTTTTTATGCCAGTAATGTATTGTCTTGATTACTGTAGCTTTGTAGTATAGTCTGAAATCAGGGAGCCTGATTCCTCCAGCTCCGTTTTTCGTTCTCAGGATTGCTTTGGCTATTTGGGGTCTTTTGTGTTTCCATACAAATTGTGAAATTTTTTGTTCTAGTTCTGTGAAAAATGCCAGTGGTAGTTTAATAGGGATTGCATTGAATCTGTAGATTGCTTTGGGTAGTAGAGTCATTTTCACAATGTTGATTCTTCCCATTCAAGGACATGATATATGTCTCCATCTATTTGTATCATCTTTAATTTCTTTCATCAGTGTCTTACAATTTTCTGCATACAGGTCTTTTGTCTCCTTAGGTAGGTTTATTCCTAGATATTTTATTCTTTTTGTTGCAGTCGTAAATGGGAGTGTTTTCTTGATTTCACTTTCAGATTTTTCATCATTAGTGTATAGGAACGCCGGAGATTTCTGTGCATTAATTTTGGATCCTGGTACTTTACCAAATGCATTGGTTAGTTCTAGTAGTTTTCTGGTGGCATCTTTAGGATGCTCTATATATAGTATCATGTCATCTGCAAACAGTGACAGCTTTACTTCTTCTTTTCCGATTTGGATTTCTTTTATTTCTTTTTCTTCTTTGATTGCTGTGGCTAGAACTTCCAAAACTACGTTGAATAAGAGTGGTGAGAGTGGGCAACCTTGTCTTATTCCTGATCTTAGTGTAAATGGTTTCAGTTTTTCACCATTGAGAACAATATTGGCTCTGGGTTTGTCATATATGGCCTTTATTATTTTGAGGAAAGTTCCCTCTATGCTTACTTTCTGCAGAGTTTTTATCATAAATGGGTGTTGAATTTTGTCAAAAGCTTTCTCTGCATCTATTGAGATGATCATATGGTTTTTCTCCTTCAATTTGTTAATATGGTTTATTACATTGATTTATTTGCATATATTGAAGAATCCTTGCATTCCTGGAAGAAACCCCACTTGATCATGGTGTATGATCCTTTTAATGTGCTGTTGGATTTTGTTTGCTAGTATTTTGTTGAGGATTTTTGCATCTATGTTCACCAGTGATATTGGCCCATAGTTTTCTTTTTTTCTGACATCTTTTTCTCGTTCGGTTTCAGAGTGATGGTGGCCTCGTAGAGTGAGTTTGGGAGTGTTCCTCCCTCTGCTATATTTTGGAAGAGTTTGAGAAGGATAGGTGTTAGCTCTTCTCTAAATGTTTGATAGAATTCGCCTCTGAAGCCATCCAGTCCTGGGCTTTTGTTTGTTGGAAGATTTCTAATCACAGTTTCATTTTCAGTGCTTGTGATTGGTCTGTTTATATTTTCTATTTCTTCCTGGTTCAGTCTCGGAAGGCTGTGCTTTTCTAAGAATTTGTCCATTTTTTTGAGGTTGTCCATTTTATTGGCATATAGTTGCTTGTAGTAATCTCTCATGATGCTTTGTATTTCTGCAGTGTCAGCTGTAACTTCTTTTTCATTTCTAATTCTATTGATTTGAGTCTTCTCCCTTTTTTTCTTGATGAGTCTGGCTGATGGTATATCAATTTTGCTTATGTTCTCAAAGAACCAGCTTTTAGTTTTATTGATCTTTGCTATCATTTCCTTCATTTCTTTTTCATTTATTTCTGATCTGATCTTTATGATTTTTTTTCTTCTGCTAACTTTGGGTTTTTTTGTTCTTCTTTCTCTAATTGCTTTATGTGCAAGCTTAGGTTGTTTATTTGAGATTTTTCCTGCTTCATAAGGTAGGATTGTATTGCTATAAACTTCCCTCTTAAAACTGCTTTTCCTGCATCCCATAGGTTTTGGGTCGTCGTGTCTCCATTGTCATTTGTTTCTAGGTATTTTTAGATTTCCTCTTTGAGTTCGTTAGTGATCACTTCGTTATTTAGTAGTGTATTTTTTAGCCTCCATGTGTTTGTAATTTTTACAGATCTTTTCCTGTAATTGATATGTAGTCTCATAGCATTGTGGTCAGAAAAGATACTTGATACGATTTCAGTTTTCTTAAATTTACCAAGGCTTGATTTGTGACCAAAGATATGATCTATCCTGGAGAATGTTCCATGAGCACTTGAGAAAAATGTGTATTCTGTTGTTTTTGGGTGGAATGTCCTATAAATATCAATTAAGTCTATCTTGTTTAATGTATCATTTAAAGCTTGTGTTTCCTTATTTATTTTTATTTTGGATGATCTGTCCATTGGTGAAAGTGGGGTGTTAAAGTCCCCTACTATGAATGTGTTACTGTCGATTTCCCCTTTCATGGCTCTTAGTATTTGCCTTATGTATTCAGGTGCTCCTATGTTGGGTGCATTAATATTTATAATTGTTATATCTTCTTCTTGGATCGATCCCTTGATCATTATGTAGTGTCCTTCTTTATCTCTTATAATAGTGTTTATTTTAAAGTCTATGTTTTCTGATATGGGAATTGCTACTCCAGCTTTCTTTTGATTTCCATTTGCATGGAATATCTTTTTCCATGCCCTCACTTTCAGTCTGTATGTGTCCCTGGGTCTGAATTGGATCTCTTGTAGAAAGCATATATATGGGTCTTGTTTTTGTATCCATTAGGCCAGTTTGTGTCTTTTGGTGGAAGCATTAATCCATTTGCATTTAAGGTAATTATCGATATGTATGTTTCTATTCCCATTTTCTTGGGTTTGTTATTGTAGGTCTTTTCCTTCTCTTGTGTTTCTTGCCTAGAGAAGTTCCTTTAGCATTTGTTGTAAAGCTGGTGTGGTGGTGCTGAACTCTCTCAGCTTTTGCTTTTCTGTAAAGGTTTTAATTTCTCCATCAAATCTGAATGAGACCCATGCTGGGTAGAGTAATCTCGGTTTTAGGTTTTTCTCCTTCATCACTTTAAATATGTCCTGCGAGTCCCTTCTGGCTTGCAGAGTTTCTGCTGAAAGATCAGCTGTTAACCTTATGGGGATTCCCTTCTGTGTTATTTGTTGTTTTTCTCTTGCTGCTTTTAATGTTTTCTTTGTATTTAATTTTTGATAGTTTGATTAATATTTTTCTTGGTGTGTTTCTCCTTGGATTTATCCTGTATGGGACTCTCTGTGCTTCCTGGACTTGATTAACTATTTCCTTTCCCATATTAGGGAAGTTTACAACTATAATCTCTTTAAATATTTTCGCAGTCCCTTTCTTTTTCTCTTCTTCTTCTGGAACCCCTGTAATTCGAATGTTTGTGCGTTTAATGTTGTCCTAGAGGTCTCTGAGACTGTCCTCAGTTCTTTTCATTCTTTTTTCTTTATTCTGCTCTGCAGTAGTTATTTCCACTATTTTATCTTCCAGGTCACTTATCCGTTCTTCTGCCTGAGTTATTCTGCTATTGATCCCTTCTAGAGTATTTTAAATTTCATTTATTGGGTTGTTCATTGTTGCTTGTTTCCTCTTTAGTTCTTCTAGGTCCTTGTTAAATGTTTCTTGCATTTTCTCTATTCTATTTCCAAGATTTTGGATCATCTTTACTATCATTATTCTGAATTATTTTTCAGGTAGAGTGCCTATTTCTTCTTCATTTGTTAGGTGTGGTGGGTTTTTACGTTGCTCCTTGATCTGGTGTGTGTTTTTCTGTCTGCTCATTTTGCTTATCTTACTGCGTTTGTGGTCTCCTTTTTGCAGGCTGCAGGTTCATAGTTCTCGTTGTTCTTGGTGTCTGTCCCCAGTGGCTAAAGTTGGTTCAGTGGGTTGTGTAGGCTTCCTGGTGGAGGGGACTAGTGCCTGTGTCTGGTGGATAAGGCTGAATCTTGTCTTTGTGGTGGGCAGGTCCAGGTCTGGTGCTGTGTTTTGGGGTGTCTGTGAACATAGTATGATTTTAGGCAGCCTCTCTGCTAATGGGTGGTGTTGTGTTCCTGTCTTGCTAGTTGTTTGGTATGGAGTGTCCAGCTCTGGAGCCTGCTGGTCGTTGAGAGGAGGTGGGTCTTAACGTTGAGATGGAGATCTCCGGGAGAGGTCTCACCGATTGATATTACACAGGGCCGGGACGTCTCTGGTGGACCAGTGTGCTGAACTTGGCACTCCCACATCAGAGGCTCAGGCCTGACACCTGGCCGGAGCACCAAGACCCTGTCAGTCTCACGGCCAGGTACGTGGGGAGTTTTTGCCTTTTCGTAAGCCTGAGGTCTTCTGACAGTTTTCAGTAGGTGTTCTGTAGGAGTTGTTCCACATGTAGATGTATTTCTGATGTATTTGTGGGGAGGAAGGTGATCTCCTCCACATCTTACTCCACCATCTTGAAGCACCCCCCATCCCTAATATATTTGAAATCTTAAAATATTGACGTTCCAAAACAACTTATTAAATAATTCTTATCATTGATACATCATGTCATCAAAAGTTTTATCTATTCAATGTAAATCAGTGAAAAAATGAAAAAAGGTAATTTTATTTTGTTTAAAACAAAAAGATTACCATTGAAGTAATGTATAAGGTTCTTTAAAAACCTAATTCAAAGTGTTTATTATTTGAGATCTGGCCAGAACTTTAGAGGAAAAAGTTCCAGGGTGACAAAAGTTTATTTTAGTTACTACCATGATGAAGAATTATATTCTAAGTACCTGCTGATTGAGTGGTTGGTTGATAAATAGATTTTATAGAAAACTATTTTGTTATACATTATATTATTGTGAATTTTGTTTAGTTGCAGTCGATTTTGTGCAGCTTGATGAGTTTATAAATAAAAGGAACTCATAATTCTATTCATAAAACAAGAGAGTGTTAGTGTAAACTACTTGGAGTAGATCTGTGTACATTTTTGGCAGTCAGAAAGTAACAGTTGATCAAATTGTACCAATTGGGTTTGGGAAATAGTAGAACTTCTCCCTCACTCCAAAGGTAACCATTATCTTACCTTTAATCACTCCCCTTCTTTTCTTTATAATTTTATTTCTTCTAATATTATGGTTAATTTTGCCTGCTTTTGAACTTTATGGAATCTATAAGGTATGTCTTCTTTTGTTTCTTGCCTTATTTTATTCAGTGATATGTGGTGTTCATTCATTTTTTTTTGTATATAGTATTTCATTGTCCGAATATATCACAATTTATTTATCCATTCTATTGCTGAATTTTGGGTTGCTTCAGTTTGGATTTCTTGCAAATAATGTTGCAATGAATGTTCTTGTAAATGTCTTCCACTGTACTGGTATGGACGTGTCTGTAATGAAATCCCTAGGGGGTAGAATTACTGCACCATAGACTATGTGTTTCTACGATTTTTGGTGATACTGCTATTTTCCAAAGTGTTGTACCCACCAACAGGCTGTAAACATTTTTACTGCTTCTCATCAACATTTGTTATGTTAGTCCTTCTTATCTCAGCCACTTTTGTTTGTATGTTTAGGTGTATCATTGTGGGTTTAGTTTACATTGTGTGATTACTAATAAAGTGTTGAATAATACTTTCTTACAATTATTGACCATTTGGAATTCTTCAGTGAATTGCTTCCTCAACTCTGTGCCATTTACAAATGAGTTGTCTGTGTTTTTCTTATTCATCCGTAGGAGTTCTTACATATGCTACATATGAGCCTTATGTTGATTATATACACTGTAGATATCTTTCCCTACTCCATGCTATGCCTTTTCACCCTTTTTATTGGAATCTTTTGGGGAATAGAACATCATAATTCTATTGTGGTCAAATTTAACAATTTTTTTCGTGTATGAATAACACTTTTTATGTCCTCTGTAATTATTCTTTACCTACTTCAACTTAGATATTTTTTATACTACCTTACTTGTTATCTTTTTCTGTTTTATCTGATTTACTGTTTTGATTTTTGTGTCTGTCTGGCATTTATTTTTGCATGTGATGAATGATAGGGATTAAGTTTTACACTTTGCCCCACTGTTCAACAGCACCAACTTTGCTGTAAATTACACGTGCATATACATGCAGGTATGTCTCTAGACTTTTTCTTCTGTTCCATCAGTATATTTATCTATACCATACTGTCTCATTAAGTTTATTGTATAGTACTCTTGATTTATAATAGAGCAAGTCTCCCACCTTGTTTTCTTTCAAGAGTCTCTTCAGTATTCTTGGTCCTTGGCTCTTTAGAATCAGCTTCTCACAAACAATCCTTTGGGATTTTGATAGGGACTGTATAAATATAAATTTAATAATAAAACTATGAGAAGACTCTGAAAGGTGGAGAGGAGACACACTGGGTAGGGATCTCAGCACTGAGAGAAGAACATGGTTGGTGAGTTCTCTGGGTTTTCATTTTGCCTGACATATCCTGGCCTGGATGCTGAAGAAACCTGCAACTTGGAAAGGCCAATTGGTTAGATGATAAAAGCCCCCTGTAAAACCCTGTTCTCTCTAGTCAAAGGACTAGGAAATGGACAGCCCAGTAAGACAGAAAACTTTTACACAATAACTGTACTACTCTAGCCGAACACCACAGAAAAAATTACAACCCTACAGCTACCCCCACCAGTAAAGACCTAGTGGGGAACCTACACTTTCACTCTCATCTGGCTATAAGAAGGCATCCCTCCTCCTTCTAACAGGGCCCAGTGAGGGGCCAATGGTAATGACTCCCTCAATTTATGTCATTAGAGACCACATAGGGAGCTGGACATCTGCCTCTATCCAGCACTAAAGAGATGCCCCTTTTGTTTCCTAGCAGGGTTCCTCTAGATTTCAGAGGTGAAGTGCAGAAATTTGGACATTCATTACCTCGCATACCTATAAAGCCTCCCACACCCTCCGCACTGTGTCAAGAGAGGCCAAGTTAGGAGCAGAAAAAAAGTCCTGCTCCATTTCACAACCAGGGTGGTATTAGCAGAGGTCTGTGGGGAGCCTGAACTTTCACCCCCACCGAGAGTAATGAGGTGCTCCTCCCCAACCAGGGTGTCAGCAGAGACTGGACTTCTATCCCCAACTGGCGGTAATGAGGTGGTCCTCCTTGCTCCGTGAGTGTGGCATCAGAGGAAGCCTGCTAAAACAAAAGATTTAAATAAGATATGGAGTCTTGAAACATAATACCCAAAATGTCCAGGATATAACTGAAAATCACTCATTATACCTAGCAACCAGGAACACCTCAACTTGCATGAAAAAAAGGAAACAACAGAAGGTAACAGCAAGATGACATAGACAATCCGATTATATGACAGCACTTTAAAGTAGCTGTCATTAAAAATGCTTCAACAAGCATTTACAAACAGGTTTGAAACAAATGAAAAAATAGAACATCTCAAGAATGAAATAGAAATTCTCATCAATGAAATAGAATATATAAAAAAGAACCAAATGGGAAATTAACCAAAAAATAAGATAACTATTTTGTGTCTGCCCCACAGAGGAGGTCATCATTCCCCACCACTCAATTTGATGTCAAGACTGGTGACACCAAACACCCACCAAGAGGGGAAGAAAGGTTTAATACTTACATGATGGAATATAGAACTTAGAAGTGGCTCCACAAGTATGAAAAACAACTGATTTTTGAAAAGTGTGCAAAAGCAGTTCAATAGAGGAAGGATAGTCTTTTCAACAAATAGTGCTGGAACAATTGGAGATCCCTAAACCTATACCTAAACCTCACACCTTATGCAGAAATTAACTTGAAATAGCTCACAGATATAAGTGTAAAACAAATTATAAAACTTTCAGAAGGAACCATAAGAGAAAATCTCTGGGAGTTAAGACTTGCTGAAGAGTTTTTAGACATGTTATCAAAAGCATGATCCCTAAAAGAAAATATCAAATTTTGACTTCATCAAAAATTAAGAACTTTTGCTTTGTGAAAGACCCTATTAAGAGGATTAAAAAGACATACTACAGGCTGGGAGGAAGTATTTATAAATCATATATTTGACAAAGGACTGATATCTTGAATATATAAGGATTTTGTTAAAGCTCAGCAGTAGAAAATCAAACAATCCAAGGAGAAAACAGGTAAAAGACATGAACAGACATTTCACTGAAAAGAATAAATGTATGGCACGTACGCACACATAAAGACATTCAACATCATTAACCATTAGGGAAATGCAGATTAAGACCCTGATGAGATACACATCTGTTAGAACACCTAAAATAAAAAATAGCGACAATACCAAGTGCTAACAAGGATGCAGAGAAACTGGATCTCTTATGCAGTGCTTGTGTGAATATAAAGTGGTATAGCACTCTGGGAAACAGTAGGCAGTTTCTTTAGAAAAAGAAATATTAATCATACGCTTACCATACAACCCAGCTCTCTCACTCTTGGACACTTATAGAAATGAAAATTTATGTTTACCTAAAAAACTTGTACATGAATGGTCATAACAGCTTTATTTTTAATAGCTAAAAACTGCAACGACCAAAATTTTCTTTAATAGCTGAATGGTTAATCAAACTATGATACATCGATACCATAGAATACTACTCAGCAATAAAAAAGGTACAGGCTATTGGTATATACAGTGCCCTAGCTTTGTGACTTCAAATTTCTCATCTGGAGCTGGGGCCTAGGCTTTCTTTCCTTTCCTCCTATATTCTGCTTTGGTATTTAAATTGAATTTCGAGGTCACAAGGGATTATGAGTTGTCCTATATTTTGCTAGCCACTTTGCTTGTCACTTGTCTCTCTGGATTCTTTTTTTTTTTTCGCTGCACCACATGGCTTGTGGGACCTTAGTCCCTGAGATTGAACCTGGGCCCCCAGCAGTGAAAGCCTGGAATCATAACCACTGGACCGCCAGGGAAATCCCTCTGAATTCTTGCTTTACTTTATTTTTGGCCTCAGAATTTCCCTTAACACTTTGTCATGTTTAAAACATGCTTTAAGTGTGCTTCCTTCAAAAGTATAAGAATATTTCTGGATTTCTGATCAATAATAGTACTGGAAATGGAAGCCTCTTTTTTATTTTAGGTCCAGTTAATTTGATATCAAGTCTGGTAACTAATATTGGTAATTTGATAGTTCTATTTTGGATCTTTTTATAGTGGTAGATACATGACCAATGCATAATATTAACTGAATCTTAATAAGGGAATGAAACATTTAAAAATATATTTTATATACTGGTTCTGAAGACAAGTTCAAATGAGATATTTAATGAAACATGGTTCGTTTAAAGGAAAGTAATTCGTTTAAAGGAAAACCCTATCTTAGTTAGAAGTTTCTGGTATTTGTGTTAATAAATCAGTTCTATTACTTTAGGGCCATGCCTTATGTATAATATAGTATAGTTTATATATCTGTTGATATAAAATATATGGCTCGTTGTCAAAGTAACATTTGGTCAAATTTATTTTTTCCTTCCATTTTTATATGTTTCTGAATTGGGTTGTTTGAAAAAAATTCCTTTTTTTAAAGAAATAGTTTTCTAGGTTGATATTTTTCCTGTTTCCCGGGCAATAAATTCTTAAACAAAACAACATATTTTATTATTAGGATTTATAATATTTTGAAACATATTCCTATTTAAGTTTTTGTTTTGGGAAAGCTTTTATAGATTGGTGAAACAGTTTGAAACAAAAGTCAACATGGCTTCATTTTATTTAGTCTCAGCGTGTTGGAATGTCATGAGGAAAAGATACAGATTCAAGGAAAGTTACTTTATTTTCATCAACATTATTTTAGCTTCATTTGTAAGAAGGGATTTGTCATTCTACAATGGAGAACAGTATTTGAGAAAAGGAACTAGATTCCCAGAGAATACATTATTAAATATAGTTATTTTATTTTTGTCACTTTTACTCCTAGCTTTGTAAACTGTTCATAGGTTAAATTTCTACTACTTTTGGGTTCATTTTTGTATTTTTATCTTCTACCTGCTAGGTCAACGTTAGTGCACGTATTACGTTCATTTATGAGTTCTTGGCATCAATTATAGAATTTTATTGTCCAGACTTATTTTTTAACTCTGTACAAATATGTTTTTAAGTAAAGAAATATTGTATACTATGTTGGTTCACTTGAAATTGTTATTGAGTAATAATCTAATTTTTATGAAACTTTCAAATTTAGAATTATTTTCACAAGAATACCAAAAATCCAACTTTTCAAAAGAAGAATAGTAATATTCAAAAGAGTTCACATACGACAGGTCCTACCAGAGGTAAGAATACATACGAAATTAACAATGTCTTTTTGATTTAATGAGATTTTTAAAAAAATTATTAACATTCTTTTTGTATAGTTAACAGAGAAAACTGGAAAAATGTAACGGCCCAGAAGTCAAATAGCAGTATTATTCTATTACGAGAACGTATAGTATCCTTGCAACAACAGAACAGTGTACTTATGAATGCCAAAAAAGCAGCAAAACTGTCTATTAAAGAATATAAAGAAGTCAATGAAAAGCTCCTTCACCAGCAGCAAGTGTCTGATCAGCGGTTTCAAACAAGCAGACAGACAATAAAGGTAGAGGGAACTTTACAAATAAATTCCAGTAGACTATATTTTAAAAATGGATATTTTGTTTTACATGTGTTGTTTGGTTCATATTTGTGTTAGACATGTCTATGAGTTTAAAAATTTCCCAGACACTGCTAACTGCTGAAATGTTTGATATCTAGATTTCTTAAATAAGGTCTTATTAAGGAGAACTCCAAATCTTTTGACAAGTATTTTACTAGAATTCCTTTTCCACTTAGTTTTTTTCTTTACCTTAACATTTTTATGTCATATTTTTTCTGTTATATCTTAGATTTTAAAAGCAGGCTCCATAAATTCATTAAGCTCGCCCATTTGCCCATGTCTAAAACTTTCCGTTTATCATTATAAATCACATTATTAACTAGTAATTGCCCCAGCTCTTCTTTGCAAATACTAGTATAAAATGTGAAGATTTTAATATAAATATCTATATTAATGTGTTCCTATAACACATATGTTTTTACTCAGGTGAGCTGAGTTTTCTGTAACAATTTTTAGACACAGTATACCTTACTGCTGGTTATATAATTTAATCTTAAAGCAAATAAAAAATAACAGATTATTCCTTAAGTCTCTATTCTTTTAAAAAATTTTTTATTGAAGTATAGTGGATTTACAATGTTGTGTTAATTTCTGCTGACAGCAGAGTGACTCAATTATACATATATATTCTTTTTCATATGCCTTTCTGTTATGGTTTTATCACAAGGAATTGAATGTAATCCCTGTGCTATACAGCAGGACCTTGTTTATCCATCCTGTATATAATAGTTTGCGTCTACTAATCCCAAACTCCCAATCCTTCCTTTCCCCACCCCTCCTCCCCCTTGGCAACCACAAGTTCTCTATGTCTCTGAGTCTCTTCTGTTTCATAGATATGTTCATTTGTGTTGTATTTTAGATTTCATATATAAGTGATATCATATGGTATTTGACTTTCTCTTTCTGACTTACTTCTCTTAGTATGAAAATCCCTAGGTCCAACTGTGTTGCTGCAAATGGCATTATTTCATTCTTTTTAATGGCTGAGTAATATTCCAGTGTGTATGTGTGTGTGTGTGTGTGTGTGTGTGTATACCACATCTTTATCCATTCATCTGTCAATGGACATTTAGGTTGTTTCCATGTCTTGGCTATTGTAAATAGTGCTGCTCTGAACATAGGGGTGCATGTATCTTTTTGAATTATAGTTTTGTCTGGGTATATCCTCAGGAGTGGGATTGCTGGATCATATGGCAACTCCATTTTTAGTTTTTAGAGGAACCTCCATACTATTTTCCATAGTGGTTACAACAATGTACATTCCCACCATCAGTGTAAGAGGATTCCCTTTTCTCCACACCCTCTCCAGCATTTGTTATTTGTAAATTTTTAATGATGGCCATTCTGACTGGTGTTAGTTGGTACCTCACTGCAGTTTTGATTTTCATTTCTCTAATAATTAACAATGATGAGCATCTTTTCATGTGCCTATGAGCCATCTGTATGTCTTCTTTGGAGAAATGTCTACTTAGGTCTTCTGCCCTTTTTTGATTGAATTTCTCTTTGCTGTTGTTGTTATTGAATTGTATGATCTGTTTGTATATTTTGGATATTAAGCTTCTGTTGGTCACACCATTTGCAAATATTTTCTCCCAGTTGGTAGGTTGTCTTTTTGTTTTGTTTGTGGTTTCCTTTGCTGTGCAAAAGCTTGTAAGTTTGATTAGTTCCCAATATTATTGTTTATTTTTGCTCTTATTTCTATTGCCTTGGGAGACTGCTTAAGTATCCATTCTTAAAGGTATTTGTGTGTATAAGGAATGATTTATTGTTTACACAGAAGTAATATTTTCATCATTCTAGAAAATAATTTTTAAACCACTATCACACATAATTTTAAATTATAAATTCCCTACTTCCAATATCTAGTGGTTTGATTCAAGCAATGCTTAGAAATGTTTTACTTATAAAAGATTAGTGGTATACTAGTTGTACTAACAGGAACTGTGTTTGGCCTTTATTCCAAGAGTGGACTTATACCCAATCTTGACCCATGTTCCACACTTACACTGGAAGTTACTTTCTATGATCTGGTTTTTATAAATGTATTAACACTTGTTTTGTGACCTAACATATAGTAGATCTTGGAGAATATTCCATTTGAACTTGATAAGAATTTGTATTTTGCTGTTGTTGGGTTGGGTGTTCTATATATATCTCTTACATGTAGTTGGTTAATACTGATGTTCAACTCTTCTGTTGTTGCTGGTTTTCTGTTCAGTTTTGTCAATTATTGAGAGTGAGGTAAATGAAGTATCAATTATTGAGAGTGGGTAAAATCACCCACTATTATTATTTTTGGCAGTAACTTTAATGAAACATAATTCACATACCAGACAATTCTATCATTTAATTCAGTGGTTGTTACAATATGGACAAAGTTGTGCAACCATCACCAAAATCAATTTTAGAACATTTTCATAACGTCAGAAAGAGACCCTGAACCCTTTGCTTATCATCCTTCCATTTCCCCATCTCTCTGAGCCCTAGGCAATCACTAATCTACATTCTGTTTATTTGGATTTGCATATTCTAGACATTTAATATAGATGGAATCAACAATATCTGGCCTTTTGTGTCTGGCTTCTTTCACTTAGCATAATGTTTTCAAAGTTCATCCATGCTGTAGCATATATCACTATTAGTGTAAGGACTTTGAAAATTTACTCTTCCATAAAAACAATGGAAAAAGGGCAAAAATTGTTGAGAATCAACATTTTCATAACACTGGGTACAGAACCAAGTCTTCTAAGTGTTAATGTAATATTCCTAAGGGAATTAATAGATGGTTCAAGGAAGTTACAGGTTTTCTAAGCTGAAAAGATGAATTCCTTATCTTTAAAAAGATTGAAGATCAAGCAGAGGTATTTTACATGAAAACTATAAAGCATTTTATAGAGACTCTGTGTGCATATTAGGGATCACTTACAATTCTTCAGTGAAACTCTGGAAATTAACCATACTTGCAAGGATCTAAGGAGTGTTTATTCAAGAAAAACAAATGTGTCTAGATAAGAACAGGAAACTTTGATGGAACAGGCATTTTAATTTGTCCCAGGTCAGCAATAGTCTTGGAAAAACAATAGTGCATGTTCCCCATGCATCCTGGCAGCTACCAGAAGAAGCAGAATGGAACTGGAGCTCCTTGTAAGCCTCATTCCCAATTAATTGTCATTATTTGCTCTATCCAGTGGTTCTCTGGAAGACCCCAGGCACTCTGATCTCATTCAGTGTGGACAGCTCTCTTCTCGGCAGGGAGGGGTTGGTGGATGGGGTTGTCAGCTACAGTACAGGCAAGTGTCTTAACTTCAGGTTGCCTGAGGGTGATGGATTCCAGTTTTCGTCAAACAATATATTAACCAAATAGCTTGAATGGGGAATGAGATGCCCATAAGAGTTTTGAAAGGCTCTGACATATTCTTGGGAATCTAGAGGACACATGCATTCATAGAGCTATGTGCATGCTCAGAAAAGAAATGAGAAAACCCAATCTCTTGCCTCTATCTTACCTTAAGACACCATATAAGAAGACAGTCAATGTTAAGGCAGTATTATTCATAGCAGCATTATTAATAATAGCCAAAAGGTAGAAACAACTGAAATGTCCATTTGTTAGTGAGCGGATAAACAGACTGTGATATATTCATATAAGGAATATTATTAAATCACCAATATTAGTGAAATATTGACACACAATATAATATGAAAGAATCTTAATTTTTTCTTCTTTTTGGGTGCGTTGGGTCTTTGTTGCTGCACGCAGGCTATCTCTAGTTGTGGCTAGCAGGGGCTACTCTTCATTGTGGTGCACGGGCTTCTCATTACGGTGGCTTCTCGTTGCGGAGCACAGGCTCTAGATGTGCAGGCTTCAGTAATTGTGGGTCGTAGGCTCAGTAGTTGTGGGTCGTAGGCTCAGTAGTTGTGGGTCGTGGGCTCAGTAGTTGTGGCTCACGGGCTCTAGAGCGCAGGCTCAGTAGTTGCGGCACACAGGATTAGTAGCTCTGCAAGATATGGGATCTTCCTGGACCAGGGCTCAAACCCGTGTCCCCTGCATTGGCAGGCAGACTCTTTTATTTTTTTTTCATATCTTTATTGAACTATAAATGCTTTACAATGTTGTGTTAGTTTCTGCTATACAACAAAGTGAATCAGTTATATGTATACATATATCCCCATATCCCCTCTTTCTTGAGCCTCCCTATCGCACCCCTCTAGGTCATCACAAAGCATCAAGTTGATCTCCCTGTGCTATGCAGCAGCTTCCCACTAGCCATCCATTTTACATTTGGTAATGTATATATGTCAGTGCTACTGTCTCACTTCATCCCAGCTTCCCCTTCCCACCCTGTGCCCTCAAGTCCATTCTCTACATCTGTGTCTTTATTCCTGCCCTGCCACTAGGTTCATCAGTACCGCTTTTTTCAATTCCATATATATGGGTTAGCATACGATATTTGTTTTTCTCTTTCTGACTTACTTCACTCTGTATGACAGATTCTAGGTCCATCCACCTCACTACCAGAAACTCAATTTCATTCCCTTCTGTGGCTGAGTAATATTCCATTATGTATATGTGCCACATCTTCTTTATCCATTCATCTATTGATGGACATTTAGGTTTCTTCCATGTACTGGCTACTGTAAATAGTGCTGCAGTGAATATTGTGGTACATGTATCTTTTTGAATTATGGTTTTCTCGGTGTATATGCCCAGTAGTGGGATTGCTGGGTCATATGGTAGTTCTATTTTCAGCTTTTAAGGAAACTCCATACTGTTCTCCATACTGGCTGTATCAATTTAAATTCCCACCAACAGTGCAGGAGAGTACCCTTTTCTCCACACCCTCTCCAGCATTTATTGTTTGTAGATTTTTTGATGATGGCCATTCTGACCAGTGTGAGGTGATACTTCATTGTAGTTTTGATTTGCATTTCTCTAATGATTAGTGATACTGAGCATTCTTTCATGTGTTTATCGGTAATCTGTATATCTTCTTTGGAGAAATGTCTATTTAGGTCTTGTGCCCATTTTTGGATTGGGTTGTTTGTTTTCTTGAGCTGCATGAGCTGCTTGTATATATATATATATATATATATATATATATATATATAAATTTTTTTTTTTTTTTTTTTTTTTGTGGTACGCAGGCCTCTCACTGTTGTGGCCTCTCCCGTTGTGGAGCACAGGCTCCGGACGCGCAGGCTCAGCGGCCATGGCTCACGGGCGCAGCCGCTCCGTGGCATGTGGGATCTTCCCGGACCGGGGCACGAACCCGTGTCCCCTGCATCGGCAGGCGGACTCTCAACCACTGCGCCACCAGGGAAGTCCACTGCTTGTATATATTGGAGATGAATCCTTTGTCAGTTGCTTCGTTTGCAAATATTTTCTCCCATTCTGAGGGTTGTCTTTTCGTCTTGTTCAAGATTTCCTTTGCTGTGCAAGAGCTTTGAAGTTTCATTAGGTCCCATTTGTTTATTTTTGTTTTCATTTCCATTTCTCCAGGAGGTGGGTCAAAAAGGATCTTCCTGTGACTTATGTCATAGAGTGTTCTGCCTATGTTTTCCTCTAAGAGTTTCATAGTGTCTGGCCTTACATGTAGGTCTTTAATCCATTTTGAGTTTATTTTTGTGTATGGTGTTAGGGTGTGTTTTAATTTCATTCTTTTTGATTTGTCTATCCATTTATCCCAGAACCACTTATTAAAGAGGCTGTCTTTTCTCCCCTGTGTATATTCCTGACTCCTTTATCAAAGATAAGGTGACCATATGTGCATGGGTTTACCTCTGGACTTTCTATCCTGTTCTATTGATCTATCTTTCTGTTTTTGTGCCAGTACCATAGTGTCTTGATTAGTGTAGCTTTGTAGTATAGTCTGAAGTCAGGGAGCTGGATTCCTCCAGCTCCGTTTTTCTTACTCAAGATTGCTTTCGCTATGCAGGGTCTTTTGTGTTTCCATACAAATTGTAAAATTTCTAGTTCTAGTTCTGTGAAAATTGCGATTGGTAATTTGATAGGGATTGCATTGAACCTGTAGATTGCTTTGGGTAGTATAGTCATTTTCACAGAATTGATTCTTCCAATCCAGGAGCGTGATATATCTTTCCATCTCTTTATGTTATCTTTGATTTCTTTCATCAGTGTTTTATAGTGTTCTGAGTACCGGTCTTTTGCCTCATTAGGTAGGTTTTTTATTTTTTTGTTGCGATGGTAAATGGAATTGTTTCCTTAAATTCTCTTTCTGATCTTTCTTTGTTAGTGTATAGTGTAATGCAAGAAATTTCTGTGTGGTAATTTTGTATCCTGCTACTTTACCAAATTCATTGATTAGCTCTAGTAGTTCTCTGGTCACATCTTTGGGGTTTTCTATGTATAGTATCATGTCATCAGCAAACAGTGACAGTTTTACTTCTTCTTTTCTGATTTGGTTTCCTTTTATTTCTTTTTCTTCTCTGATTGTAGTGGCTAAAGCTTCCAAAACTATGTTGAATAATAGTGGCAAGAGTGGACATCCTTGTCTTGTTCCTGATCTTAGAAGAAATGCTTTCAGTTTTTTACCATTGACAATGATATTTGCTGTGGGTTTGTCATATATACCTTTTATTATGTCGAGGGAGGTTCCCTCTGTGCCCAGTTTCTGGAGTGTTTTTATCATAATTGGGTGTTGAATTTTGTCAGAAACTTTTTCTGCATCTATTGAGATGTTCATATGGTTTTTATTCTTTAATTTGTTAATATGGTGTATCACATTGATTGTTTTACGTTTTATTGAAGAATCCTTGCATCCCTGGGATAATCCCACTTGATCATCGTGTATGATCCTTTTCATGTGTTGTCGGATTCTATTTGCTAGTATTTTATTGAATATTTTTGCATCTATGTTCATCATTGATATTGGTCTATAATTTTCTTTTTTTGTAGTATCTTTGTCTAGTTTGGGTGTCAGGGTGATGATGGCATCATAAAACGAGTTTGAGATTGTTCCTCCCTCTGCAATTTTTTGGAAGAGTTTGAGGAGGATAGGTGTTAACTCTTCTCTAAATGTTTGATAGAATTCACCTGTGAAGGCTTCTGGTCCTGGACTTCTATTTGCTGGAAGATTTTTTTTTAAGTTTTTTTTTTTCTTAACATCTTTATTGGAGTATAATTGCTTTACAACGTTGTGTTAATTTCTGCTTTATAACAAAGTGAATCAGCTATACATATACATATATCCCCATATCTTGCATCTCCCTCCCACTCTCCCTATCCCACCCCTCTAGGTGGTCACAAAGTACCAAGTTGATCTTGCTGTGCTATGCAGCTGCTTCCCACTAGCTATCTGTTTTACATTTGGTAGTGTATATGTATCAGTGCTACTCTCTCACTTCGTCCCAGCTTACCCTTCCCTCTACCTGTGTCCTCAAGTCCAGTCTCTATGTCTTTATTCCTGTCCTGCCCCTAGGTTCTTCAGAACCTTTTTTTTTTAGATTCCATATATATGTGTTAGCATATGATATTTGTTTTTCTATATCTGACTTATTTCACTCTGTATGACAGACTCTAGGTCCATCCACCTCACTACAAATAACTGAATTTCTTTTTATGGCTGAGTAATATTACTTTGTATATATGTGCCACATCTTCTTTATCTGTTCATCTGTTGATGGACACTTAGGTTGCTTCCATGTCCTGGCTACTGTAAATAGTGCTACAATGAACATTGTGGTACATGACTCTTTTTGAATTATGGTTTTCTCAGGGTATATGCCCAGTAGTGGGATTGCTGGGTCGTATGGTAGTTCTATTTTTAGTTTTTTAAGGAACCTCCATACTGTTCTCCATAGTAGCTGTATCAGTTTACATTCCCACCAACTGCAAGAGGGTTCCATTTTCTCCACACCCTCTCTGCTGGAAGATTTTGTTTCCTGTAAATGTATTTATTTTATTTATTGATTATTATTTTTGGCCTTGTTGTGTCTTCGTTGATGCATGTGGGCTTTGTCCAGTTGCGGCGAACAGGGGCTGCTCTTTTTGCAGTGCACAGGCTTCTCATTTTGGTGGCTTCTCTTGCTGTGCAGCACAGGCTCTAGGCACGCAGGTTTCAGTAGTTGTGGCACACAGACTCTAGAGCACAGGCTCAGTAGTTGTGGCGCACAGGCTTAGTTGCTCTGCAGCATGTGGGATCTTCCCGGACCAGGGATCGAACCCATGTCCCCTGCATAGGCAGGCGTTTTCTTAACCACTGTGCCACCAGGGAAGCCCTGGAAGATTTTTAATTACAGTTTCAATTTCATTACCTGTGATTGGTCTGTTTATATTTTCTAATTTTTCCTTGTTCAGTTTTGGAAAGTTGTAGTTTTCCAAGAATTTCTCCCTTTCTTCCAGGTTGTCCATTTTATTGGCATATAGTTGCTTGTAGTAGTCTCTTAATGATCTTTTATATTTCTGCGGTGTCAGTTGTAATATCTCCTTTTTCATTTCTAATTTCATTGATTTGAGTCCTCTCCCTTTTTTTCTTGATGAGTCTGCCTAAAGCTTTATCAATTTTGTCTATCTTCTCAAAGAACCAAATTTTAGTTTTATTGATCTTTGCTATCATTTTCTTCTTTTGTATTTCATTTCTTTCTACTCTGATCTGTATGATTTCTTTCCTTCTCCTAACTATGGGTTTTCTTTTTCTAGTTGCTTTAGGTGTAAGGTTACATTGTTTATTTGAGATTTTTCTTGTTTCTTGAGGTGAACTTGAAATCCTATGTACTTCCCTCTTAGAACTCCTTTTGCCGCTTCCCATAGGTTTTGGATTGTCGTGTTTTCATTGTCATTTGTTTCTCGGTATTTTTAAATTTCTTCTTTGATATTTTCAGTGATCTCTTGCTTATTTATCAGTGCACTGTTTAGCCTCCGTGGATTTGTGTTTTTTACTGTTTTTTTTTTCCTGTAATTGATTTTTAGTCTCATAGCGTTGTGGTCAGAAAAGATGCTTGATAATATTTAGTTTTCTTAAATTTTCCAAGGCTTGATTTGTGACCCAATATGTGGTCTATTCTGGAGAATGTTCCATGTGCACTTGAGAAGAAAGTATATTCTTTCACTTTTGGGTGGAATGTCCTAAAAATATCAGTTAAGTCTGTCTGGTCTGTTGTGTCATTTAAAGCTTGTGTTTCCTTATATTTTTTCATTTTGGATGATCTGTCCATGTTGAAAGTGGGGTGTTAAAATTCCCCTACTGTGATTGTGTTACTGTCAATTCCCCCTTTTATGGCTGTTAGCATTTGCCTTGTGTATTGTGGTGCTCCAATGTTGGGTGCATAAATATTTAAAATTGTTATATCTTCTTCTTGGATTGATCCCTTGATCATTCTGTAGTGTCCTTCTTTGTCTCTTGTAATAGTCTTTATTTTAAAGTCTAATTTGTCTGATATGAGAATTGCTATTCCAGCTTTCTTTTGATTTCCATTTGTAGGGAACATCTTTTTCCCTGCCCTCACTTTCAGTCTGTACATGTCCCTAGGTCTGAAGTGGGTCTTTTGTAGGCAGCATATATACGGGCCTTGTTTTTCTATCCATTCAACCAGTCTGTGTCTTTTGGTTGGAGCATTTAATCCATTTACATTTAAGGTAATTATCAACATGTATGTTCCTACTACCATTTTCTTAATTGTTTTGGGTTTGTAGTTGTATGTCTTTTCCTTCTCTGGTGTTTCATGCCTACAGAAGTACCTTTAGCATTTGTTGTAATGTTGGTTTTGTGGTACTGAATTCTCTTAACTTTTGCTTGTCTGTAAAGGTTTTAATTTCTCCATTGAATCTGAATGAGATTCCTGCTGGGTAGAGTAATCTTGGTTGTAGGTTTTTCCCTTTCATCGCTTTAAATATGTCCTGCCACTCCCTTCTGGCTTGCAGAGTTTCTGCTGAAAGATCAGCTGTTAACCTTATGGGGATTCCTTTTTATGTTATTTGTTGCTTTTCCCTTGCTGCTTTCAATATTTTTTCTTTATATTTAATTTTTGATTGTTTGATTAATATGTGTCTTGGCGTGTTTCTCCTTGGATTTATCCTGTATGGGACTCTCTGCTTCCTGCAGTTGATTGACAATTTCCTTTCCCATATGAGGGAAGTTTTCAATATAATCTCTTGAAATATTTTCTCAGTCCCTTTCTTTTTCTCTTCTTCTGAGCCCCCTATAATTCAAATGTTGGTACACTTGATATTGTCCCAGAGGTCTCTGAGACTGTTCTCAATTCTTTTCATTCTTTTCTCTGTGTTCTGCTCTGTGGTAGTTATTTCCACTATTTTGTCTTCCAGGTCCCTTATCCTTTCTTCTGCCTCAGTTATTCTGCTACTGATTCCTTCTAGAGAATTTTTAATTTCATTTACTGTGTTGTTCATCCTTGTTTGTTTGCTCTTTAGTTCTTCTAGGTCCTTGTTAAATGTTTCTTTTATTTTCTCCATTATATTTCCAAGATTTTGGATCATCTTTACTATCATTACTCTGAATTCTTTTTCAGGTAGACTGCCTATTTCCTCTTCATTTGTTTGGTCTGGTGGGTTTTACCTTGCTCCATCAGCTGCTGTGTATTTCTCTGTCTTTTCATTTTGCTTAACTTACTGTGTTTGGGGTCTCCTTTTCACAGGCTGCAAGTTCGTAGTTCCTGTTGTTTTTGGTGTCTCCTCCCACTGGGTAAGTTTGGTTCAGTGGGTTGTGTAGGCTTCCTTTTGGAGGGAACTGGTGCCTGTGTTCTGATGAATGAGGCTGGATCTTATCTTTCTGGTGTGCAGAACTGCGTCTGGTGGTGTGTTTTGGGGTGTCTTTGACCTTACTATGATTTTAGGCAGCCTCTCTGCTAATGGGTGGGGTTGTGTTCCTTTCTTGCTAGTTGTTTGGCATGGGGTGTCCAGCACTGGAGCCTGCTGGTCGGTGAGTGGAGCTGGGTCTTAGCGTTGAGATAGAGATCTATGGGAAAACTCTCACCTATTGATATTATGAGGGGCCGGGAAGTCTCTGGTGGACAGATGTCATGAACTCAGCTCTCCCACCTCAGAGGCTCAGGCCTGACACCAGCCTGGAGCACCAAGACCCTGTCAGCGACATGGCCAGGTACATGGGGAGTTCTTGACTTTTGGAAATTCTGAGGTCTTCTGCCTGTGTTCCGTCGGTGTTCTGTAGGAGTTGTTCCACATGTAGATGTATTTTTGATGTATTTATGGGGAGGAAGGTGATCTCCATGTCTTACTCCTCTGCCATCTCGAAGATCCTTCAGATGGATGAACCTCATTCAGAGATTCAATGCTTACAACTTTATATCCTCCAAATTCAGCAAAAATCACTTTCAATGGAAACCCACTGTACAATTGCTTAGGATTATTTTCTGTTGTCTGAACCTCTTCTTGTGCAAGTCTTCTGGGACTGCTGCACAGAGCCTACTTCCATCTAAACCGAAAGCCCATTCTAGACTCTTTTGTGACTCACATTGCAGGCCTCTGACTTTTCAAACATCCTTCCTCACAAACTATCCATCCACCCTTTAAAACTCTTCCATCCACAAGCCCCAAGAGAAGAGGATTCGTACAGGTAGGAGGTGTACCTTCTAAGGTAGTTTTCCCGTCTGCCCTCCAAGTCCATCTCTACAGCCCTCATGTCTGCCAGGCACTCCCCAGAGCTAAATAAGGGACAAGGCACCGCTTGAGGGCCAATGGCCTAGTCGACCAGCTGCCTGGACCATGGGGAGGAGAGTCTTAATGAATTCTTGATTCCCCTGCCCCCTGAATCAGATACAGCTAAATTCTGCAACAGCAGATTTTTCTTCTCAGAAACTTTTTTGGTAACATCCATCTGAAACAAAGCAGGTTCATTTTAGGATTTGAGATTTCAAGTTTGCTTCGTCTCTTGTCCAATTACATAAACCAATTAATCTTAAATAAGTTTAATCTATCCCCAAATAAAGGACTTTTGCCAAGTGTCAGAATCTGGCATTAAAAACCACAGAGCATAACCTAGTCAACAAATACTTTGGGTCTTTAGGTTAATTTAGCAAATAAACATTGAACATAACTACTAAGTCTGAAGTAAACCGTATAATTTTGTATTTTGTGGATCTCCAAAACACCATTTTCGTCTACAGAGATTTATATGGTTACTATTGTATCCTAAACTTATATTTGTCTTTGCTTTATATTTATTTACATAACAGCCTTTATTAAAAAGATTGAAAGTGTTTATAGTTCAGGACCCATTTTTTTCTGTCAGGAATTGTAGAATTTTAAATAGCCTCATTTCCATTTTTATGATCTGTGTTCATGCCTCGTAATAATGAAGTAGAAAACTAGTACTCTCTTATTGTACTTCATTGTTAATCTCCAGAGTTTTCTTTTATCTTACCCCAATAGCTTGTGTAGTACACATTCCTTGTAGGGTATTCAGTTTATATATGTCAGATTCTCTAGGGCCATGGCTTTTGCCAGATGAAGCACTTTTGATTTTGAGGCTGATGAAACACAGTGCTATTATTGATCTGTGCATGACATAGCCTGTCTCTCTCCTAGCAGAGTGTAGCAACATTTATCCAGGAATTTGTGAAATGTCACTCGGATCATGTTCGAAAGGTAAACTGTGCAAAAACCAGGATCCGAGCTGACAATCCATGTGGAATTGGACGTGACCGTCTTATTCCTACGTCCTATCTTCTAGATGAACCAAGTGATATTTGTAACAGAATGTCTGTGCCTTTTATTAGACTTTGTTAGGAACTATTATTATCACTCAGAACACAATGTACTGTAAAATCATACTCCCTATACTGTTTTCAGTTTCACTTGTGATCTTACCACAGAAAATATTAAGAAAATGTGACCTGAAAACATCACTTAGAAATTTAGTCTCTGTTTATAATGAACCAGTGTTATAATATACTGCACAGTCTTATATTCCTAGTAGTGTTTTCACTTTGTATCAATATACTTTTAGGAAAGTATCTCTCATTAAAATATCAACATAACCGGAAATGACAAATTATAACATTTTTCTCACTATGGGATTATTATGATTTTTAAATATGCATATATTTTAGTGTTTGATTTTAAATGCCTAAAATATTGGTTTGCACATGGATAGTTATGTATGTTTATATTGGTTATAATTCAATTTAGTTTAATGCACCAAATACATGTAAGACTCTCTAATAATGGGATATTCAATAATGAATTAAACATGATCCTTGTCCCCTGTATAAGATACATTAGGGAAGTTGGACATGTGTACCATCGTACAAGGAAGCTCTTATATATATAGCATGTATGTAATATATACCATGGACATGTAGTGGACAAAGACAGACTGTTATTCATTGATGTCATTATTTAGTAAGGCTTTTGAAGGTGATGGCATTTGGGCTTAGACTTAAAATTTGATTTGATTTTGAAAGGTTTGTGTGTAGAACAAAATCATTAGAAGAAAGAAAGCTTGGAAAAGCATCAACATGAGAAAGTAGATTGTTGAGACTAATGAGTAATCCAATATATCTGTGGTTTTCAACCCTCGCTGCATGCTGTCCTCACCTGGGGAGTTTTAAAAATACCTATGCCCAGGTCTTATGCTAGACCAATTAAATTAAAATAACTGGGGTGGTCCCTGCACCTTGCTAGTTTTTGAAAGCTCTCAGATGCTTCTGATATACAGTGAGGACTGATACTAAAGTTCAAGAGAACAGAAATTCAATGCAAGTAGCTAGATAAGAGATAGTTTAAATATCAAGGCAAAAGATGATAAGTATTTAGACAATACTAATAGAAAAAGTTAGAAAAAAAGCAGGAGATTTTGCATTGGTTTAACACACAGAGTTTGATGACCAATCATATAGGGAAAGGTTTAAAAAGTTAAATCTTTAAGGTACCAGTGAGGATTCTAATTAAAGTGAACAGAAAGTTGATGATAGAATATATTTGACAATATAATATACTAATTATTGTGGGGTAGTGGGAACCTTATATGAAAACATACCAAGAAGTTTGGATTAAAATATAACAATTATTCTTATAAATGCACACCAGAATTTGCCAAAAAATAAATGTAAAACCGTAGGGGCTAACAATCATATTGACAGCTTACCATTGTAGCCAAGTGCAGTTTGTCACTGAAATGAAGATATCAAGTGAGCAGTAGGATAACTGAGTATAAAATTTAGAGGAAAGGGCTGGGCTGGAGGTATGAATTTTGGAGTTAGGAGTATTTAGATTATATTTAAAAACATGAGGCTGAATGGGATCACCTAGGGAATGAAGGCAAATAGGAAAAAAAAGAGGTACCAGGTCTAAGCCCTGGGACCTCCAACCCTTAGAGTTTGGGCAGATGAGGAAGGTCCAGAAAAGGAGAGGCCAGTTAACTAGAAAGAAAACCAAGAGAAAAGAGTATTGAAGAAGCCAAATGATGAAAATATTTTGAGACGGGAACAACCATCTGTCAAATGCTGCTGATTAGGATGAGTCCATGAGAAGAACTGAGAAATGAGAAGAGAAGGAGAATAATTGAAGAATGTAATTAAATGTGCATGTATTTTAGTTATTTCAATGAGTTTTGCTATTAAGGGAATCAGAAAGCTTCTAAAATATAAACATTTAATAACTTAGGTTCAAAATAAGTAATGTAAAAATTGATAACTTCAGCACTTTTAAGATAAAGCTGAAAAAAAGTCATTAAGGATATACATTATTTGAAGAAAGCAATAAAAAGTCTTGCTCTAAATATTTACCAAAAATGGTCACATTACTAGGCCAAAACACAGCTCTCCACAAATTTCAAAAATTTTGTATCATATTAAAAATATTGCCGAACACAAGTGAAATTAGAAATGAGTTTAAAAAGTTAAGTTTAAAAATTCTGATGCAAACTTATAGAGACATTTCTGAATAACTAATGGGTCAAAGAAGAAGATAAAATGAAAATTGAGAAAATACTTCATACTAAATGATAATGAAACAATACATATCAAAACTTATAGAATGCAGGCAAACTGGTACCTATATGGAAATGTATACCTTTAAATACTTATACTAAAACTACAGAAAAGCTAAACTTTGATCAGCTAACCATTCAATTTAAGAATGAGGAATTGAACAAACCCAAGGAAAATAGAAGGAACTATTAACATAAGGGTAAAAGTTAATATTGTAGAAAGCAAAGATGCAGTAGACATAATCAAGAAAAACCAAAGTTGGATCACTGAAACTAATAAATTGACGAACAATAACCCATGTTGATGAGGATGTAAATGAATTGGAACTTTTATACATTGCTGATGGGAATGTAAAATGGAACAGCTATTTTGGAAAACAGTTTGGCAGTTCCTCAAAAGGTAAAATGTAGAATTACTGTATTACCCAGCAATTTCATTCCTAGATATATACCCAAGAGAAGTGAAAACATAAGTTCACACAAAAATGTGTACATGAATGTTTATAGTAGCATTATTCATAATAGCCCAAAAGTGGAAACAACCCAAATGCACATCAACTGATGAATAGAGAAACAAAATATCCGTACAGTGGATTATTGCTCTGCAATACAAAGGATTGAAGTAGTGACACATGCTGCAACATGAATGATGAACTTTGAAAACATGCTAAATGGAATAGTCACAGAAGACCACATATAGTAATATTTCATGTATGAAATGTCCAGAAGAGGCAAAATCTATAGAGACAGAATTTAGGTTAGTGGTTGTGTAGGCCCCGGGATGGGAGAGGAGTGTCTGTTAATGGGCATGAGGTTTCTTTCTGGTATGGATGATGGAAATGTTCTAAAATTAGTCTGTGGTGACAGTTGCACAAGTCCATAAACATACTAAAAGTCATTCAGTCATACACTTAAAAAATGGGTGAATTTTATGGTATGTAAACTATACCTTAATAAAGTTCTTAATAAAAGAAGTAATACTATATTATGAACACTTAGGTGAAATTGAAATTTGAGTTTCACATTTAAGTTCTGCCAGGCGTACACAGTTTTCCAAAGAGTAGAAAAAGTAGAAACAAATTCCTTCTAATTTTATGAGGGTAATGTAACTTTGACAATACAAGATAAAAAAATGTTAGAAATGGAAATTAATGTGAACATAGTTGTAACACTGATTTCCAAACCCTTGGTAAATCTAATCAGACAATGTATTTTTAAAAGTCATGAATAAGCCAGGAAATCCCAGAAATAAAAAGTTTGATTAGAAAATGTATCCATGTGATTTACCACATAACAAAGAAAGGAAGAAAATATGTTAAACATGCAGAAAATCTGGGGTAACATCAACAAGATGGAAGAATAGGAAGCACCAGACCTTCTTTTTCCCACAGAGACACCATTTCAACAACAATACTCGGACCAGTTCCTTTTGTGAGAAATCCAGAAACCAGCCAAGAGGCACCTGCACCCCTGGCAAGTACACAACCAGCTGCACTGCAGTTGCTTGGGAAATTTGTGGCACTGTCTTGGCAGAGTCCTACCCTCTGGCACACCACCTTGTGATCTGGGGGAAACTCCCAGTTCCCAGCTTCTCCCCAGGGAGGGAAAAAGTATACTGGACCTTAAGCCTGCCTGGAGGATGGGCTTCTTTCTCATCTGTCTCTGCTGATGGGACCCGCCATACTCTAGATACCTGGGGGCCACTGAGAACCAAAAAAAAGCTATATGGCATGCTGCTGTTCCAGAGGACCCGTGGCACAGCAGACAGAAGGTGATATAGCTTGGTGGCCTCTCCCTCAGAGAGAAGAAGAATGGAGTGTGTGTCCAGAATTCTGGCTTTTCAGGAGCTGCCTGAGGGACGAGTATCTATTTAGCTCAGCTTGGGGCACTGAAGGAACTGGACATACTCTAGGTAGATGTCTGGGTGCTGCTGTGAGCAAAAAAGAGCTATGTGGCATGCTACTATTTCTGAGGACCCCAGTACAGAAGACAGCAGAGGGAGCAAGAGTTTATCAGCTCCTGAAGAAAAAAAAAAGGAAATACCTCTAATTAGAAATCTACACACAGAAGTTTAGGAGAAGTCACATCCACAGAAAAGATTGGAGTGTTCCCAGAATCTCTAGCTAGACTGACTGATGAAGCTCTTTCCTTATGCAAAGCCAATCCATAAAGACCAGAAGAGGTAGATATTTCTTCAAGTTCATGGATAACAACAGAAAGTTACAAGGAACACAAGGAGACAGTAAAATGGCCCAATCAGAGGAACAAAATAAATCTCTAGAAATCTACCCTAAAGAAACAGGCATATTAGTTATCTGAAAAAGAATTTAAGATAACCATCATAAAGATGTTCAGTGAGCTCAAAAAATGATTCATGGACAAAATGAGAATTTCAACAAGAGATAGAAAATGTAAAAAAGAAACAAATTTTGGAACTGAAGAATATAATAATTGATCTGAAAATTCACTAGAAGTTTCAACATCAGACTTTATCAAGCAGAAAATAGCATCAGTGGAATAAAAGACAGGTCATTTGAAATTATCCAGGCAGAGGAGTAAAAAGAATGAAAAAAAGTAAAGAAAGCCTAAGGAGCTTATGGGATATATCAAGTGGACTAATACTGTGGGAGTCTCAGAAGGAGAAGAGAGAGGGAAAGGGGCAGAAAGCTTATCTAAAGAAATAATGGCCAGAAGAAAAATCTGCCAACCAACAATATTATATCTGGCAAAATAGCCCTTCAAAAATGAAGGAAAGGGCTTCCCTGGTGGCGCAGTGGTTGAGAGTCCGCCTGCCGATGCAGGGGACACGGGTTCATGCCCCGGTCTGGGAAGATCCCACATGCCACGGAGCAGCTGGGCCCATGAGCCATGGCCACTGAGCCAGTGCTTCCGGAGCCTGTGCTCCGCAACGGGAGAGGCCACAACAGTGAGAGGCCCATGTACTGCAAAGAAAAAAAAAAAAAAAAGAAGGAAAAATATTGGGAGATTGGGATTGACATATATACACTAATATGTATAAAATAGATAACTAATAAGAACCTGCTGTATAAAATAAATAAAATAAAATGAAGGAAAAATAAAGACTTTCCCAGATAAACAAAGGCTGAGGGAGTTTATCACCACTAGATCTGTCCTACAAGAAATGCTTAAAGGAGCCCTTCAAGTTGAAACAAAAAGATGCTAAACAGCAACATGAAAACATATGAAATTATGAAGCTCACTTGGTAAAGGAAAATATATAGACTATATAGATGAATACAGAATATTGTGATACTATAATGATAGTGTGGAATCATTTTTAGTGTTGGCATAGAGGTTAAAAGACAAATGTATGTAAAAAACTATAACTGTAAAATTACGTTAATGGGCAGACAATATGAAAAGATGTAATTCATGGGCTTCCCTGGTGGTGCAGTGGTTGAGAGTCTGCCTGCCGATGCAGGGGACACGGGTTCGTGCCCCGGTCCGGGAAGATCCCACATGCCGCGGAGTGGCTGGGCCCATGAGCCATGGCCGCTGAGCCTGAGCATCTGGAGCCTGTGCTCTGCAACGGGAGAGGCCATAACAGTGAGAGGCCCGCGTACCACACAAAAACAAAACAAAACAAAACAAAAAAAGATGTAATTTGTAACATCAATAGCATAAAATGTTTGGGAAGGAGAAGTAAAAGTGTAGAATGTTGTATTTAATTGAAGTCAAGTTGTTATCAGCTTAAAATAGTTTGTTATAACTATATGATGTTTTATGTAAGCCCCATGGTAACCACAAAGACTATACCTATAGAAGATACACCAAAAGAAATGAGACAGTATCAAAGCATGCCGCTACAAAAATAACAAAATACAAAAGAAGATAGGAAGAGAGGAAAATAAAAACAAAAGAGCTATTAGACAGAAAACAACAGAATGGCAATAGTAAGTCCTTTCTTATCAATTATGACTTTAACTGAATTTACATTTACTCCCCAATCAAAAGACAAAGAGTGGCTATATGGATTTTAAAAAAAGCAAGATCCAACTGTACTAAACTCATAAATTTGTTAGGGTAGATCTCATGTTATATGATTTTTACCACAATGAAAAAAATTACAGATAATTTTTTGATACAATTAAATACCTGTTCATGATAAAATTCTCTTAGTAAACTAGAAATAGCTGAGAACTTTCTTACTGTGTTAGGTATATACCAAAACCTTGAAACAATCATCATACTTAATGGTGGGAGTTAGAATCATTCTTTTTAAAACCAGGAAGAAGACATTTATACCTACCATGACTGCTTGTCTTAGACATTGTGCTGGAGGGCACATGACTGCTTGTCTTAGACATTGTGCTGGAGGGCACAGGCAACACACTAAGATAAGAAAAAGAAATGAAAGTTAAAACTATTAGAAATGAAGAAACAAAACTGTCATTAGTTCCAAGCACTATGCTTGTCTGTACAGAATCTCAAGACAAATTACTAATAGATTTCAGCAAGATTGCTAGGTATAAAATCAATATATGCTACGATGAGATTTCTATTCACCAGCCTTCAACAAATGTGCTATTTTTAAAAAGAAATATTATTTAAGTTATAGCAGGAATTATATGGTATCCAGTTATGGAAGATGGAACCCAAATTCAGAGATGTTAAAATGTGAAGAAGGAATGTCTTAAAAGCACTATATGTCTTTTGGAAATACACACATATGTATTAAAAGTATAAGGAAATAGCAGGGAATGATAAACACCAAAATGTTCAGGATAGTGATTATATCTGGTCAGTCAGAGGGGATAGGATCATGCCTTCAATTCTATTAGTAATACATTGTCTTTGTTGAGTGATTGATAAAGGGACATTCGTTATATTTTTTTTATTTATGTATTACATATTTGAAATATTTCATAAAAAATAAAAAAAGAAACCTATTGATGCCATTATCCCAGAGAAAGATGCTGGGAGTGGAACAAATCTTTGCAGCAAGACAAAAGGTTTGTGGGAGTATAAGCAGACGTGGAGTCAGAGAAGGAGAAGGTGGGGAGAGTGTTGTAACAGAAACAAGGGAGGGAATGTTTCCAGTAAGAAAAAGGAGAAGAGTTGGTCAATGGTGTCAGATGCCATAGAGGAATAGAAAATAGGACAACTGAGAAGAGGTTTTTGGACCTGTTTTTAGACAGCTTTATTAACAGGACTCTTGATAGCAAGTGACAGAAACTGAACTCTAAATAAGGAGAAAAAAAAAAGCTCACAAAATCAAAGGATAAACTGAAGAGAATAGACTTGGGAAGAATAGCATTAACTAGAACCAGACACTAATGTCTTTAAAGGTTTCTCTTTATCTCATGTGTCTTCCTCTCAGACCAGCTTTCTCCATATGGCTCTGGCCTTGGGTACCAGCCATGTGGTAACATCCTTAGAGCTTAGACACCAGAGAAGAAAGCGATTTTTCTTTCTCATCTTTCAGTCTTCCTTTGATTTACATAGTTTATAAATTTCTGGGACCACAGGAAAAAATGCTTTGTTTGTATGTAATTTTTAGTTAGGATTTAGATTCATTTCATTATATGCATATTTTTTATCTACATGAATAATTGGCAGGAAATTTGAAAATCATGCAGGAAACAAGGTAGTTTCTGTTGGGCAGGACTGATACAGACTTTGCAGTACATCTAGTGTTCCTGGCTCTCACCCGTTTCAGTGCTGGCACTGAAAAGTGCCCTCACTAATTTCCAAAATATATGTCTAGGTAGTATGCACTCTTTGAGAACCACTGATACAGGAGAAAAGCAGAGAAACCAGCTTGATTAGTAAAAATGGAAAGAACTCCAGACTACCCTCTTCCTAAAGAGCTGTATAAATCATAATATTTCACTTAGCACAACTGAGTAAGAGATAATTTACTGAGTGACTACTCTGTTAGGTCAAGCTTTACTAATGGGAAGAATATGATAAACAAGATAATTTTAAGTAGACCAATTAAATGAAGGATGGTAGAAGTTCCTATATGAAATTTTCGTGTTAACAAAAAGTTTTTCAAGTGAAACCAATAAGAAATATCTTGTATAATTTAGTCTAAGTCCAAGGTTTGTAAATCTCTTTTTTCTCCTTTAAAAGAAATTTCTACTCTATGTCATGAAAGTCATTTTTTTACCTTTTTAATATATATTTTCACATATATTCATTTTTAATGAAAAATCTCATTTTATATCAGATCCAATTATAGCAAAAGCTATTCTTTTAAAGAAATGTCCTCTTTTTTTTACTCTCTTGAATCTTGTGAAACTTGCATAGGAAATAGAGAAAAACATTATTAACTTGCTTCCCTTGAGAATTTTAGTAGGGTGTACTTATAAGTGTAATCAAAATCATATGAATACTTAGTGCTGCTGCTGTTAAATTTGTAATGAGTTGTAGGGTTTCTTTAAAAACACCCCAACTGGCTCTCATCCAAGTAACTTGTTTGCAGAGCTTAGATGTAGTACAAATCAGGAAAGCTGTGGTTAACTGTTGACCCGATCAGTAAAAAAATTCAATTTCTAAGTATTAAGACAGTATTCATATTTAGTATGTATTTAAGAAATGTATATCATTTTACTCATTTGAACATATGAAGTCAGAGCTAGAGATGATCTTTAGCCTTTGGGTTTATTACCCAGAACGTTGGTAATATTTCATTTAGATTAGCGTGATAATGCACTATTCATATGAATTGATTTCAGTATAATTTAAATAAACTTAATAATCATTTACATGCATTTTACAGGCTTACTGAAAATCCTTTACCTTATAAAAATGTGAATTCTAGAAATAGATCATGGTCTATTATAAATTTTTAGAAGTCATAAATTATTTGAAGAAATATTGATGCCTTTCTTCTGAAGTCTATGTAAAAATTAAGTATTATGAGCAGTTTTTAATTGTCTAGACTCTGGCTTCCATTTAGTAACAATACTATATATGTGGGCATTAGTTTCCTCAGGCCAGTCCACTAAGGCCTTTTTGTGCAATAAAGTACAGTGCATTAAGAAGCAATTATCACCCCACTAGGATGGAAAAAAAAAGTATTGAAATCTATTGCTTAGGAAAAACAAATTTAATTGGGGAGAATGAGGCAGACTTCATGAGACTTCTACGGATATTCTAGAGTTTGATAGCCTCTGTTCCTGATAACTCAATCACTGTCTGTAACTTCACTTGAAATTTTATGGCTGTTCTTTATGTAGATACAGATACAGTATTAATATCACCCTGAAACACCAACTGTTGTTTTTAGTGATTTGGCATGTTTATTTCTTTTTCTCTTTTTTCTTAAGTAACCGAAAAAAAAAGTATTGATAAAAGTGGTAGAGGAAACATAAAGAGAATATGTGTATACAGTACCTGTGAGGAATAGGTATTTCTGTTTCGAATTAGCTGAGTTTAAGCAATAGAAAGCAGGAGAAAGAGAGTGAAAAAGAGGGATTTAGAAAGACATTGCTCAGTTTCTCTTCAGGACATCAGATGGCCCTGCCATCTTCTCGCATTTCTATTGGGGAAGGGAATCAGAATGGGAATGCATTGCAACTTGATGGTCATCGGTAAGCATGCCATGTGTACATCAAATATCTGGAGGGCTGAAACTGAACTTAATATTACCTTACGAACATTGAGAAATTCTTATAATAGTGACAATGCTGAATTATTCTGGATATACTTCTGGTTACATATATCTGTCTCTGTATTTAATATGTGATATGTACGTTTTAAGGGGAATTTTATCTTAGTAACTACGGTAGAGGATTTGAAATAATTACAAACCTACAGTTGAGCAGTTCTTGCTATGAATAAACCAAACATTGATTGTTTTTCCATGAATACTTGAAAGTCAGTTGTATTAGTTAGTTTTCCAAGTTTCACATGTAATACATTTTTGCTGATTCTTTTTCTGTAGTTGTGGAAACAGAAGTTTAAGCAATGTGGTTTAACTTCAGTCCAGTTAAAATTCATCAGTTTTGTTATTCAGATTATTTTGAAAAACACTATATTGCTAGTATCACATAGATTAATAGTTACTATAAATGCCTATTATGTCAAAGCTATGAATACAAATAAAAAGATACATGTTAAATGTATTTAGTATTGGGGGCTGTTTTAAAAATTAAAAGTATTAGTAAGCTCTTTTAAACAATTTGACATTTGAAATAATAGTGTTGATTTTCATTTTGAGAAATAATATTCAGACATATTTACAGAATAATTATTGGGCATTATCTGGAACTTACATTACAAAGGATAAGGGCATTGAATTAATTTTACTCCTTGTAAATGTTATGAGAGTAGCATATCTCTTATCCATATGCAGATATCCATATTTCTTTGATAGAATCTAATTTGAGCACATCAGGACAGATTGGCATTTTCAGTACCATAAAAACTGCTTTGTTAATTGCAAACCATATTTAGTATGACCTTATAACAAAGTAGCACCTTAAGTGTCACGCTTTGTCTTTAATCTGCACACTAGAGCTGGGTTCATCTGTACTAGACAACTGCACTTCATGAAAAGAGTTTTTTTCTTGGTAGGCAATTAGCAGTAATTAGGAAGATTCAGCTCAGTAAGATGTCAACATGAGATTGTTTAAAAAAGTTGAATGTCAGTGACTTAAAAAGAAAAGTTCTTCTGACACATAGGTATGGCATGTGAAACATGAAATGTTATTTTAACTTTTCTGCTTATTATTCATGCACAATATTATTTTGTCATTCAGACGCTACACTGACAGAGTGTAAAGGGTGTTAAAATAGTGCTGCTAGAATAAAGAGAGGATTAATCTACCATTGGCCAATTAGCCAAAGGGTACTTAATGGTCTCTAAAGGCTACTGAAGTCTAACTACTAGCAAAAGCATTGGTAAAAAGTCCTCTATATTACCTTCATTTGCTTGACATTTTGTGAAACATAGTATAGGCTTTTAATAACTGAATTTGTCAGAAAATAGTTTATAAATGAGTGTTGTTGTAACTAAGTATATTTTTCATAAGAAAATTTTGTTACATAAATAATTCCACCTCTGCCTAAGATCTTTGTTCTTTTTTTTCTTTTTTTTTTTTTTTTGGTTGGTGGTTTTTAATTTTTAATTCTTTTTCTTGAATATCTCAGGTATCATAACGAAGGAAAATGCATGTTTTAAATTTAAAACACTTGCTACTAACTTGGAAGGGTTATTAATCTGAACTATTTATCTTTCTAGATAAGTACTTTTATGGAAAATATTTTGCTAGTGACCTAGAAATTTATGTACTTTTTTTGTAACTCATATGTTTTAATTAAGTGACTGTGCTTTTAGTCATACATGGATGACATGCAGAATTTTATTTCTTTCAGTTTTATTCCTTGTAAAAGAAAAATTTTCCCAATGAAAGAATATTAATACTATCCACAGGAGGGAGAAATATCATTAAGATCATGGTGACTTTCTAGGAGAGTCTTGCCTATAGAATTTACATGGATATTGTTCAACTAGAATTTTCTCTTCAGTCTCTTTTGCTTTAGTTCTGGTAACGAAATCCTTATGTTATAATTTTTTAAGATCATAATATAGGATTTTTTAAATTGCTGCCTCTGCTTAAATGTGAACCAGAAAAAAACTGATTGTGAGATATAAATGAACTTATGTATTCAATATGAAATGATTTCATTCACTATTCTCAGTTCTATGCAGAATTCAAGATTAAAGATTTTGGTGAAGTAATTGGAAACAGACCATTCCCAATAAATGATTGCTTTTCCCTACTTGGACTGTCAAGGCCTTTGGGTTTCAAAAGGAGAAAGAAAAATAAGAGACTCCACTATCATTATAGATGGAAACTAGCCCTCACTTTCTCTGGTTACTTATTGACCTTTTCTAACATTTGACATCTCACCTTTGCCCCAGCGTGGACTGGAAAGAATCCTTCTGCCACCATCTATTTCCTCCATAGGCTTCCCAGAAATCCTGCTCCTGTGACCCTGACATTCACCCTCATATTAAGCTGGGTTTTCTTGCATTTCCATGTGTCTACTTTTCAGATCCCACTATCCCAACTAAGAACATTTTCAAATTTTTTAAATGGTTCATTATTTTAAGTTTCTAATCCAGTGGTGAAAAATATATGAGGAGAACTGAATAGTGTTTTTCAATGCTATAAAGTCATTACTGTCCAGGAAAAAAAAAAAGTTAGGTCAGAATCAAACTTTTATTAGAAATGAAAAGTTATACCACATCCTATTCCTTTACTGCTCATTGAACATTCAAAACCATTTTCTTTACACAACTAGTATCATGTCCATTGAATAGGCAGATGTTGAATATTTTATTCTTTGGAGACAGCAAGATCAGAGAGTCTCTAAAAATATATTGTTTGGGGGGCGATTAGGGAAATGATTCTTTCCGGTTTTATTTTTTTCTAAACCCTTTTCTTCTTTTCATTTGGGCTATAAGAATGTTTTCCACGGGCCCTGTTTTATTTTTTCTGATAATTCATTCTTGAACATTAAAATGTTTACCGAGGCTCCCTGCTGGAGAAGAGACCCTCCATCTCATCAGGACTGCCCTGAATTTATGCAGCAGTTTCTGATAGATGCCTTCTCTAGAGTAAAAGTTGTAAAGCAGGATGATTGTATATCTAGCCATGGCCTTTAATGTTATATCGAGCTTCCAGGAAACTTTTGACAAAACAAATCAGGAGGAGTACACGGAAGGAAACTGGCTGTAACTTGCATTTACCAGACAGGATTTGAAGGCAGCAGCAGTTCCCTTAGCTCCCCGATTTGTTTCTCCATAGCACTTACTGTAGTTTATCATGATATATTTCTAGGTTATAGACTGGTAACTACCTAAAGGCAAGGATTATAACTTTTTTATCATCGAAAATATAGAGCTAATACAGTGCCTACCACATAGTATGTAAAAAGGAATGAATCACAGATATTGAGTCAGGTCCTGAATGTAGATCTTACCTAGCAAAATCTTGCAGAAAATATCAAGTTGGGGCCCAGAATAAACAAAAGGCATGAATGAACTCCCATGTAAGAGAATAAAGGAGAGTACAACCAGGGAGCCTTATCTACCCTGTTCATGGGATTACTGTTGAGAGCAACAAAAGGAAACTTCTGGCCAGAGGCTTTTTGCTTGGCAATTAAACTACAAAATGCAGATCTGGAAGAGGCAATTTATATTTCTAGCATAGAAACTGGAACAGTTTTTTTAGAGCTATTGAAAAAATAAACACAAAATTATGGATGAGGAAAAGAAAAACCAGAGTGAGGATGTTGTACAAACTATGTACTGTGGATTCAGGACACTTGCTTAAGGGAAGGTAGGGAGGCAATAAGGGAAAAAGGAATAAGTTCAAAAAAAGGGGCTGCTTTTTAAAATCTGGGATTCATACTAGTTTTCCATGTTATGTAACAAGTTACCACAAATTTAGCAGCTTAGAAACGATATACACATTACCTCACAGTTTCCATAGTCAGGAGTCTGGCACAGGTTAGTGGCATCCTTTGCTCAGAGTATCACAAGCAGCCAAGCTGCCTTTCTTTCTGGAGTTCAGGCTTTTCTTCCAAGCTTCTGTGTTTGTTGGGAAAATTTAGTTCCTTGTGGTTGTAGGACTGAAGTACCTGTTTTCTTGCTCAAGGACCAGTCTCAGCTCCTGAGGTCTTCCTTAGGGCCTTAACATTATAGCCCCCTCTGTAGTCCTCTCATAACATGGCAACTTACTTCTTCAAGGCCAGCAGGAGAATCTTACCTCTGGCTAAAAGAGCCCCTGGCTTTTTTTTAAAGGGCTTACCTGATTATTCACCAGCCAGGGTAATCTCACTTTTGATTAACTCAAAGTCATGTGACTAGGAACCATAATTTACATCTACAGAATCCCTTTGCATATAACATAATGCAAATAGTGTAATCATGGGAGTGATAGCCTATCATATTCACAGTTCCAACACACATACAAGGGCATAGGCCACTGGGGGTCATCTAAGAATTCTGCCTACCATGATATATTTCATTACTGAATATATTATGCTCATTACTGAATAATGAATTCTCTAATATTTCCATGTTTCTTCTTACAGTTGCTTAGAGGGTTCTTTCCTCTTCAGAGACTTACGCTTCTTCAATGTTATATTTAAATAAATAATTAATAACTAGTGTCTCATTTTAAACTTTCATAGTGTTAACTTCTATTTTATAACCTTTGGTTAAATCAATACAAATCTCAGTATTATTCTCATTGACATCAACTTTTAAGTTGAAATCGATTTTAAAAAGATTGTAGAGGGGGCTTCCCTGGTGGCACAGTGGTTGAGAGTCCACCTGCCGATGCTGGGGACACGGGTTTGTGCCACGGTCCGGGAAGATCCCACATGCCACGGAGCGGCTGGGCCCGTGAGCCATGGCCGTTGGGCCTGCGCGTCCAGAGCCTGTGCTCCACAACGGGAGAGGCCACAACAGTGAGAGACCCGCATACCGAAAAAAAAAAAAAAAAAAGATTGTAGAGGAACTGCACTTGTATCCTAGTAGGGAATCCTAAGTTAAGATCAAACAAATAACTGTCACTTAAGACAAAGTAAAGTTTATGTCATGAGAGAAATTACAGAATTATTTGGTATTTGTGTGTGTGTGTATGTATATAGCACAGCTTTTTATTAATTCAGGTCCTCAGCCTTTAGGACACTTCTTAGACTCTGTATGGTAGCATTTTCCACAAGCTAATAATGCTAACAATAATACTGTAAATTTAAAGTTTACCAAGTGCTATCACAGATTTAAAAAAAAATTCTGCCCTCAAGATTACCTTTGCTAGGTAAGCAAGCATCATCTCTGGGTTTTTTTTGTTTTCTTTTTTTTTTTTTTTTTTGCGGTGGCTTCTCTTGTTGCAGAGCAGGGGCCCTAGGCGTGCGGGATTCATTAGTTGTGGCACGCTGGCTCAGTAGTTGTGGCTCACAGACTCTAGGGTGCAGGCTCAGTAGTTGTGGTGCGTGGGCTTAGTTGCTCCGCTGCATGTGGGATCTTCCTGGACCAGGGCTCGAACCCGTGTCCCCTGCATTGACAGGTGGATTCTTAACCACTGCGTCACTAGGGAAGTCCCAACAGCACAATCACTTTCTAACAAGGTCACCACAAAAGTCTCACATTCCATACCAAGTATAAACAAAAGAAAGTTATTATTTATCATTCTTGTCTCATCTGTAAAACTTCTCAATTAAGGAATAGAATGCTTAAACTGAGAGAAGTTAGTAATAGAGCCATAATTACTTGTCCAAAATGCTAAGGGATAATCAAAGGATTCGAAACTGATAGAATGTGTGATTTGTCTATTTCTTCTATTTTGACAGGTGCTCTGTAGCATTTCTAGACATATATAATTAACATCAGAAATATGTTTTAAAGATTATAGAGTTAAAACAGTTTAATCAAAGCATGATTTACATTTTAATAAATTGCAAGTCATTTGGTTTACTGTCTCCATAATTTCAGTATTTCTTTGTTTACTAAATTTTTGTACCATTAAATTGAATGGTATAATTACATATCTTTTAAAGAGATATATTTATTGTCTTGGTCTTTGCTCAATGAAGGATATATTTATAATGTCAGGATTTGCCACTGTGGAAAGAATAGATCTAATGGCATACAAGTTTAACAAATGAGAGAAGCCACCAGGAAGAAAAGATCCTCGTCAAAATTTAGTCTTCTGTATGCAGATGTAGAGAATGGACTTGAGGACACGGGGAGGGGAAAGGGTAAGCTGGGATGAAGTGAGACAGTGGCATGGACATATATACATATATACCAAATGTAAAATAGATAGCTAGTGGGAAGCAGCCGCATAGCACAGGGAGATCAGCTCGGTGCTTTGTCTACACCTCGAGGGGTGGGATAGGGAGAGTGGGAGGGAGACTCAAGAGGGAGGAGAAATGGGGATATACATATATGTATAGCTGATTCGCTTTGTTATACAGCAGAAACTAACACACCATTGTAAAGCAATTATACTCCAATAAAGATGTTAAAAGACTTTTTAAAATTTAGTCTCCTGTGTTGCCTGAGATTCCACCTAGAATTGTAGCCATGAGTTATGTCTTAACAAATGAAAATCTCAAAAAGTCTAATTTAGATACCGAACATTAACTTTAGGATGATAAATGTTCTGCTGCATACTATTTAAGTAAAAGCTTAATAATACTACATTGCTAATAAAAGTGTATTTTAATTTATATGGTAATAAAATAATAGAAAGATTATATATAAAAGCTGAAATCAATATATGTGTTTATAGCACCATCTGTGCGACAAACAGGTAGACTTGAATTTTTGAAACCTTTCTTCTGTTTCTTAGTATACAGAAAGCATTGCTTTTAGATACCATGGTAGGGGGGTGGGGGTGGATACATAGGTTAACAAAGGCACAGTCCTCTCTCAAGCCTTTGCTAGGGCCATGGTTGAGGAACAGCCATAATGCTATGGAAGCTAAGAGAATGGAGAAGCTACTTGGTTGGAAAAAAGGAGACAACTGCAGAGAAGATTTCATAAAGGAGGAAATACTAAGCTACTCTCTTTATGCATGAGAGAGATTTCAGCAGAAGGAAACACCATGTGTAGAGTCATCAACGTAGAAATGGCTGAAAGTTTTGGGGAAGGGCAGACAAGTTTGACTGCAGATGATGTGTGACTGAAACACAAATTGAAGTTTGAAGTTAAATCTTACAGAGCTTTATTATAACCACACACATCTGAGCTTTATTCTGTTGGGCTGAGGAACCCCTGAAGAGTTTTGAGTAAGAGAGTAACAGGTCAGTGTTGTCTTGGGAGGTTGTATAAAAGATGATTTGAACGTAGAGAAAGGTTGCCCATAGGGGAAAGGTTATTGCAGTGGTCTTAGTGGGATGATGAGTCTTCATTAAGAAAGTGGCAGGGGCTTCCCTGGTGGCGCAGTGCTTGAGAGTCCACCTGTCGATGCTGGGGACACGGGTTCGTGACCCGGTCCGGGAAGATTCCACATGCCGCGGAGAGGCTGGGCCCGTGAGCCATGGCCGCTGAGCCTGCGTGTCCGGAGCCTGTGCTCCGCAACGGGAGAGGCCACAACAGTGAGAGGCCCGCGTATCGCAAAACAAAAAAAAAAAAAAAAGAAAGTGGCAGAAGGAAATGAATATGAGAAATATTACATAATTTATAGAACCTGACGATTGGGCGCAGAGAATTAATAAACAGGGAGGGAGATGTATTCAACCTTGAATGATAACCAGGAAGATTTTCAGATTTAGGGCAATTATGAGTTTGCTTTTGATTTTCCATGTTATTTGTTACCTTTGGGACAATCCAGGGATGAATATTTTCTGAAAAATATAAAAAAACACGCTTTTAGATCATAGGTTACAATATAGCCAAAGAAAATTTTTTTTCACCGAAACATACTTGTTATTTCACCAAAACGTAGTTTAATCTCAAATATATCAAGCCCTAGTTTTGAATTCATGATCTAAAATATTCATATTTAACAGTATACACATGTATACACAAATATATATGTAATTACAGATTTATTGATATACTTTTTAGAAATTGTGTTTAAACATAGTGTTAATACTTAAGTAACTTATGTCCCGTATATATATGACTATACATGTTAGCCACATCTTCTACTGTTTTAACTAGAATTCTTAACAAAGAAAGCATTTTTTCCACCTCTGAGAGACTTCAGTACCATTTTGTATAATTGTTCCTTATGTTAAGCTACCATTATTATAAGCTTCTTTGGAATAATAAAGTAATAGTGCAGTTATCCTCTTAAGGATCTCTAAGTTGTTATGCCATTATAGCTTGGTGGCGTTCTGCTGACTACAGATGGGTGAATGAAAGGGGCTAACATTAAGGCGGTTTCTTTTATAGTTTCATAAAAGCATTACCAGTATGCCATTTAGTAAAATGTTCATGTTATTAAAAATTTAAATGTAAGGAGTTTAGTGCAATCTACCTCAACATTACAAAAAGGACTTGTCAACTATCAATCAAGTGCATAAAACTGAGTGAATGTGTTTGTATGCTATTTATTTGAACTAAATCTCTAATAAGCCTCTTCTGCTAATTGGACTTAACGTTTCTGTTGCTAAATGAGAAGCATTTTGGCTGCTGTATAGGGTAGTAAGACCTACCCAATGGAATAAACAACTAACATCTGTTATCCTGTCCTGCTCCAGCTTGACTTTTACCAGTTAAGTACATCAGCCCTGAAGTCAAGGTTATCAAATATGTGAATCTCTGGCACACCCATGTTTATATGAAGGCAAAGAAATAGCACATCATGAGTAAAGACCAGCCAACCAAAAGATATTGAGTACAGCTGGTCTATTTTGTTTTAACCTTTACAAGCCCTACAACCTTAAGCAAAAACTAGTGGAAGTTAGAAATTTTGTAGTTTTTATAATTATTTTTGTAATCAGTGTCACTTTTTTCTTTAGCATTTTCCTACCTGTACAATTTGATGCTGATAATTGTTAGGTTAAATGTAATTACTTTTATAATAAATTTAAATTTATTTTCTTTAAAAAGAAGCTAAATTCGGATTTGGCTGAGCTTCGGAAAGAAAAAGAAGATTTACTAAAGAAATTGGAGTCTTCATCCGAAATCACAAGTTTGGCTGAAGAAGTTGCCCAGGTAACAGTTCCACGGATACAAGTTACATCACTTGGCCCTTCAAGGAGCATGGATTTGGAAATGAAGCAATTGCAGTGTAAACTAAAGGTGATTATAAATTTTATTAAAGATGAAAACATTAATTAAGTTACTGAATCCTTAAAGACATGTTTCTATCAATTCTAATTTAATTCTACTAATAAAGGTAAATTATGGTGTAAATAATCCCTAAATTATTAATACTACATTCAATCTCATCTTTCTATTTTAGCCTGGTAGATTCTTATCTGGTAACTTATAATACTATTCTCTGAAAAAATAGCAAGACACCATGAAATCCTAACTTAGGAGACGAGGGAAACTGGCCATTATCATTCTATTCCACTATTCAACTCCTCTCTGCCTGCCACTGAACAGAATTCTTTTTGAACATAATAATGTATCAACATAAATAGAATTGCTTTCCTGTACACATTTTGCTGCTGTTTTAACTTGGTGGTTCTTTGTTGGAGATGGGGAAGGAGGAGGGAATTAGGGGAAAGGAGAAGAAGCATAGAGCAAAGGTGAGTTGGTTTAATCAAGTTAAACCTGAGAGTGAGTATAAAGACCAGTGTTCCTTTTGCTTATAAAGAATTGTGTCTAAGTCCAGGTGAGACTGTCAACAACTTAAAAGTAAGGCTGGCCTTAGTTTTTGCCCATATATAAATCTCTCTCACTTTGAAGGAATGTGCGAGTTACAAAGGTGAGACTAATGAGAATGCCTAAAGCAATTTAGATCATGCTTGATGTAAGTTTGAAGTGACATTGTCCATATCTAACCTGGAGTCCCGGAACACTGACCAGGCTGCATAGGGACAAAAAGGGTAAATCTTTACTTTTGTCTTATTTCATGCTTTAATATGGAAATATTCTGGAAGACTAGGTACTTTGAAGTAAATAATACTCTTGATACTACAAATTTCTGTTTCGACATTGTATGAGGTTGCTAGGGCTGCCATAACAAAATACCACCGAGGGCTTCCCTGGTGGCGCAGTGGTTGAGGGTCCGCCTGCCGATGCAGGGGACAGGGGTTCGTGCCCCGGTCCGGGAAGATCCTACATCCCGCTCCCGGCTGGGCCCGTGAGCCATGGCCACTGAGCCTGCGGGTCTGGAGCCTGTGCTCTGCAACGGGAAAGGCCACAACAGTGAGAGGCCTGCGTACCGCAAAAAAAAAAAAAAAAAAAAAAAAATCCCACCGAGTGGCTGGCTTGAATAATAGAAATTTATTTTCCCATAGTTCTGGGGTTTAGAAGTCCAAGATCGAAGTATTGACACGTTTGATTTCTTCCAAGCCCTCTTTCCTTGGCCTGTGGATGGCCGCCTTCTTGCTGTGTCTTCACATGGTCACCCCTCAGTCTATGAGGTCTGTGTCCTAATTGCTCCTTTTATAAGGACACCAGTCATGTTAGATTAAGGCCCACCCATGTGACCTCATTTTACTTTAATTACCTCCTTAAAAGCCCTATCCAAATACATTTTGAAGTACTGGAAGGGGAGGTTAGGACTTAAACATATGAATTTTGCCAGGACAAAATTCAGCCTATAACAGATATCAGATTGCTAACATAATAAATTTCTGAGAAATAGCTTATTTTCTACTTGATGTTTTCTATGCCTAGTAAAACAAAAATGGTTACATTTGAATCTCTTAAAGGTCTACATCCATCTTTTTTATTTTATCCAATTAATATTAGACTTTTCTATGTAAATTCTTAGGTGTACTTCTGAGATGTACATGGTTCATTCAGAAATTAGAGTGCTCATGTGCATTTCTGTGTCTTCATTTTTACCCATATTAGACGTGTTTCCTCAAGGAACCCAACTTTATATAGATAGATAATAAGATAGTGACATATAAATTCCGGTGAATGATATATACATTAGTTATTTATATTTAGTTTAATTTGTAGTTCTTTATACAATCTGGATTGAGTAGTACTCCAACTTATATTTGTGATTTTTTTTTGACCTCCTGATTGTTGAAAGGATACCTTTTCGTATATACCATGTTCTCTTCCAGTTTTCCAGTAAGTTAATAATGAAGAATAATAGTTTTTAAACTACTGTTAATTTATATATAATCTATTGCCAATCTAGTTCTAAGCCCTTTAAAAATGTTAACTCATTAAATACTCGTTTCAACCCTATGAGATAAATTCTGTTATTATATCTATTTTACAGTTAAGCAAACTGAGTACGTTAATTGTCCAAGGTCACACAGCTACTAAGAGAGCTGAGATTAGAACTCAATCCATAGGGCTCCAGCATCCATGCTTTTACTCATTTTGCTCTGAAAAATTTTTAAAGTGTTTAATAAACTTAAACAGGAAAGCTCTAACCAAGATAGATTATTACCATTATGACATCTTTGAAATATGTGTTTTACTCCAGATTTTGTCATGCTGCAGATAAGTATTATGTTGTAGGAAATGGAAAAGGGTCAGAGGACCTGGGTTTTGATCCTTTTTTGTCCAGTAACTTCTTGTGTGTGGGACCTGACTGAGGAAATTACTTAGCTTCTCCAGAGGTCTAGAGCAGGAATACCTTTCTACCCTCTTCAAAAGGATTTTTGAGGATTAAACAAAATAACTGTGAGACTTAGAGGGTCTGGCCAAAGTATTTATCAAGCTGGCATTGTTTTATTTATTATAATTCTGTAATCCCTCAATTATCCAGAAATCAGAATTACAGCATTTTTCAGGCACCTAAAATAACAGGCTTAAGTCTAAAAACATAAAAGAATCAAACAGCTATCTTAAAATCCACTTAATTTATTCTGTTGAAGATATTGTCAGGGTTCATTTACTGCCTTTTGTCTTTTTTTTTTAATACAACTGTAATGAGTTTATTTGTTTAACTTTTCAGCAGAAAACACCTCAAAAGCAGCAAATTCATAGTATGTATATTAAGGGCCAGGATGCTTGTTTTTAGGCAGGAATATTGAGAGAATCAAGAAATTATGATCAACAGATTGACAGAAAAAAAATATTAAAATGCTAAGGTAAAAATACAAAATTAGAAAAACAGCAGCCTGGGACCATTCAGAGTAGGGCTGAGTAGCCATTTATATCATAATAGTTCTTAAAGGCATCATTATATAATGATACAGTGATAATAAATTAGATACAGTAATATAACATAATTAATATAGTGATAATATTTATAATATAATATCATTATATTAAAGTATCACTATTGCTTAATGTAATTGTGGATTGTCATTTCTAAATGAATGAACAATCATTCCAGAAAGAATTTAAGTTTAATGATTAAAGCAAAAGCTTCAATTTTTTGGTAAATTTACTAGTGTGGAACATCTTACTCTGGCAATGCTAGAAATAAGACACCATATGTCACTGTAAACATGTAAAATATGATGGAAATTTAGATTGTGTAACACAAAATTTAATCAAAACTTTTAGCATTCAGTACAGTTGCCAAGTTGAGGTAGCCTTGGGTTTTTAAGAAAATTAATATAATATTTAATGGAAATTTATATATGCCATACCAACGAGATATTTAAAGTCTGTCTGATGAATTTGACTCACATTTGCATTGTGTGGTTAATGGTTTCATCTTTTCAGATTTATATTTTTTAGAATAAGTTAGTCAAACCTGGAAATAGTTCTCATAGAAACAATTAACTATAGTTATTAGAAAAATTAGCAAAATAACTACTACAAATATTTTTAAAGTTATATTTTATTCTATTTATATTATTTAATACTTTTTAAATTTAACAAATGAATTAATGTATGTCAATGCTGTCTTACAGGTAGAAAAACAAAAATATCAAGTCACTAAATAATATCTCAGAGTACATGTTTTCTTGGAACTTGAGTCAAAATTGAAAGTTAGGTGTCCCTAACACTCTGGCTCCTAGGCCACGCAGACAACAAATACCACAAAGGTGTTCTGCTTTGAAAAACTAATAATTATGTATAAATACTTTAATAATTAATATTGTTTATAAGTTCAAGTAAGGAAGTATTCAGTATTCATAAGTTTCTTTATCAGTTATCTTTCACTATCTAACATTATCCTAAAATGTAGCAGCTTAAAACAGCAGCAATTTATTATTTCTTATGATCCAGTGGGTTCCCTAGGTAGGTCTTTTGCTGCTGTCTGCTGGGTCCCCTCATATGCCTGCATTCTTCTTAACCAAGGATTTACCTGAGTTGGAAGTTCCAAGAGAGCCTCACTCAAAGGCTGGCAGTTGGTCTGCTGGCTGTCATCTGGGGTACCTCAGTACTCTCCCAAATGGCCTTTCCTCTATATTTGTTGGAAGGTGATCCCAGAGCAGCATTCCAAGAGGGCAAAGATGCAAGCTAGAAGGATTTAGGGCCTAGATCTGATATTTGCACAGTGTCATATGCCACATACTTTTGGTCAAAGCAAATCGCAGGCCAGGCCAGATTCAAAGGGTGGGGAGACGGATTACACCTCTTGATGGGAGATGCAGCAAAGCTTTGTGACTATATTTAGTCTGTTACAGGTTATTAGTAAATCCAGAATTAGTTTTAAGTGATCTTACTACACCATAAAAATAATTAATCACATACACATTTACATTTTACAAAATCCATATTTCCCGTAAATGTATTTTGGGTATATACTCTTTGCAATTATTATGTGAGTGTGTTCCTCTATGATTTTGGCATGTTATATAAAAATTTTAGTGTGCCATGTTATTTCTGTTAGAACATACAAAATGAAGCACATTAAAATGTTTAGATGTTCATTTTAATTATAACCATAATTTTTGCAATTTTATTATCTTCATGAAAATGGCATTTATATTTATGCTACTTTAGAACAAGATTTAAAGACATATTTGAATTTATGTGTATTTTTAACCTAGAATGCAACTAATGAACTCACTAAACAATCATCAAACTTGAAGTCTCTGAAATTTGAACTCCTGGCAAAAGAAGAACACATAAAGGAAATGCATGAAAAGTATGTGTTTTATATTTTTATCCATTGTATTTGGTGCCACCTAGTGGCGGCTAACTCTATTAAACATTGCACACCAAGAAACAATACCAACTTGTTTGCCTTTCTTAGTTCGTTTTTAAGCCTACACAAGATGAAAGTTTAAAGAATATTACATATATCATGGTTTATGGCAAGATAGTTACTATTTTTTAATCAGAGTAAGAATGTTAAAGTTAGATTTTCCATCTTAAACATATTTAGTTCTGAATAAATATCAACTAATGGCTGAAAGACTATGAACAGAAAACTTTAGAATGTAGTAATTATTTGACTAAAAATATATGTATAGGTTGATCTTTATATTGGATTTAATGCCTAAGCTTATAAAGCGAAGGTTGAAAAAAAGTGAAAGTTTTGTTTGTGTTTAAAATAACTGGAGGGTTATGAAATATTATAATACTTTGTATATTTATACTAAAAAGGAGTTTAAAATGTTCTATCTCACAGAATCAAAATTATTTCCTTTCTATATCTTTTATAGATATACTAGAGCTTAGAAGTTGTAACATGTTTATAATCATTCACAATTTGAAATACGTATACCTCACGTACATACAGGTATACCACGTTATAAGTGAAGATCACTTAAAATCTTAACAGATAAAACTATTAGGCAAAAAGATTGGTTAATCTTTTTAAACAGACTATCTTGAAGCTTATTTATGGATTGAGTTAGTCTTGCTTACTGTTTACCAGTGAGGACTTTAGAGAAACATTCTTTGAATCCTGGCTTCTTTACCTGCTAGCTCTGGGACTCAATTTAATAGAATTAACTCATAAAGTTCTTAGAATTAAATGAGTTAGTACTTATAAGTGCTTTACTTATGTAAAGCACTTATAACAGTGACTGGCACATAGTAAACACTCAATAAATGTTAGCTGTTGTTCTTTTTATAGTAGTAATTGTAGTAGTTGTTACTGCATCTATCATTTTATACTTAGCGTTATCAATTTAAGCTAAACTGATATGTCAGCTCAATCTTGTATGATATTAAATTAGAACTGATATGTCAGTTCAATCTCATATGATATTAAATTTACATAGCTTTAAAGTGAAAAAGAAAAACTATTTTCTTCAGCTATTCTTTGAAATGTATAATAAATATATAATATTATCAAATTTTATGTTTGCTTATTAGAGTATAGAATTCTTTCTTATCGGTGTTGTGATTTTTGATAATCTCTAAATATTGCTTTGTATTTTTCTTAGAATGCAAGAATGGAACATAAATATAATAATTTTAAGTTTTCATAAATTTTATTAATTTGTCTCAGTTCTTTTTAATGTATATATATATAATACTGTAATTACCAAGTCACAACTGGATTATAGATTTTAATATTTTACTCAAATGATTAATAGAGCAATATTTTATGCCATGCAATTATTTTATTAATTTGCAGCTTCACTAATATCAGATAGCATTTAAAAATTAACAATAGGTATAACATTGGATAATATGTAAGATATCATCACTGTTGAAGTATTTTCTATCACTCTTGATAAAGTGTCTTTTTTTCCCTTTCAAGGATGTCTCGAATGGAGAGAGATATAACCATGAAAAGACATTTGATAGAGGACTTGAAATTTCGACAGAAAGTAAATTTGGAAAGTAATGAGAGTATTAATGAAATGCTAGAAAATCTTGAAAAAAAGGTATCAATTTTTATGTTCACTGACACTGAAAAAAATCACTTCACCTTGTATTAACTTTAACTCAAATATTCAATCTTAATAAAAGGTATAGCAAATATTCATAAAATGTATGTGTATTGTTACATAATTACATCATTTGCTCTGAAAGTACATTATTTGTTTTAAGATTCAAGACTCCAAACGGTCACACATAATATAGTCATTCATCCTTTTTATATTTGTAAACATACCATGAGAAGATAATCAAGTTTAATTTTTTTAATCTTTAATATTTCTGGGACACATAATTGCATTTTATTCAGATTTTCTTTTATTTAAAGCTATTATTTATAATGATAGAATTAAGCATATATTTTAGATGAAAAATATCATAGTCAATGACTATCAGTTCTTTAAAAAGTGTACTCACCACGGTTTTTTTTAAAGTGTACTTTTTCCTTATATACATTTAATTCAGTGTACTTAGGAAAAGAGTCATATTTAAAATAGTTGTATAATATCTGATCCCAAACTAGAAATCAATGATTTGCTGACTAAGAGATATTTTTTTGCTTAAAAAATTTTAAAGCTGCTATTTACACAAATCATAAAACAAATCATAAAACAGCTTGTGCTTTGGCATTCACTAAATGTCATCCACTCCAGAGAGAGCGTTTCCCTTACTTTCCTTGTTGGAGATAAAAATGTAAGTAATGCTCAGATGGATTTAAGAGAGAAAATTTTACATGAGCAAGACACATGCATACAGATTTTCTTTTCTCTTTCTCCTCCACAGACCCACATGAATTATAATTACTTCGTAGAGGTTTCTTCAGTGCTATTCTTAAAATTTTGCTCATTTTTTTTAACTTCAATAATCATTTAAGGTAGTCTTACAATGTTTGTGTAAGTAATCATTTATCTTTAATAGCTTTAAAGTGAAAAAGAAAAACTGTTTTCTTTGGCTATTCTTTGAAATGTAAAATAAATATGTTGTATTACTTATTTAATTTTATCCTAAAAAGTACATGTTATACTTTTACTGGAGAATACAAATGAAAATTATCCATGACTTGGCTTATTTAAGAATCAAAACCAACAATCTGGGCTTCCCTGGTGGCGCAGCGGTTGAGAGTCCGCCTGCCAATGCAGGGGACACGGGTTTGTGCCCCGGTCCGGGAAGATCCCACATGCCGCGGAGCGGCTGGGCCCGTGAGCCATGGCCGCTGAGCCTGTGCGTCCGGAGCCTGTGCTCCGCAACGGGAGAGGCCACAACAGTGAGAGGTCCCCGTACCGGAAAAAAAAAAAAAAAAAAAACCAACCATCTCCTACTTAAGGAAGTTTAGGTTAGTAATTAAAGGAAATATAGTTAAAATTAATTGTATATTATTAGATAGAAGGCTACACATACCAATATTCATGCTTTTTTGTGCAATTTTGGGGTTTTGCTATTGATTTCAGTATTGTTAGTCTCATTCACAGTATGAGTTCTACAAATCTTATACTTGAATTTGATATCATTTATGAGAAAATAAACTAGACTTATTCATGTATTAATTTGGTTTCCATTTGAAACAAACACAATATGGAACTAGAATGCCTTTACCAATAATTACCTTCATGCTTTTATTGTAGGTGAAGACATTAACTGAAGAGTGTTCCAACAAGAAGGTATCAATCGATTCACTAAAGCAAAGACTTAGTGTCGCTGTAAAAGAGAAGTCACAGTATGAACAGATGTATCAGAGAACTAAAGAGGAGTTAGAAAAAAAGGTATGGTTTTAGGACATTTTAGCCTGGAGGTGGACCATAACAATGTCTTTTTCATTTTTAAAGTTGTCCTTTTTTTCTCCCCAAAACTACTATGAGCTATTTAAATGTTTCAGATAACTGCAAAGAACGTTTATATCTCTACATAAAACACTAAGAATTTGTTTACTATTAAAGGTAATGCTGTATTAGAGAGACAGATTGACTTGTCTTGATAATTTCTAATAAATGAAAACTATTGTTAACTGGCATTTATATAAGTGGATATAAATTTTTAGGTCCACCTAAACTTATAAGCTAATTAAATACTCCCATTTGACATATGAAATCTTTCAGTCTAAAATGGCTTCCATGTTTTTAGTGATTTATAATTTTTAAAAAGCATAAACTCATTTTGATGATAAATATATGATAATATGTGTGCAGGATATTCATTGAAAATAAACAAAAACAACCATCAATTCTACTCAAATAAAAATGAATACAAGATACAGAGAGAGTAATGAAACCCTTTCCTTATTTGACATCTCTAACTAACATCCAAATCTGTTTAAGAAATATTTTTTTATTCTATGATTACTGGTTTTTTGCAGGATCTCAAGCTTACTTTCCTCATATCAAAAATAAATGAGACTGAATCTGCTATGGCAGAAATTGAAACAGCAGCATCTAAGCATCTTCAAGGATTAGCAATGCAAAGTGAGCAGGCCCTAGAAGGTGCACAGAAGAAATTGCTGCTAGCCAATGAGAAAGTGGAAGAGTTCACCATATTTGTGAAGGTTTGAATTCTTTGTGCTTTACTAACTTGTACTTTACTTCAGGCAGAGTGGGCAGTGGCCTACTTCAGATGATTTGGGAAGTACGTTTAAGTTCCTTTCTGCTTTCCTAAACCACAAAGCATCTTCCCCTACTTGCCACACTGTTCAAATTTTCTCTATAAAAGATTTGTTTTTATAGCTTGAGTTTAAAAATGTCCACTCTATTATTATATTCTTTTCTTAATGTCAATTTAGTTATGAAATTGTGGTAATCACATAATCAAGACAGGTGGGGGGTTTTTTTGTTTTTTTGATTATTTTTATTTTTGGCTGTGTTGGGTCTTCGTTGCTGTACGTGGGCTTTCTCTAGTTGCAGTGAGCGGGAGCTACTCTTCATTGCGTGTGCAGGCTTCTCATTGTGGTGGCTTCTCTTGTTGCGGAGCATGGTCTCCAGGTGCTAGGGCTTCAGTAATTACGGCATGCGGGCTCAGTAGTTGTGGCACTCAGGCTCAGTAGTTGTGGCTTGCGGGCTCTAGAGAACAGGCTCAGTAGTTGTGGCGCACAGGCTTAGTTGCTCCGCGGCATGTGGAATATTCCTGGACCAGGGCACGAACCCATGTCCCTTGCATTGGCAGGCAGATTCTTAACCACTGCGCCACCAGGGAAGTCCCAAGACAGATATTAAGACAAAAGAATTGAGTCATTTTCATTCCACTCTCCTTTTAAAAATCATCCAAGCAAGAACAACCAGAAACTTGCTCCATGATAATTGAACTTAAGAGACATTGCACCCCAGCCCATGACCTATCAGACATGGAATGGATAGAGGAATGGTAAATGATCTAGCAGGACAAAAGGAAGACAAGCTGAAGTGTCTACAAAGGGTGTACCATCTGGAAATTATCTGACCACTGAAGACTCCCAGAACAGTTCTGGCATTGGCTGCACAAGGAACCACCAAAGCCAAGGGTGGTGGGGGAGAGGAGAATACCAGGCTAAAATGGGTGTTTTGTTTGAAAGTCTTTATAAGGAATTTTTAGACCTCTGGCCTGTACTTTTGCCCCACATGGTCAGCCAGTATTCCTCCCTTAACTATTCTGGAAAAACTCAGGAGGAACAGTTCTAGTTTCAGAGATACGAGGCACTGAGGGGGGGAACCTGGTGATTGCTCCACTCCTTTCAATCCCACTGTGAGTTATTTGTACTCCTGTTTAGTGCCTTTTATTCTGCCTCGTATTATAGTCAGCAAACGGATCTGTTTCCATTATATAAATTATGATGAGTTCCTTAAAGTCAAGAACCACGTTTTATTAATCTCTACCTCCACAGCATGTACCATAGTGACTTGCAAAGAGATGGCATGCAATAATGATCACTAACTAATCAAACTGAATTTCTCTTAGGAATATGAAATTTTAATAAAAGCCCTTTTGGCCTTTAAAAATAAGAATTAAGACAATTGGACTACTGTGGGAGGGTAAATCTTTACTTTCCCCCTTTTATCTCCTGAAGTTGCAATGTTCTCTTTTTTTCTAAACCAATCTTCGATGAGATTGAGTTCTTCCTGCTACTTTGTTCCTTTGGCTGGCATATATTATTAAAAACTTGCCTATCATAACAGTAGAAACTTATTTAAATATATAAATATTTTTAATTGATGGAATCTTTACAAAATTAAAGTTTAAATGTCCTTCTATGGAATAAAATAACATCAACACTTACTGTCTTCTTTCTCAAATAACCCTACTATTATTTGAACTACTCAACTAAACTTGCTGCATATATAATTATTATATATATAAATATGTTAGTGTTCTAAAATCATTTACCCCCTTAGGTATTGATCTTATTTATAAGAATTAACATTCCTGGACTTATAAGTTGAATATAAGATGGCAAATAACTGGATCTTATGTATAGTACCATTTTCTTTATTCCTCTAAAAATAACAGCTTACAGCATTTTATGCCAGTGTTAATAGTACCCCATTTAGAACAAATCCCTTACTTCGTTTCTTTGGAAATCATAGATACCTTGGGAGTTTTCTCATTTAAAAAATGTCTACAAAATGAATGGAATAAAACATTTTATCTCTTTCAATGAAGGTTTCAAATGGTATAAAGTCAGACCAGTAATGCTTGCCTCAGAGGACTCTAAATGATTGCAGAGTATTAATTTAAATTTATTAATTTAATCATATTTCCTTTTCCAGATTTAAAATGTCATTCCTTCCAAATGCTTGTTGAATAGTCTCACTGTTTAACTTATGATAAGCACTCTCATTGAATATTGTCATTATTTTACTCATGATATAGAGCTATTTTTATTATGACTTTTAGCTTCATAAACCTTTGTTTTCCATGTTTTATATTCAGCTTATAGTTGCATTTTTTGTACTGTTAGCCAATATATAAAATATGAAATGCACATGTATAAGATTTACTCAAATGCTAATTATGGTTTTTCCTAAAGTATTCCTTGAACGTGTCCTGTTTAAAAAAGAATTGATAACCAGAAGTTTTTAAAATAGAAAAATGAACTTTGTGATTAGATATCTGATTATTATAGACTTGATGAAGTTTCATGACCTTTATGATAATGTAATGGGTGTACTTCTTCACATAGAGTAGTTTGGCAAAAATTATCTTTTAAAAAACAAACTTCTTACTATTCATGTCCAAGGATATGAATAGTATTTAATGATATAGTGAATGTCTAATCTCTAGTTGTTCGAGAGTAACATACTAATCCTTCATATATTTCACCAACAATGATATAGAGTATAGATGTCCTAGTAGATAAATTCAGGATTGCCATGGTTTCATGACTTTTTAATCTGAGTAACATATTAAAGGTCCTATAGTAGAGAATGATAGCAGATATCGATAAAATATTTTTATTACTCTTTCAGAAATTTTCCATGTTGTTTCAGTTTGGTATTTAGATTGCTTGCATTAGAATCAACAGATTCTATTACATTTAAATAAAATTCATAATTCCGGGCATTATTGAATCAAAATCTTGGTTGGGGTGAGGCCCAATAATCTGCATATAACAACTAGGTGATATTATGCATTAATACTGTTTTGAAAACATTGTTTTTTTTTTTAAGCCCAACATTGCTTTTATGGATTGAATCTATATAACAAAATATTTATCAGTTTGGTATTTAATAGCACCTTTTACCACTCATGACTTCTAATGGTAATTTGACATTTGTTTTACTTAACTTTGTTTTAGGGTCAATATGTATTTGATAATGGTACCACTTCTACTGCTCAATCCATTTCTCTAATAAAGGGCCAAAAGCAAACTAATGCCCAAACCAGAAACATTGGCAAAGACTGGATATTTGGGTCTGAAGAAGGAGATTACTGTCATCCTTCTCTTCCTCACACGTATAGCCCACCCTAGGACTGGGCAGAAATGCTCAGGAGCTGCCATCTTCAGTGACATACCATCAGTGACGTCCTAAATACTACTGCATTACAGCTCAGCTTTCACCTTTTTAAAAATTTAAGACCTTCCATAATTTGACCCTATTCTGTTTAGAATCTAATTTTTTTCCCACTACTCTCCAAATTTCACCCAGATTGTGTTCAGTCTTGCCTTTCCTCAAGTTCTCCTTCTTCCTTCACATATCCTTCTCTGCTCTTCGCTCTAAATCCTTCCAATTTAGCTCAGGGCCTTCCTCTTTCCTGAATCATTTCTTTAACTCTGTGGTTAAGGGGAAAGGGCCCTACTCTGCCAGTTTCTGGTTCTGTTATCTCAGGCAAGTGACTTAATCCTCTGTGTCTCAGTTTCCCCATCTATAGAATTAGTGTAAAGATGGGACATACCTAAAGTGAGGATTTAAATAAGTTAACATAGATAAAGCTCAAACATTGCCCAATATGCTCAGTGTTATCTGAGTGTCAGCTAGTAGTATGCCTATCATTTATCTCCTGAATAATTATTGTATATACCATATAAATTAACACATAACTGCAAACTCTCATATTTTTCTTTTTGTTTCAAGTAGATTATTATAGTCAACTTGAAGTTAGGGTATTATCATTCATTTACCCAAAGTACTGGCACATAATAGGGCTCACTAAATTCTTGAAGAATTGATTTTACATCTGCTTTAAGAATGGTACAGGACACATAATCACCGCTCAGATTGAAACCTCTGTGAAGGCAAGAGCTATGCACGTTGCTTAACGAGCGTATTTAAAGAATGTGCATAGTTCCCACATGGAACATTATGATCACCAGGACTCATTCTGTGCAGAGCTTATTAGGGTATCAAGTACACAAAAGTATTTAATAAATATTATTAGTAGTATTAATAGTAATAATGTTTGTTCTGGCCATGTTATGGAATCTGTGTTCCCTTTACTCTTTTCATTTGTGCATAGGGCACAACCAGATTATAGAAGAGGAGTGGCCATCTGTTCTAGATCTAGTCTTGAATATGGAATTTTGCCCTGGAGTAAAATCAAGTGCTTTGAGCATCTGGGCTAGATATATGTGGCAGAGCTCAGGCTTTAAATTCTCCTAATAACTAATAAAACACACAAGGGAAATTTCTAGAAGTATTTGCTCAGTTTGATTGAACTCTGATATAGGCTTGTTAATGTGCTTGTATGTGAGAGTCATATGCTCAATTCCATCTTCTCGATGGCTTTTGTTAGCTGATAAATAAATACCAGCCAAAGAACAACATTTAGCCGGAAGCTTAAATCATTTAATTATCAATATGTACTTGCTTGGTAAGATTTAGTATGATGATTTGGGCATATAAATTTCTTGCTTCTTTAGTGAGAACATTTGTAGAGCATTATAATTTTATTTTTAATAGGTACAATTGTTAATGCTTTGGTACTGATCTACTCTATTATGATTTTTTTCTATTTTTTCCAACTTTATTGAGATATGACATATAACAATGTATAAGATTAAGCTATACAATATGGTGACTTGATACGTGTATATATTATGAAATGTTTACTACAATAAGGGTAGTTAACACATCTTTAACCTCACATAATTGCCATTTTATTGTTATTGTTATGGTGAGGACATATAAAATCTACTCTCATAGCAAATTCCAAGTATACAACACAGTATTGTTAACTATAGTCACTATGCTGTACATTAGATCCCTGGAACTTGTTCTTATAACTGGAAGTTTGTACCATTTGACCAACATCCCATTTCCCCACCCCTCAGCCCCTATCTTTTTCTGACTTATTTCTCTTAGTATAATACTCTCAGGGTCCATCCATGTTGTCACAGATGGCAGAATTTCCTTCTTTTTCATGGCTGAGTAATATTCCTGTGTGTGTGTATCCAGAGATACACACACACACACACACACACACACACACACATGCCACGTTTTCCTTATCCATTAATCCATTGATGGACACTTCAGTTGCTTCCATGTCTTGACTAGTGCAACTAATGCTGCACTGACCATGGGAATGCGTATGTCTCTTTGAGATCCTGTTTCATTTCCTTCAGATATGTACTCAGAAGTGGGATTGCTGGTAGTTCTATTTTTAATTTTTTTGAGGGACCTCTATACTGTTTTCCATAGTGGTTGTACCAACTTACATTCCCACCAATGGTACATAATGGTTCCCTTTTCTCCACATCCTTGTTAGCATTTGTTGTCTCTTGTCTATTTGATAATAGCCATTCCAACAGGTGTGAGGTGATATCTTGTGGTTTTGATTTGCGTTTCTCTGATGATTAGTGAGGTTGAGCACCTTTTCGTGAACTTGTTGGCTATTTGTATGTGTTCTTTGGAAAAATGTCTGTTGAGGTCCTTTGTCTATTTTTAAATTGGATTATTAGGGTTTTTGTTATTAAGTTATATGAGTTGTATATAGTTTGAAGTCAGGAAATGTGATACCTCCAGCTTTGTTCTTTCTCAAGATTGCTTTGGCTATTCAGTCTTTTGTAGTTTCATACAAATTTGGGTTTTTTTTCCTATTTCTGTAAAAAATGCCATTGGAACTTTGATAGAGGTTGCAGTGAATCTCTAGGTGGCTTTGGGTAGAATGGACATTTGAACAATATTCACTCTTTTAATCAGGATATCGTTCCATTTATTTGTGTCTTTAGTTTCTTTCATCAGTGTCTTGTAGTTTTTGGTGTATAGATCTTTCACTTCCTTGGTTAAATTTATTCCTAAAATTTTATTGTGTTGGGTGCCACTATAAGTGGGATTGTTTTATTTCTTTTTTACATGTTTAATTCTTAGTGTATAGAAACACAACTAATTAATTTTTGTCTGTTGATTTTGTATCCTGCAACTTTACTGAATTTGTTGATTAATTCTAACAGCTTTTTGATGGAGTCCTTAGGACTTTCTTTATAAAAGATCATGTCATGAGTGAACAGAGACAATTTTATTTCTTTCTTTCTGATTTGGATGCCTTCTATTTCTTTTTACTGCCTAATTGCTCTAGCTAGGACTTCCAGTACTGTGTTGAATAGGAGTGGTGAGAGTGGGCACTTTTTTCTTGTTCCTGATCTTAGAGGGAAAGGTTTCAGCCTTTCACTGTTGAGTGTGATGTTAGCTTGGGCTTGTATTATATGGCCTTTGTTATGTTCCAGTATGTTCCTTCTATACCCAGTTTGTAGAGAGTTTTATCATGAAAGGATGTTAAATTTTGTCCAATGCCCTTTCTGCATTTATTGAGATGATATGATTTTTATCCTTCATTCTTTTAATGTAGTGTATCACATTTATTGATTTGTGTATGTTGACTCATTCTTGCATTCCAGGAATAAATCCCACTTCACCATGGTGTATGATCCTTTTAATGTGTTGTTGAATTCAGTTTGCTAGTATTTTTTTCAGAGGTTTTGCATCTATATTCATCAGGGGCATTGGCCTGTAGTTTTCTTTTCTTGTAGTGTCCTTATCCGGCTTTGGTATCAGGTTAATGCTCATCTCATAAAATGAGTTTGAAAGTGTTCTCTCCTTTTACATTTTTTGGAAGAGTTTGAGAAGGATTGACTTTAATTTTTCTTTGTTTGGTAGAATTCACCAGTGAAGCCATCAAGTCATAGGCTTTTCTTTGTTGGAAGGTGTTTGATTGCTGATTACTCATTATTAATCTGTTGAGATTTTCTGTTACTTCATGATTCAGTCTTGGTAGGTTGTATGTTTTAGGAATTTATCCATTTCTTCTAGGTCGTCCAATTTGTTGACATATAATAGTTCATAGTATCCTCTTATGATCCTTTGTATTTCTGTAGTACCAGATGTAATATCTTCTCTTTCATTTCTAATTTTTTTGAGTCCTCTCTTTTTCTTGGTAAATCTAGATAAAACTTTATCCATTTTGTTTATCTCTTTAAAAAACTAGCTCTTAGTTTCACTAATCTTTTGTATTGTCTTTTATGTCTCAATTTATTTATTTCCACTCTTCTCTTTGATATTTCCTCCCTTCTACTACCTTTGAGTTTAGTTTGTTCTTTTTGTAGTTCCTTGAGGTGCAAAGTTAGATTATTTTTTTGAGATTTTTTTTTTTTTTTTGCTTAATGTAGGATTCCACATGGCAGAAGAGGCCAGTGACAGGAGTTGGGGGTTGGCGTGCAGCTGCTCAGGTGGAGGGGCTAGCTGCAGGTGAGCCCAGCGGTGCAGGCCAGTGAGAGGAGACAGAACCAGATCTGGGCCCACAAACAGCTGTGGGGGCCTTAGCTGTCAACATGTAGTTCTATGGCTACAGGGCCTCACCACTGGCACTTGCATGTCGTTGGAGGCCAGTGACAGGAGTCAGATCAGTGGCGAACTGGTCCACAGCTAAAGGGGTTAGCCCCAAATGCATGCACGGCAGTGGATCAGCTGCAGGGGTCTAGGCTGGCATCTTGCACTCATGCAGCTGCAAAGGCCAAGCTGACTTCCAGTGCAGATTGGAGGGTCCAGTTGGGGACAGGGAGGGAGTCAGTCAGGTGGCATCCGTGAAGGTGGAAACCTGTGCGGGGAAATCACAGTGGTGAAATCTGCAGGGGGTTCATGGCAGCTGTCCTGGGCTTTGGTTTCTTCAGTGGCGAAAGCTGTTGGGATCCTGCACAGAGCTGTAAACCATAGCTGCTCTTGCTGCGTAGCTGATATTGGGAGCCCCAGGCATTCTTCCTTGCTCCAACCTGTCTTTATTTGTCTTAGCTTTGTCAGTCTCTGGGTGGTGTGAAACTGAAGTGGGTCCTTCATGCAGTGATATGAAAAACTGGAGAAGTTGGTTCCTCACCTCATTCTCCCTTTCCCAGCGAGGGAACTCTTTTGAACTGGGAAGTTCCCCCTTGGCACTGAGCAGTGCCACCCTGGGGTATGTGATGATGCAGGCAAAACGAAACTGTCCTTCTTTTTCTTTGTGTGGAGTTATTCTCAGGTTTTTTGCTCCACTGTGTTTGTTGCTGAAATTTCTTAAGTAGACTCCTGAGCTCTTCCAGAGCTATTTTTGTTTGTGGATATCTGTCTAATTGTTGATATTTGTGGGGGGTTAGGGGCTGGATCTCCCACCCTATGTTTTGGTGACATCACTTCTTAATTATGATTTTTAAACAGTTTTATAATAAAATCCTATTTGAGTTAACTCTTTCTGTCCTATCATTATATAAGAAAGGTAAATGACAGCTGTTTTTAAAGACAAGTTTTTAATAAAAATATATTACATTAAGTGGGTGAACTTTAAAATATGTAAATTATATCTTGATAAAGCTGTTTAGGAAGCTGTTAAAAAAAAAGACTTTACTTCTCCAAGAAACTATGATGGTAGGAGTGACTCCACAGTATTGGAGCAGCCAGTTATAACCTTCATCATAATAATCAAATCTTACTGAAAAATCTAATCAGTCCATTATGATTCAGTGAAATTCAAAACTTTTTGTAGTTTGCTAACACAGATCAAGACTCATTATAAAGACTGGAAAACTAGATCTTAATAAGACTGGAATGAAATAGCTTGCTGTCTTTCGCTCTAACACTATTGCTCACTGCTTACAATAAATTATAATATTGAAAAACATAGTGACTTTAAGTTGAGATGTAAATCTAAGAAAGACTTTTACTTTGAAAATATAATCAAATATTGGGACAATTCCTAGCCCATGATATTCCAAGAAGTTTAAGAAGGCTGACATAAATTTTTAGAAATTCAGTTAACATTAATTGATTGATTATTTTGTGCCATACAGTGTTTTTACTTACCTTGACAATAAGTGATAGCCATTATTCAACTGATGCAAGCAGAGTGAAACTTTTTTAAGCTTCTATTGTTTTTAACATTGGAGTATTTTAAAAGTTTAGCACAATTTGGGAGTTTTAAAGTTGCTTAGGGGGGGACCTTCAAGATGGCGGAGGAGTAAGACATGGAGATGACCTTCCTCCCCACAAATACATCAGAAATACATCTACATGTGCAAAAACTCCTACAGAACACCTACTGAACGCTGGCAGAAGACCTCAGCCTGCCCAAAAGGTAAGAAACTCCCCATGTACCTGGGTAGGGCAAAAGAAAAAACAGAGACAAAAGAGTAGGGATGGGACCTGCACCTCTGGGAGGCAGCTGTGAAGGAGGAAAAGTTTCCCCGCACTAGGAAGCCCCTTCACTGGTGGAGACGGGGGTGGGTGGGTGGGGGGAGCTTTGGAGCCACGGAGGAGAGTGCAGCAACAGGGGTGCAGAGGGCAAAGCAGAGAGATTCCCACACAGAGGATCGGTGCCGGCCAGCATTCACCAGCCCGAGAGGCTTGTCTGCTCACCCGCCAGGGCGGGTGGGGGCTGGAAGCTGAGGCTTGAGCTTCGGAGGTCAGATCCCAGGGAGAGGACTGGGGTTGGCCGCATGAACACAGCCTGAAGGGGGCTAGTGCACCACAGCTAGCCAGGAGGGAGTCCGGGAAAAAGTCTGGACCTGCCAAAGAGGCAAGAGGCCATTGTTTTGGGGTGCGCAAGAAGAGAGGATTCAGAGCACTGCCTAAACAAGCTCCAGAGACGGGCGCAAGCTGTGGCCATCAGCTTGGAACCCAGAGACGGGCATGAAACGCTAGTGCTGCTGCTGCAGCCACCAAGAAGCCTGTGTGCAAGCACAGGTCACTATCCACACCTCCCCTCCCGGGAGCCAGTGCAGCCCGCTACTGCCAGGGTCCTGTGATCCAGGGACAACTTCCCTTGGAGAACAAACGGCGTGCCCCAGGCTCTTGCAGCATCATGGCTCTGTGGCCACAAGCTCACCCCTCATTCCAGTTATAACTAGCGTACCCCTCCCTCCCACCAGCCTGAATGAGCAAGAGCCCCCTAAAAAGCCACTGATTTAACCCCCTCCTGTCTGGGCGGGGAACAGATGCGTGAGGGCAACCTACACACAGAGGAGGGGCCAAAACCAAAGCTGAACCCCAGGAGCTGTGAAAACAGAGAAGAAAAAGGGAAATCTCTCCATGCAGCCTCAGGAGCAGCGGATTAAATCTCCACTATCAACTTGATGTACCCTGCATCTCTGGAATACCTAAACAGACAACGAATCATCCCAAATTGAGGCACTGGACTTTGGAAGCAACTATAGACTTGGGATTTGCTGTCTGCGGCTGATTGTTTCTAATTTTTATGTTTATCTTAGTTTAGTGCATGTGATCATTGGTGGATTTGTTTACTGGTTTAGTTGCTCTTTTTAAATTATTCCTTTTTTATTTTTTCATTTTAATAATGTTTTTCTTTTTATTTATTTATTATGATTTTAAAATTTTTATTTATTTATTTTTCTTTCTTTTTTTCACCCTTTTCTTCAGAGCTGTGTGGCTGACAGGGTCTTGGTGCTCTAGGCTGGTGTCAGGCCTGAGCCTCTGAGGTGGGAGGGCTGAGATCAGGACATTGGACCACTAGAGACCTCCTGGCCCCAGCTAATATCAGTCGGCGAGAGCTCTTCCAGAAATCTCCTTCTCAACGCTAAGACCCAGCTGCACCCAGCAGCCAGCAAACTTCAGTGCTGGACACCCCATGCCAAACAACTAGCAAGACAGGAACACAACCCCACCCATTAGCAGAGAGGCTGCCTAAAATCATACTAAGTTCACAGACACCCCAAAACACACCACTGGACATGGCCCTGCCCATCAGAAAGACAAGATCCAGCCCCACCCAGAAGAACACAGGCACCATACCCCTCCACCAGGAAGCCTACACAAGCCACTGAACCACCCTCACCGACTGGGGGCAGACACCAAAAACAACAGGAACTACGAACCTGCAGCCTGTGAAAAGAGGACCCCAAACACAGTAAGTTAAACAAAATGAGAAGATAGAGAAATATGCAGCAGATGAAGGAGCAAGGTAAAAACCCACCAGACGAAACAAATGAAGAGGAAATAGGCAGTCTACCTGAAAAAGAATTCAGAGTAATGATAGTAAAGATGTCCAAATCTTGGAAATAGAATGGAGAAAATACAAGAAACGTTTAACAAGGACCTAGAAAAACTAAAGAGCAAACAAACAATGATGAACAACACAATAAGTGAAATTTAAAATTCTCTAGAAGGAATCAATAGCAGAATAACTGAGGCAGAAGAACGGATAATTGACTTGGAAGATAAAATAGTGGAAATGACTACTGCAGAGCTGAATAAAGAAAAAAGAATGAAAAGAATTGAGGACAGTATCAGAGACCTCTGGGACAACATTAAACGCACCAACATTTGAATTATAGGGGTTCCAGAAGAAGAGGAAAAAAAGGGTCTGAGAAAATATTTGAAGAGATTGTATTCGAAAACTTCCCTAACGTGGGAAAGGAAATAGTCAAGTCCAGGAAGCGCAGAGGTTCCAAACAGGATAAATCCAAGGAGAAACATGCCAAGACACATATTAACCAAACAATCAAAAATTAAATACAAAGAAAAAGTATTGAAAGCAGTAAGGGAAAAGCAACAAATAATATACAGGGGTATCCCCGTAATGTTAACAGCTGATCTTTCAGCAGAAACTCTGCAAGCCAGAAGGGAGTGGCAGGACATATTTAAAGTGATGAAAGGGAAAAACCTACAACCAAGATTACTCTACCCAGCAAGGGTCTCATTCAGATTCAACAGAGATATTAAAACCTTTACAGACAAGCAAAAGTTAAGAGGATTCAGCACCACCAAACCAGCTTTACAACAAATGCTAAAGGAACTTCTGTAGGCAGGAAACACAAGAGAAGGAAAAGACCTACAAAAACAAACCCAAAACAATTAAGAAAATGGTAATAAGAACATACATATCGATAATTACCTTACATGTAAATGGATTAAATCCTCCAACCAAAAGACATAGACTGGCTGAATGGATACAGAAACAAGACCCATATATATGTTGTCTAGAAGAGACCCACTTCAGACCTAGGGAGACATACAGACTGAAAGTGAGGGGATTGAAAAAATATTCCATACAAATGGAACTTAAAATAAACCTGGAGTAGCAATTCTAATATCAGACAAAATAGACTTTATTTATTTATTTTTGGCTGCGTTGGGTCTTCATTGCTGCGGGAGGGCTTTCTGTAGTTGTGGTGAGTGGGGACTGCTCTTCGTTGCAGTGAGCGGGCTTCTCATTGCAGTGGCTTCTCTTGTTGCCAAGCATGGGCTCTAGGTATGCGGGCTCAGTACTTGTGGCTTGCGGGCTCTAGAGCGCAGGCTCAGTAGTTGTAGCATATGGGCTTAGTTGCTCTGCGACATGTGGGATCTTCCTGGACCAGGGCCCGAACCTGTGTCCCCTGCATTGACAGGCAGATTTTGAACCACTGTGCCACCAGGGCAGTCCCAAAAATAGACTGTAAAATAAACACTATTAGAAGAGACAAAGAAAGACACTACATAATGATCAAGGGATCAATCCAAGAAGAAGATATAACAATTGTAAATATTTATGCACCCAACATAGGACCACCTCAATACATAAGGCAAATGATAACAACCATAAAAGGGGAAATCGACAGTAACACAATAATAGTAGAGGAATTCAACATCCCACTCTCACCAATGGACAGATCATCCAAAATGAAAATGAATAAGGAAACACAAGCTTTAAATGACACATTAAACAAGATGGACTTAATTGATATTTATAGGACATTCCATCCAAAAATAGCAGAATACACTATCTTCTCAAGTGCTGATGGAACATTCTCCTGGATAGACCATATCTTCAGTCACAAATCCAGCCATGGTTAATTTAAGAAAATTGAAATCATATCAAGTATCTTTTCTGACCACAACGCTATGAGACTAGAAATCAATTACAGGAAAAAATCTGTAAAAAATACAAACACATGGAGGCTAAACAATACACTACTAAATAACAAAGAGATCCCTGAAGAAATCAAAGAGGAAATCAGAAAATACCTAGAAACAAATGACAATGAAAACATGATGACCCAAAACCTGTGGGACGCAGCAAAAGCAGTTCTAAGAGGGAAGTTTATAGCAATAAAATCCTACCCCAAGAAACAAGAAATATCTCAAATAAACAACCTAACCTTACACCTAAAGCAATTAGAGAAAAAAAAACCCCAAAGTTAGCAGAAGAAAAGAAATCATAAAGATCACAGCATAAGTAAATGGAAAAGAAATGAAGGAACCAGTAGCAAAGATCAATAAAACTAAATGCTAGCTCTTTGAAAAGATAAACAAAATTGATAAGCCATTAGCCAGACTCATCAAGAAAAAAAGGGAGAAGACTCAAATTAACAGAATTAGAAATGAAAAAGGAGAAGGAACAGCTGACACTGCAGAAATACAAAGGATCATGAGAGATTACTACAAGCAGCTGTATGGCAATTAAATGGACAACGTGGAAGTAATGGGCAAATTCTTAGAAAAGTACAACCTTCCAAGACTGAACCAGGAAGAAATAGAAAATATAAACAGACCAATCACAAGCACTGAAATTGACATTTGATTAAAAATCTTGCAACAAGCAAAAGCCCAGGACCAGATGGCTTCACAGGTGAATTCTATCAAACATTTAGAGAAGAGCTAACACCTATCCTTCTCAAACACTTCCAAAATATAGCAGAGGGAGGAACACTCCCAGACTCATTCTACGAGGCCACCATCACCCTGATACCAAAACCAGACAAAAATGTCACAAAAAAAAGAAAACTGCAGGCCAATATCACCAATTAACATGTATGCAAAAATCCTCAACAAAATACTAGCAAACAGAATCCAACAGCACATTAAAAGGATCATACACCATGATCAAGTGGGGTATATCCCAGGAATGCAAGGATTCTTCAATGTACGCAAATCAATCAATGTGATACACCATATTAACAATTTGAAGAATAAAAACCATATGACCATCTCAATAGATGCAGAAAAAGCTTCCAACAAACTTCAACACCCATTTATGATAAAAACTCTCCAGAAAGTAGGCATAGAGGGAACCTACCTCAACATAATAAAGGTCATATATGACAAACCCACAGCCAATATCATTTTCAATGGTGAACAACTGAAACCATTTCCACTAAGATCAGGAACAAGACAAGGTTGCCCACTCTCACCACTATTATTCAACATAGTTTGGAAGTTTTAGCCACAGCAATCAGAGAAGAAAAAGAAATAAAAGAAAAAGAAGAAGTAAAACTGTCACTGTTTGCAGATGACATGATACTATACATAGAGACTCCTAAAAATGCTACCAGAAAACTACTAGAGCTAATTAATGGATTTGGTAGAGTAGCAGGGTACAAAATTAACGCACAGAAATCTCTTGCATTCCTATACACTAATGATGGAAAATCTGAAAGAGAAATTAAGGAAACACTCCCATTGACCATTGCAACAAAAAGAATAAAATACCTAGGAATAAACCTACTGAAGGAGACAGAAGACCTGTATGCAGAAAACTATAAGACACTGTTGAAAAAGAAATTAAAGATGCTACTAACAGATGGAGAGATACACCATGTTCTTGGATTGGAAGAATCAACATTGTGAAGATGACTGTATTACCCAAAGCAATCTACAGATTCAATTCAATCCCCATCAAACTACCAATGACATTTTTCACAGAAGTAGACAAAAAATTTCACAATTTGTATGGAAACACAAAAGACCCCGAATAGCCAAAGCAATCTTGAGAAAGAAAACCAGAGCTGGAGGAATCAGGCTCCCTGACTTCAGACTGTACTATAAAGCTACAGTAATCAAGACAGTATGGTACTGGCACAAAAACAGAAATATAGATCAATGGAACAGGATAGAAAGCCCAGAGATGAACCCACACACATATGGTCACCTTATCTTTGATAAAGGAGGCAAGAATATACAATGGACAAAAGATAGCCTCTTCAATAAGTGGTGCTGGGAAAACTGTACAGGTACTCATAAAAGAATGAAATTAGAAGACTCCCTAACACCGTATACAAAAATAAACTCAAAATGGATTAAAGACCTAAATGTAAGGCCAGGCAGTATAAACTCTTAGAGGAAAACAGGCGGAACATTCTATGTCATAAATCACAGCAAGATCCTTTTTGACTCACCTCCTAGAGAAATGGAAATAAAAACAAAAATAAACAAATGGGACCTAATGAAACTTCAAAGCTTTTGCACAGCAAAGGAAATCATAAACAAAGCAAAAAGTCAACCCTCAGAATGGGAGAAAATATTTGCAAATGAAGCAACTGACAAAAGATTAATCTCCAAAATATACAAGCAGTTCATGCAGCTCAATATCAAAAAAACAAACAACCCAATCCAAAAATAGAAGACCTAAGTAGACATTTCTCCAAATAAGAAACACAGATTGCCAACTAACACATAAAAGGATGTTCAACATCACTAATCATTAGAGGAATGCCAATCAAAACTACAATGAGGTATCACCTCACACTGGTCAGAATGGCCATCATCAAAATATCTACAAACAATAAATGGTTGAGAGGGTGTGGAGAAAAGGGAACCCTCTTGCACTGTTGGTTGGAATGTAAATTGATACAGCCACTATGGAGAACAGTATGGAGGTTCCTTAAAAAACTAAAAATAGAACTACCATAAGACCCAGAAATCCCACTACTAGGCATATACCCTGAGAAAACCATAATTCAAAAAGAATCATGTGCCACAGTGTTCATTGCAGCTCTATTTACGATAACCAGGACATGGAAGGAAGCTAAGTGTCCATCGACAGATGAATGGATAAAAAAGATGTTGCACATATATACAATGGAATATTACTCAGCCATAAAAAGAAATGAAATTGAGTTATTTGTAGTGAGGTGGACCTAGAGTCTGTCATACAGAGTGAAGTAAGTCAGAAAGAGAAAAACAAATACCGTATGCTAACAGGTATATATGGAATCCAAAAAAAAAAAATGGTTCTGATGAACCTAGGGGCAGGACAGTAATAAAGATGCAGATATGGAGAATGGACTTGTGGACATGGGGAAGGGCAAGGGTAAGCTGGGACAAAGTGAGAGAGTAGCATTGACATATATACACTACCAAATGTAAAATAGATGGCTAGTGGGAAGCAGTTGCACAGCACAGAGAGATAAGCTTTGTGCTTTGTGACCACCTAGAAGGGTGGGATAGGGAGGATGGGAGGGAGACACAAGAGGGAGGGTTTATGGGGATTTATGTAAACATATAGCTGATTCACTTTGTTATACAACGTAAACAATCACAACATTGTAAAGCAATTATACTCCAATAAAGATGTTTTAAAAAAGTTGCTTAGAGAAGAACTGAGCGTATCTTGAACTAATAAGAGAAGGCAATTTTGCAGTAGATGGAAGGGAAATAAAAATAAAATCCAGATCGAAGTTGCACCCAGAGTTGAAAACAAGCAGAGACCCAGCATATATACAGAAGGCAAATGTGATAATATGAAAACAAAAACTTAACTTGGATATATGGGTGGAAGGTAAAACATTTCAATGAACTTAATGCAATGAGACTGTACTATGTATCTGAAAGGTATAATTGGGAAGGGAAGAGGAATATTCAAGCATCATGAAGTATATTTCAACCAAATAACGTAACATTTTGTAATACTGGAGACTTTTTTTTTTCCAAATACACCTATGTTGCTTTTAGCCAGCTGATGGCAACATTGCTAAAAACTAATATGCATCCTATTTGTAGAATGGCAGTTCAAAGTATTTTGAATTAGTTTGCCTATAGTTGACAAGTAAAGGATGGAAGCAATATTGATGATATGCATATTTATACAGGATTACTGCTTTTAAATGAGTAAATGTCTATAGCTATCCTAATATTGTCCCCTTTTTTCCTAACAAATACTGTAATTTAAAATTGTAACAGTTTTAAAAATTGAGATATAGTTGATATATAACATTGTATTAGTTTCAGGTATGCAACATAATGATTCAATGTATGTATTGCAAAATGATCACCATAATAAGACTAGTTAACATCCATCATCATACATAGGTACAAAATTTTTTTCTTGTGAAAAGAACTATTAATTAAGGCATTTGAAGTGAAAGTATATAGTGTACAATATTTAGTAACAGCACTGCTTCATATGTGTGCTATGTAACGTTTGATTCTACCTCATTTTGGTACCTCTTTTTTTAACTTATGGGTTTTTAAAATTTTTGTTGAAATATAGTTGATTTACAATGTAGAGTTAGTTTCAGATGTACAGCAAAGTGACTCAATCATAAATATATATTAAAAATATATATACTTTTTTTACACTCTCTTCCATTATAGATTATTACAAGATATCAAGTATCTTGATACTTGATATCAAGTATCAAGTAGGTGCTATACAGTAGGTGCTTGTTGGTTATCTATTTTATATATAGTAGTGAGTATATTTTAATCCCAAACTCCTAATTTATCCCTCACCCCTTTCCCCTTTGGTAACCATAAGTTTATTTTCTGTGTCTGTGAGTCTGTTTCTGTTTTGTACGTAAGTTCATTTGTATCATTGTTTAAGATTCCACATATAAGCGATATCGTGTAATATTTGGCATACTTCACTTAGTATAATGATCTCTAGGTCCATCCATGTTGCTACAAATAGCATTATTTCATTCCTTTTTATGGCTGAATAATATTCTATTGTATATATGTACCACATCTTTTTGTTGTTGTTGTTCATAAGGATCATTTCAGGTGTTATTTATTTATTTGAAATTTTTTTAAATTTATTTATTTTTGGCTGTGTTGGGTCTTTGTTGCTACGCATGGGCTTTCCCTAGTTGCAGCAAGTGGGAGTCACTCCTCGTTGCAGTGCATGGGCCTCTCATTGAGGGGGCTTCTCCTGTGGCAGAGCATGGCCTCCAGGCACATGAGGCAAGTAGTTGTGGCATGCGGGCTCAGCAGTTGTGGCACACGAGCTCTAGAGCGCAGGCTCCACGACATGTGGGGTCTTCCTGGACCAGGGCTCGAACCCGTGTCCGCCACATTGGCAGGCGGATTCTCAACCACTGCACCACCAGGGAAGCCCCAGTACCACATCTTCTTTACCCAGTCATTTGTCATACCTCTTTACATATATATATACATATATATGTGTGTGTGTGTGTATATATACATACACATATATATGTATATATATACACACACACACACATATATATATATATATATATGAAGTGTATTTATTTATTTATTTATTCATTTTTGTCTGTGTTGGCTCTTCGTTGCTGCGTGCGGGCTTTCTCTAGTTGTAGCAAGCAGGGGCTGCTCTTTGTGGTGTGTGGGCTTCTCATTGCAGTGGCTTCTCTTGTTGCAGAGCATGGGCTCAAGGTGCATGGACTTCAGTAGTTGCGGCTCGCGGTCTTCAGTAGTTGCAGCATGCAGGCTTCAGTAGTTGTGCCTCATGGGCTCTAGAGAGCAGGCTCAGTAGTTGTGGCACACGGGCTTAGTTGCTCGGCGACCTATTGGATCTTCCTGGACCAGGGCTTGAACCCATGTCCCCTGCATTCGCAGGCAGATTTTTAACCACTACGCCACCAGGGAAGTCCCTGTTGTACCTCTTTATAATGACACTCTAGTGGTACGTGAGGGTGGATCCTGGAATCCCGATATTATTCAACCCTATTTAGATATTCTCTTGGGATGCATAAGATTAAGAAATTATTGAAATAGATCTCAGAAGTCCATTGGAACATATAATCACCACCATATCTGTTTGTACCTCATTGTAGAAGGTTAGTCATACAGCTTTTCACCTGGTTCACAGTCTTTCTCTCCGACATGATTCTGTTATGATTTTGGATGACCTCCTATCCATGTAGGTCATCCAGCACCCTAGCCTCTCAATTCTTCACCATATTCAGTTCCAGTGATTAGTCTCATGATCATATCCCTGACCCTTGGTTCTGAATTAAGGAAGGATCACCCACCTTATGGAGCATTTGGAAATGTGTGGGTGCTTTGGGTTGTCACACTGACTAGGAGGTGCTACTGATATGCAGTGCCCATTGGCCAGAGATGCTAAACATCCTGCATTGTGAAGGTTAGTCCCACACAGTAAAAAAAATTGTCATCTCCACAATACCAAAAGTGTTTCCATTAAGAAATATTACTCTTGGCCTTGTCATTACCAATAACTGCATCAACTCCAGAATCTCTGTTTCTAGCATCTTATTCTTTGACCCCCATGTCTTTTTGTACTTACACTCCAGCAATTCTCTGACATGATTACAAACTGAAATTCATTGACCTTACCACTTTTCCCTAATTATTACCACCTTCTTTTCCATTATGCTTTCACTTCCCTCCTCATGAAGCAAGTACTCCATGTTCTGTCATTGTCACTTTTTAACATATATCCTCAAGTCTGCTCATCTGTTCCTCTGTCATATTCACATGGAAAAAATCCATGCCTATTTTGTTTTGAATCTCTACCCACTTTTCTTCTGGACCCAAGCAGCTGAATGTCTCTAAAGAAAAACACAACCATGCTGATTGGTCTTAATTTAAGTTCATAACCAAGAACTTCAGGTGGGACCTCAACACTCTGTGTAAGACTGTTATACTTTCCCAGTACATTTAGCCCCCAAGTTTCCCCAACATTCCTTTCTCCTATCTTCTTAGACCTCTAGCATCTACCCCCTCCTTAGTGCCTTAATCTCAGCTTCTTATTTCACTGAGAAAGCAGAAGTAACCTGAAGAAATTTTTCTCTTTTTTTTTTTCATTACTAAGCCTACAAACCACTGGAATCTGTACTCCTCCCAGTCTTACTTCCGTTATAGTGTTCTTTGTCTCAGGATTTGCTTTTTCACCAGTCATCCGGGTGGTGGGGCCCCAAACCTCGAATCATCCTTGTCTTTTCTCTTTCTTTCACATTGCATGTCTAATCCCTCATCAAATCCTGTGGGCCGTTATTTGAAAATCGATCCAGAATTCTGCTGCCTTTCAACACTGCTACTGTCCAGGTTATCACTACCTCTTGCTTGTACCTCTGCATACTCTCCTAGCTCATCTCCCTCTTCAGCTCTTGCTCCAGACAATCTTTTTCTCCATTTTTTGGTTAGAATGGTTCTTTTAAAACTGAAAACATATCGTGTCACTCCCTTGCTCAAATTTGTCTCATGACTCCTCATTGCACAATAGAATGAAACGTCTTCACTGCCCTGCAAGGCTTCCATGATTAGTCTTGTTGTTACTTCTGTGACTTCACTTTCTACTACATGTCACCTCACTGATTCCTCTTTCACCATACTGACTTTCTTGGTGTTCCTTGAATACTGCAAGCCCTATTCTTTCTCAAAGTCTGCTCTTTTCCTGTTTATATTAAAATAGTTTATCTTTTCACTTCTTCAAGTTTTTCTGCCCAAATGGGACTCTGTCGATCTTTAGAACATATGAAACAATGGAAAACAAACACACTAGTAAAACCTACATAACTGTTGATGTTAATGTTTACAGTAACAGAAGTTAGGAGGAGGGGGTGGTTGGAAGAGTTAAGTTTCTTTTGCTTTGGTGGAACATGTGGAGGATAAGAAACTCTAGATATTGATTCAAAATTAGTTTATTAAATTAATCAAATTAAATGCTTGAATAATATTAAATATATGTTCAGAAGTTTTAAAGGTGACCACAAGAATAGGAATTGAGTATTTAATTTTTAAAGAATTAGAAGAAATTAAAAAAAAAAATAAAGAAAGCTCCATAAATTCAACACAAGCCAGGAAGAAGAATGGAAGGAAGGGAAGAAGGAAAGACAGAACAAAGGAGAGGAACAGTATATAAGAGACATGGTAAATAAAAAAGATAGGATGATCCAAACATACCAATAATCACAATATACGTAATAAAGTTGAAATGTATTTTAAAAAAAGAAAAAAAGAGAGACTATGAGATTGTGAAAGAGATGCACCTAAAACATAACGATCCCTAAAGCTAAAAAAATAAAGAATAAAATTATGATATCCTGCAACTAGCTTGTACCAGCTTGTGAGATCGATTTTGCGTATCTCTTTCCAGCATCTCCTTCATGTTTGTTGCTTGAAATCAATCATGGTACAAGTACTTAATGCCATAGAAATTGACAAGCATTACAAGTCATAGCTGTCCCCTGAAAAAAGAGCTTGTTTGCCAGCACACAATTGAATATGTTCCAGGTAAATGCTAACAAAAAGAAAATATAACAATATTACTTTGAGACAAAATTAAAGAAAAAACCATTAATAAGGATAAAGAGGGTAATTTCATGTTGATAAAAATGGATAGTTTGCAAAGAAAATATAAAATTCATGAATTTTTGTGTACCTGACAACATTAAGCAAAATTTGGTGAAATTACAAAAGGAAATCAATGAATCCACAAGTGTATTTACAATCTTCTAGTATATTTAATCTATATTATATTCAGAAATCAACAATTCAAATAGAGAAAATGTGAGCAAGGCTACTTTCTTTTCAAACCCCTGTGGAACATTCACCCCTGTGGAACATACATCTTATGCCACAAAGTTCAACAAGTTCAAAAAAAACAAAAATCATTTAGGCTATGTACCCTGAGTAGGGTATAATATAATTATGATTTTACAAAATAAGTGGCCAAATGTTTCTATCCACTTAGAAATTCCAAACTCATCTATATGATTTTGGGTTAAGGAGGAAATAAAAAGTCAGTTTATGAACTACAGTGAAATATCAAAACCTTTGAAATTCAGCCAAAATTTAATTTTCAACTCAAGATACTAGAAAAATAAATAAATAAACTCAAAGAAAAATTTTAATGGCCTTAATAAAGATAAAAGGAAAAAATCCATAAACTATAAAACAACTCCTCTTCTCCTTCCCCAAAATGAATTGAACATATACAGCTAAACTTTGATTGTTAATGACATGTTTGTGGATCTAGGAAATTCAAGAGAATCAAGTCATAAACTATTAGAACTAACCAGATAATTCAGCAACAAGTTCAGAACAAGGTCAACATACAAAATAAAGTAGACTTTACAAGTAAGAATATATTTTAAAATACTATTTTTAAATTTCTATTTACAATGATAAATCTGTTTCTGTGGATGTAGTCACACTTTAGATACCTCATATATGTGGAATCATGCAGTGTTTGACTTTTTGTGACTGGCTTATTTTACTTAGCATAATGTCTTCAAGGTTCATCCATTTGGGAGCATGTGACAGGATTTCCTTCCTTTTTAAAGCTGAATAATATACTATTGTACATATATACCACATTTTGTTTGTCCATTCATCCATCATGGACATTTGGCTTGCTTTTAACTCTTGGCTATTGTGAACAGTGCTGTTGTGAACCTAAGTGTGCAAAGACCTTGCTGTCAGTTCTTTTGCATATATCCAGAAGTGGGATTCCTGGATATATATTAGTTCTCTCCCTTTTTTTTTTTTAATTTTTGAAATATCTCCTACAGTTTTTCATTAAAGTTGCACCACTTTACAATGCCACCAACAGTGTGCAAGGGTTTCAGATTTTCCACATCCTTGCCAACATGTTTTTTGTTTTTTCAATAATAGCCTTCCTAATGGGTGTGAGGTGATACCTTATTGTGAATTTGATGTACGTTTCTCTGATGAGACATGATTCTTTACATAGAAAATTCTAAAGATTTATAAAACAGCTACTAGCATTAACAAGAGTTTAGCCATTTCATAGGATACAAGGTCAAAATACAAAAATCAGAAGTTTTTATATATTAACACTAAACGATTGGAAAATGAAATAAAAAACTTTCAACTTACTATAGCATCAAAAATACAATTCTGGGCTTCCCTGGTGGCGCAGTGGTTGAGAGTCCGCCTGCCGATGCGGGGGACGCGGGTTCGTGCCCCGGCCCGGGAGGATCCCACATGCTGCGGAGCGGCTGGGCCTGTGAGCCATGGCCACTGAGCCTGAGCGTCCGGAGCCTGTGCTCTGCAAGGGGTGAGGCCACAGCAGTGAGAGACTCGCGTACCTCAAAAAAAAAATAAATAAATAAAAATTTAAAAATACAATTCTTAGAAATAAATTCAAGAAAAAATAGGTAAGCCACTAAATGTTGGAAAGAATGTGGAGAATGGAGAATTTTCATCCATTGGTGGCACAAGTTCTAAGGGAAAGCTATAGAAGTTTCTAATAAATGAAACAGTCACCTACCATATGACTCAGCAGTTCTACTTCTAGGTATTTACTCAAGAGAAATGAAAACATGTATACACGCATACACACAAAATGCACAGGAATATTCATAGCAGTTTTATTCATAATAGTCAAGAACTGGAAACAGCCCAGGTGTCCATCTATAGAAAATGTATAACAACATTATAATTATGTAATGGAATAAAAGTCAGCAATACAAAGAAATGAACTACTTATACACGTAACAATGTGGATGAATTGCAAAAACATTGTAAGTGAAAGAATCCAAACACAAAATTATGCATACTGTATGACTCCATTTGTAAGAATTTATAGAACAGGCAAAACTAATCTATAGAGATATATATATTAAAAAAAAAGAGAGTTGTTGCCTGCCTCTTGGAGCTAAGGATGGGGATTGACTAGGAAAAGACACAAGCCAACTTTCTGGAGTGATGGAAATGTCCTTTACTTTGATCTGGGTGTGAGTTACCCAGTGTTTTCATTGTCAAAATTCATAAAATCATACAGTTAAGACGTACGCATTTCACTGTATATAAATTTTACCTCAAAAAATAGTAATGAGAACTATAAATAAATATTGATCTTTAGTTAAGAAGTGAATGCTGAAGTGTTTAGGGGGGAACTGTACAGATGTCTGCAACTTCCTTTGAAATGCATCAACAAAATAAGATGGAAGATAGCTATGTGATAAAGCAAGTATAGCAAAATTAATTGTAACCTATAGGTAATGGGTACATGGTTGTGCACTGTGAGTTTCTTTAAACTTGTCTGCATGTTTGAAATTTTTTATAATAAAATAGTAAGGGAAAATGCACTTTGGAGAATTCTGACTTGATTATAAAGGGATAAAATCATTTCCCCTTCTCTCCCTTGGAATCACATGACAGACAAGGAGAATAAGAAACAAAAATTCAGTTCCTTTTTACAGCAAACCTAGGTCACAGTTAAAACCCTGTATTTCAGAAGACATGGAAGAGTAGCCAAAACCAGGTAAGATTGGTGAAGACATCCAAAAGGAAGCAAAAATAAGATAACAGGGAGAGAAGACTTAGGTGCTGTAGACTTCTGAAAGATCAAGCAAAAATACAGTCTTCGATGACATTCACATGAGGTACACATCCTAATCACCTGTCTGCAATAGTGGAATGAGTCTGCATCTGTTTGTGTAGGAGCTTCCTAGAACTAGTTTGCTTCCAGAGAAGAGGAGGAGGCAGGACTTAATGAAGAATAACGCAGACAAGGTGTATCTGCAGGAGGCAGCTTTCCTCATAGCAGCCAAGAAAAAAAATTCCTTATATTATAAAAATCCAAACAAACCATAACCAAAATAACCTGGCTAATGGAATTCATCAGAAAAAATATTAGATTCATATATAAAACTTCACCAGCCTGCAGCACAGCACAGGGCCTTCTGCCACATAACTTTCTACAAATAGGAAATCTTGGAAAAACTCTTCTCTTTCAAAAACGAGTCCTGAAAAATGAACCAACATAGTATCAACAAAAATAGATTAGGGGGCTTCCCTGGTGGCGCAGCGGTGGGGAGTCCGCCTGCCGATGCAGCGGACACAGGTTCTTGCCCCGTTCCGGGAAGATCCCACATGCCGCGGAGCGGCTGGGCCCGTGAGCCATGGCCGCTGAGCCTGCGTGCCCGGAGCCTGTGCTCTGCAACGGGAGAAGCACAACAGTGAGAGGCCCAAGTACCAAAAAAAAAAAAAAAAAAAAAAAGATTAGGATAAGAATGGAGGAAGGAAACAGGAAAAGTAAATGGCAGGAAAAGAAGTTTCACCACAGATAGTTGCTGCAGAGAAGATGAAAATATTTTACTGTGAATAAAAATATTAATGAAATAATTTCCTCCAAAAAGCACATGTTTAAGGTGGAAATAAATGTAAGAACTTAGAGAAAAGGTGGTGAGACATGGGAACAAATGAAAGCAAGTTGGCAGACAAAGCAAAGAAGTAAAAGAAAATAAATAAAATTATCTCAGGAAAAAAATATATATTTCTGGGTTTTATATGAATGTATGTGTGTATAAATATTGTTGAACTTATTACATTTAATATAAATTAAAAGGAAAAGAACAAGTTACGGATACACAAAACAATATGGATGAATCCCTAATTTAAAACACTACGTTAGGACTTCCCTGGTGGTGCAGTGGTTAAGAATCTGCCTGCCAATGCAGGGGAAACGGGTTTGAGCCCTGGTCCGGAAAGATCCCACATGCCGTGGAGCAACAAAGCCCATGCTCCACAACTACTGAGCTTGTGCTCTAGAGCCCATGCTCTGCAACAAGAGAAGCCACCACAATGAGAGGCCCGCGCACCGCAACAAAGAGTAGCCCCTGCTTGCTGCAACTAGAGAAAGCCCGCTTGCAGCAACGAAGACCCAACACCGACAAAATAAATAAATGTTTAAAAAAACAAAAACAAAAAATCCCCACCATGTTGAGAAAAAGAAGTCAGACATGAAAGAGTACATAGTGTATTATTCCATTTAGATGACATTCTAGAATAGGAAATATTAATCTAGGATGATATAAATCAGAGCAGTGCTGTCTGGATGTGGGAGGAATTGACCTAGAAAGGAGTATCAGGGAAATTTCTTGAGTATGGAGATGTTCTATATCTTGAACAGGGTGTTGGCTACACAGAAGCATACAATTATCAAAGCTCATTAAACTAATCACTTAAAATGTGTGCACTGTTTCATTCTAATTATGCTTCAGTTAAACAAAACATACTGTGGAAGAAAGGATTTCTGAAGTAAATGACAGAGATTCAACACATGTATAATTGGAGTCTTCAAAGGAGAAAAGGAGTGATGGAACAGGACAATTATTGAAGCTATAATCCAAAAACAATTTTCAGAAATAAAAAACTTCTAAGAACATAACATGAACCAGGGAAAATTGATCTAATATGTCATCCCCTGTTTATGTTTCAGTAAAGTTTCTGGACTCAAATAAAGAATAGTGATGTAAAAAAAGTTCATGTCATGTATAAGGGGGAAAAAACAAAGATGAGACAACTCTGAAAGGCTATCTCGGCTCCAGAGCTCCTTACACGATGGCGTGAAGCCTCTGTTGGAACCGCAGTGCAGATCAACATTTCCCTCTGCCTGCTCCTGCTTCCCTAAGTTTCTAATAGGTGTTGCTTCTAAGCACCCTCTCCCACACAAATCTCCACCCCACATTTTCAGGCATTCCAACCCAAGACATACCACAAAGAAACCTCAATTAATTCTGAAAAGTAGAAATAGTATAGATGACGATCTCTGAGAATAATGCAATAAAACTGCAATCAATAACAAAACTAGAAAACCAGTCACTAGCACTTAAATATTAAAAAAAAAAAAGTTATTGGGTTAAGAAGGAAATGTGAACAAATTGCAGAATATTTTTAAAAGAATAACATTCTAGAATTATCAGAACCCATAGGATAGAGCTAAAACAGTGCTCAAAAAATGTATGGCCTTATATATTTACATTAGCAAACAAGAATAAATGAAAGTAAATATTCAACTGAAGAATTAAATAGAATCTGAAGATTGAAATAGAAATTAATGAATTAATGTGGAATTAATAAATGAATACAAGAGTATTGTTTTTGGAAAAGAAAAGTAAGAAGCAATAAAATAGGTTGAATCTTTAGCTTACCTAATTAAGAAAGTAGAAAGCACAACTATACAAAATAACAAGTAAGTGGCAATAAACATAGACACAGGGGAAAAAAATCATGGCAGAATACTTAGTTCAACTCTGCAAATAAATTTGGAAGCCTGGATGAAATAGATCATTTTCTAGGAAAATTATGATGTACCAAAACGCCCTCCAGAACAAATAGAAAATTAAAATGATTTGCCAAAAAGGTATCTTTCTTTGCAATAAATACTTGGCCAAATTCAGATGAGTGCTACCACATCAGTAAAGAGCAGATAGATTCAATCTCATTAAAACTACTGTAAAACATGGAAAGAAAAGATTTTTTCCAAATATTTTTGGAAGAAATGAATCAATCTCTTACTAATATAGAAATTCCAGATAAAATATTACCAAATAGAATTCAGCAGCACATCAAAAAATAATATATCACACCAAGTGGAGTTTATTCCAGTGATGCAAGGATAATTCAATACTAAGAAAATTATTTAAAATTGTATTAATAGATTTATGATGAAAAATCATATGATAGTTTATATGGATGCTAAAATGGATTTAAGACAATTTGGTTTCCATTCTTATAAGAAATAAAAATAAGATGAGTAGATAGTTACCTATATAAAACTATATTATATATTAATATATTAAGGTGTATTTTTTAGTATATTAAAATACAGCTCTCAACTCAAAATCTGGCATAGTATTTCCTATGAAGTAGAGAGATTCCCACTAAAATCAGGAACAAGTTGAGTATGTCCATCAATATTATTATTTAATATTGTTCAGGAGGAACTTAATAATCAATTCAATAAGAAAAGAAAGAAATTAGAGGTATAAAAGTTGGAAAATAGGGAATTCCCTGGTGGTCCAGTGGTTAGGACTCTGTGCTCTCACTACTGAGGGCCTGGGTTCAATCCCTGGTCAGGGAACTAAGATCGCACATTCCATAAGCTGTGCAGCATGGCAAAAAAAAAAAAAATATATATATATATATAGAAAATAGGAGTAAAATTATCAATATTTGCAGACATTCAATTCCTGGAAGCTAAGGAGGAATCGGCTGAAAAACTCATAACAAATAAGAAATTTCAGTAAGCTTAATATATATTAACAATCTTTATGTATACAAGCAACAATCAGTACTAGAATCAGTGCCCCCCAAAAAGTAAGAGGCCCAGGAAAAAAAAGATCTACAAAGAGAAAATTTTTAAATGAGCCTCGGAAACACAAATAAAGACTTAACCAGCTGGAAGGGAATACCATGGTCTTTGATTAGGAAGACTCAACATTCTAAAATGTTAACATGATTCAAATAAAATTTAACTTGATTTAAATAAAATTACAAGTAAAATGTTTAGGGGAAGGGGATCTAGACAAGCTCAATGTGAAGTTTATGTGAAAACCCAAACAAACAAAAATTACCAAGAAAAATCTGAAAAGAAAGGTAATAGAAGGGAGATACCCCTACCGGATTATAACATTTATTATAAAGCCTCACTAATTAAAATATACTATAAAGCTTCACTAATAAGAAGACAGATGGAACAGAATAGAAAGTTCAGAACCTGACCTAAACACACATGAAATCAATGGGGAAAATATGGACTATTTAACAGGTAGTAGTGAGACAACTATGATTGTATGTAATAATTTTCTAGATGATTACAAATGGATAAAACATTTAAAACTGAAAAATAAAATCTTAAAAGTGGCAGAAAAAATCATGGTTTGAAAATGAGTATATATATATATATATATATATATAATATACATATATGTATATAAAATTGTGGAGAATGCTTTTTAAAGTATCACAGTAAATTTTAAAGTATCACACTAAATTCAAAAGTAAGGGCTTCCCTGGTGGTGCAGTGGTTGAGAGTCCGCCTGCCGATGAAGCGGACACGGGTTCATGCCCTGGTCCGGGAAGATCCCACATGCCGCGGAGTGGCTGGGCCCGTGAGCCATGGCCGCTGAGCCTGCGCGTCCCGAGCCTGGGCTCCACAACGAGAGAGGCCACAACGGTGAGAGGCCCGCGTACCGCAAAAAGAAAACAAAAACAAACAAACAAAAAAAAAAGTGAGAAAGGAAAAGATTCATTTAGTACATTAAAGTTTTTACATTTTTTTCCTAGGTATAAAATACTATAATTACTGTCAGAAGAAAAATATGAAGAAGATTAGAAATACCCAACAGACAATTATAATTTCCCTAAAGTATAAATAACTCCTATAAATCACTAAGAAAAATAGAAAAAAAAAAGACAAAAGAAATATAATTATCTGTTAAGGCTGATGCTCAACTTCATTTTTAATAAGAGAAATGAAACTTTATAATATAGTGAAAGAAACAAACTACACTGAAAAACCAGATTGGTGTTTTGCCAGTGGTATGGAGAAACAAGTATTTTCCTATGTTCTTTGTGTAGGTGTAAATTGATATGATCTTGGAGAGAGGGAGAATTAAACAGCTTTCAAAATTACAGTTATACACACCCTTTGGTCCAGCAATTTCACTTCTAGGGATATATCCTAGGGATGCAAAATGTATATACGAGCACCATTATTTATTGCAACATTGCTTAAGCTGGCAAAAGATTGAGAACAACCCAAACATCTAGCTAGCCTGCTCTCAGCCCACAAAGCCAGGCATCAGGCTCCAGAGCTCTGTCTACCCAGGGTAAGAGTTACCTTTTCCTTATGCACACATAGGCATGTATTCTCAAAGGGAGAAATTAGAGACTCTTGTGGAAGCAAGCCTAGACTTTTATGATTTTTGTCAATCCTTTATTGTTGTCTTGTCTACACATAATTTAATTGCACTTTTACCCACCTGGCTTTATCAAATCCTTCCAAAGATTTCTAATCCAGTTTTAATAAAATAGGAACAACCCTCTTTATGCAGTTATATTTCATTATTTATGTAATAATTAATTATGTAACTAACCTGTTACAACAAATATACACACTTAGGAATAAATAGATCTGACAATTGGCATCAGCTCAACTGGTGGGAGTAGTTGTGCTCTGGCATGATGCTAAGTAGCCTGCCTGCTACAAGTATTCACCATCCAAGATAACAGTTGCAAATCTGAAAGACGGATTGGAGAGATTTGGTTAATCCAGCAAGTTGGTTAAGTGGTCATTTGCGAGAGCTTTTATTGCATTCTGACAATAAGTAAAGAGCAATCCATTATGTTCCAATATAAATAAAATCAGAGTAATCCTATTAAAAAATTATTTGCTAGTATCTTCACATTTTTATGTTATGACTGCTTTTTCTTCATTTATGACTTCCATATGAGCCCACATTCTTTCCAATATGTTGCAGGCTTTGGTCAGAGAGTTACAAAATGATGTCCATTCAATAAGGCGACAAATCAGAGAACTTAAAAAGGTGCAGAAAAACAGGGATGCTTGTAAAACCTCAACCCATAAAGCCCAGACCTTGGCAGCATCTATCCTGAACATTTCACGGTCAGATCTAGAGGAAATATTGGACACAGAAGATGAAGAAGTAAGTTCACTTAAATATTTATTAATAATGGGCTTGTTACACATTGAATGTAAGTACATATTTTTGTTTTATAATTCTTAGAATTTCATCTTTAAGGTAATATTAATGAAGGCAAGAATATCAGTGTACCAATGAAAGATATATCAAAAGTATTAACCAACTCAAAAAACCTTTAGAGAAATTTAACTATGTAACACAGAAGTAAGCCAGTACACATAACCTTTAGAACTGCTTGCTTGTTATTCAAGTCAGTTATCCTTTCCTGTCTCTTCCATTTTCTATAGTTCATCATATATCTTTTAAGCTAGTATTTTTAATTAAGCCTGTTTGAATGGATTTAGTTAGCTGGGTCAGGATTGATTTGAGGATTTTTCGTCCTACATGAGATTTTTTAATGTAGTGAATATATTGGCTTTTCTAGCTAAATGCAAAGTTATTGTTGATCAAGTTATAGAAAAAGATATTTATTGCTTTAAAGTGGGGAAAATACTCCCATCTGAGTGAATTTATGTGCATATACATATAGGTCTTCAGTAGCATTTCTGTACCTCCTGAGGAGGGCACTGCATTTTTGATAGTTATTGCCTCATAAACAGCAGAATCTCATACACAGTCTTCCGTGAAACCTGTGGAGGATACTCAATCCTGTTCTATTGTGAAGTCTCTGAACTTTAATACATAAATATTAGATTTTTTATTGTTTAGAAAGATTAAAGAGATGATGGTACTCTTAGCTTCCCCATAAATATTTGCTCAATGACTAAATAAAATGATAGACTTAAATGTTTGTATGAGAACATCCTTCAGCACCCCTCCCCCATCAGTTTCTCAAAAAATTTCTGGAATAGAGCAGATCTACAACTTGTAAAAGTTTTTAAACTGCTAAGAATTCTTAGAAAAGAGGTCAAAGGAGTCCTGCAGAGATTATTTTCATCCTATGGGTGAATAGGATAGTGAATTATCAGTTTCCTATTTTCAGCACCTATGCCACAGTGTCTGTGAATTCTGAACTTTGAAGTACAAAAGCATTATGAAATACAGTATCAAATATAAGACACACAGGAAATAATAGTATCTGAGGCAAGGGTGTTAACTGTATCTTATTATGGACATTTAATTAAAATTTGATTGATAAAAAGAAACCTAACAAAAAATTAAGGTAGAGTCCTCCTCTGTTTCCTAAAAGTTTTAAAACAAACAGACTTAGCAAAATCCCTCATGTGTATATGTGTGTATACGTGTGTGTGTTCCAGATACATATTCTGGAAGACAGCATCACTGCCTTTGTGTGGTCTTAAAAGATGCCCTTGCTGGGCTTACAGATTAGAAAAAAGAACCCCCTTTGAGTATACAAATTGGAAAAAGTTGTCCCCTTTGAGTATATTAATTAGAAAAGAATCTCTCTTGTTAGTCCCAAAGAGTAGCTAGCACATTTCTGTGAAGAAATGGCACCCTGGCCTCTGGGCAGATGCAGTTTGGAGCCAGGGATGCCAAGCACCAAAATATGCATACCACACAACCTTAAATGGAAGTCGTCCTGGAAAAAAAACACACTGTTCTGTGAAGACTCAGTGCACACACCTGGATATATTTACTAGATTTAATTATAGATCGAGCTTATTTGGACTGATCCCCGCCTGCATCTTTCAGAGGTCTAAAGAGTTGAGTGACTTACCCAAGTAGAGCCCAAACCACCTGAATTTTATGCTTTAAGCTACATCGAACTCTTGTAAATTCACGTAAAACACTATGACAACCTATGCGAAATACCTAGCCTGATACTTGGCATACAGTAAATTTCAACAAATGTTTTCCAAATCCTTCCCTTTTTGAAAAGCCCATTTTTTGCAAACCGAATCATGATTTTAACTGAATAATCAGTTGCACATGTGAATACATTATACTTTCAGAATATTTTACTTTGAAAATTGATGCATTGAAAATATTTAGTGACTTAACAATACTTTAAGTTGGAGCGTCTCTTACCTATCAGCTAGTTATTGGATTTTTTTTTTTTTTTTTTTAACATCTTTATTGGGGTATAATTGCTTTACAATGGTGTGTTAGTTTCTGCTTTACAACAAAGTGAATCAGCTATACATATACATATGTTCCCATATGTCTTCCCTCTTGCGTCTCCCTCCCTCCCACTCTCCCCATCCCACCCTTCCAGGCTGTTCCAAAGCACCGACCTAATATCCCTGTGCCTTGCGGCTGCTTCCCCCCAGCTATCTACCTTACTACGTTTGTTAGTGTGTATATGTCCATGACTCTCTCTCGCCCTGTCAAAACTCACCCTTCCCCCTCCCCATATCCTTAAGTCTGTTCTCCAGTAGGTCTGCGTCTTTATTCCTATCTTACCCCTAGGTTCTTCATGACATTTTTTTCCCTTAAATTCCATATATATGTGTTAGCATACGGTATTTGTCTTTTTCTTTCTGACTTACTTCACTCTGTATGACAGATTCTAGGTCTATCCATCTCATTACAAATAGCTCAATTTCATTTCTTTTTAAGGCTGAGTAATATTCCATTGTGTATATGTGCCACATCTTCTTTATCCATTCATCCGATGATGGGCGCTTAGGTAGTTTCCATGTCCTGGCTATTGTAAATAGAGCTGCAATGAACATTTTGGTATATGACTCTCTTTGAATTTTGGTTTTCTCAGGGTATATGCCAAGTAGTGGGATTGCTGGGTCATATGGTAATTCTATTTGTAGTTTTTTAAGGAACCTCCATACTGTTCTCCACAGTGGCTGAACCAATTCACATTCCCACCAGCAGTGCAAGAGTGTCCCCTTTTCTCCACACCCTCTCCAGCATTTATTGTTTCTAGATTTTTTGATGATGGCCATTCTGACTGGTGTGAGATGATATCTCATTGTAGTTTTGATTTGCATTTCTCTAATGATTAATGATGTTGAGCATTCTTTCATGTGTTTGTTGGCATTCCGTATATCTTCTTTGGAGAAATGTCTATTTAGGTCTTCTGCCCATTTTTGGATGGGGTTGTTTGTTTTTTTGTTATTGAGCTGCATGAGCTGCTTGTAAATTTTGGAGATTAATCCTTTGTCAGTTGCTTCATTTGCAAATGTTTTCTCCCATTCTGAGGGTTGTCTTTTGGTCTTGGTTATGGTTTCCTTTGCTGTGCAAAAGCTTTGAAGTTTCATTAGGTCCCATTTGTTTATTTTTGTTTTTATTTCCATTACTCTAGGAGGTGGGTCAGAAAGGATCTTGCTGTGATTTATGTCATAGAGTGTTCTTCCTATGTTTTCTTCTAAGAGTTTGATAGTTTCTGGCCTTACATTTAGGTCTTTAATCCATTTTGAGCTTATTTTTGTGTATGGTGTTAGGGAGTGATCTAATCTCATACTTTTACATGTACCTGTCCAGTTTTCCCAGCACCATTTATTGAAGAGGCTGTCCTTTCTCCACTGTACATTCCTGCCTCCTTTATCAAAGATGAGGTGTCCATATGTGCGTGGGTTTATCTCTGGGCTTTCTATCCTGTTCCACTGATCTATCTTTCTGTTTTTGTGCCAGTACCATACTGTCTTGATTACTGTTGCTTTGTAATATAGTCTGAAGTCAGGGAGCCTTATTCCTCCAGCTCCTTTTTTCGTTCTAAAGATTGCTTTGGCTATTCGGGGTCTTTTGTGTTTCCATACAAATTGCGAAATTTTTTGTTCTAGTTCTGTGAAAAATGCCAGTGGTAGTTTGATAGGGATTGCATTGAATCTGTAGATTGCTTTGGGTAGTAGAGTCATTTTCACAATGTTGATTCTTCCCATCCAAGAACATGGTATATCTCTCCATCTATTTGTATCATCTTTAATTTCTTTCATCAGTGTCTTATAATTTTCTGCATACAGGTCTTTCGTATCCTTAGGTAGGTTTATTCCTAGATATTTTATTCTTTTTGTTGCAATGGTAAATGGGAGTGTTTTCTTGATTTCACTTTCAGATTTTTCATCATTAGTATGTAGGAATGCCAGAGATTTCTGTGCATTAATTTTGTATCCTGCTACTTTACCAAATTCATTGATTAGCTCTAGTAGTTTTCTGGTAGCATCTTTAGGATTCTCTATGTATAGTATCATGTCATCTGCAAACAGTGACAGCTTTACTTCTTCTTTTCCGATTTGGATTCCTTTTATTTCCTTTTCTTCTCTGATTGCTGTGGCTAAAACTTCCAAAACTATGTTGAATAAGAGTGGTGAGAGTGGGCAACCTTGTCTTGTTCCTGATCTTAGTGGAAATGCTTTCAGTTTTTCACCATTGAGGATGATGTTTGCTGTGGGCTTGTCATATATGGCTTTTATTATGTTTAGGAAAGTTCCCTCTATGCCTACTTTCTGGAGGGTTTTTATCATAAATGGGTGTTGAATTTTGTCGAAAGCTTTCTCTGCATCTATTGAGATGATCATATGGTTTTTCTCCTTCAATTTGTTAATATGGTTTATCACATTGATAGATTTGCGTATATTGAAGAATCCTTGCATTCCTGGAATAAACCCCACTTGATCATGGTGTATGATCCTTTTAATGTGCTGTTGGATTCTGTTTGCTAGTATTTTGTTGAGGATTTTTGCATCTATGTTCATCAGTGATATTGGCCTGTAGTTTTCTTTCTTTGTGACATCCTTGTCTGGTTTTGGTATCAAGGTGATGGTGGCTTCGTAGAATGAATTTGGGAGTGTTCCTCCCTCTGCTATATTTTGGAAGAGTTTGAGAAGGATAGGTGTTAGCTCTTCTCTAAACGTTTGATAGAATTCACCTGTGAAGCCATCTGGTCCTGGGCTTTTGTTTGTTGGAAGGTTTTTAATCACAGTTTCAATTTCAGTGCTTGTGATTGGTCTGTTCATATTTTCTATTTCTTCCTGATTCAGTCTTGGCAGGTTGTGCATTTCTAAGAATTTGTCCATTTCTTCCAGATTGTCCATTTTATTGGCATAGAGTTGCTTGTAGTAATCTCTCATGATTTTTTTTATTTCTGCAGTGTCAGTTGTTACTTCTCCTTTTTCATTTCTAATTCTATTGATTTGAGTCTTCTCCCTTTTTTTCTTGATGAGTCTGGCTAGTGGTTTATCTATTTTGTTTATCTTCTCAAAGAACCAGCTTTTAGTTTTATTGATCTTTGCTATTGTTTCCTTCATTTCTTTTTCATTTATTTCTGATCTGATTTTTATGATTTCTTTCCTTCTGCTAGCTTTGGGGTTTTTTTGTTCTTCTTTCTCTAATTGCTTGAGGTGCAAGGTTAGGTTGTTTATTCGAGATGTTTCCTGCTTCTTAAGGTGGGCTTGTATTGCTATAAACTTCCCCCTTAGGACTGCTTTTGCTGCATCCCATAGGTTTTGGGTTGTTGTGTCTCCATTGTCATTTGTTTCTAGGTATTTTTTTATTTCCTCTTTGATTTCTTCAGTGATCACTTCATTATTAAGTAGTGTATTGTTTAGCCTCCATGTGTTTGTATTTTTTACAGATCTTTTCCTGTAATTGATATCTAGTCTCATGGCGTTGTGGTCGGAAAAGATACTTGATACAATTTCAGTTTTCTTAAATTTACCAAGGCTTGATTTGTGACCCAAGATATGATCTATCCTGGAGAATGTTCCATGAGCACTTGAGAAAAATGTGTATTCTGTTGTTTTTGGATGGAGTGTCCTATAAATATCAATTAAGTCCATCTTGTTTAATGTATCATTTAAAGCTTGTGTTTCCTTATTTATTTTCATTTTGGATGATCTGTCCATGGGTGAAAGTGGGGTGTTAAAGTCCCCTACTATGAATGTGTTACTGTTGATCTCCCCTTTTATGGTTGTTAGTATTTGCCTTATGTATTGAGGTGCTCCTATGTTGGGTGCATAAATATTTACAATTGTTATATCTTCTTCTTGGATCGATCCCTTGATCATTATGTAGTGTCCTTCTTTGTCCCTTTTAATAGTCCTTATTTTAAAGTCTATTTTGTCTGATATGAGAATTGCTACTCCAGCTTTCTTTTGGTTTCCATTTGCATGGAATATCTTTTTCCATCCCCTTACTTTCAGTCTGTATGTGTCTCTAGTTCTGAAGTGGGTCTCTTGTAGACAGCATATATAAGGGTCTTGTTTTTGTATCCATTCAGCCAATCTGTGTCTCTTGGTGGGAGCATTTAGTCCATTTACATTTAAGGTAATTATCGATATGTATGTTCCTATTTCCATTTTATATATTGTTTTGGGTTCGCTACTATAGGTCATTTCCTTCTCTTGTGTTTCGTGTCTAGAGAAGTTCCTTTAGCATTTGTTGTAAAGCTGGTTTGGTGGTGCTGAACTCTCTCAGCTTTTGCTTGTCTGTAAAGGTTTTATTTTCTCCATCAAATGTGAATGAGATCCTTGCTGGGTAGAGTAGTCTTGGTTTCAGGCTATTCTCCTTCATCACTTTCAGTATGTCCTGCCACTCCCTTCTGGCTTGTAGGGTTTCTGCTGAGAGATCAGCTGTTAACCTTATGGGGATTCCCTTGTGTGTTATTTGTTGTTTTTCCCTTGCTGCTTTTAATATGCTTTCTTTGTATTTAATTTTTGACAGTTTGATTAATATGTGTCTTGGCGTGTTTCTCCTTGTATTTATCCTGTATGGGACCCTCTGTGCTTCCTGGACTTGATTAACTATTTCCTTTCCCATATTAGGGAAGTTTTCAACTATAATCTCTTCAAATATTTTCTCAGTCCCTTTCTTTCTTTCTTCTTCTTCTGGAACCCCTATAATTCGAATGTTGGTGCGTTTCATGTTGTCCCAGAGGTCTCTGAGACTGTCCTCAGTTCTTTTCATTCTTTTTTCTTTATTCTGCTCTGCAGTAGTTATTTCCACTACTTTATCTTCCAGGTCACTTATCCGTTCTTCTGCCTCAGTTATTCTGCTATTGATCCTATCTAGAGTGATTTTAATTTCATTTATTGCATTGTTCATCGTTGCTTGTTTCATCTTTAGTTCTTGTAGGTCCTTGTTAACTGTTTCTTGCATTTTGTCCATTCTACTTCCAAGATTTTGGATCATCCTTACTATCATTATTCTGAATTCTTTTTCAGGTAGATTGCCTATTTCCTCTTCATTTGTTAGGTCTGGTGGGTTTTTATCTTGCTCCTTCATCTGCTGTGTGTTTTTCTGTCTTCTCATTTTGCTTACTGTGTTTGGGGTCTCCTTTTTGCAGGCTGCAGGTTCGTAGTTCCCGTTGTTTTTGATGTCTGTCTCCAGTGGCTAAGGTTGTTTCAGTGGGTTGTGTAGGCTTCCTGGTGGAGGGGACTAGTGCCTGTGTTGTGCTGGATGAGGCTGGATCTTGTCTCTCTAGTGGGCAGGTTCACGTCTGGTGGTGTGTTTTGGGGTGTCTGTGGCCTTATTATGATTTTAGGCAGCCTCTCTGCTAATGGGTGGGGTTGTGTTCCTGTTTTGTTAGTTGTTTGGCATAGGTTGTCCAGCACTGTGGCTTGCTGGTCGTTGAGTGAAGCTGGGTGCTGGTGTTAAGATGGAGGTCTCTGGGAGATTTCCACCGTTTAATATTATGTGGAGCTGGGAGGTCTCTTGTTGACCAGTGTCCTGAAGTTGGCTCTCCTACCTCAGAGGCAGAGCCCTGACTCCTGGCTGGAGCACCAAGAGCCTTTCATCCACACAGCTCAGAATAAAAGGGAGAAAAAGTAGGGAGAATTAGTAGAAGTATGAGTAAAGAAAGAGGGAAAGGAGGAAAGGAAGGAAGGAAGAAAGAAGCAAAGAAGGAAAGAAAGGAGGGAGGGAGGGAGGGAGGAAGGAAGGAAGGAGGGAAAGAAGGAAAAAAAAAGACAGAAAGAAAGATGATACAGTAAAAATAAAATAAAGTATAATATAGTTATTGAATTAAAAAATATTTAGAAAAAAAAAAAGGGATGGATAGAACCTTAGGACAAATGTTGGAAGCAAAGCTATACAGAGAAAATCTTACACAGAAGCATACACATACACCTTCACAAAAAGAGGTAAAGGGGGAAAAATCATAAATCCTGCTCCCTGAGACCACCTCCTCAATTTGGGGTGATTCGTTGTCTAAAGGAGGGAGGGAAGGAAGGAAAGAAAGAAAGAACGAAGGTAAAGTATAATAAAGTTATTACAATTAAACTTAATTATTAAGAAAAGGAATTTTTTAAAAAAAAGTCATGGACGGATAGAGCCCTAGGACAAATGGTGGAAGCTAGAGTATACAGACTAGATGTCACACAGAAGCATACACGTACACATTCACCAAAAGAGGAAAAGGGAAAAAAATCATAGATCTCGCTCCTAAATTCCACCTCTTCAATTTGGGATCATTCCTTGTCTATTCAGGTATTCCACAGATGCAGGGTATATCAAGTTGATTGTGGAGCTTTAATCCGCTGCTTCTGTGGCTGCTGGGAGAGATTTCCCTTTCTCTTCTTTGTTCTCACAGCTCACAGGAGCTCAGCTTTGGATTTGGCCCTGCCTCTGCGTGTAGGTCGCTGGAGGGCGTCTGTTTTTTGCTCAGACAGGACGGGGTTAAAGGAGCCGCTGATTCGGGGCCTCCGGCTCACTCAGGCCGGGGGTTGGGGGATGGGGGAAGGAGGGGCACTGCGTGCGGGGCGGGCCTGCGGCGGCAGAGGCAGCGTGACGTTGCGGCAGAGGCCGGCGTGACGTTGCACCAGCCTGAGGCCCGCCGTGCGCTGTCCCGGGGAAGTTGTCCCTGGATCCCGGGAACCTGGCAGTGGCGGGCTGCACAGGCTCCGCGGAAGAGGGGTGTGGAGAGTGACCTGTGCTCGCACACAGGCCCCTTGGTGGCGGCAGCAGCAGCCTTAGCGTCTCCCGCCCGTCTCTGGGCTCCGCGGTTTTAGCCGCGGCTCGCGCCCGTCTCTGGGGTTTGCGCTTTCAGCCGCGGCTCGCGCCCGTCTCGGGGGCTCGCGCCCTCAGCCGCGGCTCGCGCCCGTCTCTGGGCTCCGCGGTTTTAGCCGCGGCTCGCGCCCGTCTCTGGAGTTCCTTTAAGCAGCGCTCTTAAACCCCTCTCCTCGCGCACCAGGAAACAAAGAGGGAAGAAAAAGTCTCTTGCCTCTTCGGCCGGTGCAGGCTTTTCCCCGAACTCCCTCCCGGCTAGTCGTGGTGCACTAACCCCTTCAGGCTATGTTCAAGCCGCCAACCCCAGTCCTCTCCCTGAGCTCCGTCCAAAACCAAAACCCGAGCCTCAGCTCGCAGCCCCGCCCGCCCCGGTGGGTAAGCAGCAAGCCTCTCGGGTTGGTGAGTGCTGGTCGGCACCGATCGTCTGTGCAGGAATCTCCCCGCTTTGCCCTCCGCACCCGTCGCTGTGCACTACTCCGCAGTCCCGAAACTCCCCCCTCTGCCTCCCGCAGTCTCCGCCCGCGGAGGGGCTTCCTAGTGTGTGGAAACTTTTCCTCCTTCACAGCTCCCTCCCACTGGTGCAGGTGCCGTCCTTATTCTTTTGTCTCTGTTTTTTCTTTTGCCCTACCCAGTTACGTGGGGAGTTTCTTGCCTTTTGGGAGGTCTGAGGTCTTCTGCCAGCCTTCAGTAGGAGTTCTGTAGGAGTTGTTCCACGTGTGGATGTATTTCTGGTGTATCCGTGGGGATGAAGGCGATCTCCGCGTCTTACTCTTCCGCCATCTTCAAGGTCCCCCCCTAGTTATTGGATATTTTAAATGAGTAAGCATTTAAGTACACCAGAACCATGCATGTCCTATTTTGTCTGTGATTATAACAATTACTCCTTAATTATCTACTGGTAAGTCAGAGTTCTGAGTATAAGGTTTTATGTCATCTTATGAGGGTTACTTATAAATGATTCTTCTATACAGCTCCATTTTCTTTTTCATTTTATTTTAATCACTTCCACCTCCACCTCAGTCCAGTGTGAGCTCCACTGTGAAGGCAGAAATAAAACATTCCTGAATTATATTATGAAATGTAGAAATATAGCTTTATCTTCCACATGTAGGTAGATATTTATACATTAAAGAGCATCGATTTGAATATTCCCTACTTTGAAAGGACAGGCTGCTCTTTGCTGAATCTAATTCCACCAATATTTCTCTGGATTTATTCAGTATCTAACAGTATGATCAAGTTCATATAAATGAAATTAACAACAGTGTTTTTATTTTTTTCCTTCAGGAAATCGAAAGGACAAAGATCGATGCTGAAAATGACAAGGAATGGCTGTTGTACATTCAGAAACTTCTTGAAGGACAGGTATTTTGTTTTTCTACTTCATATATTAAAACTTGCAGATAAAAATTCCAAGCCTTACTTTTTTGTTACTAGATGCCTAATTTTTTGTAAACAGACACATTACTTCTGTTAGGTAAATAAGTATTCTAGTAGGTAGACAGGAAAGTTAACTCTCCATTTGTACTTTTGGACTTAACAAATGAAGCAAATGCCTTGGGAAGGAGCCAACATGGGTCTTAGCAAAGGCATTAATTAAATTATTGAGTCAACTTCTATGCTTGCTAGACTGAAAAGGATCCATTCTCTCAGCCCTCTTAGGAAAAGAGATTGTTTATTATGTGTCTTTAAAGTTAGTAGTTGATATGGACACCTGAGGAGTTCATGGGTTTCAGTGACCTTTTACTATGGACCTGTTTCCAGTCAATTCATGTTTTCCTCACAGCCAGACAGCTGTTTATTACTGTGTCTTCCTGCATTCTCTACAATATTTTCTACTGAGACCTCGAGCAGCTTGTTAGTGGGAAGTAAATATTGATTTGGCATCCTGTCAATGCAGAAAGAATGAAAAAATTTCCACCAGAGGCCCCTCAAACATTTTCCTATCGACATTTTCTGGGCCGAGTGGAAAGCTGCATAGAGGATGACAAGGCCAAGACGAGCTGAAATCCCTGAGGGGTCTATTGAGACTGCTGCTGTGACCTGTGTGATACTTTTTCTTCCCTTTCAAGTATTTTTTTAATACACATATAGTCTGTTGGGATGTGCCCCTCTTGTAAGTGATCAGGGCAGTTTATTGGCAGGTGAGAGCCCTGCTTTTCTAGTCATAGCCAACTTTTGTTTTGATATCACTGACAGCATGTAATATATTCCAAAACTTTTTCATTATAGTTCTTTTTGCTCAACTTAATTGTTGTCTGTTTTTAAAATGAACTGGATTTAAAACAACTTAAATATATTTCTCAAAATAGCAAAAATAATATTGTTCTGTGAGTGCAGTATCTATGTTTTTGGAAAAGTCAAGAATAAGTAAATAATATATGAACTATTATTCATATTCTTAGTACCCATTTTATATATTTTTGAAACATTATCTGGAAACATTATTACTATCAATAGTAATAGAAGGTGATGCGCACTCTTTTGCCTCAAGTTGTTGAAGTGCAGATGTGCAGGTGCTGGGCAAAGCCTTCTTGCTTTTGAGAAGAAAGGCCATTTCTCAATCATGTTGCATTCCCAGCACCCAGCCCAGTGCCTGGCACATCAAAGGAGTTCAGTAATGATTGTTACAGGTTATTTTTTTAAATGTGAAAGTTATAAAAATAAACTTTGTAGTGGATTTTTTAACATTCAACTTGTAAGTATGACCTTTTAATATGGAAGTTTTATCGTCAATTATGAACATAAAAATAACAAATCGATATGTATAAATCTTTATTAAATTTTACTAAAGCTCTATTGACACCAGATCTGAGTTTTTGACTAACACATGTAGATATACATATATACATTCTATATTATCTGGATGTATGCTTATTCTGTCCAGTTATTGTAAAAAAAATCCTGTTGAAAATGGCATTAGACTGCTTAATACTGCAGTTTGATATAGTGCCTTTTTGTGCCACTGAGCCTGGACTCTAGAATATAATTGCCTGGCAGTATTGATTTAATTGCCCAGGTTTATTTGTGGACTCCTAATTATTGACTGGAGGTAAATTTAATGGAGCAGCCTCTATGAACACTGGGAAACCACTGCTGTTGCTGTTATACATAATGAACTACACCATGTGCCTTTAGAGCATTTGTCAAGTTAATTTTATTCCACTGTGACAGTATGATAACATTTAAAAAGTCAAAGACTTTTTATTTTTATTACTGACATAGGTGGTTTTGCTGATGCCTTTGAATTCTGTGAGAAAAAAAATAGGGACTTCATTGGTTGCACTTGAATGTCACTTTATAATTACACCCAAGAGAAAAATCTATAAAATAGAAAACATCTTTTTTTATCCTACTTTTCTTCTTTCTCGATTCTAGCAATTATATTTGTCCTGAATTTTAGAAAAGGTTTTCTTTGTCCACCAGTTTTTGGGAGTCTATGTTATGCTCACAGGATTGTGAGGGCAGAAGTATAAATACGTTCATTCATTTGTTTTGTTTAGTTTATGGCATGCAGCTCCATGTACCTGAGGTTACACGATCTTGAAGCTGTGGAATAATTGAGCGCATTCCCTGAAAAGAACCCTAATTAATTCAGTATTTATATTTGATGATTAAAATATTTTGAAAATAAAATTATAAGAAAACTTCCCTTTTATGTCCTCCCTCTGTGTTGGGTGGTATATGTAATGGAATTCTGACATCATAGGAGTGAATCTGGCCTTGTGGTTTTATCTTTTGTTTAAGGATTCGGCCACAGAACTATTTTCTCTTAAAGAAAATTTTCTCTACATTCATTGGATTAAAATTTATATAAATAAGATATTTACCAGAAAATAAAAAGCTGTCCTGCCATGTGGCAATATGGGCCCGCACAATAGTATACCTACTGGTACTGTTAGCCAGAAGTGCATGAGAATTAAAAGGTCTAAAACCTTAACTTACGTATATTTAACACAGAATGTAATATTTGTCCTCCTTTCAAGTGGTCCTGATACAATTGGTAATTTTAAGTATTTGATCTTTATCTGCATCTAACCTTTGTCCCCACAGATTTCTAATAATAAGAATCACACTGAAAAAAAGTTGTTCTAATACCTACTTTCATTTTTTATGGCATAGCTGCCTTTTAATTTCTTTGAAGATTTTTACTTGTATTAATTCCTCTTTTTGCATTATTACATTTTTTAAAACTTACAGTTTATGGCAGAGACAAGCAAGCAAATTAATGATTATAATAGGGTGGGAGAACCACCCAAAATTAGTTTTTCTGTGTTTTAGGACATGGGAGAAAAAAAAACAGAAATAGGAAAAGTAGACTGGGACTAAACAATAAACGCCTTTGAGCAGGAAAGGGATGTAATCAGAGTTGTGCTTTAGAAAGATACATGAGATCAGCATGTAGGATGGTTTGAAAGGATAAGAGACTGGGAACAAGAAGGTAGTCAAGGCAAAAGGAAGTGGGGGCCTGCATGTGCCCTCACTATAAAAATAGGAAGGATGAGATAGATGTGACTTTATAGAAACTGAATCCATAGCAGTACTGAGATTAGATGAAGGGGTCAGAAAGCAGAAACCAAAGAGAGGTGAGTTTAATACCTTATATGATGAGAAAGATGATGATACCTTTAAAAGTTTTAAGGATCAAAAGAGGTAGATCAGATTTGGTAGAGAGAGATGTCAGTGATTGAAGCCATAAAAAATTTAGTTGATACATGTCAATAACAGTATTCAGGGACTCACAGTTTTTCATTAGTTCATCCCAACCTGCTGTGTGGCTTTTCTCAGTGAAATCTAACCATTTAAGAACACATTTCAAACTCTTACAACTCAACAACGAAAGAAAAGAAACTGATCTGAATAGTCATTTCGACAAGAAGATATACAAATAGCCAATAAGCACATGTACATATGCTCAACATCAGTAGCCATTAGGGAAATGCAAACCAAAAACCAAAATGAGATACTACTTCATACCCAGTAGGATGGCTATAATCAAAAGGACAGACAATAGCAAGTGTTGGTGAGGATGTGGAGAAATTAGAGCCCTTATACATTGCTTGTAAGAAAGTAAAATGGTGCCACCCTTGTGGAAAACAGTCTGGCAGTTCCTCAAAAAGTTAAAAGTAGAGATTATATGACCCAGCAGTTCCACACTTAGGTATATACCCAAGATAAGTAAAAACATATGTCCATATAAAAACTGCTACATAAATGTTCATAGCAGCTCAATGATAGTTCATAATAGCTCAAAAGTGGAAGGAATCCAAAGGTCCATCAACTGATGGATGGATAAACAAAACATGGTATTTGCATACATGAAATATTGTTCAGCCATGAAACGGAATGAAGTACTGATAGTGCTACAACCTGGAAGAACCTTGTACACCTTATGCTACGTGAAACAAGCCATACACAAAACGTAACTTGCTGTATGATTGCATTCTATGAAATGTACAGAATAGGCAAATCTATCAAGACAGAAAGTAGATTAGTAGTTGCCAGGGGATAGGTGAAGAGGGACCATGACTGCTAATGGGTATAGGGTTTCTTTTGGGGTGATGAAAATGTTCTGGAATTAAATGAAGGTGATGTTCTGGAATTAGATGAAGGTGATGGTTGTACAACCTTGTACAACCAATGAATTATACATTTTAAAATGGTGAACTTTATGTGAATTATATCTCCATTTAAAAAATGAATTCCTTAATATGAGGCACAGTGAAGAAGAATAAAAAGAATACCTTTTTATTTTTAAGTAAATCCAATTAAGTTCTTTTTTTTAGCAGCCAGAGACTATTTATTTTTTAATTTTTTTAATTAAAAAAATTTAATTTTCAAAATTTATTTTTGGCTGCATTGGGTCTTCATTGCTGTACCTGGGCTTTCTCTTGTTATGGCAAGTGGGGGCTACTCTTCATTGCAGTGCATGGGCTTCTCATTGCAGTGGCTTCTCTTGTTGCAGAGCACGGGCCCTAGAGCACGTGCTTCAGTAGTTGTGGTGCATGGGCTCAGTAGTTGTGGCGCATGGGCTTAGTTGCTCAGCAGTATGTGGGATCTTCCCAGACCAGGGGTCGAACCCGTGTCCCTTGCACTGGCAGGCGGATTCTTAACCACTGCACCGCCAGGGAAGTCCCCAATTAAGTTCTTATATCTCATGTGCTATGTCCCCCACCATTAGCAGGGACTGCATTAAATGCATTTGAATTTCAATTTCTGTCTACTGGCCATAACTGTGAATAAATGAGGTAAATTATTTTATTTCATACTTAATATGTTTCTTTTCAATTGACAAAGAAGGAGCTGTCCCTCTGTCATACTCTAGCTGATATTACTTTCTCATATATGCAAACAAAAAGGAGTCAGTTATTTATACTCTGCCCTCTAAGAGGTATTGTTTATTTGTTCTGTCCATTCTGATCCTCAAAATTAAAATTATAGTAAGGATCACTTAGTTTTGTTTTCAGGCCTTAATAATACCTGAAACAGTCTTTTGTACTTGTGCTTTTATAAAGGAAGTGGAAAGAATTAGTGGAGATAAAATTGAACCCAAGCTGTGAAATCCATTTTTAAAACGTGTATTGAGTGTCTACTGCATGTGAGGTAATGTTTCAGGTTTGGTGGTATAGCAGTGAACAAGAGACAAAAATCACTACCCTCACGGAGCTTACATCTCTGGTGATGGAGGGCAATGAACAAATAGTTAAAATATATAAACTATGAAAGTTTTTAAACAATTAACTTGAACAGAATTATGGGTATGTATATTAAAATATGTATACTTGTATAAAACAAATAATATACAGTTATAACCACAATATGGTTCTTTACTAGGATTTACATAAAAAACACTTAGCCAGAAATGGCTAGAAAATGTGTCTTCATCTTGTTTTGTTGTTGCCTTATTCTATGTTGTTTGTTAATCCTTTTCTAGATTTCATTCAGTCCATTTTCATCCGCTTTGTGTAGATCATTTTCTTATATTGGGACCATGTCAAAAATTCTTTCTGCCTTCAGTTGTTGATAATTGAAAGTATAGACTTTGATTGATGTTTTTTCTTTAGCTTTAGATATCCCTGTTCCTATTAGTTGCTTCAGATCTTGCAAACGGTGAAATTTTAAATGGCTCTTTCCCCAGTGCCCTTTCTGCAAAATATGCTTACTTTCTATAGATGCTTTGCAATATGGCAGTGAGAAGGTTTTATAAATCTCCCTGGCTTTTGTAAATAGAATAACTTCCAGTCTGAAGGTTAACAGAAAGTTTCTCTTTACAGCCCTGAAGACATTTACTCTGTTGCTTTCAGTGTTGCACTTACAACACACTGATAACATGCACATACTGCAAACTCCCACACTCACTCTCTCCACACACGTAAACCCACACAGTCACCCACATACACTTACTCCTCACATCCAACTGAAGTAGCAAAAGTTAAAAATTCTCCATTCAGAGCCTTACTGGGATTTCTTTTTTTAATTTAACAAATTAAAGCCTACTTTCATGATACCAGAAAAAAGACATGTCAATAAAGTTAAAAGGTAAATTTTATGTGTATTTTACCACTATAAAAAATTGCAGGGGGTGGGCTTCCCTGGTGGCGCAGTGGTTGAGAGTCCACCTGCTGATGCAGGGGACACGGGTTCGTGCCCCGGTCCGGGAAGATCCCACATGCCGCGAAGCCACTGGGCCCGTGAGCCATGGCCGCTGAGCCTGAGCGTCCGGAGCCTGTGCTCCGCAACGGGAGAGGCCACAACAGTGAGAGGCCCGCGTACCGCAAAAAAAAAAAAAAAAAAAAAAAAATCGGGGGGAAATGAAAGGAAAACAAATTATAGCCTTCACCAAAGTTTAAGAATAGCAGATATAGACTTCAATATTCAGCAGAACACCAAGACAGGTAGATAGGTAGAAGGATAGATAGATAGATAGATAGATCGATAGATCAATAGATAGATAATGTGCCAGAAATATAAACAACATTTAGGAAACTTAGCTCACAATTCAATGCCAGTTTTAAATTATAAATAAATTGTTCTTTCTGATGCCTTGCTTGGTTATTTTAACAAGTTCAATCTTTTAATTACAAGATAGTAGAGTGGGTGTATAAATATTTATTACAAATTTTCCATCTTTAATTTTATAATAATCAGACTACATTAGTTTCTTACTAAACTCAAAATCTCACTGAATCATATCCTTTGTTAAAGCAGGTATAATACATAAAATTTAATATCTTTACTTTGAGTACAGCTCTGCTAAAGTCAGTTTTTATTTTTATATTTTATTTTATTTTTTTAACATCTTTATTGGAGTATAACTGCTTTACAATGGTGTATTAGTTTCTGCTGTATAACAAAGTGAATCAGCTATACAAAATATACAAGCAGCTCAGTAACAAAAAAACAAACAACCCAATTCAAAAATGGACAGAAGACCTAAATAGACATTTCTCCAAAGAAGATATACAGATTGCCAACAAACACATGAAAGGATGCTCAGCATCACTAATCATTAGAGAAATGCAAATCAAAACTACAATGAGAGGCCACAACAGTGAGAGGCCTGCGTACCACAAAAAAAAAAAAAAAAAAAAACACTACAATGAGGTATCACCTCACACCGGTCAGAATAGCCATTATCAATTTTTATTTTAAAAGCAGTATCTTTTGGTAATAGTTTTCAAACCAAAAATAAGAATGAAAATGGTTAAAATGTTAATCTTGTCCTTTAGATTTAAAGAGGTACTCATTTCAATGTTTTTCTTTCAATACAAAACTTTTCAGTTTTATACTATTAAGAGCACATTCCAGTTAGTGCTGATGCTATAAATTATCTGTATGTTTCACACTTATGGACTTGAGGCTTTGTTATTCTTCCAACATAGCTCTCCAACATCTGCAACTATCATTCATATCTTACCTTTATACAGAAACACCTCTAAATGAAGCCATAATTATTGTGAGCGATAAGTTTGAGGTTGTGTCACTGGCACACCACTTTCTAAACGCAAACATCTGTAGGCATTTACATATAAGAGAAGCCTAAAATCTGAAGTCAGGGGAAGTCCTTCCAGTAAGAGAAGTCACCTTTGGCAACAGGGACAGCCAGCATGACCAGGAAGACCCACTTTAAGATTACAGTATAGACCAAGCAAAACTCACAGTTATTCCGATGCCCTAATTAAATTCCCATTCCAAGAAATCTCATGCAGTATCAGCTCTTCCCCTGTCCATTTTTCCCCTGTGCTGAAGAGTTCAAGCCTGTGTAACTGCAATGACATAACTAAGAGTATCACTTCTTTTTTATGCAAGAGAATAAAATTATGCAGAAAGTCCAGCGGACTTTCTGGACTTCATAGGCCCCGGCACATGCCATCCGAGATGAAACCCAAGGCAGTGTAATTGTTGGGTTTGTTGTTTCACGTATATTTGATGGGGCAAGTGAGAAAAGATCTCTGCTGTTGGCTAGTCAGGTTGCCACTTCAATCCAAATCCAAAATCCTGTCAGTAAAAGAACAGCTGTGCTTTCTTCTGTATCTGAGGGAGTTCCCTCCAGAATGCAGAGAGAGAGAAAGGAACAGACTCTATGCTGCCTGTACGAAATAAACCTGCACTTAATCTAGACTCTAAAAAGTTCAGATTTCCTCATCTTCTTAGTGTTTTTAAAACATTTTGCAGTTCTAAAAAATATGGCAAACAAATAAGCAAACAGTGCGAATTTTTAAAGCACTTCCTGAGGCATTTTATGTATTAAATATAGTTTCAGTGGTAACTCTATCTACTCTATATCTGTATGCTGAGAATTGCTATTCATATGGTACCATAGGATTTCGAAGAGCTTTCTTGAGTCACTGTAGATTAAATTGTATTCCACTTAGTCTTCAGATTAACTATGATTTATGAGATTTAAGTTAGTGATAATCTATGTGATATAAGTGATTACTCTCAATTAACTAAAAATAACCAATTAACTAAAAATCCCATTTTTTAACCTTTCTCAAAAAACAAAACTTTTTGTTAATTCATCCTTCACTAATCAGAAATTTTTATCTGTACTATGAAAAAAGTTTGTGAAAAATGAATAGTGTAAAATTGGTAAGAGAGGCTATTTTCAAAACCAAGGCTGTTAGTGTATTTATTATTTGAATGTGTACTGAGTCTGCTCCATAAGTAAGGAACTATTTGTAAAATAGAAAGGAGATCTACTAAAAAATTTTGGTTAACAGTTACTTTGTTATTTTATTCATTTGAAAACAATAAGTATATTTTATGAAATAAGTATGTTTTGTGAAATGTTTCTTTTTTAAATTTATTTTTTTCAAGTATAGTTGACTTACAGTGTTGTGATAATTTCTGCTATACAGCAAAGTGATTCAGTTATACACATATATATATATATACATTCTCTTTCATATTCTTTTCCATTATGATTTATCACAGGATATTGAGTATAGTTCCCTGTGCTATAAAGTAGGACCTTGTTGTTTATCTTATGAAATGTTTTATAATTCTGACTTTTCCTTAGTCTTCCTCTAACTTTGTTTTAATTATTAACTGTTTCATCATAAATTACATTAATTTTATATTACTACAGAATTACAATTGATCCTTATATATTAAAAAAAAATTTTAAGACCAGTTTGAAAGCTGGTTGCCAGTGAACTACAATTCATAAACAGAAAGTAGAACACTGAGTTTAGAGGGGGAAAAAGTAGGAATCTTTGTATTTAAAAGGAAAATAGAAAAGTTGGATTAAAATAGATAAAGAACCATCTCCAACTACCTTGTTAAGATATATGAACTTTTGTCTAATGTTATATAAAGGCAGATACTAATCTTTTTCTGACCTATTTGTAGAGAAAAATAGAAGAACCTACAAGGGCAGATGGATGTGCACAAATCATGCATCTTGATTAAAGGATGGGTTGCTTTTTGAAATGCATGAAGTGTTAGGCTCTGTATGAAGCTTAAAAGAAGCTTACAATCCAATATAACAGGTTTGACAAACAGTTGTGTTTAACTGTGGGGCTTTTCATTTTTATTGGGAGCCTGAGGAAAAGAATAAAAGGGGTTGTCAGCAATAAATTAGTAAATGGACCTCATGTTCCACTTTGGAGGCTTCCTGGAAGAGAGATTCTTCGAGATAAGAAGAAGCCAAATGTCCAAGTACAGGACATGCTGAAAATTGTTCTGATCACAAGATAATAAGAGTAGGTTTAGTTTTTAACTTGAAAATGAACTGTGCAAATAAGATGATTAATGTCAGTACATTGTGGCCTGGTAAAAGTGCTGTGACATTATTATACAGGAAATCATAGAGCCAGCATGTTTCCCAAAGTGTATTCCATGGACCACTAGTTCCACATGATAAATAGACTATGAGAAAACTGCGGACAAATGAATTTAGAAGCAGGGTATTACATTGCCCTCTTGGAGAAACACAGTACCATTAGCACCTTAAAGTCTCTAAGAGATCCTGAAATAAAATAACATTTTAAAGTTTGGTTTCTTTCCCAAACTTATTTGATCAGAGAACCCTTTTTTCTTAGAACAACTTTTTTAAACACTCATTTCTGCTTTTGCTTCTACCAGAAAGAGATGGGAGGTTATTCTCATCTTGTTTGTTTGCTCTTTTGTTGGAATGCATATGGTAACTGCGTGCCATAGCCAAAATAAAAGAAAGTTACCTGGTAGTTTTGCCTTTGTGTGTGTGAGTATTTCTTTAACATCTAATGTTAATGCCCTGAGAATTTAAATTGTCTCATTTGTAAAACTGGCAGTTTCACCAAATATAACTGTTTTCTGCATCCCAGGGGGCAGTTTTCTCAAAGTAAGGATTTGCAGTGAGTATCATTATCTTCCAGAAGGGAATCTAATATATTTTTTCCTTGATTCTATGATGCATTTCCTCACGTTTTCACATTTCTGAAATTGAAATGCATATGCAATTTGTGTATATTTAATGTGATAGGTTTCTTTTTTCCAGAAAAAGCTGTTTTTAAGTCAATGTGGGTATCTTATATTCACCTGTATCTTAAGAAGTGAAGAAATGTGATATTTTTGTATCTTATGCTTTATTTAGTGGTAAGTTTCAAGTGAGACAAATGTCTAAAACTCTTGACATAGACTATAGATAGAGTCTATCCTGACATAGACTCAGAGTATCTTAAGGAGAAGTCAATTTATTATAAATATAAGAAGGAAGTTAAACTAGAAAGCTACTTAGGATATGAGGCAATTCTATGGACCAACACTGGTCTCTATATTTTCTCCATGGCCTGCGTAACCTGTTTGTGCCTTTTGGACCTGTTTCACTGCCCAATCTGTTTCACTGCCACTGGCCAGTCTTTTCTCTTTTTCCCAGTTTGCATTGAGAAAAGAATCATTATGCTGGGTTTAGCTAAATATAATAACAGCTGAGCATAGCTGATCTGAGCACAGCTGAACAACTCACACAGCGGACATCAGGCTGATTTTGTTCAGATGCTGACCAGTGTTGCTGTCTGTCGGTGGTTGTCCTAGCACAAAGAAGGGCCTGACTCTACATCCCTGTAGGGAAGGGGACTGGGCTTGATAAGGATTCTCGTTAATACATTCAGGGAGACAAAAGTGGTCTTTACTGGTTAATCAAAAAGACAATTCCAAAAATAACTTAATGAACTTCTTGACTGTTATAAACGTTTTATATGAAACTAGATGGCTAGGAAGGAGCATAAAAGCAAGTTGGTAGGCCTTTGGGAGGTAACTGGGCAACATTTAGGATTTTCTTTCACTTATAACCCATAAGTGTATTGTGTGAGTTCTACGGGCACCTCAGTGAAGCACAGGGAACGATAAAACTTTACCAGAAAAGTTATATAAATTATGAAATTTAAAAATGTAATCTATATTTCATAAACTTAGCAGTTTGCAACATGTGTATGACACTTTGATATGCCAAACTTTTCTATAACAACTTAATCAATGGATATACTTTTGCCATTTTTTTTCCTCTGAAATTTCACCCTGCAATTCTTGAGATGTTCAGCTCTAACACAGACAAGTGTATTGATAGTTCTTTCTCACGCTTTTATGAGTGATGAACATACAGTACTACTGTGGGCCTCTGGGCCCTAGAGAGGACTGTAACCTGCTATTGATCAGCTGACTGAAGATAAATGGCTTAACTGCTGGTATTGCAGATTACAACATTAACATGGTCAGTAAACCATGAATTGTTCAATAAGGCGTTTATCTTTTTTCATTTTACTTCTGCTCCTTTATCATTTTTATTATAAAAGACAAAATTACCCACACTAACCAACAAGATCAGTTGAAAAGAGACCCAGTAGGGTACCATTATGGGTGCAAAGTTGCAGATAGCTGAGTTCTAATGGTTTAATGATGTTTAGTATATGTTTCTGAACTGAAGAAAATATAGAGTTTTGATCTTCTTTTCTGTGTTTCTTTTACAGCTTCCTTTGGCCACATATTTACTAGAAGCAGTACTGGAGAAAATAAATGAAAAAAAGAAACTAGTTGAAGAATATTTTGCAATTTTGAAAGATATTAGATGATATTATGATTAAGAACATTTTTTCAAACGTGAAAACTTTATGTGGTGTGATCAGAAAACATGCATCGCAGTCCTGATAACAGTATCTGCTCCAACTATCAATAGTCAGGGTCAATACCAAAATAGAAGTCTGTGAAACCAATTAATTGCTGCACAAGTGAAACTAATTAAGTGCACAGCCATTTAGAAGGAAATAGTGTAGCATTTGATTGTTGAATACAAATATTGCCACAAATCAATGCAAACTTGAAAATGATATTCTTTCCAGTACATTAGAAGGAATTAGAACAAGCTTGGCATACACAAATTGGTCTGAATATCAAAAGAAAAAAAGTGTGAACTGAGGATTTAATGTTCTGAGTTTTATAAAGAAACTACACTTTTTATGTAAACCTGCTATAAATGGCCTTAAATCACCTGATAAGCAACACATTTGTATTGTAAGCAAATATAAAGTAAAGCATTATCACTTAAGGATGAGCATTTAAAGAAATAAATGGTGTGGTCCAATTGTATCTATTATCAGTCTACTGGATTATATAGGAGATATTGTATTTTCCTAGAACAGTTCAGCAAAAATAAAAACATTTTCTCCTTTGCTCCCTCTTTTTTTTTTTTTTTAACTCACAGTATTTTGTATGGTCATATAAATGAGCAAGGGCCACAAACCCAGTGTATTAGTTAGGCTAGTCCTCACAGTGTGCTAATTAAATTAAATTCTTAAAAATGGGCATCCATCCTTATTTAGATTCCCGAACATTCCCAAGCCTTTTCTCGTCTTTCTGTGTTGCTGCCACACCTGACTTTTTGGTTCTTCCAATTCACCAGACTTGTGCCTGCCTCCAGCCTTTGCCCTTGCTGTTCTCTTTGTAGAATACTCTGTACTCTTTTCTTATGACTGGCTCCTGCGTATCATTCAGGTTTGCATTACATATTTCCTCAAAGAAGCATTCTGGCCATCTTGCTATTAATTTCCTTTATAACACAAAAGCATCTTTTACCTCTTCACTTACTTATTTTCTTGTTTTCCCCCCTCCCCTGCTTTAAAATATAGATCCCGGGCTTCCCTGGTGGCGCAGTGGTTGAGAGTCCACCTGCCAATGCAGGTGACACGGGTTCGTGCCCCAGTCCGGGAAGATCCCACATGCCGCGGAGTGGCTGGGCCCGTGAGCCATGGCCGCTGAGCCTGCGCGTCCGGAGCCTGTGCTCCACAAGGGGAGAGGCCACAACAGTAAGAGGCCCGCGTACCGCAAAACAAAACAAAATAAAATATAGATCCCATGAGGTTAAGGCAGGGGTCGGCAAATCGTGACCCACAGGCCAAATCTGGCCTGCCACCTGTCTTTGTGTGGCCTACAGTAAGCTAAGAATGATATTTACATTGTTAAATGCTTTAAAAACAAAAAGAATTATATTTTGCAGCATGTGAAAGTTATATAAATTCAAGTTTTAGTGTCTATCAATAAAGCTTTATCGGAACACAGCTATGCTCATTCGTTTTAGTACTGTTTATGGCTGCCTTCACACTACAGTAGTTCAGGTTAGTACTCTCACAGAGACCATAGGTAGTGTGCTCACCACTTTGCAGGACTGCAAGTCACAGTGACACAGTTACAACTTGACATTTTGTGTCACAAACACTACCATATTGCAATTTTTTTAGTACCAGGGCATACCCTTCATGTAAAAATAAAAAGAGAAAAATGGCTGTCAAATGTCACTTTTTTTTTTTTTTTTTTTGTGGTACGCAGGCCTCTCACTGTTGTGGCCTCTCCTGTTGCGGATCACAGGCTCCGGACGTGCAGGTTCAGTGGCCATGGCTCACGGGCCTAGCCGCTCTGCGGCATGTGGGATCTTCCTGGACCGGGGCACAAACCCGTGTCCCCTGCATCGGCAGGTGGACTCTCAACCACTGCGCCACCAGGGAAGCCCCAAATGTCACACTTTTAATCACAGTGAAGTGTGGATTATTTTTTTATTGAATTCAGTGGCAAAGCATTATGTTTATTAAATGACACTCTACCTATGCTAAAAGAATGCAATATATACGTTATCAGACTAAGCACTCATCACAATATTCCCAACTCATGGGAAAGCAACAGTAAGAAAAAATTACAAAATTTAAAATGTAATGTCTCAGGCTTCCCTGGTGGCACAGTGGTTGAGAATCTGCCTGCTAATGCAGGGGACACGGGTTCGAGACCTGGTCTGGGAGGATCCCACATGCCGCGGAGCAACTAGGCCCATGAGCCACAGCTACTGAGCCTGCGCGTCTGGAGCCTGTGCTTTGCAATAAGAGAGGCTGCGATAGTAACAGGCCCGCGTACCACGATGTAGAGTGGCCCCCGCTTGCCACAACTAGAGAAAGCCCTCGCACAGAAACGAAGACCCAACACAGCAAAAATAAATTAATTAATTAATAAACTCCTACCCCCAACATCTTAAAAAAAAAGTCTCATCACAGCAGAATTTTGTTACAAAAAATAAAAATGAGATGGCATAGTATTACCCAGATACCAAAACCAAAGACAGTACACAGAAATAGAGTGTGGTAGGCTAAATTTGTTACCTTATATGGCAAAAGGGACTTTGCAGTGTAATTAAATTAAGGATCTCAAGTGGAGAAATAATCCTGGATTTTTTTGGGGGGCCCAGTGCCTTCTAAGAAGGAGTCAAGAGGAGACATACAGAAAGCAGTGTTACTGCAGAAGCAGAGGGATGGAGAAATTTGAAGATGCTACCCCCATAGGTGTATGTATGGATGAAGAGGACCATGAACCAAAGAATGTAGGCAGCTCCTGGAGACTGGAAGAGGCAAGGAAATGGATTGTATCCTAGGGCCTCCAGAAAGAAACAGATTTGTTGACACCTTGACTTTAGCCTAGTGAAACCAATTTTGCATACCCAGAACTGTAAGAGATTAAATTTTTGCTGTTTTAAGCCACTAAGTTCGTGGTAATTTGTGGCTTCAGCAACAGAAAATGAATGCAAATTTGTTTCAATTCCATTTAGAATTTTTCTATGTTCATGAAGGATATTGGTCAGAAGATGCAAGATCTAGGCTGGTTCAGTATTCAAAAATCAGTCAGTGCATGCCACCATTTTAACAGATTAAAGAAGAAGTATTATGCGATCATAAAACTTCAGAAAAAACATTTGAAAAATTCAACACCGGGCTTCACTGGTGACAGTGGTTGAGAGTCCACCTGCCAATGCAAGGGACACGGGTTTGTGCCCCGGTCCGGGAAGATCCCACATGCTGCGGAGTGGCTAGGCCCGTGAGCCATGGCCGCTGAGCCTGCACGTCTGGAGCCTGTGCTCTGCAATGGGAGAGGCCATAACAGTGAGAGGCCCACGTACCGCAAAAAAACAAAACAAAACCAACACCCATGCATGAAAAAAAACCCAGAAAACTAGGAAGTTCCTTAATTTAATAGGAACATCTACAAAAAGCCTACATCTAACATTATGCTTAATGATGGAAGATTGAACACTTCCCCTTAAGATCAGAAAGAAGACAAGGATGTCCACTATCATCACCCTAATTCACCGTAATATTGAAAATTCTAGCCGGCACAGTAAGGCAAGAAAAGGAAGTAAAAGGCATACAGATGGGAAAGGAAAAAGTAAAGCTATCTAAAAAAATAAGCCAGCTCTCTCAGAATTAACAAGTGACTTCAACAAGGTCTCAAAATATTTAAGAGCAACATATAAAAATAGTTTATCTATACACTAGTAAGCTAGTAATAAATATGTGGAAACCAAAATTTAAAATACAATGCAATTTACAATTGCTCAAAAAAAAAAAAAAGTATACCTAGGTGTAAATCTAACAAAGTATGTACAAGATTGTATATGGAAAACTACAAACACTGATGAGAGAAATCAAAGAAGATTAAATGGGGAGGCATACTGAGAATATAAATTGGAAATTCAACATAGCAAAGATGACAAAATTGTCTCCAAATTCATATACAGATTTAAGACAATTCCTATCAACATCACAGCAAGATATTTTGAAGATGGAGACAAGACTCTTCCAAAATTTATACGGAAAGGCAAAATTTTTTAAATGGGAGAAATCACTCTATCCAATTTCAAGATGTATTATATAGCTACACTAATCAACAGTATGTGGTGTTGGTAGCGTGGTAGACACAGAGATCAATGAAACAGAGTAGAGAACCAGAAACTATACCTATGCAAATATGCTCAACAGGTTTTAAACAAAGGTTCAAAAACAATTCAATGGAGTCAGAATAGCCTTTCAAAAAATGATGCTGAAACAATTAGAAATCCCTAGGTTAAAAAAAAACTCAACAACAGGGAGACCTTCAAGGTGGCAGAAGAGTAAGACGTGGAGATCACCTTCCTCCCCACAAATACATCAAAAATACGTCTACATGTGCACCAACTCCTACAGAACACCTACTGAATGCTGGCAGAAGACCTCAGACTTCCCAAAAGGCAAGAAACACCCCACGTACCTGGGTAGAGCAAAAGAAAAACCAGAGACAAAAGAATAGGGACCTAACCTGCACCACTGGGAGGGAGCTGTGAAGGAGGAAGAATTTCCACACAGTAGGAAGCCACTTCAATGGCGGAGATGGGGTGGGGTTGGCGGGGCGGGGGGGGGGAACTTCGGAGCCACAGAGGACAGCACAGCAATAGGGGTGCAGAGGGCAAAGTGGAGAGATTCCCGCACAGAGGATCAGTGCCGACAGCACTCACCAGCGCGAGAGGCTTGGATGCTCACCTGCCGGGAAGGCTGGGAGCTATGAGCTGAGGCTTGGGCTTCGGAGTTCAGACCCCAGGGAGAGGACTGGGGTTAGCTGCGTGAACACAGCCCGAAGGGGGCTAGTGCACCACAGCTAGCCAGGAGGGAGTCCGGGAAAAAGTCTAGAACTGCCTAAGAGGCAAGAGATCATTGTTTTGGGGTGCACGAGGACAGGGGATTCAGAATACGGCCTAAACGAGCTTCAGAGACAGGTGCAAGCTGCGGCTATCAGCGTGGACACCAGAGACGGGCATGAGATGCTAAGGCTGCTGCTGCAGCCACCAAGACACCTATGTGCAAGTACAGGTCACTATCCACACCGCCCCTCCCAGGAGCCTTTGCAGCCCGCCTCTGCCAGGGTCCCGCTATCCAGGGAGAACTTCCCCAGGAGAACTTCCTCGGGAGAACACACGGCGCGCCTCAGGCTGTTGCACTGTCATGCCGACCCCTGCCACCGCAGGCTCACCCTGCATTCCGTACCCCACCTCCCCCTGACCCGAGTGAGCCAGAGCCCCAGAATCAGCTGCACCTTTAACCCCCTCCTGTCTGAGCAGGGAACAGATGCCCTCAGGTGACCTACATGCAGAGATGGGGCCAAATCCAAAGCTGAACCCCAGGAGCTGTGCGAACAAAGAAGAGAAAGAGAAGTCTCTCCCAGCAGCCTCAGGAGCAGTGGATTAGATCTCCACAATCAACTTAATGTACCCTGCATTTCTGGAATACCTGAATAGGCAATGAATCATCCCAAAATTGAGGTGGTGGACTTTGGGAGCAACAATATATATATATACTATATATATATACATATATATATATTTTTTTTTTCCTTTTCTCTTTCTGTGACTGTGTATGTGTATGCTACTCTGTGTGATTTTGTCTGCATAGCTTTGCTTTTACCATTTGACCTAGGGTTATGTCTGTCCGTTTTTTGTTTTACTTTTTTAATTCAATTTTTAAAAATTATTTTTTACTTTTTATTTTAATAAATTTATTTTATTTTTTTTTCAGAGTAATGATAGTAAAAATGATCCAAAATCTTGGAAACAGAATGGTGAAAATAAAGGAAACGTTTAACCAGGACCTAGAAGAACTAAACAGCAAACAAACAATGATGAACAGCACAATAAGTGAAATTAAAAATTCTCTAGAAGGAATCAATAGCAGAATAACTCAGGCAGAACAACAGATAAGTGACCTGGAAGATAAAATAGTAGAAATAACTTTTCTGCAGAGCAGAATAAAGAAAAAAATGAAAAGAATTGAGGACAGTCTCAGAGACCTCTGGGACAACATTAAACACACCAGCATTCAAATTATAGGGGTCCCAGAAAAAGAAGAGAAAAAGAAATGGACTGAGAAAATATTTGAAGAGATTATAGTTGAAAACTTCCCTCATATGGGAAAGGAAATAGTCAATCAAGTCCAGGAAGTGCAGAGTCCCATATATATCTCCTTGGATAAATCCAAGGAAAAACATGCCAAGACACATAATAAACTATCAAAAATTAAATACAAAGAAAAAGTATTGAAAGCAGCAAGGGAAAAGCAACAAATAACATACAAGGGAATCCCCATAATGTTAACAGCTGATCTTTCAGTAGAAATTCTGCAAGCCAGAAGGGAGTGGCAGGACACATTTAAAGTGATGAAAGGGAAAAACCTACAACCAAGATTACCCAGCAAGGATCTCTTTCAGATTTGACAGAGAAATTAAAAGCTTTACAGAAAAGCAAAAGCTAAGCAAATTCAGCACCACCAAACCAGCTTTACAAGAAATGCTAAAGGAACTTCTGTAGGCAGGAAACACAAGAGAAGGAAAAGACCTACAATAACCCAAAACAATTAAGAAAATGGTAATAGGAACATACATATCGATAATTACCTTAAATGTAAATGGATTAAGTGCTCCAACCAAAAGACACAGACTGGCTGAATGGATACAAAAAGAAGAACTGTATATATGCTGTCTAGAAAAGACCCACTTCAGACCTAGGGACACATACAGACTGAAAGTGAGGGGATGGAAAACGATATTCCATGCAAATGGAAATCAAAAGAAAGCTGGAGTAGCATCTCTCATATCAGAAAACATAGACTTAAAAATAAAGACTATTACAAGAGACAAAGAAGAACACTACAGAATGATCAAGGGATCAATCCAAACAGACGATATAACAATTGTAAAATGTATGCACCCAACATAGGAGCATCTCAATACAGAAGGCAAATGCTAACAGCCATAAAAGAGGAAATCAACACTAACACAAACATAGTAGGGGACTTTAACACCCCACTTTCACCAATGGACAGATCATCCAAAATGAAAATAAATAAGGAAACACAAGCTTTAAATGATACATTGAACAAGATGGGCTCAATTGATATTTATAGGACATTCCATCCAAAAACAACATAATACACTTTCTTTTCAAGTGCTCATGGAACATTCTCCAGGATAGATCATCTCCTGGGTCAAAAATCAAGCTTTGGGAAATATACAAAAATTGAAACTGTATCAAGTATCTTTTCCGACCACAGCGCTATGAGACTAGATTTCAATTAGAGGAAAAAAATCTGAAAACAATACAAACACATGAAGGGTAAACAATACACTACTTAATACCCAAGAGATGACTGAAGAAATCAAAGAGGAAATAAAAAAATACCTAGAAACAAATGACAATGAAAACACAATGGCCCAAAATTTATGGGATGCAGCAAAAGCAGTTATAAGAGAGAAGTGTATAGCAATACGATCCTACATCAAGAAACAAGAAACATCTCAAATAAACAACCTTACCTTACTTCTAAAGCAATTAGAGAAAGAACAAAAAAACCCCAAGTTCACAGAAGGAAAGAAATCATATAGATCACATAAGAAATAAATGAAAAAGAAGGAAACAATAGCAAAGATCAATAAAACTAAAAGCTGGTTCTTTTAAAAGATAAACAAAATTGATAAACCATTAGCCAGACTCATCAAGAAAAAAAGGGAGAAGACTCAAATCAACAGGATTAGAGATGAAAAAGGAGAAGTAACAACTGACCCTGCAGAAATACAAGGAATCATGAGGGATTACTACAAGCAACTCTATGCCATTAAAATGAACAACCTGGAAGAAATGGTCACATTCTTAGAAAAGTGCAACCTTCCGAGACTAAACCAGGAAGAAATAGAAAATATAAACAGACCAATCACAAATGCTAAAATTGAGACTGTGATTAAAAATCTTCCAACAAACAAAAGTCCAGGACCATATGGCTTCACAGGCAAATTCTAACAAACATTTAGAGAAGAGCTAACACCTATCCTTCTCAAAGTCTTCCAAAATATAGCAGAGGGAGGAACACTCCCAAACTCATTCTACGAGGCCACCATCACCCTGATACCAAAACCAGACAAAGATGTCACAAAGAAAGAAAACTACAGGCCAATATCACTGATGAACATAGATGGAAAAATCCTCAACAAAATACTAGCACACAGAATCCAACAGCACATTAAAAGGATCATACATTATGATCAAGTGGGGTTTATCCCAGGAGTGCAAGGATTCTTAAATATATGCAAATCAATCAGTGTGATACACAATATTAACAAATTGAAGGAGAAAAACCATATGATCATCTCAATAGATGCAGCAAAAGCGTTCAACAAAATACAACCACCATTTATGATAAAAACTCTCCAGAAACTAGTCATAGAGGGAACTTACCTAACATAATAAAGGCCATATATGACAAACCCACAGCCAACATCATTCTCAATGGTGAAAAACTGAAACCATTTCCACTAAGATCAGGAACAAGACAAGGTTGCCCACTCTCACCACTATTATTCAACATAGTTTGGAAGTTTTAGCCACAGCAATCAGAGAAGAAAAAGTAATGAATCTAAATTGGAAAAGAAGAAGTAAAGCTGTCACTGTTTGCAGATGTCATGATACTATACATAGAGAATCCTAAAGATGCTACCAGAAAACTACTAAAGCTAATCAATGAATTTGGTAAAGTAGCAGGATACAAAAGTAATGCACAGAAATCTCTTTTATTCCTATACAATAATGATGAAAAATCTAAAAGAGAAATTAAGGAAACACTCCCATTTACCACTGCAACAGAAAGAATAAAATACCTAGGAATAAACCTACCTAAGGAGACAAAAGACCTGTATGCAGAAAACTATAAGACACCGATGAAAGAAATTAAAGATGATACAAACAGATGGGGAGATATGCCATGATTTTGGATTGAAAGAATCAGCATTGTTAAAAATGACTATACTAAAAAAAAAAAATGACTATACTAACCAAAGCAATATACAGATTCAAAGCAATCCCTATCAAACTACCAATGGCATTTCTCACAGAACTAGAACAAAAAATTTCACAATTTGTGTGGGAAGACAAAAGACCCCGAAGAGCCAAAGCAATCTTGAAAAAGAAAAATGGAGCTGGAGGAATCAGGCTCCCTGACTTCAGACTATACTACAAAGCTACAGTAATCAAGACAATACGGTACTGGCACAAAAACAGAAATATAGATCAATGGAACAGGATAGAGAGCCCAGAGATAAACCCACGCACATATGGTCACCTTATTTTTGATAAAGGAGGCAAGAATATACAATGGAGAAAAGACAGCCTCTTCAATAAGTGGTGCTGGGAAAACTGGACAGCTACATGTAAGAGAATGAAATTTGAAGACTTCCTAACCACCATACACACACATAAACTCAAAATGGATTAAAGACCTAAATGTAATGCCAGGCAGTTTAAAACTTAGAGGAAAACATAGGCAGAACACTCTATGACATAAATCACAGCAAGATCCTTTTTGATCCACCTCCTAGAGAAATGGAAATAAAAACAAAAATTAAAAAATGACACCTAATGAAACTTAAAAGCTTTTGCACAGCAAAGGAAATCATAAACAAGATGAAAAGACAACCCTCAGAATGGGAAAAAATATTTGCAATGAAGAAACTGACAAAGGATTCATCTCCAAAAGTTACAAGCAGCTCATGCAGCTCAATGTCAAAAAAACAACCCAATCCCAAAATGGGCAGAAGACCTAAATAGACATCTCTCCAAAGAAGATATACAGATTGCCAACAAACACATGAAAGAATGTTCAACATCACTAATCATTAGAGAAATGCAATTCAAAACTACAAGGAGGTATCACCTCACACCGGTCACAATGGCCATCATCAAAAAATCTATAAACAATAAATGGTGGAGAGGGTGTGGAGAAAAGGGAACCCTCTTGCACTGTTGGTGGGAATGTAAATTGATACAGCCACTATGGAGAACAGTATGGAGGTTCCTTAGGAAACTAATAATAGAACTACCATACGACCCAGCAATCCCACTACTGGGCATATACCCTAAGAAAACCATAATTCAAAAAGAGTCATGTACCAAAATGTTCATTGCAGCTCTATTGACAATAAACAGGACATGGAAGCAACCTAAGTGTACATCGACAGATGAATGGATAAAGATGTGGCACATATATACAATGGAATATTACTCAGCCTTAAAAAGAAATGAAATTGAGTTATTTGTAGTGAGGTGGATGGGCCTAGAGTCTGTCATACAGAGTGAAGTAAGAAAGAGAAAAACAAATACCGTATGCTAACCCATATATATGGAATCTAAAAAAAAGTTTAAAAAAAGGTTATGTAGAACCTAGGGGTAGGACAGGAATAAAGACGCAGATGTAGAGAATGGACTTGAGGACAGGGGGAGTGGGAAGGGTATAGGCTGCGATGAAGTGAGTGGCATGGACTTATATAAATGTAAAATAGATAGCTAGTGGGAAGCAGCTGCATAGCACAGGGAGATCATCTCAGTGCTTTGTAACTGCCTAGAGGGGTGGGATAGCGAGGGTGGGAGGGAGATTCAAGAGGGAGGATATATGGGGATATATGTATATGTATAGCTGGTTCACTTTGTTATAAAGCAGAAACTAACACAGTATTGTAAAGCAATTATACTGCAATAAAGATTTAAAAAAATCAACAATAACACAACAACAGCAAAGCAATCGTCTGTGAGTGACATTCATATCCTGGGAAATTACAAAATAAGCCTAGCAGCCATGGCTGCTATAAGCAAAAGTTGTCATGATTATGTGTGTTTCAGAATATGGGACAGAGGAAGGGGTAAGTTTTATTCTTTAACACTGGCCCTTAATTTCCTGTTAAAAGTTTTGCCTAAAGTAATTACTTCTCAAAGTTATGCAGGATTCTACCAGGTAGAACAACTTCATTTAGATGGTCCAAAGTGAAAACAGCTTTAAGAAATCAACAGCCACATGAGAAAGCCTCTGAGTATCCTCATAACTTAAAACCAAGCAGAAGGGAGGAGTACTAGAAAATGTTTTGAAAGAGCCCTTTTCTATCTATGTTCAGAAGGGTTCATGAAATAAAAATAAATGGGCACAGGAGTTGCTATTTTTAATTCCCACATTCCTGGGCAGATAACTGCATTTGGTATTAACATAAAATTTATGAGTGACTTAATGTAACATAACAATAAAAATGAGTTTTTTCTTGCCTATCTGACAAGGTTTCATCAAATAGATGATTATTTAAAAAAAAAAAAAACCTCTTGGCTTACCTTTTCATTTTTAAAAATACAAATTTGATTTTTTTCCTACTCACTATGGAATGGTGAGCACTGCACAGATTTCCTCTCCACTGCAAAGATTTCCTCTCCACAGTCCAGTCCTCAATTTCCTTCTTTTCTCTTAAACACACCTGGTCCACAAAACTACAGTCTTGACATCAACCCCTTCCAACACTTTCTGCCATTCTGTTTTCCTTCCTCCTAGGATATCATCATTGAGAATAAGTGAAAAGAAGGTGGTGCCCTCCTGCCTCCTTGTACTCATGGTTTACAGGAGAGAGAATGTCACTCTCTGTTAATGCTAACCCTGGCACGAGAAACCCAGAGCCGTTAGTAGAGGGTTATTGGAGACTTCCCTTGGCTTGTGCCCCACCCCTCTCCAGAAGCTGGAAAAATATACCACTTACCTACCTGAACCTACTTAAAGCACTCTGCGTATTTGGGGATGAGATTTAATAAAAGAGAATAAATGTAAAAAATATAAATGAAGTTTGCATTTTCCTACAATGTCTTCTCAGGTCACTACTGTTCAAACTGAGGGTGCAAAACGTCTTCCTGTTGTCTTGACATGTTTCTTTGGCTTAGGACCTAGTTTTTTTTCTGGAAATTAATCTCCACTGTATGCTCCCTATTTTAGACACTGGTCCACTATATGATGCAATTTTTCCCATAACCAGGATTCACAGGACCAGGAATCAAGGGGTGGAAATGGGAGTGGTACCACTCATCATTACTCCTACTGACTCACTAGCAAAATTTTTGCTTCCTATTTCTGTGACCCTATACTTTGCTGTCCTGGAGTTCTTAGCATCAAAGGAAATAATGCTTCCACCAGGAGACACAACAATAATTCTATTGAACTGGAAATTAAGACTCCCACCTAGCCACTTTGGGCTCTGCATGCCTTTGAATCAATAAGCCAGGAAAGCAGTTACTGTACTCATTTGGGTAATCAATTCTGACTACCAAGGGGAAATCGGACTAGGACTTCACAATGGGTTTATGGAAGAGCATCCCTTCCTAGGGATATGCCCCAGGAGATCCCTTGGGGCATCCCTTATTTACTAAGCTCTGTGATTAAAATTGATGGAAAATCAATGGAAAATCCAACCCAGGCAGCACTACTAATGGCCCAGACCCTTCTGGAATGGAGATTTGGGTCATCTTACCAGGTAGGGAAGTATAACCATCTGAGATGTTTGCTGAGGGCAAAAGGAATACAGAATGGGTAGTGGAAGAAGGTAATTATGAATACCAGCTATGACCACGTGACTATTTACAGAAGCAATAACTATAATTATCATGAGTACTTCCCCCTTACTTTGTTATGAATGTATATGTGTGTGTATATAAAGTTGACAAGGAGTGGACTTATGGTAGTTAATTTTATATGTCAAGTTGCCTGGTCCACAGTGCCAGATATGTGGTCAAATATTCTGGATTTTTCTATGAAGGTGGTTTTGGATGAAATTAACATTTAAATCAGTGGACTCTGCGCAAAGCATATTGCCCTCCATGATGTGGGTGGGCTTCATTAATAAGTTAAAGACTTAAATATAACAAAAGGCTGACTTTCCCCAAACAAAGGAGAATTTTGCCAGCAGACAGCCTTTGGACTTGAATTGCAATACTGGCTTTTCCTGGTTCCAGCCTACCATCCCACCTTGCAGATTTTAAACTTGCCATTCGCCATAATTGCATGAGTCAACTCCTCAAAACAAAATTTATGTATATATATATATACACATTCATATATATATATATATATATATATATATATATATATACACATTCATATATATATATCCTATGTCCTATTGGTTCTGTTGTCTGGAGAATGCTGGCTAATATACCAGGTCAGGTTTGGGCTATTTCATATAAAGTTACTATAAACATCCATGTATAGGTTTTTGTATGAACAAAGCTTTCATTTCTATAGAATAAATACCCATAAATGTGATGGCTGGGCAATGCAGTTGTAACAGGGAAGAGCTAAATCGGACTCCATGTTCGATCTGTTTCTTTGACTTTAACCTTTGCTTTTCATTGCTTTTGGGAACCCTGCCCCTCTGCCTGAATGTTAAACTAAAGTGCCTTTGTTCAGCTCACAGGGAGACAATCTGACCCTGCCCACCTGTGGATCGCGCAGAAAAGAAGAAATTAACACATTCCCTGCCTGAGGCTGGCCATTCCAGGAGATGTTTTTCAAGACTGATGTCCGTTTTTACTTTACTTCCTCACCGCCTCTGCCTCTCTGATTGTATTAAAGAAACTGGCATCCAGACCCCCATAAAATGGTTCTTCAGAGACACTAGTCTACCATCTTCTCGGTCTGCCGGCTTTCCGAATAAAGTCGTATTCCTTGCTTCAGCAACTCATCTCCGATTCATTGGCCTGTTGTATGGCCAGCAGAGCGAGCTTGGACTCAGTAACACAGTAAGTGTGTTTAACTTGGTTAAAAAAACCCCTGCAAAAATGGTTTCTAAAGTGGCTAATGCCGTTTTACAGTCTAACCAACAAAGAGATCAAGTTGGTCTGTATCTTCTTCAGGACTTGGTATTGTTGGTATTTTTTATCTTAGCCATTCTAATAGGCATGTAGTGGTAATATTTTTTTAAGTTCTATTCTGTCCCTGATCACATTTAAATTATCATTTTTTTTTGTTTTTTCTATCTCCAAAATCTGCACCTGTGGTTTTTTCAGAAAGCATGGGCTGATGGGAACAGGGTGCTTGAGGTTTGATGGGGCACATAACTCTTTTCCAGACCAATTATCTGAAAAAGCAAATCCCAGTAATCACCATTTTATAAGGAATTTCTGAAACACAGGTCTATTTATTGCTTCATAAAACATTACCCTAAAACTTAGTGGCTAAAAGCAACAATATTTATTGGTGCCAGTTTCTGTGTGTCAGGAGTTTGAGCACAGCTTAACTGGGTTCTCTTGACACTGGGTCTCTGAGAATGCTGCAGTCACATGAAGGCTTGACTCAGAAGGATGAGAAGCTCACTCGGGTAGCTGGCAGGATGCAGTTCTTTGCAGGATGTTGAACAGAGGTCTTCAGTTTCTTGCTCGCTATTGGCTAGAGGCTGCCCTCAGTTCCTTGCCATGTGGGTCTCTGCAGTATGGCAACCTCCTTCAGCTCACACACACACAGAGGGGATTACACAAGAACATAACAGGCCACGGAGCTCATTAGGAGCCATTTCAGGACTTGCCTACCACAGCAGGTGTTTAGGTTTGACAATCTGGATGAAGCAGAGTCTGCTGGAATTTGCCTTTGGAGCCTTCTTTCAAGGTAAGCATAGATTTTACTTAGAATAATTATTTATTTGTGGTGGTTTGGGGAAAAAGACAGATGGAGCTTATGGGCTACAACATTGCACATACCTCTTGGCATTACCACCGCAAGATATAAGCCAGAGGAGCCAAGAGCGGGGGCCATCACTTAGATGCTTAACAGATGAATTTAAGGAAATCATTAATTCTCACCAGTATGCGTGAGATCAAGAGGCTGGGACAGCATAATTCGTCTTCCACAGCAAAGAAAATAAAACCATTGTCAGAAATTCACAAATTTAGAAAGCCGAGTCCAGTCTATGGCCCTTTCTTAGATTTGAACTGTAGAAATATTGTTGGCAGGTGGAAGCAGGCAGTAAAGGATTAGAGACAAGGCTTATGCTCTTCAAATCTGTCATACAAATGGCCTTGAGAAGCCTCCTAATGAATTAAACTAGGAGTTAAGGAATAGTTTTCAAAACATGTATTTGTACAGTATATTCATATTACTAAAAGGAAACACCAGAATCTGATAATATTAGTTATGACCAGAGAGGAGTAGGGGGTCTGTGCTGGGAGATAGACTTGCTTGTTTCAGTGTAGCCGTTTATACTGTTTGAGTGTGATCCCATGGACATGTATTTCTCTTTCAGTTTAAAAAGAGTATTTAAAAACTCTTTTAAACCATCCTGCAAGCAAAGATAAAGAAAATGGAAATGGAAAATTATCTATAAAGTAGTAAAAATGAGAATACTCTTTATCAGAAAAATTATGAGAGATAGTAAATCTGTATTCAAACGAAAATAACTCAGTGTTTTATTTCAAATGGACTGAAAATAAACTAAACATGCTACTGAACAAATAGAAAACAAAAGCAATAAACCTAAAGAGAATAGGAGGAAAGAATTCATGAAATTAATGAAAGAAAAACAACTAAAAAAGAGATAAAAACAAAGTTGATGCTTAAATTTAATTAATTAACCCTGGGAAACCTAATTAAGGGCAAAACCCTAGTTAAGGGCAAAACCCTAGTTAAGGGCAAAACCTAATGAAAACATACAACATTAGGAATTGGAAAAGAGGGAAAGACATTTTAAAAATTGTAAAAGAATATGTAAACTATACAGCAATCTTAAGGAAAAGTATGATTTTCTAGCAAAATGTAAATAACCCAGGTTCACTTAAGAAGTAATAGAAAGTTGAATAAACAATTACACATAAGAGAAATTACAAACATAGCTCAAGATCTGCCATTTAGAAAGGCACCAGGACCAGAGACTTATCACTGACAACTGTCTAGCCTCAAAGAACAGGTGGTTCCTGTTATTTTAACTATTTACAGAAAAAGGTGAGGAGATCCCACAGGTCATATTTATGAAGCCAGGGCAGGCTAAATAATAAAACTAGATAAATATAACTAAAAAGAAAACTCTAGATCAATATTATTTACAAGTAGGAATATAAATATTGTAAGTGAAAATAGAAATTTGAATTATTCAAATCACAGCATATATGGCCAAAGAGATTTTATTCCAAATATAATGATTAGGAAATAATCGATATAATTCATTACACCGACAGAATAAAGCAGAAAAATATCTGATGTGGCACATGATAACATTTAACAGCTTTTATATAGTAATATGTACTGACAAATGATAGGAGAAGTAGGAACTGAGAAAGGCCAATAGACATTTAAAAATACTGAATCTCAAGTGGAAATAAAAAGTAATTGTTACCTCTCAAAGTGGAAAAAAGAAATTTGGTGAGAGTGTACGGAAGTGAGCACTCTCATATATTGCTGGTAGGAATGTGAATTTTTAAATTTTTGCAAGGTAATTTAATGCATCTGCTAAAAACTGACCAGAAATGGCCCTATCTGGAATCTTCTCTATACAATAAAAGCACAAATAAACAGGAATAAATATAGACAAATATTTTGTAGAGACAAAAAAGCAATAAATAATCTCACTGTCCATCAGTAGATAAATGGTTGAATTAACTGTGGAACATCCCTATCTATGGTTAACTATTCAACAGAATGTATTAAACCTACATCCATTTTATCTGAAGTGACAATTTGGATATATCAATACTATATGAGGTATAATTCACCTATAATAAAAACTAAAGTATATAATTTAGTGTTTTTTAGTATATTCTCAAGTTTGGGCAACCATCACCACTATCCATTTCCAGAATATTTTCATCACTCCAGAAGGAAACCCTGCACCCATTAGCAGTCAAAAGTGCTAGAAAACTAACACTCTCACAATGACTGCTGGAAGTTGGTATATAAACAGTCCCTTCTGTGGCAAACTCTAAGGCACACATTTACACAATTTTCCGGAGTTCCCCTTCAGGATTAAGCTCTAGTTATTCACAGTTATACCTCTTGTGATAATGTACCCATTATTGGCCACATTCTTCCCTTTTCTCCTACTACTGATTCCTGGTATCTCCTGAGTAAACTCATTGCATTCCAATCTTTGTCTTGAGGTCTGCTTCTGCAAGAACCCAACTAAGAGCATCAGAAATGGTCTTAGGAAGCAGGTTCTGAGAATAGGGTTTTGGAATTGTATTGTTCGTTGTCCAGATGACAGCAGAGACCCTATTATTAATGGTAATTTGGGGTGATAATCCCCACATGCTGTAGTATCAATTACTAAGTCTCTTACCTGTGGTCAATTGGGAGGGGATACAAGTGGGAAAAAATGTACTTGTATAGGATGGCTGGTATTTGAAAGATATGGGAACGGTAATAATTGTAAAGACTCTGAAATTTGGTGGCTACTGTTAGGTGCTACTGACAAATTGAAGGAAGAAAATTCTAGCCTCAGGTCAGTCAGTTATCAACTTGAGGCATAGTGTAGAAATAAGAAAACTTATTTGGCAACGTTTAAAGAGATTTCATCTCCTGCAAACGTTGGGACTGAAAATTAGCTCTAGGATCTGTTTCTAACAATTATAAATTTACCAAAATAAATAAGTAAAGTGTGTGTGTGTGTGTGTGTGTGTGTGTGTGTGTGTGTGTGTGAATGCACAGCTCTAGCAAGTCTAATTGTGTTTACTCTGATGTCCTCAGCAATTCTACTCATGGTCATGGTCCTGAAAGAGAAGGAGTGGGATGCTGAGAACAAGGCTGGGGACATACATCAGAGTAAATGCAACTGAAAAGAATTTTTAATTTATTTTTATGAAGATATAATCGACACATAACTTTGTGTAAGTTTAAAGTGTACAATGTGTTGATTAGATACATTCATATATTGCAGTGTGATTATGAACATAGCATCAGCTAACACGTCTATTACATCACATAATTATCATTCCTTTTTTAGGGGGGTGAGAATAATTAAGATCTGGTCTCTTAGCAACTTTGAAGTTTGCAATACAGTCTTGTTATCTATAATCACTAAGGTGTGCATTAGATCTCCAGGACTTATTTATCTACTAGTTCCAAGTTTGTACCCTTAAACAACATCCCCCCAGTTCCACCAAAACTGCCCTCCAGTCGCTGGGGACCACCATTCTACTCTCTGTTTTTATGAGTTCAACTTCTTTTAGATTCCACACGTGAGTGATACCATCCAGTACTTGTTTTTCCCTGTCTGACTTATCTCAGCTTCATGTCCTCAAGTCCCATCCATGTTTTCACAAATGGCAAGATTTCCTTCTTTCTCATGGCTGAATAATATTCCTGTGTGTGTGTTTGTATTCTTTATCTATTCATTCCTTAATGGGCATTTGGGTTGTTTCCATATCCTGGCTATTGTGAATAATGCTGGCATAAACATGGGAGTGCAGATATCTCTTAGAGTTCCTGTTTTCATTTCGCTTGGACATATACCCAGAAATGGGACTGCTAGATCATATGGATGTTCTAAATTGAAGTATAGTTAATTTACAATGTTCTGTTAGTTTCAAGTGTACAGCAAAGTGATTCAGTTGTACATATAAATATTTCTTTTCTGGATTCTTTTCCATTATAGGTTATTACAAGATATTGAGTATAGTTCTCTGTGCTATACAGTAGCTCCTTGTTGTTTATCTATTTTATATATAGGAATGTGTATATGTTAATCCCAAACTCGTAGTTTATCTCTCCCCCACCCCCGACTTGCTATTCCTTTGGTAACCATGAGTTTGTTTTCTATGTCTTGTGAGTCTGTTTCTATTTTGTAAATATGTTCATTGTATCATTGGTTTAGATTCCACATGTAAGTGATATCATAGGATATTTGTCTTTCTGTCTGACTTATTTCACTTAATATGATAATCTCTAGGTAATCTCTAGGTCCATCCATGTTGCTGCAAATGGCATTATTTCATTCTTTTTTATGGCTGAGTAATATTCCATTGTATATATGTGCCACATCGTCTCTATCCATTCATCTGTCGATGGACACTTAGGTTGCTTCCATGTCCTGGCTATTATAAATAGAGCTGCAATGAACATTGTGGTACATGACTCTTTTTGAATTATGGTTTTCTCAGGATATATGCCCAATAGTGGGATTGCTGAGTCGTATGGTAGTTCTATTTTTAGTTTTTTAAGGAACCTCCATACTGTTCTCCATAGTGGCTGTATCAATTTACATTCCCACCAACAGTGCAAGAGGGTTCCCTTTTCTCCACACCCTCTCCAGCATTTATTGTTTGTAGATTTTTTGATGGTGTCCATTCTGACTGGTGTGAGATGATATCTCATTGTAGTTTTGATTTGCATTTCTCTAAAAATTAGTGATATTGAGCATCTTTTCATGTGCCTGTTGGCCATCTGTATGTCTTCTTTGGAGAAATGTCTGTTCTGTCCATTTTTTGTTTGGGTTGTTTGTTTTTTTGATACTGAGTTGTATGAGCTGTTTGTATATTTTGGAAATTAATCCCTTGTTGGTAGCATCTTTTGCAAATATTTTCTCCCAGTCCATAGGTTGGCTTTTCGTTTTGTTTATCATTTCCTTTGCTGTGCAAAAGATTTTAAGTTTAATTAGATACCATTTGTTTATTTTTATTTCCTTTACTCTAGGAGACAAATCCAAAAAAATAATTCTGCGATGTATGTCAAAGAGTGTTCTGGCTACATTTTCCTCTAGGAATCTTATAGTATCTGATCTTACATTTAGGTCTTTAATCCATTTTGAGTTTATTTTTGTATATAGTGTTAGAGAATGTTCTAATTTCATTCTTTTACATGTAGCTGTCTAGTTTTCCCAGCACCACTTTTTGAAGAGACTGTCTTGTCTCTATTGTATATTCTTGCCTCCTTTGTTGTAGATTAATTGACCATACATACATGGGTTTATTTCTGTGCTTTCTGTTCTGTTCCATCGGTCCATATGTCTGTTCTTGTGCCAGTACCATACTGTTTTGATAACTGTAGCTTTGTATTATAGTCTGAAGTTAGGGAGCCTGATTCCTCCAGGTCAGCTTTTCTTTCTTAAGATTGTTTTGGCTATTTGGGATCTTTTGTGTTTCCATACAAATTTAAAAATTTTTTGTTCTAGTTCTGTGGAAAATGCCATTGGTAATTTGATAGGGATTGCATTGAATTTGTAGATTGCCTTGGATAGTATAGTCATTTTAACAATATTGATTCTTCCAATCCAAGAACATGATATATCTTTCCAGCTGTTTGTGTCGTCTTCAGTTTCTTTCATCAATGATACAGTTTTTGGAGTACAGATCTGTTGCCTCCTTAGGTTTATTCCTAGGTATTTTATTCTTTTTGATGTGACAGCAAATAGAATTGTTTCCTGGAAGTTCTGTTTTTAATTTTTGAGAAATCACCATGCTGTTTTCTATACTTGCTGAACCAATTTACATTTCCACCAACAGTGTACAAGCGTTCCCCTTTTCTCTGCATCTGTTCTCTCTTGTCTTCTTTTTTGGGGTTTTTTTTTTTTTTTTTTTTTTTGCGATACGCGGGCCTCTCACTGTTGTGGCCTCTCCCGTTGCGGAGCACAGGCTCCGGATGCGCAGGCTCAGCGGCCGTGGCTCACGGGCCCAGCCACTCCGTGGCATGTGGGATCTTCCTGGACCGGGGCGCGAACCCGTGTCCCCTGCATCGGCAGGCGGATTCTCAACCGCTGCGCCACCAGGGATGCCCTCTCTTGTCTTCTTGATAGCCATTCTTACAGGTGTGAGGTGATATCTCATTGCAGTTTTGGTTTTCATTTCCCTGGTGATTAGTAATGCTGAGTATATTTTCATGTATCTCTTGGCCATCTCTGTGTCTTCTTTGGAAAAACGTTTATTCAGGTCCTTTGTCCATTTTTTAATCAGATTGTTTGTTCTTTTTTGTTATTGTGTTATATGAGTTCTTTATATATGTTGGATATTTGGAGTATCAACTTGTCATTATTTGCAGATGATGTGATCTTATAGAAAATTCTAAAAACTCAACCAAAAATTGTTGGAACTAATAAAGAAATTCAGTAAAGTTGTAGGGTATAAAATAAACATACAGAAATCAGTTGCATTTCTAAACATTAACAATAAAATATCTGAAAAAGAAATGAAGAAAACAATCCCAGTCACAAGAGCATGAAAAACAATAAAATACTTAGGAGTAAATTTAAACTAGGAAGTGAAGGACCTATCCCGTTATCTTGTATGTGGTTTGCAAATATTTTTCTCATATTTTATAGGTTGCCTTTTCATTTTGTTGATTGTTTATTTTGCCATGCAGAAGCTTTTGAGCTTAATGTAGTCCCACTTGTTGATTTTTTTCTTTTGTTGCCTGTGCTTTTGGTCATATATCAAAAAAACTAGTGCCCAGACCAATGTAAAAGAGATTATTCTCTGTGTCTTCTTCTAGGAGATTTATGTTATCGTGTCTTATGTTTAAGTCTTTGATCCATTTCAAGTGCATTTTTGATAATGGGGTAAGGTAGGGATCAAATTTCATTGTTCTGCATGTGGTTATCCAGTTTTGCCAAGGCTATTTGTTGAAGAGACTATCTTTTCTCCACTAAGTGTTCTTGGCTCCCATGTCAAATGTTAGTTAACCATATAAGTGGAGGTTTAATTTTTGAGCTCTCTATTCTGTTCCGTTGCTCTATGTGTCTATCTTTATGCCAGCACCATAGTGTTTTAATTATTATAGTTTTGTAGAATAGTTTGAAATCAGGAAGTGTGATGCCTCTGGCTTTGTTCTTTCTCAGGACTGCTTTGGCTATTCAGGGTCTTTTGTGGTTACACACAAATTTTAGAATGGTTTTTTCTATTTCTGTGTAAAATGCCCTTGAAATTTTTATAGGGATTGCAATGAATCTATAGCTGACTTCAGGTAGTATGGACATTTTAATAATATCAATTCTTTTTATCCATGAACAGAAGATATCTTTCCATTTGTCTGTTTCTTCTTCAGTTTTTTCATCAAGTAGTTTTCATTGTACAGATCTTTCACTTCCTATATTAAACTTATTCCTAAGTATTTTATTGTTTTTGATGCTCTTGTGACTGGGGTTGTTTATTTATTTTTCAGATATTTCATTGTTAGTATATAGAAATACATTTGATTGCTGTATGTTTATTTTATATCCTACAGCTTTACTGAATTTGTTGATTTTTCCAACAGTTTTTAGTTGAGTTTTTGGAATTTTCTGTATATAAGATCACATCAACTAAAAATAATGACAATTTTACTTCTTCCTTTCTGATTTGGATGCCTTTTATTTCTTTGTCTTGGCTATTTGCTCTAGCTAGGACTTCCAGTACTATGTTGAATAAGAGTGGTGAGAGTGGGCATCCTTGTCTTGTTCCTGATCTTAGAGGAAAAGCTTTTAAGTTTTTGCCATTGAATATAATGTTAAGGTGGGTTTGTCATATATGGCCTTTATTATACTGAGGTATATTCCTTCTATACCCAATTTGTTGAGGGTTTTAATCATAAAAGAATGTTGTGTTTTGTCAAATGCATTTTCTGCAAAATTGAGATGATAATATAATTTTTCTTTGAATGATAAAATTAATATTAATCACATTTATTGATTTGTGTACATTGAACCATTCTTACATCCCACTTGGTCATGGAGTATAATCCTTTTAATGTGTTGTTGAATTCAATTCGCTACTATTTTGTTGAAAATATTTGCATCTATATTCATCGGGCATATTGGTCTGTAATTTTCTTTTATTGTAGTGTCCTTTTCTGGCTTTGGTATCAGGGTAATGCTGACCATATTTGAGAATTTTGAAACTTCCGAATCCTCAGAACTGTCTGTGTTGGCAAAAGAGGCCCGCTCCTTCATGCAGGAGTATAGCAGCCCTCCTTTGGCTAGAGACTAGGCAAAGACTTTACCTAAGACAAATGCCTCTTAAAATGTTGCTTGCCTTCCTCAAGTTTTTATCCTTCAGCCACCACTACTTTTAGATCAATAATTATAGTCAAGTTGCCACATGGCTCAGCCATGGAAGCACTGCCTAGCCTTCAGAAGTAAAGAGGTATTTCACAGAAGAGCTACAGAATAGCTAAAATAGTATCAGCAAGAACTGGGAGAACACTCCTGGAAATGGATCTTGACAGTGCTGAACAGAGTATAGGGCTGGGTATGGAGTTTGTTGATATGGCACACTCTCCTATGACACATAACTTAACATCCTGCCAAGGACACCTGAGATTGGTCTTAACATATTGCTGGAATAACTCCATGAAACTTGGGGGGAAAATGGTAGCCTATTACAAAATAGGTGGAGGTGCCATAATTACCCTAGCAAAGTACTGAGGAAGAGGTCAAGTGGTTCAAAGTGTGAGCATGCTAGACTAGATTTATTATACAAGACCATGGAACTCAGCAGTTGACTATGCTGCCCAAGAGGGTCTAGAGGACACTCCCTTCACTAAAACAATAATAATTCTAGTGAAGGGGTCACTAGAAGCATTAAGAAGCTCAGCGGTGACTATCTCCTATGGGCTGGGGTTGCTACTATAGAAATGGACTCCCTAATGACAATCAAGATGAAAGGATCCTGAAATATCAGAAGCCAAGTGACAGCATGCAAGACAGTGATAGGCAAGGTGGACATAATTGCCATACTGCAAAGCCAGTGTTCCTAGGGGTGAAATAGATGGATAGGTAACCAACTAGGGTATTTCTTGATCTATATAATCAAAAATGTTATGGTTGGATAAGGAAAAGATTGATATCAGCTGCTGCAATTAAAAGAATCATAATCCCTTACACTGTTTCCAGACTTGAACCTGGTTTCAGACCTAGAGTCCATTGATGGAGGATTGCCTTGAGGAAGAGCCCTGGAACACCTTAGAGATACAGTAGTGGTTTTCCCACTTCTTCACCCAAAGGGTCCTACAGTTGCAGAGTAATTTCACGCTGTGGAAAAGGGAATACAGCACTCTTTCTTCAGATACAGCATCTGAACTGACACTGGTACCAGGGACCCCAAACATTATCATGACACCCGATTAAAGTAGATTATACAGAGGTTAGATAATAAGTTGAGTTCTGGTCCAAGACTGCACCACAGTGGGTTCACTAGGTCCAGGCATCTACTATGTGGTCATTTTCCTAGTCCCACTGAGGGCATCATCAAAATGGATGTAATTTTCAGCTTGACAGAATCATTAGATTGGTTTCTTGACCTGTTGGGAGAGTCATAATTGTAGGAATGGCCAAACGGAAATCTCTGAAGCTGCCTCCTGCCTGAGCCAAGATAGTAAATCAGAAACAATGCTGCATCTTAAATCTAATGGCAGAAATTAGGCCAATATCAAAAAGTTAAAGGTGCCAATATGGCAGTCATCCATTATTCCATTCAATTCACCAGTCTGGACCTTGCAGAAACCATGACTGTTGATGGTGGACTGCACAACTCAACTAAGAGGAAGCTCCAATTATAGTTTCTGTACTGGGTTGGTCTCTTTACCAGACTGATCAGCAGTGCCCCAGGCCGATGATATGCAGCTCTTGTTATGGCAAACTCATTCTTTTCAATCCCATCAGGAAAGAAGATCAAAGCAGTATGCAAATGAACATTTACTTGGAACAGACAGAAAAACACATTCATGGTTTTGCGCCAGGGTTGTATTAACTCTCCCACTATTTGTCGTAATGCAGTCCAAAGGGATCTTGATTGCACCCTTGTGCAGAATATAACCTGTTCCACTATATTCATAATGCCATGTTAGTTGGACCAGGTGAACAGGAAGTGGCAAGTACTCTGAATACCAGACACATATACTTCAGAGAACAGATAACAACCCTACAAAGACTCAAGGGCCTATCCCATAAGTGAAAAGTTTAGAAATCTAATGGTTTGAAGCTTTCCAGAACATCCCCTCAAAGATGTGTAAGATAAATCCTTGCACTTCTTCCCATGGAGACAAAGAGCACAGCACTAGGTAGGCTGCTTCAGACTTTGGAGACAGTCTACGTTTCACTTAAGAATACTTTCTGACACATTTATTGGGTGCCACAGAAGACCTGGTACAAGAGAGAGCTCTGCAACAAATTCAAAATGATATAAACAACACTCCCACTTGAACCCAGCATATCCCACAGTTTACTTGAGGATACCACAGGGTATCCTGAGTAAACAAGAATTCCGTGAGGGCTTTCTGGCAAACCCCAGTGGGACACAGTGCAGACTTCTAGGTTTCTGGAGAAAGACTGCACTGTCTGCAAAAAGCAGCTCCAGGCAGACTACTGAGTGCCTGACCATAGCACATCAAGGGACTATGTGACCAGAACAGAGCTGTTCACTACAACCTGGGTGTTGTCAGACCCACAGAGTCATATGTTAGGGTAGAATCCTGTTTTATAATAGAGTCACCTGTCTATGAAGGCAAATTCATCAGTTTACCTGGGCAATTTGATTGTTTTCTAGGTGTCACAAAAAAGTGACTGCCAAGGAACTTTTACAAACTGTGGTCTTTTCACATTTATTTTTATAAAGACAATTGTTTGATATATAATTTGTATGCAAATGATTCCTTAAAAAGAGTTTGTCGGGCTTCCCTGGTGGCGCAGTGGTTGAGAGTCCGCCTGCCAATGCAGAGGACACGGGTTCGAGCCCCGGTCCGGGAAGATCCCACATGTCGCGGAGTGGCTGGGCCCGTGAGCTATGGCCACTGAGCCTGCGCGTCCAGAGCCTGTGCTCTGCAACGGGAGAGGCCACAACAGTGAAAGGCCCACGTACCGGGAAAAAAAAAAAAAAAGTTTGTCCATTTTCTGTTAATTCTGTCTTTCTCTGAAACTTCTTCCCTCCCTTAAAATTATATACTTTACAAAATCCTCCTATATTCAGTCTAATACTGGTTGTATAGTTTTGTTCTTTCGTGTTGATTTTAGTCCATCCTGGGTTTATTTTATGTGTAGTGTGACATAGGGATCTATTATTTTTCTAAATTAATGGCAAATTTTTCTATTACTTAGCCTTTCCTTTCCCCAGTGATATGAAGTATTGCCTGCATAATATACTTATTTCTCAAATATACGTGGTTCTGTTTATGAATTCTCTATTAGGTGCAACTGACTTCTTGTACTAATAGCACTCTTTAATTATTGTGGCTTTATATTATCTCTTGATATCTAGTAAGATATATCCCCTTTAGTTTTCTTTTGTGTGTGTGTGTTGTATTTTTAGAAGCCTGTTATTATGCATTCTCTTCCAGATAAAAATTTAATTGAAATGTTTATTGAGATAATTGTAGATTGACATGCAATTGTAAGAAACAATACAGAGAACTCATGTGTATTTTACACAGTTTCTCCCAAATAGCAGCATTTGTAAAAGTATAATATGTATATCAAAACCAATATATTGATATTGGTACAATCCACCAATCTTCTCAGATTTCCCCAATTTTACTTGTATTCATTTGTGTGTTTACGTGTGTTTAGTGCTATACAGTTTTATCACATGCGTAGGTTTATGTACTCACCACCACATTCAAGATAGTGGATAGTTCCATCATTAAAATAACTCCTAATGTTGCCCTTTTATAGCCATACTACGTCCCTCCAACCTGCATGCCTTACCCCTGGCCGCTATTAACTGTCCTCTGTTTCTAAAATGTTGTCATTTCAAAAGTGTTATATCAATGGAATCATGCAAATGTAACCTTTGGAATTGGAATTTGTAATGTTTTTCACTCAGTATAATTCCCTGTAAATTCATTCAGTTTGTACGTATCAATACATATAATACAAAGCATTTTATTGCTGAGTGGCATTTCATGGAATGGATGTACCATAGTTTGTTCAGCTATTCATCTGTTGAAGGACATCTGGGCTGATTCCACTTTTGGGGTATTACAAGTAAACCTGCTATGAACACTTGTGTACAGATATTTGTGTAAACCTAAATTTCCATTCCTCGGAATAAACGCCTAAGACTGCAATTGCTGGCTTGTATGGTAATTAGGTGTTTAGCTTTTTCAGAACTGACAAACTATTTTCCAGAGTGGCTGTACCAATTTACATTCTCACCAGCAATGTATGCGTGATCTAGTTTCTCCACATTCCTGACAGCATTTTGTTTTGTTACCATTTTATTTTAGCAATTCTGATAGGTGTGTAGTGATATCTCATTGTGGTTATAATCTGCATTTTCCTGATGACTGATGATGTGAAACAACTTTTATGTCCTTATTTGCCATCTGCACATTCTCTCCAGTGAAATACCTCTTCATGTATTTTGCCCATTTTCTAATTGGATTATTTGGGTGTTTTGTTTGTTTGCTTGCTAGAGTTCCTTATGTATTATAGATCTAGTCCTTTGTTGGGTATATGTTTGTAAATATTTTCTTCAAGTCTGTACATTATCTTTTCATCCTCTCCACATGGGCTTTCTCAGAGCAAAAGTTAAGTTTCAAAAAGTCCAATCTCTCAAACTTTTTTGTTTATGGATCATTCTTTTGATGGCAATTCTAAGAACTCTGCATAGCCCTAGGTCCCAAGGATTTTCTCTTATTTGAAAAAAACTTTTATGGTTTTGTGTTTTATTTTTTAAATTGGTGGCCTTTTTTGAGTTAATTCTTTCATAAGGTGTGACAGTTACATCAAGGCTCATTTTTTTTTTTTTTTGCCTGGGGATATCCATTTGTTGAAAACACAATTGTTTATTGGGTTGTTTCTGCATTTCTGTCAAAATTTACTTGAGCATATTTGTGTGGGTCTACTTCTGAATTCTCTGTTCTGTTTCATTGATCTATCTGCCTTTTCCTCTGCAAATGCCACACCATATTGATTACTGTAGTTAAATATTGAGCTTCAATATCAAGTAAAGTCATTTATTCAACCTTATTCTTCTTAGTCAAGATTGCTTTATCTATTTTATGGCTGAGACTTTCCATATAATTTTAGAATAACTTTGCTATATCTACAGAAAATCTTAATGAGATTTTCATAGGAATTACATTAAGTCTATAGATCAATTTTGGGAGAAATGTTATATTTATTGTTTTTAGTTTTCCAGCCCATGACAAGGTATGCCTCTCCAATTAATTAGATATGCTTTGATTTCTTTCATCAGAATTTTGTAATAATCAGATCCTGTATATTTTTTGTTAAATGTACACCTAGGTATTTCATTTTCTTCAGAGCAATTGAAATGGAACGGTATTTTAAATTTTGGTTTCCATGTGTTCATTGCTAGTATATAGGAACAGGATCAATTTTTGTATGTTGGTCATGTGTCCTGCAACTTTGATGAATTTACTTATTCATTCTGGGAAGGTTTGGGATGGTTTTATTTTATTTTTTTTCTGGTAGGTTCCCTGGATTCTCTACATAGATAGCATGTCATGGGCAAATAGAGACAGTTTTATTTCTTCCGTTCTAATCCTTTATTTCCTTTTCTTGACTTATTGCAGCAGCTAGAATTTTCAGTACTGTGTTGAGTAACTGGTTGTTAGAGCGGATGGACAGTCTTGCTTTGTTCCTGATCTTAATGGGAGAGTCTTTTACCATTAAGTATGATGATAGTTAAGTTTTTTGGTAGACATTCTTTATCAAGTTAGGGTTAATTTACCTCTAGTCCTTACTTGGTGAGAATTTTTATACTGAATAAGTATTGGATTTTGTTAAATGCTTTTTTGGAAGAAGGGGCATCATCTGATATGATCCTATAAATTTTCTCCTTAATTTGTTGATATGGTGAATTACACTGATTAATTTTCAGATGTTCAAACAGCCTTGCATACCTGGAATAAATCCCACTTGGGCATGGTGTATAATAGTTTTTATACATTATGGGATTTGGTTTGCTAATATTTTGTTGAAGATTTTTATGCTAAATTCATGAGAGATACTGGTCTGTAACTTTCTTATTATACTTCTATCTTTGCCTGGTTTTAGTGTCAGAGTAATATTGGCTTCATAAAACAAGTTTGGAAGTGTTCCCTCTTCTATTTTCTGGAAAAAAATTTGTAAAATTGGTGTAAATTGTTTAAATGTTTGGTAGCATTCTCTAGTGAAACCCCCTAGGTCTGAAGATTTATTTTCTGGTAGCTTTTAAAATTATGAATTCAATTTCTTCAATGGTTAGAGTGCTATTCAGATTATATCCTCCTGGTTGAATTTTGGGAGTTTGTGGTTTTCAAGAAATTGATCCATTTCTTCTAAGCTGTTGATTAATGAATGTAAAGTTGTTTGGATTATTCTTTTATTATCTTTTCAAGGGCTGTAGGAACTGTGGTGATATTCCCTACTTCATTTTTTTAACTTTATTTCTGTCATTGGTGATTTGTGCCTTTTGATTTTTCCTGTCTTGCTAGAGGTGTATCAATTCTACTGAATTTTTTGAAGAATCAGGTATTTTTCCTATTATTTCCTTATTTTCAATTTAATTGATTTCTGCTCCTTTTAAAATTCCATTTCTTCTATTTGTTTTGAATTTATTTTGCTCTTCTTCCTTCTAGTTTCTTGAGGTAGACACTAAGTGCTATAAATGTTTCTCCTAGCACTGCTTTCTTTATCTGCACTCCACGTATTTTGATATGCTGTATTTTCTTTTCATTCAGTTCTACATATTTTTGAATTTCCTTTAAGACTTTCTATTTGACGCAGGGATTATTTAGAAATACACCGTATAATTTTCACATATTTAGAGATTTTCCTGTTGTCTTTCTGTTATTGCTAGCTTAATTCCTTTACAATAACAGAACATACTCTATATGATTTCAATTCTTTTAAATTTGTTAGGTTTGTTTTATGGCCAAAAATATGGACTATTTTGTGAATGTTCCATGTGCACTTGAGAAAAAAATGTGTATTGTACTGTTGTTTGGTGGAGTGTTCTATAAATGTCGATTAGAACCTGTGGGTTGATTATCTTGTTTAGACTCTCATATCCTTGCTTATTTTTTTCTCTAGTTATTCTATTGACTACTGAGAAGGGGGTGTTGAAGTTCCAAATTATAACTGTAGATTTGTCTATTTCTCCTTTCAGCTCTCTCAGTTTTTACTTCATGTGTTTTGCAGCTCTGTTGTTTGCTCCATACACATTTAGGATCATTATGTCTTCCTGGTGGAGTGATCATTTTGTCTTTATGTAATATCCCTCTTTGCCTGTAGTTACTTTATTTTTTGCTCTGGTCTACTTTATCAAATGTTAATGTAGCTACTTGTGATCTTTTTTGATTAACATTAGTTGTATGTTTTTCCATCTTTTTCAACCTATGTCATTGACTTTGAAGTATGTCTCTTGTAATCAGCATATAGTTGGGATATGTGTGTGTGTGTGTGTGTGTGTGTGTGTGTGTGTGTGTGTGTGTGTATGTGTATGTGAGTGTTATTCACTCTGCCAATCTCTGTCTTTTTATAGTGTATTTAGACTATTTACTTTTAAGGTAGTTATTGATATGTTAGTGCTTAAGTGGACTATTTTACACTTTGCTTTCTGTTTGTTTTCTCTATTTCTCATTCCTTTGTGTCTCCCTTCTATTGCCTCCCCATGAATTACTTGTACACTTTTTAGTATCCAATCTTGGTTTATTTATACTTTTTGAAATTATCTCTTTATACAGTTTTTAAAATTTTATTTTATACAGTTTATTTGTATTACTTGGTTTCTTTGAGTAATACTCTGTGTGTGTGTGTGTGCATGTGTGTGTGACTTGTAGCAGCATACTTATATCAACATCTTATACTTTGAAGTGTAGAAACCTCACATCCATCCAGGTCCCTTTTCCTTCCTCATTTTTAAATATCATGGTGTTGAGCATCAGACTGTATTACAATTTCTGCTCTAGTGTTTCAGTCATCAGATATGTTGTAAAAACCTCATGAGAAAAAGGAAAGTGCAGTGTGAACCCATATTTTTGCCCTTTCTGTTGTTTCTTCTTCCTCATGCTCCTTTCTTTTATCACTTCCTTTCTATTTGAAGAACTGTTAAACGTAATCTTTAAGGACAAGTAGAAAGAGGGGCATTACATAATGATAAAGGGGTAAATTCTCCAATATGACATAATTTTTAACATGTGTGCACCTAACTCCTTCTTCCCATCTCTGGTAACCACTCTCCTACTCTCTGTTTTTATGAGTTCTGTTTTTTTAGCTTCCCCATGTAAGTGATATCATATAGTATTTTCTTTGACTTATTCACTGAGCATAATGCCCTCAAGGTCCATCCATGTTGTTGCAAATGGCAGCACTTCCTTCTTTCTCATGGCTGAGTAATATTCCATTGTATGTATATACCACATCCTCTTTATCCATTCATCGATTGACGGACACTTATGTTGTTTCCATACCTTGCCTATTTTAAATAATGCTGCAGGGCTTCCCTGGTGGCTCAGTGGTTGAGAGTCCTCCGGCCGATGCAGGGGACACGGGTTCGTGCCCCAGTCTGGGAAGATCCCACATGCCGCGAAGCAGCTGGGTCCGTGAGCCATGGCTGCTGAGCCTGTGCGTCCGGAGCCTGTGCTCCGCAACGGGAGAGGCCACAACAGTGAGAGGCCTGTGTACTGCAAAAAAAAAAAAAAAAATGCTGCAGTAAAGATGGGAGTGGAAATATTTCTTTGAGCTAGACCTTTTTTTAATGTTTGAGCCTTCGTTATTTTGGGTGCTCTAGGACGTGAAGTCAAAGCTAATCCTTTCTGATACATCAATGATCTGTACATTGGCAAATCCTATGGCCGATTTACAGCCCTCATCTTTCTTCACTTATCAGCATTTGGCATTGCTGGTCATTCTCTTTTTATTGAAATCCTTTCTTCACTTGGTTTCTAGGGCCCTACTCTTTTGCAAGTCTTACCTTTGCTCATTGGCTGCTCTTTCTCAGTCTCAATTGCTAGAGGACACTCATTTTCCTTATTTCTAAATGTTGGGGTGGGGACTCACAGTCAAGAATCTTCTTTATCAACATTCAGTCTGTAGTTGATTTCATTGAATCCCATGGCTTTAAATACCATTGATAAGCTATTGACTTCCAAACTTATTTTCTAGCCCTGACATCTTCCCTAAACTATAGACTCATCTTATTGCCTGTTCAACATCTCACTTGGTTATCTATCTGGCATCTCAAGTTTCACATGTCCAAAACCAAGCACTGCATTTCCCCCCTCTTTTCCATCTCAGTGAGTGGCAACTCTAGCTTCTATTTGCTTGGGCCAAAAAATCTTGGAGTCATCCTTGTCTCCTCTTTTTACTCACACCCCATCAATCCATCAGCAAATTTTATTGACTACCTCAGAACATGTCCAGAATCCAACAAGTTATCACCACTTCTCCATTTTCGTTCTAGTCAGATCATCAACCTGAACTGCTGCAGGAGCTTTAATTGATCTTCTTGCCTCATCTGTTGCTCTAACACAGAATATTTGCCACCTCGCATTTATTTAAAATCACATGAGATCATGCCACTCCTCTGCTCACATGCCCCCAGTTGCTTTCCATCTTATTCAAAATAACAGCCAAAGTACATCCTACAATTTTCAAGGGCTTTGTGGTCTGGTCCGCAATTACCTCTCGGACTTCATCTCCTTCCTCTATTTTCCGTTCCTTCCACTCTGCCACAGTGTCGTCATCAAACACATCATGGTATGTTTCTTCTCTGAGAAGGCTGGCTGCACTGCCCTATGGTCCTGCATGCTCAGGACCTTTACACTTGTTGTTCTCTGTCTGGAACTCTCTTTCCTCAGTAGTCACATGATTTTTCCCTCCCTTCATTCAGAGCCTTTACTCAAACTCCCCTCCATAAAGAGGCTTCCCCCACTACCTTACCCACAATCACATACTCCACTCTGTCACTCTCTATCGTCTTACTCTGCCTTTTTCTTCTTAGTGTTATAGTATATGTCTATCATCCATTTCTACCGTAGATTGTAAGCCCTAGAAAATTGGTAGAAATTGGTTGAGAATTTTGGTGGTTTTACTGTTATGACTGTAACCCTAGTGTCTATAACAGTGCCTGGCATATAGTAGGGACTAAATACATATGCACCGAGTAAAGGAATCTTTCTGTCTCAATCACAGAGCCTGGAATGCAGTGGGCACTGCAAAAAATGTCACATACATAGTTATGTAATCAAAGGGTATAGATTCTAGTTCTGTTGATTTCCCCCCAAAGATATGTTGAAGTCCTAACCCCCAGTACCTGTGAATATGACCTTATTTGGAAGTAGGGCTTTTGCAGATGTAATCAAGTTAAGATGAGATCATTCTCTATTAGGATGGACCAAATTCCAGTGAATATTGTTTTTATAAGGAGAGAGAGATTTGGAGACATGCAGACACACATAGAGAAGACAATTTGAAGACAGTGGCAGAGATTAGAGTTATGCTGTCACAACGCAAGGAACACCAAGGATTTCTGGCTCCCCCCAGAAGCTAAGACAGACACATGGGACAGTTTCTCCCTCAGGGACTTCAGAGAGAGCAGGTTCTACTGGTACCTTGATACCTTGATATTTTAGACTTCTAGCCTCTAGAGTTGTGAGACAATAAATTTCCATTACTTTACATCATCCATTTTATGGTCATTTGTTTCAGGAGCCCTAGGAAACTAATACAAAGGATGAGAAGAACTAAGCCTTTCAAACTAACTGAGTGATCGATTAACTGATCTCACTCAATGCCAGAATTCGAATGCCTCCTTCCTGATTCTTGAATTCAGTATCCTTTCTGCTAGACCAGTACTTCTCAACTTTATTTTCATTATTAACCCCCTTAAGGAGCCTGTTTATACTTTTTCCCCAATCACCCCAGAAATGAAATTTTAATATCATAGTATACCTGTTTATATAATATGGCCTTTTGGAGGGCTATAGATCATTGTAATATTTAAGTTTTTGCCCCCCAACCCATAATGAACCAGTGTTCATCCCCTAAGGAGACTGTTGTCCCCACTGATAATGCATGCACTCACTAGACTGTAATATAAGCTGACAATGGCAATAAATGAAACAGTTTTCTGACTGTTTCAGAACTTTAGCTATGGTTCAGGCATGCATATTCCAGTTCTCCTTCTGGCCTATGATAGGATTTTAATTCTCCACCACTCTGAAGTTAAGTGAAGCCAAATGACTTCTTTAGGCGCTGGAATGTGAAGGCAAGTGGCATGTGTCACCTCCAAGTAGAAGCTTAAAGAGTGAGTGCGTGAGTCTCCACCTCTCTTCCTCCTGCTCATGTGATTCTGGAAACACAGGGTGCACTAGAGTCTCCAGTAACCAGGATGCCTGGGTGAGGGTGATGGGCACGGCTTCCCTCATGGCTAATAGTGTACCGTGTATGCGAGTGAGAAACAAACCTGCTGTGAAATCCACTGGGGTGTGGGGGCTGTTTGTTACTATGGAAAAACCTACCCCATCCTGACAAATACAGTCTCGCATGGGGAAAAAGTCAGATGCAGGAAATTAACTCTTCTTCTCATTTTAGTTTTAATTTAACGTAGTCCTCACAAGGAAAAGCTAATAAAGTGTTAAAACATAATTATAACTTTTCTGAGTTTGTTTTTTTGTTTGTTTTTTGTTTGTTTGTTTGTTTGTTTTTGCGGTACGCAGACCTCTCACTGTTGTGGCCTCTCCCGTTGTGGAGCACAGGCTCCGTACACGCAGGCTCAGCGGCCATGGCTCATGGGCCTAGCCACTCCACGGCATGTGGGATTTTCCTGGACCGGGGCACGAACCCGTGTCCCCTGCATCGGCAAGCGGACTCTCAACCGCTGCGCCACCAGGGAAGCCCTCTGAGTTTGTTTTTTAAGTAAGAACTGGTCTTACTACGTAATAAACGTTAAAGCATATATAAAAAAAACCATTCACTCCTCTAGAATGCTAAATTAGAAATTTAATGCAAACATAGATGGACATGTGGGTAAATATGCAGGACGAAGGGAGACCCCCCTCCCAACCACACGCCACGCCAGCACTCCGAAAGCTCAATGCTTTTTCTCTACTTTCTTTGCAAGGTATATGGTACTAGATCATGAACCCCATCACCAGTGAAAAATAAAATTCTGTGTTTATTGGAGTTGTGTGACCTTTTCCTCCAACAAGCTCAGGGCCCGAACTTTTAGCACATCCATTGGTTAAGTAATTTTAAAATGCAGTAAGGATGAGAAGGTCAGACAATTATAAGAAGTCTGCTAGCCAATGTTGGTGGAATGTATCAGGTGTCAGTAGAGCTTCTATTTCAGATATTAACAAACAGGACATAAAGCTACAGTGTAACTGGGGTGAGGCAAGAGGCATGCCCGGGAATATGCTAAATTACCCCTGGGAATTGGAAAGTGCAGCCAGCCTTTTCAAAGATAGGAGAGAAAGCAGTATAAAACAGTTTTCAAGTTAAAAAAACCTAGAAGTTTTACCAGTAAAGATGCCTAATACAAAATCCTCACTTGCATTCAAATATTTTTGTGTGTGTGAATTCAGCCATTTGTAAAAGTAGAAAACTCTTTTTTTTTTTTTTTTTTTTCACTTGCTCCATTAGTTCCTATTGTTTGCCTCCTTTCACTGGACAAACTTTGGTAGGACTTTGTGAAGTTTTTCCTTGTCTGATCTTCTATAACAACCATTAGTACAATTTTTAGTAATGGAAATGGGTTCAGTCCAGAAAACAGAGTCACTGCAAGCATTACAGGAGGAAAGGGATTTAATAAAGGAATCCGGGCTTACACATATGTGGGAGAGCTGATGGAGAGAGGCTCTGGCTGCTACAGGGAGAGGATCAGAGAAAGAGTCCATTAGTGATGTCAGCGTTAAGAACTGAAGAGGAGAAGGAAGCTGAAATTATCAAAAAGCCCAAGATGCCATCACCCCTGGCCACACTGACATCCTGAGAAGGATGGTTTAACTTTCGAGATCCCATGCAAGTTCCTCTGATGGCAAAAAATCAAACCCTGAACCATACAGAAAAGGCCTTCTGGGAATCATGGCACCCAACCTTGGAAGCGAGAGGTGGTCCTGCTGAGATGACCGGAGAACCCAGCACAGTCAATGGCACAGTGCAAGGAGAACTCTGTTTATCGAAAACAGGGTTTATTTATTTTAACTGATAATTGGAGTACAGGCTAGTGGTAGGATAAAATCAGGAACTGAGTTTAGTACCTTTTGCTTTTGTTAAGAACAAAATATCAGCTGATGTATTTTAAATTTTTCCTGAAATTATTTCCATTAGATTTTAGATGTGTGCTTGCAACAAAGGAAAGCCTTAAGTTTCATGGTCAAGATTGAGGCCAGACAGTGGCAATATTTTGAGTGATCTGTTGTGTAATAAAGAAATTAATTAAAGCTGCCCTTTTCTTCTGGTTATAAAACATAATTCAGGGCTTCCCTGGTGGCGCAGTGGTTGAGGGTCCGCCTGCCGATGCAGGGGACACGGGTTCGTGCCCCGGTCCGGGAAGATCCCACATGTCGCGGAGCGGCTGGGCCCATGAGCCATGGCCACTGAGCCTGCGCGTCCGGAGCCTGTGCTCCGCAATGGGAGAGGCCACAACAGTGAGAGGCCCGCGTACCGGAAAAAACAAAACAAAACAAAACAAAAAAACATAATTCAGGTCAGAAGCATGAAAAATTCTATTGACTTATTTGACGTAGAACTGAAAACTGGATTGTAATACAAGTTTATAAAATGAACACATGAGCCTTCAAATTGTTTATCTGCAAATAGTACAGCCAGAGAGGGCACAAGGTAACTGTCAAAATGGAGCTTTAACAAAAGAAAGACTGCAGCTTTGGTTAAAGCTTCTGCAGTTATTTGGGGATTTGAAGTTTCCTGGAAGCCAGGAAAAGGTCCCTTGTGGTTTAGAAAAAGCCTTAGAGAAGAGAGGGAGGGAGGGAAAGTGGGAGGAATGGCACACAAGGAATAGTAGGGAGAACTGTGGTGATCTGTGATGGAAGAGGAAGCTGCAAAGGCGCTGCTAGAGCAATCTAAGCTGTAAGTAAGCCAGAACAACCTTGTGACCGGGTTCTGTAACAGAGCAGAAGAGGAATGTGATTTAGCTGGTTCTAGTAATGAGAACCAGCAAGAGACTTGCTCAATTGCATAATTCCTTTTTCCCCCTAATTCACTCTTGAGTATATCTGTGTGGATAATACTTGTTTAATTTAATAACCTAGTGTCTAGCCATTTTTTTCTAGAGAAACCTACTCCTTAAGCAAAAACCAATTGGCATTTTTGTGGCTTATTTCATATTTAGGAGTGCCCATTCCTCTCAGATGGTGTGGATGGAACTCTGCTATCACCAGGTGGCAACTCACAACTTTGCAGGTGAGGGAAGAAACTGTTCCTTTCAAGCATCAAATAGCACTGAAATTATGACTGTCTTTGACATTATAAGCCATTACTTGAAGGAAAAACTGTATTTCAGATTTTGGATCGCTTAGACAAGTTCTGAAAAAATAGTTACAGTTGTTTTCCAAGCGTTGCTCTGAAAAATTGCAAATGTTGGTTCATTATAATACAGTGTTTGAAAGGTTGTATTTTCCCCTTTAAAATTCCTGTCAATATTGAAAAACCTGACTATAACTCTATCCACATCCTCTTTATGATATTGGGTCATAGAATTAGGACCTGGTAGCTGAAGGAAACATTAGCAATCATCTGTTTACAATGAGACACCCCCTACCTGCTCAGTGTATTTCCTACTATACTTTACTGTGATACAGTCTCAGTTCCAGACTCCTGTGACATAGAAGAGGAATATCCTATCTCTTGGGGACTTTGTAAGGATTAAAGGAGGTCATACCTGGTAACGACTAGTACAGTGCCTGCCGCATAGTAGATGTCTTTTTAACGTCAGTTGGCTTCTCTCCATATGTTCGGTTTAGGTGACAGGAATAGGGATGGCTGCCATTTGTTGAGCTATGGACTGGGCATTATGCTAACTGGTTTCATCCCTAAAACAGCCTTGTAAGGAAAATGAGGCTCAGATACTAACTTGCCCAAGATCCCATGGCTAATATGTGGGTAAGCTGGATATTCAACCTCTTGACTGTCAAACCTTTTACCAATATGCCATCCTGGGCTTCCCTGGTGGCGCAGTGGTTGAGAGTCCGCCTGCCGATGCAGGGGATACGGGTTCGTGCCCCGGTGTGGGAAGATCCCACATGCCACGGAGCGGCTGGGCACGTGAGCCATGGCCGCTGAGCCTGCGCGTCCGGAGCCTGTGCTCCGCAACGGGAGAGGCCACAACAGTGAGAGGCCCGCGTACCGCAAAAAAAAAAAAAAAAAAAAATGCCATCCTGACCTTGATTCTTCAGACCAAATATGAAATCCTATCACACTTAGTGCAGCCTTGGAATCACTTAGGGAGTTGGACTCCTATGGAAGAAGAATTTTTGTGGTTCCACCACATTCAGTTTTTGAAACTGCAATACAGTTCTGCCAAGCCCTAAAGCTTAAGACTGACTCAGAAAGGCAGCCTTTGTGGGCACATGACTGACAGTGGGCCTGCCTTTCTTCTAAGGCACAGGGATCTTAAGCCCATCTAGACTTTTGTATGAGACACATGAAAATAAACAAACAAAAAGAAATATTTTAAATTACTCTTATTCTAAGACTTGATGCACAAACTCAGATCCAACTTGTTCTTGTCCACTTTGGTTTTCCTTTCATCAGCATGGTACCTGCTGACAAAATCCTTTTGATTCCTGTCCATTCGCTCATCTGAGTCTTCTTAAATTCTGGTCCCTTCTTCCAGGGTCTTGTCTCTTTTTCAACAGGTGCTTTCTTCTAAATGGCTGCCCCATTTTTGGTGACTCAGTTTCCAAAATCACTGAGTAAAAGGTACTAATGCACCCCTGGATGTGTAGGTGAGTCGGAAACCTTTAGAATACAGATGCCTAGAAACTCTTAAGGAGGCCCCAACTTCATCAGCCCTTTATGACTAATCCAGAAACTCCAATATCTAGAGATTGCTTCATCTAAAAAACTTTATAACTTTATAGTCATAAGATTGTTCCTAGAAATACACATGTATTTCTTTAAAGAATGCTAGTAAATGAAAATCAACTTGCCTATAATTCTACCTTGACTTTTCACAATGGAAAAATGAATTTGAAGATAATTTTATGGATTGTTTGCTTTGTGTTTTGTTGTTACTGTTTAGCAGTAGAGTGTGCTGTGTGAATGTTTGGCCTTATACAATCTTTTTTTTTTTTTTTTTTTGTCATTTGCTTAATATCTCTGAGACTTCTAGACCTTTTTCACTTATATCTCAGGAACTGGAATATCTGGTGTCTTTTTAAATTTTTATCTCTTAAGAGGGACCCCGTAAAGAAGCTTGGGCCTATGACAGAGAATCAGTTAAAGCTTGTATTCAGGAGCACTCGTTAATTGAACATATTCCTCCATCACAGAGCCCTGTGGATCTGTAGAAACTTCTTTGGTCAAAGAACATTAAGAACACTGTTCACGAGTAAGTTCTTTGCTTTTCCTCTTGAAAAGATTCCTTTACTCTTATAGCTAGTCTGTGAAAGGTTTCCTAAAATTGGGAAGTTTCAAGAAGTGGCTATTTGTAAACTGACTTTCTGTGTATGACTCATACCAGTTCATTGTACCTTGCTTGATATTTGGATTAGTCAGCATTCTCCAGAGAAACAGAACCAATAAGATATGTGTGTATGTTTGCTATATAGTCATTTACAGAATGAGTCATATGATTTATTATAAGAGATAAAGAAATTGATTTTAAGTAACTAGCTCACAAGACTATGGAGGCTGAGAAGTTGCACGATCTCCAGTCGACAAGCTGGAGACTTAGGCAACGTGATGGTGTAGTTTCAGTCCAAGTCTGAAAGCTTGAGAACAGGGAGAGCTGATGGTGTGGTGCCACTGGAAAGCCCAGAGATCCAAGGAGGGCTGATGTTTCCATCTTAATTGGAAGGCAGGACATTGATGTTCCAGCTCAAGGCAATCAGGCAGGAGGAGTTCATCTCACTCAGCCTTTTTATTCTATTCAGGTTTTCCATTCATTGGATGAGGCCCACTCATACTAGGGGGAAAATCTGCTTTACTCAGTCTGCTGATTCAAATGTTAATCTCACCCAGAAACACCCTCACAGACACACCCAGAATAATGTATGAGCAAATGTCTGGGCACCCTGTTGCCCAGTCCAGTTGGCAAATCAAATTAACCATCACAATATTCCGTTACTGATAACATTTAATCAGATTAAACTTTCATTCTCAGCTTGTATTAAGGCTCTTAAGAACATAGCTATTTGTTATAAATTTAACCTTTTCTTTGTGGGTTATGATTCCGTAGCCCTGTCAAAACACACTTGGCTGTGAGCTTTAGGCATAGTTATCTTGAGGTTTGCGTCCTACACATTTAAAAGAAAGAGAAAAGCCGCCCTTGACAGCCGGGAACTAGCTTGATACTGTCTGCTGGCCTTGTTGTTGCTAAGACCTAGACTTGGTATTTTCCTATTAAACGGAAATAATTTCACAGAATATCAAACTCAGACGAGACCACTCTATAATCATCATGGATCATGACAAAAACAATATCACTCTCTAATCATGCTTGAACATAGACAAAAACGTGAATGTTGTCTAAACCATATAAAACAGTGGTCCCCAACCTTTTGGCACCAGGGACCTGTTTCATGAAAGACAATTTTTCCATGGATGGAGGTGGGGGGGCTGGGAGTGGGGGGCTGTGGTTCAGGCAGTAATGCGAGCCATGGGGAGCAATGGGGAGCAGCAGGGGAGCAAGGGAAGCCATGGCCTGGAAGTTGGGGACCCCTGATATAAAGGACCAAAATATTCTCCTATCCTGGCTAATATGAGTGATGCTGCTTTTTTTTGTTTTGTTTTGTTTTTACCAATTATAGACTGAGCTTCACTCTAGTCTTCCTTCTCTTTAGGTAAAACTTATTGAGATACTTATATATAGAATTACCCCCATTTCCTGATAGCACTCAATCCAGAGGAAAGCCCCAATTCTTTAAACTTCCCTTAAACTCTGTAAGTTCTTTCTGACACTTCTTACTAAGTTACCCCACGGTTCCCCATGTTTGCGTTCTCCCTCGCTGTGATGAGTCACAATCCAATTTACTCAACTACAGATGTGCTCCCAGTGGTCACTGACTGAATGACTTTAACAAAAATGAATCTTTGCTGAGATTCAGCTGAAGCGCTCCCTGCCTTGCACTCAAATCAGCAGTCGTGTGCACATTTGAGACCCCTCTTCTGTACCTATTTTCTGCCAGCCCTGGACTGAGAAAGAAATTCACACTGAATTGAGCTCTGATATTTCATTAAAGACTTTCAGTGCTGGGCTTCCTAGGAATAAAGTTCCTTGGAATTTTTTGTGGTTGTCTGATTGGAGTTATAGTGTTTCTTGACACGATTTATTTCTAACTTTGTAACATTGTAATATAGAGTCCTGGCCTATGGCCTGTCTGCATGTCTTGAGAATCTGTCCAGTTGTCTTGGGCAACTTTAGTGCTGTTTACTAACAAGAGGAAACATTTATAAGTACAAGATAGACTAGGTCTGATGACTGTTTGTTTGAGCCAACCCTGGGGGCTGAAGAGTGCAGAAAGTCTCCCAGGACCTGTGTTTCTTGGACGAACTTTGCCTCCAGTCACCAATAAAGATGTTAAGAAAAAAAAAAAAAAAAAAGATGATCTTTGAAAGTTTTCCAAGATAGATCAACTACTTGTCTGAGGGCTAAGGGGTATTTCTTTCTTTTTCTCTTTTTCTTTTAATAAATTTATTTATTTAAAACAACAACAACAAAAAACCTTGTAAAGGATTTCTTCCTCGGTCTTTGTGTTCTTGAGCTTGGCTTTGTTTAGTTTAATCTGCCCATTATCAGGAGACTTTTCCCAGTCCCTGAGTAGTGATTCTTGGCTTTTGACTGGGTTCCAGAGACACAGTTACATAGCATTATCCTTATACACCAGATCACTCAGTTCTCATGGAACTGTCTCAATCTACAGTGGCACTTCTTCCAGGCTAACGTCTGACTCCTTCATCATGTTTCCTCACCATATGCTATCTTGTACTTTGATCTCATCACTGGCAACATTTCACCAAGGAGAATCTGGAATTGCAGTGGTCATTTTGGGGAGCTTTTGACATGAACAAGATTGTTTATTTGAAAAACAAAAACAAAAACAAAGGAGACTTCATGAGGAAATTGCCTTGCTCATCTAAAAGAGATCATTTTATTCAACATAGGCATTAAGAGTTAGCCTCTTCTTTGCTTCTGTACTTTTAGGATTAATCACCGATGGCTTTTCTCAAACTGTGTGACTTGATAATATTGTCAAGGGCCCAAGTTTTGGAAAAAAACCAGCTGTATGCCACTTTCTTTTTGTTCTTTTATCCTTTCTTCTAAAGCCTAAAGATCAGCTGATCCCCAAAAAAGTTATTTTTCAAAATTTTTCCAAAGAACTGATCAAAAAAGTCATTTCTCGTACATTGTGGGGATATATAGTACAGTAAATATTTTCTAAAAGAAAGAAAAAGTTATTAAATTGTGTTTCTTTTAATGGGTACTGCATATTAGCCTTTGTTTTTATAGCTATGAGGTAGTAAAAAAAAGTTTTAATTTCGAAATAAAAGAGGAATTTTGGAACATGATCAGAGTTTTTAAAAATTAGCTTATCATGTAGAAATAATGTTAGCAAAATATTTTGATTTGTTCAAGACCAGGGTTAAAGTTCACATAATTCAAAATTTCCTACAATGGTTTTATAAGTTAAATAAACTAATAGTTTCCAAGGCTTGTTTAAAATGAAAAATTATACATATATAATTATACTTAACTAAACAGAATGATAATAATTAATATCTTTTTTAAAGGTTTAATATCATGAAAGCTTACAATGCTCCAAATCAAAAATATAATACTAGTTAAATTGTAATTTCCAGATCCTTCATTAACGTTAAGATCGTAGAGAAATGATTAAGTTCACTGAAGATTCGAACAGTTCCTAAACAAAATTTTTAAACGATACAAAACACTGGTCGCTAACACAAATATCTCTCCATTATTGAATCCATTCATGTTAAAAGAAGCGTACTGTGCCTGAGCACAAAGGCTGATACAGTAACTGTACAATACAATAATTGTGTGCCAAAAGACTCTTCCATGATTTTAGATTCACGAGCATTTTCCCCCTTTGTTCATAAAAGGTTTGGACATACTATAGGAATACTGAATCATGGGAATCATTAGAGACCTAATGAAAGGTCTTTCATTAGCTCCAATAGCCAAGTCATACGCACCTTCTCTAAGAGTTATAAGAGTAATGGCAAAAGGTGCAAAAACCTCGATTTATTTCTATAATCTCCACTAACTTTAATGATTCCCATGCTTTACATACTATTCTACTGACACAAATGCTCACCACTTTTCAGCTAGTCACATAACTTCTTATGAAATGATGTTGCTTTTCCATTCATACATCACCGTCCATTGCTGTGATACCCCAAATTCAGCCACCCTCCTTCACTTGCCTGTAGGAGAAAAATATCCCATGGTTGCTTGCCTCTGTTGGCCAGCCGTCTATACCCTGCACTACTTTCTAGAGACTCCTCTTAGTCTTTGACTTAATTATGTTTGTTAGCAGTTCATATTTTTAAGGAAAAACTAAAAATTTCTTAGCAGACTATGCTATCCAAGGCTTAAGTTTATCTTTGAAATATAAGCTCTCATTGTATTCTAGCAGATAAGGTTGTTTCACATGGGTGTACACGTTAACAATTCTGATACCACTATACATGTACACTGGAACTGAAGATTTTAGTAAATGGATGGAAGATGGTGGGAGCCAGGTTTCTTCCTGTTGGAGTGGGAATTTACAGGTAAGCAAGAGGAGGTTAAAATGATCCATGTGGTCATGAATTAGATTTGGAAACGTGAATAGGAACTTATGTTTAGCTTAATACGGATACAGATGGTTACATATAGAAATACTTATGAATGTGTGTATAAGCATGGTTAGTATACATATATGTATTTCCTTGCTCTGTAAGCTGAGAAAGGCTAGAAGGAAGACACCCCAGTAGCAACAAGCACACCTCTCACTGGGATTTTGATTCCCAGTAAAAGGAACTTGGGCTACTTGGAGAAATGGATGATTCTAGAACTAGAGCAGGAGATATACAAGATGAGCCTGGTCCATCTTGTTAATGCCAGAAAGTAAGGAAGTGCTCAAGGAAAAAGAAAACAAAAAAGCCTACATGGGTGGGGTTTTTCAGAGGGACTCAGGAGCCAACTGGAAGAATTCCCAAGGCCTGGAACAATTTGATCAACAAAATAAATAGAGTAGTATTGGATTATCACCAAAAGTATAAACTAAATATCCATGAGTCCATATTGGCGCAAATACGTAATTGAATTTTAAAAAATGGACAAATTTTAAAATATTCAATTTAGACAAATCTGCTGTGCAGAACTCCAAATAATTTATGTAGATACCCTTCACTCAGGGAGGGGAGCACAAATCCCTGCTTTTTATGTGTGGGTTGCTCATAGGGAGTTCTTTCCAAAGGACAGTGTGGAAGTGCAGGGGAACAGTAACTTCACAGTGGCAAAGTCTGATAAACACCACCTCAGGGATCAAGGTCAGTATGAACAGTGATAAGTCTCAACAGTACGTAGAGAGTACGTACCCTTGACATGAAGTGATGAAATGGCAATTTACCTCTGTGGTTTTTCTCCCCTAAGCTCATCATCCCAGTCTAATCATGAGTTAAGCGTTAGACAGATTCCAATGGCATCATATAAAACGCTTGACCAGTATTCCTCAAAACTGTCAAGGTCATCAAAAACTAGGAAAGTCTAAGAAATTGTCACACCCAAGAGTAACCTCAGGAGACATGGCAACTAAATGTAATGAGATGTCTGGATGGGATCCTGGAAACAGAAAAAGGACATTAGGTTAACACTAAGGAAATATGAATAAACTATGGACTTTAGTTAATAAAAATACATCAATACTGGTTTATTAACAAATGCACCATACAAATGTAAGCATCCAATCCAGGGCAAAGCCCTGCTTCCTTAAACCTTAAATCCTATAATAAGTCTTTTATGAGGCCCTGAGCACCCCATCGTGAGTGTCCCCACCTCACTGCAACTTGTAATAACCCAGTTTTTTCAACTCTACGTGTGTTTCTGTTGGTCTTTGCCTGGAAGGCATTGGCAAAACCGTGATTCAATCAGTGGTGACTGTTAACACATTGATAGTGGCAAGCTTTGGATTCATGTTTTCTGAGAGTAATTCATGTTTTTTTTAAACCTATTATTGCAGTTAAAATATTATCATTCCAAATGGGAATGCTTATGCTCTTTTTTCATGTTATAGACTTTATATGGTATAGATTCCCCCCAAAGACTAAGTATTTCTCTAACTGACCTCAAGATGGCAGGCTTGAATAAAAGTTCCATTTTTGAAATTCTGGGCTTCTCAAAAGTCTTCTCTGTAATTAAAAATAAAATTACTACAAAAAGTTTTTTTTGAAGCAAAATTATAATTTATTTTAGTTTTTTTCTCATTCCATATGGGTTTTTACAATATTCTACCTGTGTTTCTTCTATCTTAATTTTCTTCTTTTTTTTTTTTTTTTTGCGGTACGCGGGCCTCTTACTGTTGTGGCCTCTCCCGTTGCGGAGCACACGCTCCGGACGCGCAGGCTCACGGGCCCAGCCGCTCCGCGGCACGTGGGATCCTTCCGGACCGGGGCACAAACCCGTGTCCCCTGCATCGGCAGGCGGACTCTCAACCACTGTGCCACCAGGGAAGCCTGCTTCATTGTTTTTTTAAGGGCCATGACACTTTGTGTGAGAATCTGGAAACCTCTTAAAATGAAGATAAATGGAAAAAGAGGTACATTTAGGCAAATGTAGTAGGATTGGATTAGGGATATGCATCCCTACACTGTGCTATGACAGTGCTAAATTATTATTGGTAATACTTTAATTGCAATAAACCTTAGAATATTTGTTCTAAGTTACTATCATGTATCTACAATTTTACACTTGAAATTTGGAGATGAATTTATCCACTGTACAAGTTTGTCTTTGAAAAAGTAAAGACTAACATAGGAGCTCCAACCACTGGGATCATAGTGTCCAAAATTCACCCCAAAGAAGTGAAACAATTTTATGATTTAATTTAGTCTTTAAAAAGCTGTACTATTTCCTTCCTCCTCATAATTTTACTAGAAAATGCAACATAGCATTGTAGTTAATTAAGTAAATAGGTTTTAGAGCTAGACAAACTCAATTTCAGATCTAATTCTGCCTCTTACTGGCTGTGTTACCATGGGCCTATTACTTAATCTCTCCGAACTTCACCTATAAAATGGGGATAATATCACTCACAGGGTTGATGTAAGGGTCAAATCAGATCATGAATGAAAAGCACAGTTTAGTAAATGACACAGCTTATATTATTTTGAGAGAATGAGGAGAGGGTGAGTGAGGAGTGTCAGTGTATTATGAATTATGAGTTACAACTCCAAAAAGTTGAAAAAAAATACTGATTTTTTAAAAAGTATGTGAGCTACCACAAGTGGTCAGAAGACCCAACTTTTAGCAATGGTTCTACTAAAGATTTGCTGTGAATTTTTTTTTTTTTTTTTTTTGCGGTACGCGGGCCTCTCTCTGTTGTGGCCTCTCCCGTTGCGGAGCACAGGCTCCGGATGTGCAGGCTCAGCGGCCATGGCTCACGGGCCCAGCCGCTCCGTGGCATGTGGGATCTTCCCGGACCGGGGCACGAACCCGTGTCCCCTGCAGCGGCAGGTGGACTCTCAACCACTACGCCACCAGGGAAGCCCTGCTGTGAATTAAAAAAAAAAATTTTATTGAAGTATAGTTGATTTACAATGTTGTGTTAGTTTCTGATGAACAGCAAAGTGATTAAGTTATACATGTATATACGTACTCTTTTTCATATTCTTTTCCATTATGGTTTATTACATGATATTAATATCCCTGTGCTGTATAGTAGAACCTTGTTGTTTATCTATTTTATATATAGTAGTTTGTGTCTGCTAATCCCAAACTCCTAATTTATCTCTCCCCCACCTCCTTTTCCCCTTTGGTAACCATAAGTTTGTTTTCTATGTTTGTGAGTCTGTTTCTATTTTGTAAATAAGTTCATTTGTGTCATATTTTAGATTCTGTGTATAAGTGATATCACATGGTATTTGTCTTTCTCTTTCTGACTTAATTCACTTAGTATAATAATCTCTAGGTCCATCCATTTTGCTGCAAATGGCATTATTTCATTCTTTTTTATGTTTGAGTAATATTCCATTGTGTGTGTGTGTGTGTGTGTGTGTGTGTGTGTATATACCACATCTTCTTTATCCATCCCTCTGTTGATGGACATTTAGTTTACTTCCATGTCTTGGCTATTGTAAACAGTGCTGTTGTGAACATCAGGCTTCATGTATCTTTTCTAATTAGAGTTTTCATCTTTTCCGGATATATGCCCAGGAGTGGGATTGCTAAATCATATGGTAGCTCTATTTTTAGTTTGTAAAGGAACCTCCATACTGTTCTCCATAGTGGCTGCACCAATTTACATTCCCACCGACAGTGTAGGAGAATTCCCTTTTCTCCACACCCTCTCCAGCCTTTGTTAGTTGTAGACTTTTTGATGATGGCCATTCTGACCCGTGTGAGGTAGTACCTCATTGTAGTTTTGATTTGCATTTCTCTAATAATTGATTTGCTGTGAAATGTGAAGCAAATTTTCTAATAACTTTATGACTCGGTTTTTTTATCCATTCTCACAGCCTATCTGTGACTGCAAATGTGGATCAGAGGTCAGTAGGCACTTCTCGAATGTTCTGTTCTGCGTAAGTCTACCTCAGAAAATTCTGAGCCGAGGATGGGAGTGGGGTTATAGGAAACCCCAATAATAAGCCTGATTGAAATCCCCTCCAGCCTAACAGAATAGGGGCTCAGAAAAGATTAAATTTAAATTAGAAGAAATATAGTATTTATACGCCTAATGATTGCAAACTCCCACTGATCCATACATACACATAGATATAGACTTCTTTTATATTCATTCTACAGCCTTGTGAGCTTTCAAAGAGTAAAGAATGATGTTGGCTTGTTCAGTGTATTTGGTGACTCAACATAGTTGATGGGGCATGAGCAGAAAAGTGAGATACTTCTAAACCTAGCCTGGACCCTAGGAATGCAAGTGGTGACAAAAAGTTGACGTAGGATTCATAGGAATCTAAGGAAATAACCAGATCTCATTTAGCTCCATCTGTTATTTTTATTTGAAGTAGATGCTGTTGGTGAATGAAATGCTCACTCTCAGACCTACCAGAGGTGCTAACTGGTGACCAATTGATGGGCTGGCAGTTAACTACCTCTGTCAACTCCCAGGGAAGAAATGTTAAGAAATAGCCAAGAGAGGACTTCCCTAGTGGTCCAGTGGGTAAGACTCCACGCTCCCAGTGCAAGGCGCTGGGGTTCATCCCTGGTCGGGGAGCTAGATCCTCCATGCCACAACTAAGAGTCCACATGCTGCAACTAAGAAGCCCATACGCCTCAACTAAGAGTCTGCATGCCACAACTAAAGATCCCGCATGCTGCAACTAAGACCCGGCACAGCCTAAAGAAATAAATTAATTAAATATTAAAAAAAAAAAAAGAAATAGCCAAGAGCCACGGGGCTGGGGGAGGAGGACAATTTGTTATAGAAAGTTGCCTGAGTAGTTTCCACTGGGAATTACGGGTACTTCCTCTTTTTCAAATATCATTAATTTTGGAGTACTGTAATGAGGCTTAATATTCAAAGCAACCCCTTAGGTCACCCAATTCTCACTCCCAGTCTTGTTTTGTTTTGTTTTGTCTTCCCTTGATTTGTAGGCTGTCTATTCTGAATTCTAAATTTTCAACCCATGAAGAGAGTATTCATTGAAAATCGAACAAACCAAACTATCTTCATCAAAATTAAAGAAAAGTCAGGAAGGCACCACCAGGGAGCTGTTCTTTCCAAATAAAAGACACGTGTCAATAATGGCAATGGACGCTGGGGGGCAGTAACACACAGCATATGCAACCTTTATTCCCATCAAGTTTCTATTAATCAAACAATGGTTTTCTATATCTCCACTTCGAAAATGAATTTCCCCAATAGCTTCCGTTGTTCCAGAGATATTGCACAGGGATATGTGGTCCAAAATGTTGTTCTTTTGGACCTTAAGTCAATCAGAATATTTGATCCAGTTTGTTAATTCAGTTATCTTGACAATTGATGGGACTTTGCAAATTAAATTTTTTGCCTATTTTCTTAGACTCAACATTAGAACAGACTTTTTTTAAAAAATTGACTTTTACCATTTTGTCTCATTTTCATGGTAGAATCACCAAAAACTATCTTTAATTGCTTATCTCTGTTTTCCTAAGTCAGACCGTCCTAGCTTGAGAGGTCTGAGGGATGTGTTCAGGCTGCCCCCTGACAGGGGTGATGGGCATGACTGCAGAGTGCTTCCGAGGGGCTGAAGAGCAGGGGCAAGGGGATGGGGCTTCTGTCTGACAGCAGTTTCAACGTTGAGGTCACCTTGAGACAGGTGCACAAAGGCACCATGGAGAGGAGAGATGAGGAGACCTGGAGCCACCTGTGGTTTGGGAACAGATGGAGAGCCAACCAAGCCCAGAGCTCGCCTACCTCGGAGCCTGGATCAGGCGCAAGGTCCTCCTCAGCCCCTGTGCAGAGCTGGCTCTGGCAGGACAGTGGCATCCCCCCTCTGGCTTTCCTGTCACTGGGAAGTCCTGGGTTTGTTTGGTGTTTTTTCATATTTTCTCAAGTGCCTCAGCAACCGTCAGCACTCAGCCAACAGCTCCTGGCTTAGCCCTTTTGACTCTAGGGACCTAGGGCAGGGAAAATAATTCAACCAGAAATAGGGGAATACCAAGTCCTCAAACCTTTGGAAAGCTACTTCCATATTTTTATAGAGTTCAGGAGAGAATGAAACCCTCAAGTATCTGAGATATGTTTGGAAATAAGTATATAAACTGCAGTTTTATCCTGGAATATAGCTATTATTTAATGGGACTATATATAGTGCTTACTGGGAATCAGGTACTATTCAAAATTCATTTAATCTTTATAATGATCCTATGGGGTAAGGTAGCATAATTATCCCCATTCTACAGGTGGGGAGCCTGGGGTCCTGAAATGGTTAAATGACTCAGCCAAGGACATATTACCTACTAAGAATTAGAGCTGGGATTTCAACCCAGGCAGTCTGATACCAGAGCCTACACTCTAACTATTATGGTATAATACTCTCAAAATGATAAATGGAGTTTCCTTCTGTGAATGAAAGAAATCTTTACTTTGAATTTCAGTAACTGGATTTGGAGGTAAATAATTTGAATGCATATAACTTGTCGGTATGAAAAACGCTATTTTTTTACAGTGAAATAAGTAACTCTTATTTGAAACTTATAATGGGATTTTTTTCCCCTTAAATTGTTTTAATTCCACTCCCTAGTTACAGAATCTTTTTTTTTAAACTTCTATAACCTCTACTAGAAGCCAAACATCTCAAGAGAAGAATCACATCTTTGTCATTATTTTTTAGCATTTGGAATATTTAGCATGGTATCTAAACCAATAGAAAGTATTCAAGAAATGCTTATTAGCTGCTTCAGTATTATTCAATATTATCTTGCTAGAATGAAATTATCAAAATAACAAATTCAGGATTCTTAAGGGAAGGGAACTAATACTATGAGTCAAGCAGTATACTAGGAACCTTTATAATTACCTTACTTTAGCTTTCACGTTTCACAGATGAGAAAACTGAGGCTTAGGAAGTCAGGTTAATCACTTTCCAACTAGTCAGGATTTGAATATGTCTGTTTCCAAACATCACACACTGTATCAATCAAGAATGCCTTCTACAGTAATAGAATTTGTCTGTGGTGGTTTAAAACAGCAGGGGGTTATTTTCTCAATAAAAGGCAGTGTGGAGGCACTTGTCTGCTGGCATTGGTCCAGTGGTTCAGTGATATCAGGGCGGGCAGTGGTGCTGTAATTGTCCTGGCCTTTCCTTCATGGTTGCAAGATTCAAAGGAGAAAGAGGGAAGAGGAAAGTAGGCAGAACTTGCACCCCAAACCCGAAAGCTTTTCTAGGATTCCCCGTAGCTGACTTCCATTTACATCCCATTGGCCAGAACAGGGCCAGGGAGGAGGATGGTGAGAGATTAGACAAGCCAGTGAACAGTGTCTATACCATCGTGTTGGGTTGTTTGATAGTAGATTCCTGTCTAGCTAGCTCTGTAGAGTCGTGGGACTTAAATATCAAGCAGCTGTTCCAAGCCCACCTCCAGGGGTACACACTGGGTCAGAGCAACTGAGTTGTCAAGTGCATCCGGGCGACCTGGTTGCCCTTGCTCCTGCCAAGATAGCCTTGTCCAGGTGTCACAGAGACGACATGCTGGTAAATGCTGCCGCCACCTTTCATGTGCTTCCTAACAAGTTACCTGTCTGTAGTGCAATGCTGCAGGGCTGTGGGCACTGGGATTTTCCCTTTTTCTGACTGTTGGTTTTCAAGTGGCCATAGAATGATATCAGACAATGGTAACCCAAATTGTCCATGTTTCCTATTAACAGATTTCTGTTACTGTTTCAATGTCATTCTTTTAAGGAAGATGGAACTTTGAGTTTATTAGCATGTTTAGCACACTTTCTGCTGCTATTTTATTAAGTCACTACATAAAGATAGAAATTAGGGAGAACCTGCTCTGTATGACCTACTTTCTTCTCTGAGATGACCGTGGCACTAAAATATACACATGTGAAAGAGCTAGTGTCTCTGTGTCATGGAGTGTGGCAAACAAAGTCTTAGCTGATTGTACCTTCTACACTCAGTTTCCTACAAATGTTTCAGCAATGGTAGTATTTAAAACTGCGTTGATATTCTTGTTCACTGTAGGGATTATTAGATCAATTTCTCAAAATATGCTTGTAAAATCGGGCAGGAGCTGGATGCCAAGTGGATTTGCTCTTTGCTGTTCAGCCTATGATAATAAGGCTGTCGTACCATATTTCTCTTTGCTGAAAATAAACATAAGTGTTTTTCTTAATGAGTAATTAATTGATGGGCCGGACTAATGGTTTCAAAATGACGGTTCAATCCCACCTGCTTAGAATCCCTGCCATCTATTGAAATAAATGTATGTGAAACCAAGGGGAAAATTATTAAATTACTAAATTATTAAATCCAGTAAGTGGGTAAAGGTACTATCAATTGGCTAGAAATATTAATGGATATCTAAAAGTACATTGCAGATTGACTTATATTGTGAGACAAACAAAACTGGTTGACATCAAAAATAGGTAGGGACAGGAAACTTTTGAGACATGTGAATGGAACACAGTACCACAATAGTACCACAAATTTAAGGCAGCAGAGACTTATAACTATCTTACAGTATGGAGCAGTGTGTGGAGCCCGAACCAAAGGAATGCTACAGTGGCAGAATTGAGTAGTTGTGACAGATCATGTTGTGCACGAAGGCTTTAAGTTATTTACTGTCTTGTCCTTAAAGAAAGTTTGCCAACCACATAGAGGATTCAATTCATTTTTATACATTGACCTTGTACCCAAGAATTTTGCTAAACTTATTAATCGATACTCATGCTTTTTTTCTAGAGCATTTTAGATCTTCTATGTGTGCAATGATGCCATCTTGTAATAATGACAGCTTTACTCTTTGGGTCCAAATCTTTGTACTTTTAATTCTTTTTCTCGTTGTACTGTGTAGTTCCTCCAGTTGAATAGAAGTAGTGATAGTGAATATTCAGGGGAGGATAATTCAGTATTTGGCATATACGGTTAGATTTAGTTTTTTTTTTAAAGGTACCTTTTCTCGGAGTAAGAATTTTCTTCTCTTGTTAGTACTTAGCTATAATCATATATATATATATGATGTGTCTCTAAAGCATTGGTTTGTAAAAATACAAATGATATTTCATTTAAAATTACTGCTTAAATATGATACATGCATTCATGCACACACATGTATACATGCATATGAATATATATGTAAGTATGTAAGGGATATATGTGGAAGGATATACAAGAAAATAGATTAGTGTTTATGTCTTTTAAGTGGGCTAAAAAATTTTAGAGTAAAACTGATTTTTTTATTCTCTACCCTTTCATATGTGTACATGTTATACATAGCCTTTTAAATTTTTTTCATAAAAGTGATTATAACAAGATAACTTTTTTTAAAGTGTATACCACAACATTATAGGTACCTCATGATTATAAATATAAATAAATTTCATTTTTACTGAAAAAAATAAAAAAGAATGATATCAGACAAAGAGTCAGAAGATCTGGATTCTAGTCCGGCTCTGCCACCCACTGAGAGACCTGGAATAAGTCCCTTAAGCCTTTATTTTTTCATTTGTAAGGAATGGAGATAATTTTCTTGCTTATTTGTTGCCTCAAATACAAGGACTGCTGTGACCCTCTTGGACCGTGAGGCTGTAAGATCCCAGAGGGCAGAGCTGTGTTGTTCTTATCTCTGTCTCCCCAGAACTAGCACAGTATTGAGCTTAGGACTCAATAAATATTCATTCGACGAGGGACTGAGTAGGTGAATGGCTGGACAAATAAATAAGTGAATGGAGGCTTATCCTCAACAACTGAATTCTGGCCTTTAGCTCTGCCTTCACCCTTGCATGTCTAACTGCCTGCTAGAGGCCACTGCCTGGCTGTCCTGAAGCACCCCAAAATCAATCTTACCCCTCACTGTGGTAGCTCTCAGCTTCTGCACAGAGCTGTGGTCACTTTGTATTCCCGCTAATAGCAACTCTCCTCTCCAGCCCCTGGGCGTGCAATTCCAGATTTATATTTGTCTCTTTATTTCCCCTCATTCTCAATATCCTATCATTTGAAAATTCTCTGTAGTCTACCTCTGTGATATTCAGGTACAATACACGTCTCAGCCACCACACAATTTTGCAAAGAGAGGCTCCTGACTATAAGATTTGATCTTCTTTCATAACGTATTTTTGATCATCTTTCATAACGTATTGATGCGGGGCTGGGGAGCCTTATTTCTGTACCTGGGTTTAGTCAGGATCTTGCTCTGAGGCAGAGATTAGGCTGGATGTTTTCAGATGATTCCATACCATCTTAGATGCCCCTGCCTGCATTTCTGGTAGCACACATGCAAGTTTATAAAGACCTAGTGCATTAGTCAATGATAGTGCTTGTTCAAATGAACGATTGGGCACTCAGGTTGGATCGGAGATTCCTTCTCGCTTCCACTATCGGTTTGCTTCTGTAGAGTCACTTTACAAATAACATCTTAAGATATAATTCCCATACCATTCAATTCACCCATTTAAAATGTACAATTCAGTGGCTGTTAGTATATTCACAGAGCTATGCAACCACAATCAATTTTAGAACATTTTAATCAGCCCCCCAAAAACCCTTACCCATTGGCAGTCATTCCCCTTCTCTCTCCCTTATCCCCCTCCCCCAGCCCTAGGAAACCGCTAAATCTACTTTCTGTTTCTATAGATTTGTCTATCCTGGACACTTAATATAAATAGAATCATATAGTATGTGGTCTTTTGTGATGGGCTTCTTTTACTTGGCAGAATGTTTTCAAGGTTCATTCATGTTATAGCATGTATTAGTAATCCATCCCTTTTTATTGCTAAATAATACTCCGTTGTATAGACACACCACATTTTATTTACCTAGTCATCAGTTGATGAATGTCTGGGTTGTTTCTATTTTTGGGCCATTATAATAGTAGCCAAAATAATAGTGCTGCTGGAACATCTGTGTACAAGTTTTACGTGGACATATGTTTTCCTTTCTCTTGGGTAGACACCTAAGAGTAGAATTGCCGCATCATAGGATAATTCTATGTTTAACCTTTTGATGAGCGCCCAGACTGCTTTCCAAAGCAGATGTGCCAGTTTGGAGTCATTTTTAACTTGGTGGCATTATTAGCATCATAATGGAGAGGGGCATTGAAAGTGAGAGTGCTTAGAGGCTTAAGATTTAGGCGTATCAAAAGAAACAATTTTATTTTTTAAGTACTGTGCCTCTGTGCATTTATAACTCGTGTCAAGTCACCATCAGCAAATCTTCCAGGAAACAGGATTGCATTGTGCTACCCAGTTTTCCCATGGTGAAAGGCGAGATACCTGGTTAAATATCCTTGCTTTTAAAGTCACCTTCACTGGAATGTGGTCTTGAGCCAGCATCTTTCTCTGCTCACACTTGTGCTTCCTGTTAGGAGATCCGAGGACAGCCAGCCTCAGTCCTTCTGAATCATCCCAGCCCTGGGGCCAAGGCTCGGCACAGTCTTGTGCTCGTGGATTTTTTCAATATTGGGTGACTATGGAAGAACATTATGTCAGAGACAACATTGTGACCTCTCTGTAGAACGAGAGGGAGAGAGAGAAACCATGCTGGGAACATGCATGCCACTACCCCAAAGTGGGTAAAGAGGAAGGAGGAAAAGAAAAATCCATTTTCATGACTTTAAGATTTTAAAGGGTAGGTTCCATAACTCTGAATACATAAACTATAAATGCCATACTCTGTGTTTAATTAGGTTGGCTTCCACAATTAAAAAAAAATGGAAAGAAAGAAAGAAAAAGATACCACTGTCAGTTTGAGCTTAACCTTTATTTAGATTCTATATATATCACCTCTGGGGATACTGAAATTAGATGAATTTCTTACTTTAGCAAAGTGGAGACAAAGCATTTCACTAACAGATCTGAATGCCTCCTTAAAGTAGGACCGGCAGTCACTTTCTCACTGTTTCTTCTTGTAAAGACTTGGGATTCAATGGACATAGTTTTAGGAAGCTAATAATAAGTTTTAAAAAATACAGATTGTTAGACATAGAGGTGAGGCAGCTGGGGAAATGGAAGCCCAGAGAAATTAAACATGTTTTTCAGTCTCCTGGTCTGTGGTGGCCCTGGGAGCATGCCCAGAGCCTTTGACTCTTGGACCAGTGTTCCCGACCAGGACCACACTGCCTCAGGCTGCTCCTTGACCTTGACTGTGACTGGGGCGGGGTGGGGGGGGCAAAGAAGACCCTGCCAGCCAGGGTGCACACAAGCTCCTGTCCTTCAGTGCTGAGCACCATGAGGCATCCAAGGGGTGGGGCTCGGTGGCAGACATCATAGTAGAGGGTGATGGGGAAAGAATTTCAGGCTCTTGTGTTCTGTCCTCCAACTTTTGGGGGCTGCTACCGGCACAGACAATGCCTTTGTGTGAATTAGAAAAACCCAACATTGCTCCGGGCAGGTAGAGCTCTGTGCAGGCACTTGAGAGCAGTGCACAGGCTCCGTCTCAGCCCCACTGTGCCTTTGCCTGGGAGCACTTGTGCAGGGCCCAACCAATGCAACTGTGCAGGGTGATCTCATTAGTCCTCAGGGAGGCTCACTGTTCTCATCTGTAAAATGAGGACATCAATAATAAGACTTCTCCACTAAGGATCCCTGATGACTGGGTGAGACCCTGTTGATGAATGTGCTTCATAAATCAGAAAAGATCACCACAGGATAATTATTGTAAATATATGCACACACACTTGGCTTTTACCATTTTAAAATGCCTAGAATGTTATGTTCTTGGAGTCCTTATAGCCTAGTAAATGGGCCTTTGTAACCAGTGAAATGCCCCTGGTTCTCAGTATCAGAGAACTTGTGAGTAGATATCTCAACAAAAGATAAAGAACAATATGAAATATATCCCCTAACCCCATGTTTCTCAGACCTGGCTGAACATTAGAATAATCTGGAGAATCAAAAAAATACAGATACCTAGGCCTCACCCCTAGAGAGTGATTCAATTTATTTGGTAGGTATGGGGGTGGGTAGAGGCTCCAATCACGTTTTACGTGATTTCCGAATCACAAGGGAAATGCCATTTAAAAAAAAATTATGCCCCAGGCCTCTGGCTCTGTCTTTGGTTTGTCTTTAAATAACCTTGGCGCAAAACTTCTATTGTGGAATAAAAGATAAGGAAACGTAATAGGTTTTTGAAACTAAAACCCTCATAAGAAGCTGTTCCAACCAGACTTTCCTTTCCTGTAAAGCTCTGAGGCTGCTGAAAAGGCATCCCTACCAGCCCTCTGTTTTCTGCATCCCTTTCATTCCCACAATTCTCTGTGCTTCCTCTGCATCCTCTGCCCTATTGCACCCTTGCTACCCAAGGCTGCCCTTTCTCCAATATGGAATGTGTGATGCAGCTGGAAGAGTCAGCAAACAGATTCTAATTTAATCTCCCACCTTAAAGAACAAAACCAAATAATCATGGCAACAAGCTCTCCTTGACCACCTGTATTTCTTCTTTTAAAAAATATTTATTTATTTTTAAAATTTATATGACTGCGTCGGGTCTTAGTTGCTGCACAAAGGGATCTTCGTTGCCGCGTGCGGGATCTTAGTTGCGGCATGTGGGCTCTTTTAGTTGCGGCATGTGGGCTCTTTTAGTTGCAGCGTGTGGGATCTAGTTCCCTGATCAGAAATCGAACCCAGGCCCCCTGCATTGGGAGCACGGAGTCTTAGCCACTGGACCACCAGAAAAGTCCCGACCATTGGTATTTCTGCCTTATTTTTCTATTTTCATCCATTATAAAAATTCTTGAGAGTTATCTACATACCTTCTCTCCAGTTTTGCACTCTTCATTCACTCTGTAACCTACTTCAGTCTGGCTTCTCTCCCCTTGTCTCCACCCACTGCATTTGCTAAAGCCATCAATTACCTCTAGGGAGTCAAATGAGGTCACTTTGAAAGAAGTGATATTTTTCTTTTTCATAAAGTTTAATGATGTTATAGATTGAACGTTTGTGTCCCTCCCGCTCTCCCCACCGTCATTCATTGATTGAGACCTAATTCTCAATGTGATTGTGTTAGGAGGTGGGGGCCTTCAGAGTTGATTAGGTCATGAGGATGGAGCCCGCATGAATGGGATTAGTGCCTTTATAAAAGAGACCCCAGAGAGCATTCTGGATTCTTCTACCACGTGAGGATATAGTGAGAAGATGCCCTTAATGAACTAGGAAGTGAGCTCTCATCAGACACCAATCTCCAAAGCCTTGATCTTGGATTTCCCAGCCTCTAGAATTGTGAGAAGTAAATGTGTGTTGTTTAAGTCACCCAGTCTATGGAGCCCAAACTAAAACAAATTAACATGTAAAAAAGCATAAGCATACAGCTTGATGCAGTTTGTGAAAGCGATCACATCCATTTAACCATCATTCAGGCCAAGAAACAGAATACTTTCAATACAAAATCCCCTGTATGCTCCTCCCCCAGGTCACCACTGTTCTGATCTATCAACATATTAGTATTGCCTCTGAAACTTTATGTAAATGAGAATATATAGTGTGTGGGTTTTTTGTTTTCTTTTTTTAATGTTTGGCCTCCTAGTCTCAAAATTATGTTTGTGAGATTCAGGTATTTGAGATTGAGGTATGAATAGATCTCAACTTATTAATTTATGCTATTCTTGATAAATTGAGCTGTTTTCCAGTTTGGGGTATTATAAATGATATTGCTAAGAAGATCCTTGTACAGGTTTTTCATGTACATATGTGTGCATTTCTGTCTGCTATATACTGAGGAGTAGAATTGATGGGTCATAGGGTATGCATATGGAGATTGCCAGTTTTCAAAAGTGGTAGTACCAGTTTACCAGCAGTCTGTATGAGTTCAAATTGCTATGGAATCTCACCAACATGTTTATTTTTACTCTTTTAAATGTTTGCCATTCTGTGAATTTTAGTGCTATCTAATTATATTTTCATTTATTTAACAAATACCAAGGTTGAGCACCTTTTCAAAAGCTTATGTGCCATTTGGACATTTTCATAGGTGATGTGTTCATTCAAGTCTTTTGCTCATATTTTGAAGTTGTGTTTCACAACCTTTTTGTATTTATTCACAAAATAACTTTACATTTTCTGACTATGTCCTTTCTTGAATATCTGAACTTCAAAACTTCTTCCACTTCTGTGGCTTGGCTTTTCTCTCTCTTAATGGCTTCTTTTGGTAAATATGTTATATCTCTCCATTTATTTAAGTCTTCTTTAATTTCTCTCAACAGTGTTTATAGCTTTATTTGGAGGTTTGTCTACAACTTTCATTAGATTTATTCTTATACATTTGATGGTCTTTGGTATTAGTGAACATGGTATCTGTTTTCATTTTAGAATTTCACTGTTGCTGGCATATAAAACTACAGTTGATTAGCTTTACACCACCCATATTTCTAAATTCACTTATTAATTCCAATAAATGTTAATTTATCTGAAAATTCTTTTTTGTTTTCTAGATATATGATAATGTCATATGTAAATAAAATTTTATTTCTTACTTTCCAATCTTTATTACCTTTTATTGTTGTCTTTTGTACTGGCCAGTAGTACCTAGAATAAAATATTGAATAAGTGTAGTTAGTGACAGCTGAAATTATTGTCTCATTCTTGATCTCTAGGAAAACACATTTAATATATCCCCATTAAGCATGATATTTGCTCCATATTTGTAGATATAGTTTATCAGATCAGAAAGTTGTCTCCTATTCATAGTTTGCTAATAATTTCTTATTACTAACAATTTATTACCATAAAGGAATGTTAAAACTTTTTCTGTATTCATTTAAGTGATCATACGATTTTTCTTTTTTTGGTCTTTTAAAATGGTTAATTGATTGATTTTTTTAAAGTGTTAAACCAACCTTGCATTCCTGGAGTAAACTCAACTTAGTTGTCTTGTATTATCCTTTTTATTTGTAGCTAGATTTGGTTTGCTAATTTGTAAAGAATTTTTTTCATCTATGTTCATGAGACAGATGGACCTGTGATTTTCCTTTGTTGAAAGGATCTTGTCAGGTTTCTATATCTAGGTCATTCCAGCATCATAATACTGGTTGGGAAATGTTCCCCCCTTTAAATGAATTTTCTGGAGAATTTATGTAACTTTGGGCTAATTCACTAATAATGCCATAAGAACCTAAAGTTTTCTCAGAAAGAAGGTTTTAATCAATTTGTTTAAGAGATATAGTACAATACTTTTCAAACCACTAGGCAAGGGGGAAATATGGAATATAACAACTTGATCAGGTCAGAGTTTTAGAAGTTCACTCTGGTGTTATTGGAGCGGGTGGATTGAAGGCAGACTATACTGGACAGAGAACATCAGTCAGGAAACTGTGACAATAGTCACTTGACATCAGTCTAGGCAGTGGCAAAGAGCTGGAGAAAAGATGGCAAGTAAAAATAAATATTTGGGTGTTTTTTTTTTGCGGGGTATAGTTGTTTTACAATGTTGTGTTAGTTTCTACTGTACAGCGAAGTGGAGTTTCCTGTACTATACAGCAGGTTCTTATTAGTTATCTATTTTATACATATTAGTGTATATATGTCAATCCCAATAGGTTTTTTTTTAATGAATTTTTTTGGAAAAGATAATAGTAAGCCAAGGATGGTCTATTTAAAAAGTCTGAATTGACTGTGTATTTTCTTTACTTCTGTAATGAGAACCAGAGAGCTGGCACCATTTCAGTAGCTTCTTGGCCAGTTTGAAAACTATGACCATGGAGCATCACTTATTCAAAATGCTAATCAAAACACAGGATATCAAAACCAGTCATTTTTTACCATATGGGAAATGATACCCAAATGTAATATGGTATTCTTATTATTTCTTGACTGAGATATAAATGTGGTTATGGTGGACCTTAAACTATGATATATCCTTCTCTTCTCCCTGTTCCCTTCCCAGTTTCCTTTAAATACTTCCTACCCATCCATCTGGGCCCTGCTCATGACTTGACAGGGTACAGGAGTGATAGCCATTGGGAGCAAGTTGAGCTAGGAGGTATTACCTGCAAGTTCCTCCTAATTATCCAGGGGAGGTGGAAAACAGGAGTGTAGAACTAAAGCTAAGAACAGAGATACCCATTAACCAAAAAGGGCTAATAGATGAGTCCAGAGAAAAGATAACACAGATGGTGAGGAGAACACAGTGAGCTATGGTAAGGGTAGGAAAAAAATTTAAGATTGAAGTCTGCCAATACTGGACGGCCATGCAGATTATCTTTGTATGTGGGCTCTGTCTTTTCTCAGGCTCAGATTATGTAAAGAGCCCTAATAAACCAGACGGTCTCCTCCCCTGTGTCTGCCTTTGTCAGGTTGTAATCTGGCCTTTCAGGTCCCCAGTATCTCACATTATCTTCCCTTCTCAACAGACCTTAATCACACCTTCCTTTTGTTCCCAATTGGTTGATATTGACTTGTTAAATAAAATGTGTTCCCTACTCTTAAGGAGTTAAAATTATGATAGAGAAAAAAAAACCAGTATAGATAGAGATGATGTCAAGCCATTCATGTTAAGCAGAGAAGTGCAGACCAATGGGCTCTAAGTTCAGGCACACACGGCAGCACAGTTGAGGTATTATGAGAAGGTGGTTTCCTCAGTTTGTTTGCGACATGGATGTGCACACTTTTACAGCAGCACAGATACACCTGGGGACTTTTCTTTCACACAAGACTTACAAAGTTAGTCTAATCAAGAATGTGTTAATAAGAAGGCCCTGGGATTGACACTGTCTTGGTAAGCATTTTGCAATTTATATATAGCAGACCTTGGGTGTTCAGGACACTTCACCTGCTAAGTGTCAACACCATACAGCTGAGGTTGTGATGAAGTGTCAACACAATACAGCTGAGGTTTTTTTAAATTAATTTATTTTATTTTATTTATTTATTTTTGGCTGCGTTGAGTCTTCCTTGCTGCGTGCGTGCTTTCTCCAGTTGCGGTGAGCGGGGGCTACTCTTCGTAGCGGTGCCTGGGCTTCTCATTGCGGTGGCTTCTCTTGTTGTGGAGCACGGGCTCTAGGCACGCAGGCTTCAGTAGTTGGGGCACGAGGACTCAGTAGTTGTGGCTTTTGGGCTCTAGAACACAGGCTCAGTAGTTGTGGCACACGGGCTTCATTGCTCCGTGGCGTGTGGGAACTTCCCGGACCAGGGCTTGAACCCGTGTCCCCTGCATTGGCAGGCGGATTCTTAACCACTGCGCCACCAGGGAAGCTGAGGTTGTGATGTGTCAGCAAGGATGTCAGGGAGGAAGTCAGAGGGCCAGATCTTCAGGGACATGGCTTGTTTAGCTTACATGGATTTCTGAAAGTGTCAGTGGCTCATTCTGTTTGGCAGCTTGGAGAGCTATCCAGGTTCAGAACTAGAAGTATTCAGGCCACAAAGAAGGCAATAAAAGATTGGGAACTGACTTACTGATACTTTCCAAAAGTATCAAGTCTGGTAACTGGAAGTCTGGAAGCTTCCCATGCATCCATCGCCATAGGCAGCGCTTGTCTAGATTAAAAAAAAAAAAGCATCTCTCCAGTTTCTCAAATGTCATTTTGCCCCAGAATCACCTGGTACTGGTTAAAGTGAACATTCTTGAGGCCCACTTGCAGAGACTTGCACACGACTCTCTGGGGTTGGGCTCAGGTAACTACCTTCTTCCAAGCATACCAGGTAGTCTAGATCAGGTGGTCTGTGGACCACATTTTCTGAAAGGCTGCCCTAAAGTCTTCCATGTACCCCCAGCTATCAAATCACTGTGTGAGGTGCCATAATTTAATTTATTTCCAAAGAAAGAGGTCTGGAAGTAGTTTTTCTTTCTCCTCCCACCTTCAAGCTGTCATCTCCTTCTGCCACAATGTTCCAACATTTTCTTTATGTTTGCACCCTCTTCTCAAGCTCCTCACCCCAAATCATCATCTAAGATCAAGGCATTTGAGTCAGCACCCACCACGGGCGAACAGCTGAGAGGTGCAGAGTCATTTGGGCAACCACCTTTCTAGACCTCGATGACTGCATATTGGCTCAACTTGCCAGATGTGCCAAAGTGATGACCAAAAGCCGAGTCTTATGAAGAGTTTTTTTTTTTTTAATTTGAATTTCTTGTCAATATTTTCAAATGGGGGAAATTTCCCATACACATCCATATTTCTGGCTATTCTTAAAATACCAGAGGATCTGACCACTCTGGCCAGTTTTCCTAAGGATAATAGTCAGCTGGGGTTGAGGAGAGGCTGTCCCCTTGAGACACAGAAAAGAGGTGCATGTATTGCAAAGATAAGGAAGCTCAAGGTCAGGGCCCTGCTGCTCCAAGGCCCTTGACCTAACATTGCATTCATAGTTTTGTGTTTTTTTCTTAAAGAGGCCACCACAATTGTGTAAGTTTTAGATTTTGCTAAATTTGGATCCACTCCTGCCGTTCTGTTCTGTGTACTACCCTGCTACCAGGGATTGGTTAGCATTTATCATCAGATTTGCCAGTAGATTTTGTTAAAGTAGAGAAATATTTCTCTGAACTCTTGGGTCTATAAAAACAAGACACAAACGGAGAGGGCCTCATACTTTAGGCAGAAAGGGAGAGAGCCTATCTTTACATGGATGTGATTCTGGCCTGCATCCCTAACATTTGATTTCATGATCCCTGGCTGCATCTAGTTCTTCTACAGTTCATGATTCCTTAAATTCCCTATAGTGGGAACATTCTTGTACATAGTCATCACGCTTGGTTCCTTCTCCATTTCTGCAAAGACACACTTAAATCCCATCAATTTAATCCTCACTTGGGGTGTGGATGCTAAGAATCCCTGTTCTGGAGAAAGAAAAATAAAAGCGATATCTGCCTATAGAAAGGCATATTTTTGAATGAAATGTCCTAGGGGGAAAGGACTGCATCTTCTCTGATTTTTACTGCACGTGTTTTCAGACATGGCTAAATGCTTTCTGGGATCTCACTAAATATTCACTGACATTGATGATAAGGCATGGATAGAATAGATTAAGGCATCTGTTCTCCAGTTACCTTCTAAGATATTATTTTTCTCTGTTGGTCACTGCTTGGAGCAGATTCTTTCATCCCACAGCATTAAGCTCTATGGAAATTCAAATATTTTTATTGTAACAACATGCTGTAATATTGGGAATTCAGCCATTGCATTTCCCCCTTCCAAGATATTATTTGCTTTACTTCAGTATTTCTTGTGTTGTTCATAATGTTGTTTTAAAGCCTCATTTTTCACTCTTGAGATTGTTAAGGATTTGGTGATGTTATCTGTGAATATATTTATTACTCAGCATTGGCCTCCCTTTGCTCCTCTGCGGGAATGGAGGAGAAGTGGCATGCATTATAGATCATCGAGGAGGGAGTCTTCCCGAGCCATTTATCTGAAGCTTATTTTAACACTTCCCATTTGCACAGACTGTTAGCTCCTCTTTTTAGATAACATCTTAGGAAAAGGAAACACCTGTTTGAAGATGTGAAAATAAAACTAAATACAAACAAAAGGGCAAGTTGTTGAACATGGGCATTTGTCATATTTATTTTCTAATCTTTCCTGTCTGGGGGTGTAGTGGTGGATGTGACTTACTACTCTGAGTCTGAGCCATTAACTATTTTTTCTACAAAATAAAGGGTTGACAGCCAGTGCCCACTAGGCCGATGTGGACATTTTGAGTCATGACTGTGGAACTAGTTAAGGGGTTGATTATTTTAATGATATTTTTAACGGCACTAAATTAATTGTTCAATAGTTCCCCATCTTAGTTGTATTTTTCCTACATAAGTGTCAATCTAATGTTTTTCTCTATTTTTAAAAAATTCTAAAATTTTCAGTGGTGTCACTAGGCACTATGAACACACTTCCTGATTCCTCTCCAGAGATAAAGAACCTGATTTCTCTGTTAAGAGAACTATTTCATCCTGAATAACATCATTCAACAGATAACTTAAATTCTTATTCAGCCATATCATCAATGGCACGTTGTATTTTTTTTCAAACTTTGCTTTGAATCTACTACCCTTTGCATTATGCAGGAGACAAGCAGCTCTTTCTTTGTGAAGTGAACGTTTTGGTAACCACCCGTGAATTTCAGACCTTATTTTATACAATCACTGCACTACTTAAAAGCAGCCAGGAGCATCTGAATTCAGTGATGGTGTGCAAAGAAATTGGGTCAACCTTTTGCTAAGGCCAAATAGGAGCGCTGAACAAAATATTTTTATCAATCTGCTTCAAGGCATTGGAGACTCAAGGCAATGAAAAATCACCAGGCCATAATCCCACGAAAAGAGGGGAATCTAGAGACGTTAACATGATTTTTTTGGAGCTGCTTTTCCTTAGGGAGCTTTGCAAATTCTAGAAAAGACAGCTAAAAGGCTGAGAACTAAAGAACACTTTTTAAAGCTTCCAGAGTTGAGGAAAACAAAATTTGAAGTCTTAAGTCCTGCCAAAGTAAGGGTGGTGGGTAAATCCATGTTTTGGGTTGACATCCAGAGGGGAATAAGGGCAAACAGGGAGTAAATAGTCTGGTGCCCTCAGGAACTTCAGCCAATTTGGAATTATCTCTAGTCCTGTAATTGTATTAAGGTGATTTGAGAATGCTTGTGCCCTCAGATGTCTGAAAGAATCAAACAAAAATCCTGAAAAGAATGATGCAAGAAAGGAAAATGATAAGCCAACTTCTCTTATGAACATAGATGTGAAAATCCTAAGTAAAATATTATCAAATTGAATCTGTCAACACACAAAAAGCATATTGTACTTGTATATGACCAAATTGTTTATTTCCCAGGAATGTAAATTTATTTAGATATTTGAAAATCAATGTAATTCAGTACAGAATAAAGGGGGAAATATCTGATTATTTCAATAGATGCAGCCAAAATATCTGATGAAATTCAACCATGTTCCAAAGTAGTAATAGATGGGAATCTCTTAAGTGGAATAAAAGCTACCTGCAAAAAAGAAAAAGCATATGTAGCACTTAATGAGGAAATATTGAAAACTCTCCCCTGAGATCAGGAAAAAAAATAATGCTTCCTGTTACCACTGCTATCCAACATTTTACTAAGTTCCTAGTCAGTCCTAGTCGTAAAAAAGAAATAAAACATTAGGAAGGGAGGAACAAATTCACAGACCACATGTTTGCATTCATAGAAAAATCCCAAAGAATCTTTAGACAAACTATTACAATTAACAAATGAATTTACCAAGGTCGTTGAATAAATGCTCAATATACAAAAAATAAATTGTATTTTTAAATACTATCTCAAAAAACTAAATAATGAAAATTTGAACATACTTAGGAATATAGCTAACAAAAGATAAGCAAGAATGAAGCATAGAGGGATAAAAGGGCAAAAAATACAAAGGAGAAGGTAAAATACATAGAGGATATAGTGAAAAGGCCTAGGATATGAGTAGTTGTAGTCCCAGAGAGGATGTGGGATGTGGCAGAATTAATAATTAAAGACACAATGGCTAAGAAATTTACCTCACTGAGGAAAAACATCAAGGCACAGATCAAGAAGTCCTACAAACTACCAAGAGGTTGAATAAAAGAAAACCACACCTATGCATATCACAGTTAAACCGCTGAAAACAAATGACAAGTAGAAAAATCTTCAGAGCAGCCAGGGGCGGGGAGGAGGGAAGACATATTACCCTCAAATTACAATTAGACTGTAGGGTGACTTTGTATGAGAAATAATACGATCCCGAAGAAAATGGAGAAATATACATGAAGTACTGAAAGAAAATAACCGCCAACCTAAAACTCTATTTTCATCCTTAAAGAATGCAAGTGAAATGAAGACATTTTCAGATGAACAAAAACTTAGAGGATTCATCCTCAGCATACCTTTTCTTAAGAAAATACCAAGGGATATTTTTTAGGCAGAATGAAAATGTTCGCAGATGGAAGGTGGGAGAAGCAGGAAGAAAGGAAGAGCAATAGAAGGGAATGTTTATGAATAAATCTGAATGAATATTGGCTGTGTAAAACAATAAAAAAATGTCTTATAGACCTATGTCAGGAGGCAGGTAAATGGAGTTAGAGTATTCTAGAGTCCTTGCGTTGTCCAAGAGAAGGGGAAGAGTACTGATAAACATTGTATTCTAATAAGTCAAGAATGCATGTTGTAATCTCACAGGTAGCCATTAAAAAGAATAGTAAAAGGGCTTATAATTTTGAGGCTAATAGTAGGAAAAAATGGAATAACATACACTGGGTCAATCCAAACAAGTTAAGAAAATCAAGAATGAGGAAGATAAAGCAGGTGCAGTAAATAGAGAACACAGTGTAAGATGACAGTTTTAAACCAAATACATCAGAAATTATATTAAATGTAAATAGACTAAATGATCAAATTTTTAAAAATTAATAAAATTTTATGACTAGATTAAAAATATTATATAAGGTTCATAAAAGATACACCTAAATCATGAGGATGCAGAAAAGTTGAAATACAAAGACTAACCAAAAGAAAGCTAAGGTGTAATATCCACCTTTCATCTAGATTAATGTCAGATAACATATTTTTAATTAAAAAAGCTTTTGCAATAAAGGTCATGATTAATAAAATAAAGCGTTTTACTCACCAGAAATATATAATAAAGCTAAATTGTATGCAGCTAAGAATACAGCCTCAAAGTAAATAAAGCAAAATTTGACAGAAATGTAAGAAGAAATAGACACATTCACATTCATGGTGGGAAATTTTCACACAACATTTTTAGTTACTGATAAATATATAGACAAAAATCAAGAAGGACATAAAGGATTTAACAACATAATTAGCAAACCACCTATAGACATACATAGTGTATTGTACTCAGCAATGGCAGAATGTACATTATTTCAAAAAATGCACAGCATATTTACAAAATTTGACTATATGCTGAGATCTGAAGCAAATCTCAACAATTTTCAAAAGATTCAAATTAAGCAACGTATCTTCTAAGTCTACCATGGAATTAAGTTAGAAATCAATTATAAAGAGATTTTTATAAAATTGCCATATATTTGGAAATTAATCAGTATACTTCTAAAAAACTCATGGGTCATGGAAGAAATCATAATAGAAATTAGAAAATATTTTGAACAGAATAATTAAACTTACATATTAGAATCTGTGATATACAGCTAAAATTATGCTTAAAAGGAAATTTGTAGCTTTAAATGCAATGGGGATGTCTGAAAACCAATGAGCTAACCATTCTTCTCAAGAAGCTAGAAAAGAATATCAAATTAAAGTAAAAGGAAGGAAAGAATAAAAATAAGAACAGAAATTAATGAAATAGAAAGCAAATGTAAAATACAGAAAATCAATAAGCCCAAAATTGCTTCTTTGTTGAAACTAATACAACTGATAACTGCCTGCTGACACAGATTAAGAAAGTGACGTCAAAAATAATCAATTTCAGAAGTGAAAAAGGAAACATCATTAAAATCATAACTTCCAGACATTAAATATATGAGAATATAATGAACAACTTTATGTAAATATATTTTAAAATTCAGGTAAAATTTACAAATTCCATGGAAAAGAGAATAAATTTGATATAAGAAACAGAATAGTTCTGCAGATATTGAAAATGTTAAATTTGTTATTTAAAACATCCCATAAGGAAAACTTTGGGCCTTGATGGCCTTAGTAGTGAATTCTACCGATCATTTAAGAAGGGAATACTATCACTATCACATACGCTCTTTTAGAGAACAGGACAAAAGAGAACACACCCAACATGATTTAAGAGACCAGCATAACCTTGATACCCAAACCTGACAAGGACACTATGAGAAAGAAAAATTACAGGCCAGTCTCCTTCTTGAACACTGTCAAATGAACTAATGGAATGTAGAAACATTACCTGTGACATACACAGCTGATAAAGGGATTGATTGTAGAATATATTGAGGTTGCTTACAAATCAATAAGAAAAAGACAACCATTATGGGCAATAGATTTAAATGGGTATTTATTTCACAAAAGAGAGTAGTCAAATGACCAGTAAAAATATGAGAAGATGCTGGCAACTTCAGTAATAATCAGGGAAATGCAAATTAAAATCATGAGATACCACTATGTATCTACCAGAATGGCTAGTCAAAACGACTGATATTACCAAGTTGTAGCGAGAATGTGGAACAAAGGAAGCTGTCAGACACTGCTAGGGAAAGTGTAAATTGGTGCGACCATTTCCTTTGGCAATTATGTAATAAAATGGAGTGTACGCTATCCTGTGCCTGAGCAGTTCTATTCCTGGGTAAATCCCCAACAGCTGTGCTTGCGTATGTGTGGCAAGAGTATCACATACAAGAATGTTCTCAGCAGCATTATTCCTAATAGTCCAAAACTGAAAGCATCTCAACTGTTCAATAGGAGAAAAGAAAAATTAATTCCTGCAGGAGAATCCTCTGTAACAGGGGCCAGGGAACTTGGGCTGGTAAAAGAACAAGTCTGAAAGTGGTTCATCCTCTGGTGTAGGCAAGTTGGGGTGGGGAGCAACTACATCAATATGGAAAGGATAGATTAACTTACATCAGCAACTGTCTGCTCTTCGTGAAAGCCTATATTGAAGAAGTGCCATCTGAACTTCCCTGGTGACGCAGTGGTTAAGAATCCGCCTGACGATGCAGGGGACACGGGTTAGAGCCCTGGTCCAGGAAGATCCCACATGCCACGGAGCAACCAATCCCGTGCACCACATCTACTGAGCCCACGTGTCACAACTACTGAAGCCTGCGTGCTCTGCAACAAGTGAAGCCACCGCAATGAGAAGCCCACGCACCGCGGTGAAGAGTAGCCCCCGCTCACCGCACCTAGAGAAAGCCCGCACACAGCAACGAAGACCCAACACAGCCAAAAATAAAATAAAAATTTAAAAAATAATAAAAATAAAATTCCCTAAAGGCGTGTTATCCTCTCCATTTGACCTACCTCAAATTCTCGTCTTCATCGTGTGGGACCACCAGAAATCTTTATTCTCGTATGCAGCCAGTTTAGCTCCTGAAAGAATTTCCTTTTCCAAGTTGCACTTAGTGCCCTTCTCTCTCCAGGTCAGGCCTATGACCTGGACGTAGGAAAAGCAGCAGGAAAAACAGAGCTGGTGGGAGAAGAGTCCTTAAAGACACACAGGGCTAGGTTAGAATTCCTGCTCCACCTCTTGCCAAATTGTAAGCATGAGCCAATCCTCACTCATAAAATGGGGAAAAGAATCCATACAACATACAATTAAATGAGAATTAATGAGGTAATGTCTATAAAACGTCACGCACAGAAAGATGCTCAAATGGTAGCTATTAGTATTTTTTGTTGACAGAGTTCTACTAGCTTTCTTTTTAAAATATGTGGTTTGACCTTGACTCGGACCTTGTCCTCCATCCCCACTGGCTACATTAAGAAGCCCAAGAATGAGTTAAGTTGTTGAAACCAAGTGCTACTGGACCAGAGAAGATGGGCTTATCCCCACCTGAGCTGGTCAGGGAAGGCATTTGTGTGTCATCTGAATGCAGGCTGATTTCCATGGACAGCAGCCGGAGGGGGAAGGGATGAAAGAGGCAAAGGGAATGAGATAAGCCTTGGGACTCTCTTCTGAAAGCTGCAACGTGAATGTTCATAGCCTTCCTGCACCTTGCTAGCTGGAGGGGAATTTCTGCTTTTTTTCCCCATCCTCTTTAAAAGGACTTCTGTCTGTGCCAGCTAGTTTCTAGATGTCTGTGTTGTAGAATCAGGCAATGTGCACAGTGACACAAACTGGACTCTGGGAAAGACAAAAGAATAGGGGCAGACAGAAAATAACAGTGAAAGGAGACAGCAGGCTGGGTGTTGAGGAAAGTTTTATTTGGAGTTGAGAACTGGAGAAAGGAAGGAATTTGGGGGAAGCAACTGATGGTGATTTCAGAGAACATTGTAAGTGGCAGAGGTAATCAGATAACCACACATGGCAAATCCAAGATTTGGAAGCAGTTGTGCATCTTTCACCACCATCCATTTTAGAACTAAATTTCATCATCCCCAAATGAAACCCTACTCTTTCTAGCCAGCAGCCCCCATCCCTCTATCCTCCCCAGCCCAAGGTAACCACTAATCTACTGTCTCTATAGATTTGCCTATTTTAGATATTTTATATAAGTGGAGTTATACAATATGTAGTCCTTTGTGACTGGCATATTTCATTGAGCATAGTACTTTCAAGGCTTATCCATATTGTGGCATCTATCAGCACGTCATATCTTTGTTGCCAAATAATATTACACTGTTTGTCTATATCACATTCTATTTATTCATTCGTCAGTTGGTAGACATTTGTTTTCACCTTGGATTGTTGTCGCTTCAGCTATTTTAAATACTGGTGTGAACATTCATGTACAAGTTAGTGTGGGCATATGTTTCCATTTCTCTTGGGTATGTAAATAGGAATGGGAATGCTAGGTCATATGGTAACTGTATGTTTAACCATTTTAGGAACTGCCAGACTTTTCCAAAGTGGCTGCATGATTTTCTATTCCTACCAGCAATGTATGAGGCTTTCAATTTCTCCACATCCTCACTAACACTCATTATTGTCTATTTTTTTTTTAAATTATAGCCATTCTACTAGGAGGGAAGTGTTATTTCATTAAGGTTTTCTCTGACGGCTAATTGCCTGAATCTCTACTCAGTGAAGGTACTTTTTTGATATAAAATTGCTGCATTTGGAGTACAACTTTTAAGTTGATATGTAGTGCCAAACTGCTTTTCATTAATTGTATCAATTTTACTCTGCCTGGAAGTATATATAGGACACTTATTTCATAATATCTTCATCAAACTAAATATTATATTTAAAATCTTTGCCAATTTAGTCAGGTTGGAATGATTTATTTTAACCCTATTCCTAGTGATATTTGGGTTTTTCCATACACATAATAATTATATATATAAATTGAGTCAGCTCATATTCTTTGTACATTTTCCTCTAGAGTCTTAGTTTTTATTTTGAAAATTGTTCTTAAAATCGCTAAAATTCATCTTGAATAGGTTATGCTAGATAAGAAACGTTTGAGTAAATTATAAATATATTTTGAGAAATATTAATATTTTAGGGTCCTGGCAATAATTAACCAGAATAACCATTCTGAAGTTTTAAAAGGGATTTAGAAAATTTAAAAAGTCTATATTTGGTTATTTACATAATGCAAAAATTAGACAAATGGAAACTAAATGAGAGAGAATGCTTTGATTAAATGAGACATTAAAAACCAAATGGAAACCTCAATTAAATAGAGTCAGAAGACCAGAAGGGGGCGCTCTCACATCCTGCAACAATAGCAGAGCCCAATAGGAAGAAGGCTCTTCTTCCTTCCTGACAACTCAGCCAATGAAAAGCCATGGACCCTTTGTTTATTGTAGTCCTTCCAACTTCCTTTTCCCCTTTAGAAAAGAGTTCTCTCCATTTCCGCTGGAGACTTGAATGTCTCTACCATGGTTGCAGACTCCAGATTGCAATTCTCTGCTGATCCCAAATAAACCCATTTTTTTTTGCTGGAGAAATAACTGGCAGTCCATTTGTTTTAGGTCAACAGACATATCAATGCTTCTCCTTGAATCTAATTGAAAATTTGATGATAGTGTATATTCAGTGAAATGAAGGAAGTTAGAAGAGGTAATTATTTGGAGGTTGATCCATTCATTTAGCTTCTTAGGCACTTTAATTGCATTCATGGAAATAGTTGGAACTTTTTTTTTATATTTTCCAGTGTAGATCTCTCAGTGTGTACTTGTGTTTAAAAGAATCACATAATAAAATTGAGGTCTGAGTGCTCTATCATTTTTTGACTAGAAAAATTCTTAAACAGAAGTTGCTGAAGTGTAAGGTGCACCCTTACTAACAGGATTTCCAGGAGGCAGAGTGTGAGGGGTGAGCTGGTGAATACTGAATCACCAGCTCCATCTCTCCCCCTGATTGTTTAATGCTTAAAGGTCAGAATTGCTCATAAGATAAATGGATTACAAACATCTCCAGTTTTTCTTTAGGAAGATCTGTGAGCCCCAAAGGGCTATCCAAAACTACAGAGTAGTTCTGAATTTACAGTCTTCTGAATTTAAGTTCTGATTTTTGAGACCAGATGTGTATCCCCTACTACTCAGAGTTGGTTTTTTTACATGGCTAGAGCCAGAGACACATACTAATGTGGGATGGATGATGAACCCTATGTTCTTTTCATTAAACTATGTCTTTAAATAGTTGGATATCAATCCAAGAAATATGAGGAAACTATTTATTATGTTTAAATGTACCAGATATGGAATGGGGAAGAAGCGTCCCAGAAGATATCCCAAGTTAGCATATCTAAACATCATTGGTTGGGGGATACACACTGTGTGAAGGGAGTAATTTATCCCTCTGTGACTTTTGCTCTGCCAGTGGCATTAAATAAGGAAATCTGCCATGTCCCTGTGTTCCTGGTGTCAGGGAGGTGACTTAATGCTGAGGAATGTGAAGTGTTCTCAACAGGAGTCCTGAGTCGGGGCCCTGTTATGGGTTCAGCTGTGTCTCCCAAAGATCTGTGGAAGTCCTCACCCCCCGTACCTCAGAATGTGACTTTATTTAGAAATAGGTTCATTGCAGATACAATTGGCTAAATTAAGATGAGGTCATACTGGAATAGAATGGGCCCTTCGTCCAATATGACAGGTGTCTTTATAAGAGTAAAATTGAGACACAGGTACACACAGACTGTAGACCACCATGGGAAGACAGAGGTGAGGATTGGAGTGATCCAATCACTAGAAACCAAGGTTCCACTAGAAACCAAGGAACCCCAGAGATTCCTGGCCATTAGGAGAAGCTGGGCAAGATGCATGGAACAGAGTCTCCGCCACAGCCCTCAGAAGGAACCAGCCTTGGTGACACCTTGAATTTAGATTTCTACCTTACAGAACTGAGAGAATGAATTTCGGTTGTTTCAAGTCACCCAGTTTATGGTAGTTTGTTACAGCAGCCCTAGCAAACTTATACAGGCTCCAAATTGCTAGTTCAACTGCTTAATAAGTTTGTATCAATTTCTTGTAGAATAGAAATAAGAATACCTGCCCATCGTGAAGACCCAATGGGCTTCTATAAGGGGAAGGTTTTATGTTTGGCTGCCTGAGCCTCTGGCCTTAGGCAACTTCCTAAGACTTCTGCCCTCTCCTCTCAGCACTATCAGTGCAGTTTGGAGACCAGTAGCTCTTAAACTTGAGTTTGCATCAGAATCACCTGGAGGGCTTGTTAAATCACAGATTGCATGGCTCCACCCCAGAGTTGTTCATCCAGCAGGTCAGCAGGGCTTGACAATTTGTTAATCTAACAAGGTCCCAGGTGATGCTAATGCTGCTGGTCTGGGGAGCACATTTCCAGTACTATGGGATTAGATGCTTGGGGAAGATTTATGGGGGAAAAGTAACAAAGTCAGCCTTAGAAGGAGTCCTGAAAGGGTGGGGGCTTAGCATCAGGTGCAGGTAAACCTTAAATCATATTATCCTGAATGCGCTCTCAATAATCCTGTCCTTCCCCCGTGCTGTAGCAAATGAGTCTTGTAGTATTTTATTGGTTACAGGTTCTTGTCCCATCTTCATTCTGAATTTGGAATTTTTTTTTTTTCTTGTACATCTGGGTTTGGGCTTGAATGTGTACCTGTTGTTCCATCTTGAGCTTCCCTGAGCGATGAGATTTGAGATCTGACGGAAAGTTAACTTCAGGATCTATGTCTCACCTGCTCCAGGAAGCCTTTTCACCATGACTCTGCCCTTCCTTGGGCTCATGACACATTTTTCATATTACCTGTTAGGTGCTTAATCTTACATTCACCAGTGGATCAGTTTTCATATGGTGGTCACCCAGTGAGCTTCTTGTTCATTGGTGGGGCCCCATATCACGTTTAGCTAGGCTTAGGAAACTGGGCCATCCTTGTTCCTTAGAAACACTTTAAATTTCTTCTGTCTTACTAAATTTCCCAAAACTTCTTTACCCATTCACTCATGCATTCATTCATGAAATGCCCTATGGGGCACCTCCTTTATTCCTTATGGAAATGTGTAGAATAATGGGGAAAGGAGGAGACAGATATAAAAAAAATCACATGAATACATGCAAAATTACAGCTGTGCCAGGTACATCAAAGGACAACAGTACTTAATTCTAATACTGGTGAGATTTGGCCCTGCTGGGGAGGTCAGGGAAGCCTTTGAATTGATATCTGAAGGATACGCTGGGAATCAGCCAGTTGTAAAGCGGAAAACAACTATTCCAGGCAGGGAGAAGAGTGCCTACAAAGGCCTGGTCAGAGGAGGGAGTGCACAGGGACTGATCTTTGAGCGTGGAGAGGAAGGGCTCAAGGGACATGAGCCATGGTGGATGCCCAAAGCTGGAGAAGTGGGGGACAGCCCAGTTGGTGTAAGGCCCCTGATGCCATGTGTTCACAGTCTGAGCAGGTATGGGCCGTTGGCATCTCCCTTGACTCCATCGATTACTCTCCTGCCTCACTGTTCCTGGCTTCATTCCTCCACACATCTTAGCACTATTCTGTCTCAGGAAAGAGGCAGTCCTCGACCTTTACCAGCTGACCTCTCCATTTGGCCTTTCTTCCCTTTCCTCCTGCATCCTCCAGTGACTGGTCTCAGGGAGCCTTTATTTCTCCACTGTGACTCTATCTGCATTTAACCTGGCTCCTTTCCTTTATTAGTTAACTGATCCAGATCACCCCAGCGTAAGGGAAAAAAAGGCTTCCCTCTCTGTTATATGTGTCATTGATCTTATGCTTGCAGGCTGAAATGGGCTTTCCTTCCTCCCGTCCTACACCTTCAAAATTAAGGACATCTTGGGGCTTCCCTGGTGGCGCAGTGGTTGAGAGTCCGCCTGCCGATGCAGGGGACACGGGTTCGTGCCCCAGTCCGGGAAGATCCCACATGCCGTGGAGTGGCTGGGCCCGTGAGCCACGGCCCCTGAGCCTGCACGTCCGGAGCCTGTGCTCCACAACGGGAGAGGCCAAGACAGTGAGAGGCCCGCGTACCGCAAAAAAAAAAAAAAAAAAAAAAAATTAAGGACATCTTAAGAATTTCTGTCAAAATTTCTCCCCATTTCAATTCAACTCTATTCACAGGAAGCTAAAAACTTTTCACGACCTTTGTTCTAAGGAACTCCCTACTCAGCAAATTTCCTGTGACTGGACCTTGAGAGAAAACTGGTATTCTTGAGAGGGTGATGTATTCATGTTAACTTAAATGTTTGAAAGGCTGTTTTAAAATATTGCTTTATATGTGATTCTTTGTCACTGAAGAAAGCTTTATATGCGTGGGCCAGAGAAAATACAAGCTGTGCGCATTAAATAAAATCATCAATAATATTTTAAAGGACAAAAAATCAGTCCCCCCAAATCAAAGATAAATCACTTATGTATAAATTGTCTATTAAAAACATAAAGTAGGGACTTCCGTGGTGGCGCAGTGGTTAAAAATCTGCCTGCCAATGTAGGGGACACAGTTTCGAGCCCTGGTCCAGGAAGATCCCATATGCCGCGGAGCAACTAAGCCCGTGAGCCACAACTACTGAGCCCACGTGTCACAACTACTGAAGCCCGCTCTAGGCCCATGCTCCGCAACAAGAGAAGCCACGGCAGTGAGAAGCCCGTGCTCCCCAACAGAGTAGCCCCCGCTCGCCGCAACTAGAGAAAGCCCACGAGCAGCAACGAAGACCCAACGCAACCAAAAATAAATAAATGAATTTATTTTAAAAATTTAAAAATAAAAACGTAAAGTAGAATATATTATTTTTTTAGTATACAAAGCTGATGTTGATAGAAAGAATATTGGTAGGTTGTACTCTGGGTTCTTAGTATTGTGGACAGGTTTTTGCTGAACTAAAGTATCTCTTTTTCCTCACCTGGACTTTTCTGTAATCAAGAGAATGCAGCCTTGAGATGACAGGGTGGAATGCAAACTGTACCAGGGAATAACTTTCCTCTGCATGGCTAACTGACTACTAAAATAGCAATAGAACTTGGCCTCTTTAACACCATACTTTATCAGGCTGACTAGGCAGAGCTTATGTTCAGGGTTAACAACATGCCTTCAGAATCTCTAATGATAATAGCCATCCAGGAATAGAATAAATAAGCCAATGGTAATAATGCCCTAACAATTTACACTTAATTAAGGTTCCTCTCATTCCAGGAGTGGGCACTGCTGTCTCTGAGTCCAGTTGCTTCGCATTTAGTTACCAGCATTCAGCTGCCAATTCCCAGGGGCTTGAGAGATTCAGACCCTGGCAGCCTGACACATACTAATCAAATAAACAAAGGATCTGATTTGTGAATCAGAATGTCAGTGTCTTAGAGGGCGAATTGCCACTTGCTAAAGGGCTATATTCCTTGTTACTCCATCTGTCCACCCTTGTCTGAGAAGGAAGCTAATGCAGTGCTTAGCAGGGGACCATAGTTGTGTAAATTGCTGTATTTGCGTTGCTAGATCCGAACTAGAAAAGGAACCGAGATTAGAATATCATTGCAGGGGGTTGGATGGGAGAGGGGATATATCATTTGGAATTTGTTGATTGCAAATAACAGAAAGCAATATTGGTGGATTGAATAAAGGGGAATTTATGGGAGGGTCATTGAGGATTCTCAAAATTACAGGAACCTGGAGATTCAGGCTTGGATACAGCAAGGGAGCAGTAATTAAGACCACTGAACAGTCTGTCTGCTCAGCTGGAGAGAAGCAAGCTAGTTCCTGTCTTTCTGGACCTCTGCTGGATTTAGCTTTAAAAATTTCATCAAGCTTTTAAAATTGCAATTAGACCATATCTAGTGTTTGTATTATCTACTAAGAGTTGTCAAAGTAAAGACCCTTCACTCAAAGAGTTAAGAATCCAATACTACATATCAATACGTAAAACACATTAGACCAAGTTCATGGCAGAGGTGCCAAATCAGGGCTTTGTGGTTTGACAAATGAAGCAAGAATATGGGGTTAGAAGGATGGGGAAAGACTTCAAAAGAAAGACGCTGGAGATGGGCACTGGAGATGGCATGATTTTGCTAGGGAAGTTGGGAGCATTTCAATCTGAGATGTAAGTAACAAATACAGACCCAGATGTAAGAGCCTAATGTGAATCACATACTTGGTTAAGTTCCCTCCTTCTCCTCCTGTGATTGGGCTTACAGGGTTTACTAAATGAAGAGAAAGGTTTTGCAGGGAGAGGCCCCTGTGTTTTGGAGGGAGGAGGGCTGTGTGGGAGAGAAGGAAAGGTTGGAGGGGAGAGCAAGACCCACACATTTCACCTCCAGCGGATGAAAGTGTGCTTCTCTCAGTGTATCTGTTGGAGGGTGCGTGGTAGGTGACAAACCTGGAAGCAAGGAAATGAAGGCGGTCTTTCCTTGATTTCCCCTCTCTAGGAAAGGGCTCATTAGTCCTGTTGATACTGGGTGGGCGTCCAATGCTAGTGGCAGCATCCACAGGTACAAATTCTTATGTTAAGTGCCATCTACCCCAGAACAACCATCTGGGTCCTGCACAATCCATGCTTTAATGCAAGGCTATTGGGTGAAGGCTGTTAAACATCAGACCCAATGTGGTAAGAATACAGCATCAGTGACAGTAATAAACAGTTCACTCATTCATTCATTCATTCCAGTCTATACTTATTAACACTGTCTGGAGTCTCTGCCCAAAATTGAGGCTGGAGGCTGAAATAGAAAAAGTAATGATAAGTCACTTCCTTTTTCTACTTCTGTGTTCTCTTCTGTCAAACAAGAAGCTGGAGTTTAAGGCCTTTGCTTTGCTGTGTCTCCTGTGCTTCATGAGCTCACACATAAAGGCGGGAGCTGTTTGACCTGGCGTGGGCCAGAGGAAAGGCGTCAGGGGCTGAAGGGCAAAGGATAAGAGGCGCTGCTCGTCTTCTGCCTCCTTGGAATGAGGTACCCTCGGAAAGGTGCTAGGGATGTACCAGCTCTGTGCAAACTAGAGGTCTGGTATTTGCCAGAAGCTTTGGCATAATGCAAGGAGAAATAGTGCATGAATGATGTGATGGAATTATTGCTGACCATGAATTTCCTGCCCAATTAGTGAGATGAGGTTGTGCTGGGGTTTCGTTTAATTGGAACTTTCCTGAGCAGATCTAGGTTTATTTACCATTTTACATGATCTCAGGAGATGAGAGGGCAGCATGTTGAATTACAATAACCTTTCATTAAACAAAGTTCCTCCTCATTGACCTTTGATTCCCCTTTCCTGCATTGTGTTTCTCCATAGAACCTCTGTCACAGCTTCTTTGCAATCAAAGAGGGTACTTGGCTTTGAATTATTTTGTGTCTGGTGCATTTGTCCCTCTATATTCAAGTCACAATAAATGTCTATAAGAAGAATTTTCTGAATGGCTAGACAGGAAACTCCTTGGGGTTCAATGTCTAGTCTATGTGCATCTTGGTATTTCACCTTACCATGCATCCCCCAAACCTCCTACTGATGCCTGCTAGTAGGAACTCAACAAATCTCTTTCAAAACATCTTAACTTATAGGTATAAATTGTGGCTTCCATAGAAATACTGGGTTACATGAAATTCAGAGGATATCTGGGAGAGTTAACCATGGTTTCAAAAAGATTTAAAGTCCTTTCTCCCAAGGTAGTTAGTTCCTTTGAAGAATGAGCGTTCTGAGTTGGTGGATGAAGAATGCGGGAAAGAGAGAGATTTGTTTTTGTTACATTCAGGGCCCCCTTTCACATCATTCACATTTAGAGGCCAGAGCTCATGCATCCCCATGCGCTTCCACTTTGTAGACTAATTGCTCTATCTCTTAGCAGCTTCAACCAAGGCCCATCCTTCTCTGAACATGTTCCATTGCTTAGATCAGGAACCAGGTAGGAAAAATTAACTATATAATACTTGTATTATACAAATAATAGGAAAACGTTATAAAAATTGGGAGACTAGAGAAAAAACGTCATTCCTAATATCTTTACTCCAGTCCAGGGGTTTTCAAAGTCTGGTCCCGAGACCAGGACATTAGTATCACCTGGGAACTTGCTAGAAATGCACATTCTCGGGCCCCACCCAGTCCTAGTGAATCAGAAACTGGCATGTGGTCCAGCAGTTTGTGCTTTAACGAGTCCTTCGGGGGATTCTGATGCACACTAAAGTTTGAGAATGGCTGTTCAGGCAAAACTATCATTAGCATTTTATGGCAGTCTTTTCATGAGTGCATGAGAGAGAGAGAGAGAGAGAGAGAGAGAGAGAGAGAGAGAGAGAGTGTGTGTGTGTGTGTGTGTGTGTGTGTGTATGCAGGCTTTACCAAACTGTTAGAGTACAAAAGCAGCCATTGTAACACTAACCCAAAATCTAATCTCTCCAGCCTAGAGCCCCACCTAGCCCTGCAGTGAGTCCAAACTCCTTCAGAGTTTTCTAATATCAAGAATCTGGGAATCATCACGGTGGACCTTATAGATGTGAATATATGTGCCCTAGGCAAACCACTCCATGGGACCTCAGTAACTTCACTTTACTGGTTTGTTCCTGGGCTCAGATGGATAAGTAGTCCTACTTATCTATCGGCAGGACTTTCACCTTTCCCTGTCTGATGTCCCTGTGAAACACAGATTGTCCCTTGCCCTGACATTCCTTTGGAATTTCCTATGGATCCCCAGAGCTACTTATTCACTGGCTGTAGCTGGTAAGGAAAACACAGGGTAAGAGTTCAGGGTATGGTCATTGCATGGCGCCACCCTTCCCTCTGACCCTCAGGCCTGGGGGCTTAGTCTGCGCACTGCTTCAGTGAGGCTGCAAAAAGGAGAACACACCTCCCCAAACCTCAGTGAGGCTTTTGTAAGAAAAAAAACAGGCCACTTCATGGACATCTAATGACAAAATATAAAATACACGTGGGCCATGGCAGGAAATGGAAAATCTCCCCTCATCTTCTGAGAAATGGGAAAGCATTTTCTCTCTTGTGCATTAGTCAGGAGAGACTAGTTTGGCTACAGTAACAACCCCAGACTCAGTGAATTAAAATGACTCAGGTTTATTTCTCACAAATGCTAAATGTCTTTCAACATTAACTGGGGACTTTACCCTGCTTCATCCTCACTCTGGATTCTGTTTGACAGACAACAGCGACCTAAAATACTGCTGGAGAGGGGAAAGGGCTTTGTAGCATCTCATTCCAACAGTTAAATTCTCTGCCAAGAGGTGACAGTCACTTAGCTTCCTAACCCACTGGTTAAAACTTGTCACAGTGCTCCACTTAACCACGAGGGGTTTGGCAGGTGCAACTCTACCATGTATGTGGAAGGTACCTGAACATCAGTAACAACTAGCACGCTGGAGATTTGACCCTTTTGTCTGCTTCCCTTTGCAGCCTCAGTCAGGAGTCCATGTGCTCTTGTTGTTCTGTGATCGACCACTATCTGTTTGATTCTGCCGTTATGAGTTTCAACTCACATTATCAAGAACTATGATTGGTAGATCAGCGGGTGGACAGGATTCCCTTGTATCCGCTGTTCACCCCGTGCCCAAGCAGCCTGGCTGGCAGGGTGGGAGTGGGGCCTGTGGTTCCTCCCAGGCAGCAGGGTTTGTAGAGGTGATGCAAGGCATTCCTAGTACTCCCACTCTGCCATGCTGTCTTCTTCCTCATTCTTGGCAATGTCTCTCATCTTGGCTTCTGTCACTCTGGCTTCTTCTCCTTATAACTTTTGGTCCCCACGTGGGGACCAAAAGTTTTCCTCTATGTGCTTCTCAGTCCTAGAAAGACAAGAGGAAGTGACTAATCACCAGAATACAGAAGCCGTCTAGTGCTGCTCTATTAACAATTCATCTAGTTACAGCGGAGTTTCGCTCTAGCCCAGCCATATATACTTCGTTGCATATGTAGTCTTTGTACAATTTTGCGTCATGCTTTTTTACATTACATAATGCTTATTTTAGGTTGAAAATCCTAAATCCACTGTCATAAGTGAATGCCAAGTTCATGTTTGGGCTTTTTCATAACTGTACACAGAGGATTAACTGCTATTTACCTGACCAGCTTTATAGTTTAATTTTTTTTCGTCTTCTTTTTAAGTCATTACATTGTATCACATCGAAAAAAAAAACCCCAAACCCAGCATTGGTGGCTTTCCCTAACGTTATGTAGGCTTAAGGGATAGTGAAACCAGGACAGAGAACTGTTTCTGTGCCCAAGCGAGCAAGGAGCAATAACTTATTCATTACCCGAGAGAGAATGCCACTCCTCCTTTCCAGGCTGCGAAGAGGCCAGGCTCAAAGGGCAGGCGGGCTGGCTTAGGCAGCGCCTCTGAGGCTACCTGGAAGCCGAGCAAGTCACCTGAGTCGTGCCGGTGCCTGGGCTGCCAACCTGCAGCCACCGGGCCGCAGCCCGCGGGGGCAGGAGGACACTCCCGGGGCGGGAGGACCCCCTTGGTCCTCTTAAGCAGGCAGCCGACCCACGGGTGCGGCGGCGCCAGGTGCCGGTGCCCAGGTAGCGCGTGCCCCGGCACCTGCCGCACCAACCCCGCGCCCGGGGCGGGGCTTCCCGCGTCCCCTTTAAGAGTGCGTATCGCTCGCCCCTGACGTCAGGGTGTCTCTCCGCACGAGCCCGCGTCCCGCGCCTCTCCGCGCCCCCGCGCCCACTGCCCCGGAGGCTGCACGACGAGCTGCGGCTCGGCCAGCGCGCCGCACCGCTCGGTCCTCCCTCCTGGCTCCGCCGCCGCCCGCTCCCCGCACCGCAGCAGTCCCGCGGGTCCTCCTGCGCCATGTCGGTGGCCGGGCTCAAGAAGCAGTTCCACAAAGCCACTCAGGTAAGGCGCGTGACAGGTGCGCCGCGGGGCGGTCCCGGGAGCGGAGGGCGCGCTGGACGCCGGCAGCGGGCAGGGAGCGTGGGGATTACGGCCAGCAGCGAGCCGGGCCCGGCCGCTCCCCGCATTGCTCGCCCAGACCGCCGCGGCGGCGGCCCGGGCATCCCGGGGCTGGGAGCCCGCCTTGCGTCCCGCACCCCCGGCTCAGGGCGGCGCTGCGGGCATCCACGGGTCCCAGGCGTCCAGCCTAGTCGCTCCGAGTGTCGCCCCCGTATCGCCCAGCGCGGGCGCGACAGGGAGGGGGCCCCGGGGCAGCCTCGCCTCGGCGCGCAGGTGCCCGGGCGGCGCGGTGGGAGATTATGTAAAGTCGCCTTTTCCCTGGTGACCTTGCGGTGTCGGTGCGACCGGCTGTCCCGGGATGTGTTGGCAGGGGAGGTGGCGCGCCCTGGGGGTGGCTGCGGAGATGCCAGCGGTCTGCGCTCTTCCCCTGTGGTCTCCGAATTCCGCCTTCCAAGGCATCCGTAGGCTCCCTAGGAATGGGAGGATGGGGCTTTCTTCTGGGAAGCTCATGCGTTAACTTTTCTTTGGAGAACTCGGTCGTGAAACTCCTCTGAGGCCAAGGCTCGACCGGCAGTCTGCATGCCTTTAAAAATTTCCCATGGGTTTTGCAGCCTTAACATTACCGACTCATCATGTATTTCAAAGTATTATTTTTAGTGAACCTTTTACATCTTGGATGTGCCCATCTTTATGGGGTTAATAAGCTGTGATTATAATAAAACTTCTTTAATTCAGATTTTAATAATTTAAATCTTGCTGGGCTGGGTTGAAGAAATTTACATAGGGAAAAATAAGTGAATACTTATAATGTGACCTATTTCTTATATAATGAGTATGGTTCCTTTTTTTTACCCTTCTGAAACAGTTCTAGTTTAAAATAAGAGGTCTTAAGCCAAGGACTTTGTTGACTTCTTTAAATATTTCACCTAATTTAGCCTTAAATATTTTTTTCATAGATTTGCCCATAATTAATGCTGAGCTTTCTCATAATTTCTCAGAGGTAGTGAGGTTTTTCCCAGGCTACTACAATAAGTCCTATTATAAACCACCTCCAGAGAAGGTGAGGTTTACGTTTTACAGAATTTTGGTTAAGTTAGGGTTAGAGATGCAGCATGAAGTTCATCCCGTGTGCCCACGTGCCATCTCTATCACCACAGACCTGCCTTTATAGAATCAGTTATATTTGTCAACTTGGGAAATGGAGAAAAACTAAGACTATTTCGGTAAAAATACCCATTAATGTATTTTTGCTTTTCACCTTGGATCTTTCTGAGACTTCTCTGCCAGAAGAAATATTTGTAAGTATAAGTGCATTGTTGGTGTAATTTGGAAGGCCTCTAATAACTTTATACTTCACATTCCTTCAGGTTTACAGAAGCAGCATATGTGCTATCCAGAAATTGTCAGGCAGGATTTCTTTGATGTCACTAACCTTTTTTATTTCTGGTACTTGTCACTTCTATAAAGCATCGCCCCATCCCCAGCACCAAATTGACTAACACCACATCCTTTTTCCACTTTGATTCTGAAGACTTCCTTTGCAAACCCTGGTGTCCTACAAGGCAATTGGGAACCTTGGCTTTGGAGTGGGAAAGGCTAAGGATTGACCCATCTCTGCTGTCTATGATCTTGAGCAAGTTATTTAACTTTTGAATCTCACCTTGCTAGAATGAGCATAATAACCATTTCTTAAAATTGATGTAAAGATAAATGAGTTTTTAGAACACACATTTAAAAATGTTCAATAAATGGTATTAACATTAAAAATAATTTTTTTAGTGTAAAATACTGTCCTTTATATTAGTAATAATGAGACATGAGGAAATTATAGAAGCTGGAATTTCTAGCTTTGCTACCTTAAAAAATTAATCCAACCACTCCATTTTAGCTAAATTGTGAAGTTACATGCAACTTTGAAGTTCAGAATAACAACTTGAATTGTGGTATGAAAGAACTTCTCAGAGCCTTGGAGGAGGTCTACTTGTGATGAGATGAGATTAGTATTTATCACACTGAATCCAGATGCAGAATCACTGTGTCATTTTCAGTTTTTTACTGAAAAGCCTTTCATTTTAAAGGGGAAGTGACGCGCAATCCCTTATCCATAACTTAATGTAGCACAATCTTAGAAAGCCCAAGGCAAATGTTATTCTCCCTGTGCATGTGTGGGCATTTTCAAGGGCGTGTAAAGCCAGCGCTAATGTTTGCATGTGACAAAGATATTAGGGGAAATAGCCATGTCCTACTTTTTAAGCCATTTTCCCCCATACAGTTCCATGAACTTGATCTTATCTACAGAGGAAACTTTAGACCTAGAATTACTCCTTTTTGAGAATGGATATGCTAGATTAGGTACACTATGTTTATAAGTGGAAGGCTCTGCTTCAGGAACATTTCTCTTGTCTCTGTGAAATTCAGTGTTTTGCTTATGTCTGTGAGGGATGATATTTGTATTAATAAAGCAGTTTATTTTCAGTGTTTACCCACTGATTGGAAATCTCTCAATTAGATGTGTCACCACTGTTCTCTTGGTTTGGAAGTGATTATTTCTGCCTTGTTGCTGACAATTATTTTCAACATCTCTGCTCTTTGGAGGTTAAAAAATGCCTTTGCCAAATAAATTTTATTAAAGGGGAAAATCCTTCAAGCTTGAGAACATGTTAAAATAGCAAAAATTGATCATCTTTTTTACTTGAATATAATTTATTACTTAATTGCTCATAAAGATGTAATTTACCATGCAATTAGAATAAATAAGATACAGTTTTTTAAACTATAAAATAGTGCAAATGAGCATGCATTATTCTACTTAGGTGAGTTTCATGTATATTGAGATTTCATTTTAGCAAGAGTAATGCCATTTTTTTTCATTTGTTGGTTTAAACCAGCAGCAGATTAGGTAAAAATAGCTCTCCGGTTCCAGTTAACAAGCTGTTCTTACAAAATCTATACTTTTTAAAAAAACTTTATCAAGCATTTAATATGGACACACCTTGCTGTAGAGTGAAAGGTTCTTCAGAGTATAATTTGTTAGGTCCCTGTATTAGTTTGGTAGAATTGCAACAAAGTATCACAAACTGAGTGCCTTAAACAACATGAATTTATTGTCTCACACTTCTGGAGACAAGGTGTTGGTAGGGCTATGCTTCCGCTGAAGGTACTAGGCAAGGATCTGTTCCAGGCCTCTTTCGTAGCTTCTCGTGCTTTGTTGGCAATCTTTGGCCTTTCTTGGTTTGTGGACACATCACCCCGATATCTGCCTTCATGTTCACATGGTGTTTTCCCTGTCTGTCTGTGTCCAAATTTCCCGCTTTTGTATGGACACCAGGACAAGGGCAGATTGGGGGCCCAACATACTTGATGAGTATGGCCTCATCTTAAGTAACTATATCTGCGTGACCCCATTTCTAAATAAGGTCACATTCTGAGGTACTGGAGGATAGGACTTTGGCATACGAATTTGGAGGGGGGGCTAATCAGCCTGTAACAATCCTTATTTTCCTAAAAGCATTCACCACAGTGTTCTTCTAAACATTGTGTTCGATTCAATGTAAAGGGAAAACTCAGTCTGTAAATAACAACTTTTTATTGCATAAAATGAAAAATGCTTTCTTCTTTTCAATGAGTTTGGTTAGGCTATATACCTATTATAGACTATACCTTCTGATTTTTTTTAAAGGATAAAACATATTTGGTTAGCCTGTGTGAATTATGATATAGTCTGGTATGTAATTATTGTCACACTCAGATTCTTCAACTGGAAACATTTAATTACATCGGTATTTTACGCTTTTCTGTTTTAACTAATTTCTTCATGCTTTCCTCACATTTAAAATGCTGTGTTTTGTATAGATGTTTTGCTCTGGAGAATGTTACGTGAATCTGTTTATGCATTTGTTGATTCGGTGAGACTTAAAACTGGTTGAGGTATTTAATTAAATATATAATTAGTTATGACTCTGAGTGAGGTTCTCAGTTCCTTAATTGCCTGCTCTAACCAGTAAAATCTCTGCTGCCTTCACAATCTTAAGTATGACTTACCTCTATCCCTGCAGGTTCTTAGCCTGGGGTCCATAATAGACTGCAGAGGGCCTATTTATTTGCTAGAATTATGCCACATTTTATATGTTTAGTTTTCTGTGGGAGAGTGTCCTTAGCCTATCACCAGATGTTTAAAGGAATTCCTAATCCTTGCCTCTCTTCTCAACAAAGTAAAAATACATTATAAGAAGTTGATCATGTCATCAGGAGAGAATGAGGTGGTCCTTATAATAGTGATCAGTCCCTCCATTCTTTTTATTTATTTATTTATTTATTTCGGTACGCGGGCCTCTCACTGTTGTGGCTTCTCCCGTTGCGGAGCACAGGCTCTGGACGCGCAGGCTCAGCGGCCACAGTTCACAGGCCCAGCCGCTCCGCGGTATGTGGGATCTTCCCGGACCGGGGCACGAACCCGTGTCCCCTGCATTGGTAGGCGGACTCTCAACCACTGCGCCACCAGGGAAGCCCGACTCCCTCCATTCTTAACTGGGCTTTACAATGTCTGCTCAGAATGCAGCCTTCTCTGAATGAATTTTAGGGGCAAGCAAATATTAAAAAAAAAAAAAGTTTCCAAAGGTGTCAGAATTGAATGGGATGTTTGTGATAATTTATATAATAACCTCCTGATACACTTGGCAAATGGACCTGTGGGGTGTTTAAACTGAAAGTGGTGACTGAGAATCATTTCCCTTGAGACTGAGATTCTTCTTGATTGAAGTTTTTTTCGTGGGCACGGTTATATTTTTGCAAGGGCTCTCCCCTCACAGGGATTCTTTAATGCTTTAAATTGAGTTTATATGAATTTTGGTGCCAGTCTACTTGGAACATTTAAAGTACCTCCCATATTAACTGGAAATACCCTTGAAAATGGCAAGGCTTGGTTGGGGAAAATGGTGACTGTTTTGGGAAGAAATGTCATTGTGGAAGGAGGGCTTAACACTGGGATGCTTAAGCTGACAGAGCAGATTCCACTCTGCTGAGCCTGGCTGCATAAGGGCGTCAGGAGCCCTGGGCTTTCCATACAGTGGGTGGTTTGAGGAGGTGAGCAAGAAGGGTAAGGCCACAGGTAAGTGAATAATGAGAATTGTGTGAGTTGAAGAACAGCTCCAGGGTTTAAAGTGGTGGGGCTTTCTTAGGGATGAGCGGTCCTTCAGAAGTTAAGGCTGGATGGGCAAGATTCTGGGGGTTAGGAAATTAAAGGATTTCCTTGGCTTTCCTTTTTCCCCCTTTCTGTTCTTTTAATCCTTAGTACCCTTCTTTGTGTTCTTTTATGTGATGACCAGTCGGGTGTGGCCACAAGTGGGGAACACAGAGGTTTAGGAAAACAAAGTTTATTATACTCACAGGTCCTAGAGAGACAGAGTCACTGCACACAGAGAGGTCACGGGGAGGAGGGCCAGGAAAGTGGGCTCAACCAAGCAGGCGCGGAGCCAAGAGAGAGGACGAAGCCCCGTGGACAAGCACCTTTATGGAAGGTCAGGGTGGAGTACGCAAGAAAAGGGATGAGGGCATTTCCTTGGTGCAGGAGAATGTTACTAGGTCACGATCAGGGGCAGGCAGAAAAACAAACCTTGTGGTGTGGCCTACCTTATCACACGGGTGCACTTAGTCACCTGGGTGGGGTGCTCACAGCTTGAGTGTGAGGGGATGTTGAGGGAGCAGGAAACAAAATATGAAGTTTTTAAAACTTTACAGCCTTTCTCTCTCGCGCGCTTTTTCTTGCTTTAGATTTTCTTTATTTCCCTAACCAGTTTGGAGCCAAAATGTTTGAGTGATTTATATGGTCTATAATGGATAATAAAGACTAAGAAGAGAGCTGCGTATAGCTGTACCTATTAAAACGTCATGTTGTGAGACCCTGTCAAGTATTCTTGCAGACTATCAACGAAATATTTTCAAACGATATTGAAACTTCAGCTGAGTCTGATGCTTCAGGAAATTACTATTTATGAAGATTTTACATTTAGTACAACTTCTAAATTCAGAATATGATGGCCTCCTTGCTTTGCTCTCACCTTTCTCCTCTAGCCCTGGGTCAAATCATATATGGTATATGACTGTGGAGAAGCTATCTGTCATTCTCTAGAACCACTCAGCACCTAGGAGGTTTGCTCAGATTATTTTCTAGCCTCTTCTGACTTGTGATATCTGAAAGAAACAGAAGTATCTTTCTTATAATTCAAACTGAATTTACAAATAGATCTTAATTGGAGCAGCTTAAGCAGTATCTCAGTATCAAGGTGCAGTTCTTGTTAGCCACGTCCGGATAGGTTGCCTTTGCTTTTTAGTGTACAGGAAAGATCATCCACAGTGAACACTCCCACTTGGGAAAAGAAAGAATGGGAATCATGGCATTTATGGTCCATAACAGTGATGCCATCTGCTGAGTAAGGTGAAGTCCCTCGCCCCTACAGTAGAGGAAGTTCCCTGGTTTTACCCTGTTTCTGCAATCTGGAAAGAACTCTTTTGTTCTTTCTTTTATTTGGCTAAGTCTAAAGAGAGTGACAAGGAGTGTGGCCTCTGGGAGCTGCAGAGCTTCTTTAGGTGGCTTCCTGTTTATGTAAATTTGGGGGTCACTTTACGTCACAGGCTTTTAACTACTCATGGCTCATGGCTGATTTGACCAATAACATTTCTTCAAAAACTTAGAAGACTTCTGATATGTTTTATTCTTGTCGTTCCAGTTACCACAATGGAATCTTTTTGTTCCCCACTGGATCCGTTTGACCTTTTTTAGATCTCATTTTCAACCAGGACATTTGGTTTTGTTAATCTGAACTTTGCACGAAGTCCTAATGCTTTGGTTTAACCAAGGGGTCTTAAGGGATCTTTGTTGCTCAAACTTCTTTCCATTCTTATTTCCTGTTATTTGCTTCAGGGATCCAGGATGACTAGGGTTCCGCCATCTTTAACACATGGTTTTCAAGATCGCCAAAGGGAAAGAGTGTGTTGGATCAAGCATGGGAGATTTTCACGGGCCAGGCCTGGAAGAGGAATGTGGTTGGCAGGACATTAAGACCTTCAGTGACCCTCCCTCTTGTGTGGTCCCATCCCCTTTGAGTGTGGGTCAGCCTGTCACTATGAAAAGATGTCTCTCCTGAGATTATTACTTTATATGGCAAAAGGGAGATTATACGGTTGGGCTTAATCTAATCACATGAGCCCTTTAAAAGAAGAGCATTTTTTTCTGGCTGGTAGCAGAAAGGGAGGTCAGAGAGGACTGGACATGCTGTTGCTGTTCAAAGATGAAGGGGCCATGTGACAAGGAGTGTACTTAACCTCTAGGAGCAGAGAGCAGTTCTTGGATGGCAACCTGCAAGGAAACAGGGACCTTCTAAGGCCACAGCTTTTAAGAACTGGATTTTGCCAACCATGTGAATAGAAGAGATTTCTTCCCCGGAGTCAGCAGATAGGAGCCCAGTCTAGGTGACACCCTGTGGCCTCGTGAGACTGAGCAGAGACCCAGGTGAGCTGGCTCAGGCTTATGACCTGTAGAAGTCTGAGCGAAATAAATGGCTGTTGTTTTAAGCTAAGTTTGTGGTAATGCGACAACAGAAAACTAACAGAAAGAACAATCAGTTATGTTTAGGTTCAGTTTGCTGGAACTTGTAACCTGGCCAAGCCATGGAATACCTAAATGCAAGGGAAGAAGGGAGGAGGCTGGGAACTGTGGTCTATCGAGTGTACCCAGAATATAGAAGTGGGTGTTGGTAAAAATCTAGAAGCCTTTGCGATGCCTTGTGTCTATAACACATTCATTTGTATGGGTGCTTATGTGTGTATATGTATACACACACATATACATACAACGTAAACACTCACACATAGAATTTGTCTCATTTGCTGTCAATCTTATTACATAAGGTTCAATGTTACATACGCCTCTTCTAATACATGTTATATTTTACAGTTTTTTCCCCATGGTTAGTTTGTTTGGGATTTTTCTCTGGTGAAACACAAGTTTCTTTTTGTAGTCCCTGATCAGTTTTAAACAGTGAAGCTGTTAATTACTTTCTGAGCATCCTCTTAGCTTGGTAGGCTGCTAGTGCAGTGACAGCTTCATTAACCTTGGAATGGGGAGGATGTGGAACATTGAACAGTTTTTTGAATTGTTAGTTTCCAACAAGGCATCAGGGATCTTTACCAGTGAGAGCAGAGTTGTTGACTGTTCATCCCACATCTGTTTCTGTGCTTGTGGAAGGCTGATGCCACCACAGGTACAGTGAAATGCCCTTATCTTGTATGGGCACATTAGACAGCTACATGGTAATTTGAAGTTGTTCATTAAGTAGTTGTCGAGGGTTCCAGATGACTGTGGCACACGTTGTGTTGTTTGTGAGTGATGTGTTAGCTTCACGTTCTTTGACATGATTCCTGGATCCAAAGCCCTGAGTGGTTTTCTAGGTGTAGCTGGTGGACAGTGCCAGACCTCTTTTGGAAAGGATGAGGTCTTGCACCCTGAGATGTCCTGTGCGGGCTTGGTGTCATTTGACAGCTTGGCCAGGGAGAGACTAGTCAGACAATGTTCTGTTTCTGAGTGAAGTAACCTAAAGGTGATGTATCCCGTAGGAATTGATTACAGAATGAGTACAGCTTTCACCCTTGTCATTCCCTGCATTTACTGCTCACTGAAGTGACCCTGGAGTGCTTCTTTATGTTGCATGAATGTTGGCCATGTTTATAGTATTCATTAAACTGCTTAAGTGGCTACTTCTGGGCAATAGGGACCTGCAAACCCAAACCCTTGGCCGTGGCTGTCCTCCGTCATGTTTGTAGACTGACTGAGTGAAGTGCTTTCTGGAGATGTTCTCTTCATTACTGTTACCAAGATTTTACTCACGCAAGTTAATATCTTGTTACCCAGAGATTCTATTCTGCTTCTTTACACTCAGCTTTTCACTTGAGTGCTGTCTCCTATTCCACTTCCTAATTAAGTTTAACAAAATTGTTTTTCATTAAGCTCTTTTCTGTCCATCTCATCCACTACTCTCTGTGTGACTTTGGTCCCTTTGAAGCTCACAGATCCAGAATCTTTAGGTTTTCTGCTTTTCTTGCCCATTACCTTTACCTTAAACCCAATCCAGAATTTCCAAAGAGATACTTATAATGCTCATCATCCATCTCTTTTCTAAATTTTTTTGATATAGACATGGAAAACTCCTTTTTCTTAGCTCCAACAGAAGCTTGGAAAGCTTATCATTGTTTACACAATTTAAATTGTTCAGCAAGGATTTTGTGATCATTAAGGTGCATTTAATTCATTTTTACAAGCTCTTTCAGCTACTTTCTATGTCTCAAGATATGCACACTTAAATCATTTTGATCCATTTTCACCATAACCACCTTATGTGAAAGGATGTGTCCTAAACAGAAAGTTTATCATAAAATCTCTATAGCAATGCATTTGTCTAAATTTGATTACTGTTACTCTGCTTTTATGAGGCAATGAGTTATGCTGATATCATGTGATGTGTATTGGCTTGCCTTTTATAACATTTAAATTATTGCTGTCTTATGTCACTGTGTCTGCTGGTTTCTGCCGTGAATGATTCAAGTGAATTTCTGTAGGCTCTTTTGATTTCTGTAGGCTCTTTCCATATGATTATGGTGGAGTAATTTGACTGTTTCCCATATTTGGCATTCAGCTTTATCTTCATGACCTTTGGACATCTGCATTCATCTTTAATTTACTGACTTTAACAAGGAATCGTTATCCTTTGATAAATGGAAAAACCACTATCACTTATCATAAATAGAGGTATAGGAAATTATCATACAAAAAAGAGAGTCAAGTCCTACATATTCTTGCTTGAGTAAATCTGTGAGCTTGAAGTTTATTCTGCTTTTGTTCAAACAGGAGATTAACAAATGTTAGACAAGCAGTAAATGCCCTACCAATACACTGAAGCCTTTTCCCCTCTCACTAAATCAGAACGATTGTAAGAAGACTAGCGCAAATGATATCTTCGTTGAGGGAATCAGTGTAATTGAGGATACAAGTCTGCACCAACTGTGTTGTTCAAAACTTGCCGCCTCCCACAGTTTCACTGTGTAAATGGTCGGCTCTTCTCTGTCAGGGAATTTTCTGCCCATGATGTAATTTGATTATGTATCATAAAAGCCAAGGTCATTTGTTTAGAGCAGCACTGAGTCATCTGTTCCGTGCTTAATGTTCAGAAGGGTGCCCCAGGCGTGCTTCAGGAGAAGCTCTTGACATCCTGTAAAATGTGGTAAAAGCCTGTCCGTCATTAGGATAGTGTAAAACATGAGCAGTAGGAACCTGGGATTAGAAACTCAGAGACCTCTGACATCCCCCTGGTTTTCCCATTCTGAGGGCCTGTGAGACCCCGGACAAGTCACTAGTCACTTGATTTCATCTCCACCCCCACAACCCCCAGTCCCTAAGTTCCACAGCCGAGGCAAGATGGACTTGGACGTGCGTGTAGGTTCTGACGTTCATGCTTCTGCTCTTGTTCGCCTCTGATTCATATCTGAGTGGAGCTATAATCATCTTTCTAAAGAGCAAATCTAACATTGCTCCTCTGCTTAAAACTCATCAGTGGTCCTTATGGCTCCCAATATAAAGCCCTTGTCAGTCCCATGAGAGAGTTTGGAGTGTGGTCGGACGCTTTTTACCTACTTAGTCTCATCTCTCACAGCTGTGTAAGTGTGAGATTATCTTTTACCCCATACTGCACACACTTACCTGCTTTTGGGCCTTTGCACCATACTGGCCTCTTTGTGGAAATTCCCCTTCCCTCTCTTCCACTTTATACTTGACTAATCACTGCTTCTCTTTCAGGTCTCAGCCTGATAATTTCTTAGGTACCCTTCCCTCATTTGGTATGGGTTAAATGCCATTCCATGTGCAATGAAAACTGCCCATAGTGCTTCTCTTAAGTATGGGGCTTGGCCCACTGCACTGCTTGTTGGTTTATTTCCCTGTTGGTACCCCCCAGTGTGGGTATAAAGAAAGGGACTCTGTTTTGCTCTTCATTGTTTCCCTAATGCCTGTTCCTTAGTGGGTATTCAGTAGACATTTGTTGAATGAATACATCCTTCCTGTTTCTCTTCTATTTATCCATATTTATGTATGTTTAAAAGGGGTTATCTTGTATATGTATTTTTTTTGTTTGTTTTTTTTGCGGTACGCGGGCCTCTCACTGTTGTGGCCTCTCCCGTTGTGGAGCACAGGCTCCGGACGCGCAGGCTCAGCGGCCATGGCTCACGGGCCCAGCTGCTCCGTGGCATGTGGGATCTTCCCGGACCGGGGCACGAACCCGTGGCCCCTGCCTCGGCAGGCGGGCTCTCAACCACTGCGCCACCAGGGAAGCCCTGTGTATGTATTTTTTACTTTATTTCTGCTTAAAGATACATCACATATTTTGAGTTAATTTAGAAGTTGAATTAAAACATGCTCTTATAAAATTGTAAATTTGTAAATTTAAAATAAACTTCCTTAATTATAAAAATGGCTAGCATGGTTGTTAACTCATTAATTACCCAAACCAACCCCATAAGGGCATTATTATCCCCATTTCACAGATGAGGAAACTGAAGCACAGAGTGGTTAAGTAAATTGCCCAAGATTACGCAGCTTTGGTGGCAGAGTTAGGATTTTCGTCCAGACTGGCTAGTTTCAGAGCTGATAACTGCCAATAATTCTCAACTACGCGTCCTATTCCAGCCTTAAATGTCAGACTAAGAAATATCTGAAAGGGTTTAGTAGTCAGTAAGATAAAGATGAACGTCTTAATAGAAAAATTAGAAAAGAATATGGAAAGGCAATTCAGCTTTCCCTTGTTATCCACAGGGGATTGGTTCCAGGACCTCCGCGGATACCAGAATCCATGGTTGCTCAAGTCCCTTTTATATGAAATGGTGCAGTACAGTTGGCCCTCTGTGTCTTCAGGTTCCGCATCTGGGGTTACAGAGGGCTGACGTTATAGGAAAGGACTAGCAAGTGGCCAGGATACAAATATAAAAATCATGGAAATCAAACAGCAATATATGACATTTCTCATTATTTACATCGGCGTGGATTAAAGGCATGATAACATTCTGAGTCAGCAAAGGTTAGTATGTGGGCTCTTGTTTGATGGTGGGAGTGTAGATGTCAGCAGTTTTCTTCCTTGTAACTCTGCTTTTAGGACTCTATTTACAGAAAATAAATGTATGAGCTTGCAAAACTTGTGTACACAGTTGTTCATTTTAGTAGTTACTGTAGTGAAAAGTTGTAAAGAACCTAAATGTCAAATGATAGGGGATAGGGAGGTAAATCGTGGTATGTCTGTATCGTGGAATATCTATAGCTATTTTGTCCATAGGGGAGGATTTATCAGTGCAGGGAAGTATTCACGATGATTGCTAAGTGAAAAGAACAGGTCATAAAACAGATATGCAGTAGGCCTAATAAAGGGTAAAGAGCTACAGTAGTAGGTAAAATACACTGAGCATTTATATGTCAGGCACTTTGCTATAAGATCATTTTAAAAATTAACATGTAAACAGTGGTTTTTCCTGGTCAGTTGGGCTTATGGATGAGCAGTCTGTGTTTCTGCATTTCTTCATCTTTTGTAATTAAATTTTATCTATCACTAAATTTTCTTTCCACTCCATCATCCTCACTTCTTATTCCCATCCCCACTTCCTCAGGTTAAATTGAAAACAAGGAATAGAAGAATCTTGCAAGCCATCTCTGGGATTGCGAGCAAACCCCATTTCCAGCGAAGTTCTAGAACTGTCAGTCAATGTAGGTTTGCTCCTTTAGGCGTTCGGCTTAACAGCATTAGAACACCTACCTCGCCCTCCATAGAGCCCTGAATTAAATTGTGCTGCTTGGGTTCTTTCTGAATGCGTGGCTGCTTTTCCTGTTTTCTTCAAGAACTGTAGAGGCCTCATGAATAAGAATACTGCGAATGACTTATGCTGCCATTTCTCTTGAGTGATGTTTTTTTCTTCCAGATCCCTAGTCTTATTCTTAGGAAAGACAGTGTCATGGCTTTGACTCTGTTTTGCATAAAGGGAAAGAGGGTAGCTAGGACATGTATGGTATAAAAGAGTGCTTCTGCAAGATGCTCTCTGTCATTTGGTGCATACTGTCCAGCCTCATTCTTCAGCCCCTGTTCCAGGAGTCTCCTGGGCATCTGTCACTTCTTAGCTTCTCAGCAAAAGGCCCGTAGGCAGTGCATCCCAGCAAAGAAGAATGAAGCATGGTGGAGACTCTCTAACAAGATAGGAGACATTCCAAGTGATTGCCTTTGAACATGAATGCAGAATTCTGTTAACAGCCTCTCGTGGGCTTCCTTCTATTGAGGATAGAAAATGCAGAGTTTAGGGCATAAATAGAAAAATTATACCTTCTTTGCACCCCAAGCAAAATAGAACAGAATGGAAGAACCATGACCAGGAAACACAGCCTCAGTCATGAGATGGGCCGGCCACCTTCAGCTTCCTCCCAAAGAGGACACGTCTGGCGGGATCAACCCGAGCACTGAGGGTGGCTGCGGGTTGGGTACCAGTGTGCCTTTATGGATAGTTCGGCTTTCTCTGGGACCTGGCACTCTTTAATGGCTTCAGTAAAAAGTGCTTCAAGCTCTCAAGACGAATAGGCTGTGAAGTCATTTCTGGATTAAAGCTTGTTTTTCCAGTCTTTGCAGAATCGCTTTAAATTTCTGGAGCCAATATTTGTTTGTAAGTTGAGAAATAGGAGTTGAAGACTCTGCCTCAAGAAATTTGTTTTCCAGCATAGTAATCCTGCATATACTAAATGGATGCTTTTACTTGCTGCAGAACTTCAGATTTTGGTCCTCTTAAGTGTTTTGAGACTTGAATGTTCAAATATATCCCTGAGAAAGAGTGATTTTTGAATTAAGGTATATGTAGCATGATAGAACTTTGTTACCTATGCATTCTGGTCTGTGCCCTTCTTAGGTGGTTCTCTGAAGAGTGGAAGAGTTTTGCAGGACATTTCTCTCATAATTGGGCATTACTGGTGGAAGGTGGTGTGTGAGTCTATTTGATTTGTAAGTTTTTTAGAGCAGGTTATTAAAATATGCTTTAAAAGCTATTCAGTGAATTATCTTGATTTAAAAACTATCTCCATGCAAGATAGATTCTTATTTGTATCAGTATTTTAGTCTCTTTTTGTTCCTGAATGGACCGTTGGAGTCCTGAAGTCTTGGTTATGGAGTACCCGTGGACTGGGAAAAGGTGTGCAATTCCGTTCCTGTACATTAAATTACTACACTTTTTCGTTATACTTCTGAAGATGCTTTCCCTTTGCCTCATGCTTCATTTAGTAGTGATTCTCACCCCAGCCTACCATCTCTGCAGGTAGTTTAAGGCCACTTACACTGATGCAGTGGTTCCCAAACCTGGGTGTGCATCAGTCACACTTGGTTCCTACTGCATGGGAGTCTGAAATAGATGTGAGGAGGGGCACAGACATCGCCGTTAGAAAACTCAAAACCCCTAAAACAGCTCCTCAGCTTTAGGGACTGCTGTCCAAAGAATCTTCTATTAATACAACAAGGGGGAGAGATACCTACCAAGACCAAATAAGTCTGAGAAATATTGGAGACCAGGTTAAGCATGTTTCTGTACTGCAGGGCTTTGCTGAGCCTAACCATCACAAAATGTTCAGAGTCCTTAAAGCAGGGCTTGACTACGTACAGTTGATTTACTATTCCTCCTGCCTGTTTCCTCCCCGCTCCCCTTCTATCCTTCTTTTCCTTTTTTCCCTCATTCATTTCTCTTTTTTTAAAAAATTAATTCATTCATTCGTTTTGGGCTGGTTGGGTCTTCGTTGCTGTGCGCGGGCTCTCTCTGCTTGTGGCGAGCAGGGGCTACTCTTCGTTGTGGTGCGAGGGCTTCTCACTGCGGTGGCTTCTCTTGTTGCAGAGCACGGGCTCTTGGTGCGTGGGCTTCAGTAGTTGTGGCTCACGGGCTCTAGAGCGCAGGCTCAGTAGTTGTGGCGCACGGGCTTAGTTGCCCCGCGGCATGTGGGATCTTCCCGGACCAGGGCTCAAACCCATGTCCCCTTCATTGGCAGGTGGATTCTTAACCACTGCACCACTAGCGAAGTCCCCATTTCTCTTTTTTTAAAAAAAAAAAGTTAAAGGAAGATTTGTTGTAGACTACCCATATATAAAATAATGGTTCTCCTTCAAAAGTTCTTAAAGTTTGGTTTTGATATGTGTTTCTTTAAGTGGAAGCATCATCTATATTTTGAAATAAATGTTAGGGTCTTTTGAATAACCCCTTCTGCCAGATGAAGGTTCTTTATTCAGTATGTCAGTTAATTAGATCATCATGATTTGTCTCTTCAGTAACTACTCAGATACTTGATTTTCTAACATCCACCTCAGGAAACTCACATTAACTTTTCCCTTTTTGTTGATGAACGTGGAGTGACAGCTTAACATTTTGTAGTGTGTATGTACTGATTTTACTATTCTAACACCTCTCTAAGGAGAAGGCATGTTGATACTTAACCATTTAACATATGAGAAAATGGAGTCTGAGTACCTTGCCTATAGTTTCTGCAGAAGCGATGGTATTATGAGAGTCTGGGCCAAACTTGTTTTGCATCCTTCTTGCCAATCAGCAGGCTGTTTGTGCCTAAACCACTGCCTGCACTGCCTGATGTGTTCATGGCAGCTGTGAGGGATTGGAAGGGAGAGAAGCAACGCAGGAGTGTGATGTTCTTAAGAGACTGCAAGAGGCAAGGGCTGTAGATGGCTTGCCCTTGCCGAAAAAGCCATTTGCAAATACAGAAACTCATTCCCTTCTCACATTAGAAAGAACTTAAAAATATGCAGTCGTAGGTTTTTCAGGAAGGTTATGAGGATTGAGGAGTAAGCATTCAAAGATTTTTTGGTAACATTGTGTATTATTTACTTATTTATTTTCCTAAGAATAATAAAGCACGGTGCTGTTGAGTTGCAAATATGGCAGTACAAAGGCCTTTAGCCTCTAAGCTTTGTGATCTTGATTTGATATTGTTTGTATATTCAATATATTTAATACACGGGAGCTGTCTTTTCATGGTTGATAATTCATGTCCTTTGGATGAGTGAAATTGCAGAACTGGGACTCCTCTGTGGGAAATAGACTTTATCTAGTTCCTACTCCCATTTGGCTTTATAGGTCCTTGATCACAATGACATTTCTACATTGTACAGTCTCACATTTGTATCAAGGTTGCTAATCATGTAGAATTTTCTTTTTTAAAAAATAAATTTATTTATTTTCGGCTGTGTTGGATCTTCGTTGCTGCATGCGGGCTTTCTCTAGTTGCTGAGAGCGGGGGCTACTCTTCGTTGCGGTGCGCGGGCTTCTCATTGCGGTGGCTTCTTTTGTTGCAGAGCACGGGCTTTAGGCGCGCGGGCTGCAGTAGTTGTGGCGCACAGGCTTAGTTGCTCCGCAGCAGGTGGGATCTTCCCAGACCAGGGCTTGAACCCGTGTTCCCCGCATTGGCAGGCGGATTCCCAACCACTGCGCCACCAGGGAAGTCCTAGAATTTTCTTTTCTGATGCCAAACCTCTCCCGTCAAACGTTGGCAGTTGTTGTAATGTCGGGTTTTTTTCTTTTTTTTTTTTCTGGCCGCGCCCTGTGGCATGTGGGATCTCATTTCCCTGGCCAGGGATCAAACCTGCACCCCCTGCAGTGGAAGTATGGAGTCTTAACCACTGGACCGCCAGGGAAGTCCCTGTAATGTCCATTTTGAAATGCTGTGGAAGTCCCTCAGTCCACTGCTCACCCTCCCTCACCCCCCACCATCGTGGTTTAAGCTGTGACCCAGCATCTCTCCTGCCTCCAGTCAGGTCACATTTTAGCCAGAGGGATCCAAAGCTGACTATATCTTTGACACTTACGTGCTTAAAACCTTTCGATGGCTTCTGGTTGCACGGACTAAAATCCTAAATCACGAGCTGCAAGGGCCTGCCTGATCTGACCCTTGCCTCTCCACCCTGATTTAGTGCCAGGTTTCCGCTCGCACTGTGCTCTGCGCATCCACCTGTCTTACAAATAGTAGGCGTTAAATCGGTTACCTGCCAGGTTCTGTGCTAAGTTCTGAGTGTAGGGAGGTGAATAAAATGCTCGCTCCCGGCCTTCATGGAACTGGCAGCGTAGTGCGGGAGATAGACCAATCATCCTGCCAATGTATGGTTAGCCATTGTCACACATGCAACAAAGAGATGCTAGGGTGCTGTGACGTGAGGTCATACTTGACGTTGTGTTGTGGAGAGAGACCACGCTCCCTTCACACCTAGGAAGGTTCAGGGTGCTTATCAGGGGCAGCAGGGGAAGCTCTTACCAGCAGAGACAATTCCAAATGTGAGAAAGGGACCATTATTTGCACATAAAGAGCAGATGATGGTTTCAGAGATACCTGCATATGTTAATTCGGAAAGGATAGCCTTGAGGATAGATACCACTTCTTGTATTTTACTGAAGCTAGGATCTTGGAACACCTCTAGCTGGAGTAGTTTCTGTTGAATAAGTAAGATTGTATGATCTGATTTACAGCAATAGCTTTCTTATCAAAGACCATATCTCTGGCTTTTCAGAGTGGATGATCATAGAGGGTCTCTCTGAGGATGGGAATTTAAACTGAGAAGAAACCAGCCCTTTGTGAAGTTGCCAGTAGAACAGGCAGATGTGGGACTCTGCAGCCAGGCCTTTGTGGCTGGATTGTGTGTGCCTGTCCTCCCCTCACCCGGGGGACACTTCAGTCCTACTCATCCTTTAGCCCTTAATGCAAATGTTACTTCTTGGAAGCCCCTTCTTGGATCTGATAGATTAGATGAGGTTCCCCTTTAATCCGTTTACTGTGGTTTGATACTGTGCATTAATATTGTGGCCATTTGATTAAATGTTTATCTCCTTCACTGGTCTCTAAATTCCTGAAGGTAGGGATCAAGTTTCTCTTTGCTTACTTTTGGGGATGATGATAAGGATAAGTAACATAAAAATAGTGCTTACCATTTAGCTTAACCCCATAAAAAACCTATGGGGTAGGTACTATTACACCCATTTTACTGATGAGGAAACTGAGGCACAGAGAAGTTAAGTGTCTTTTCCGAAGTAAGGCAGCTATTCAGTGAAATAAGTCAGACAGAGAAAGACAAATACTGTATAATATCACTTATATATGGAATCTAAAAAATAAAACAAACTAGTGAATATAACAAAAAACAAACAGACTCACAGATATAGAGAACAGACTAGTGGTTACCAGTGGGGAGAGGGAAGGAGTGAGAGGCAAGATAAGGGTAGACGATTAAGAGGTACAAACTACTATGTATGAAATAAATAAGAGCTCCATCAAAAAACAATCCAATTAAAAAATGAGTGGAAGACCTAAATAGACATTTCACCAAAGAAGACATACAGATGGCCAAGAGGCACATGAAAAGCTGCTCAACATCACTAATTATTAGAGAAATGCAAATCAAAACTACAGTGCGGTTATCACTTTACACTGGTCAGAATGGCCATTATCAAAAAATCTACAAACAATAAATGCTGGAGAGGGTGTGGTGAAAAGGGAACCCTCCTGCACTGTTGGTGGGAATGTAAATTGATACAGCCACTATGGAGAACAGTATGGAGGTTCCTTGAAAAACTAAAACCAGAACTATCATATGACCAAGCAATCCCACTACTGGGCATATAGCCTGAGAAAACCATAATGCAAAAAGAGTCATGTACCACAGTGTTCATTGAAGCACTATTTACAATAGCCAGGACATGGAAGCAACCTAAGAGTCCATCTACAGATGAATGCATAAAGAAGATGTGGCACATATATGCAATGGAATATTACTCAACCATAAAAAGAAATGAAATTGAGTTATTTGTAATGAGGTGGATGGACCTAGAGTCTGTCATACAGAATGAAGTAAGTCAGAAAGAGAAAAACAAATACCATATGCTAATGCATATATATATATATATATATATATGGAATCTAAAAAAAAATGGTACTGATGAACGTAGTGGCAGGGCAGGAATAAAGACGTAGACATAGAGAATGGACTTGAGAACACGGGGAGGGGGAAGGGTAAGCTGGGGCGAAGTGAGAGTGGCATGGACATATATACACTACCAAATGTAAAATAGATAGCTAGTGGGCAGCAGCAGCATAGCACAGTGAGATCAGCTTGGTGCTTTGCGACCTAGAGGGGTGGGATAGGGAGGGTGGGAGGGAGACGTGTGTATATGTGTACATATAGCTGATTCATTTTGTTGTACAAGAAGCAATTATACTCCAATAAAGATCTAGTGAAAAATTTAAAAAAATAAATAAGATACAAAGATATATAGTACAACATAGGGAATGCAGCCAGTATTTTATAATAACTATACATAAAATGTAACCTTTCAAAATTGTGAATCAGGGACTTCCTTTGTGGTCCCATGGTTAAGAATCTGTCTTGCAATGCAGGGGACGCCGATTTGATCCCTGGTCGGGGAACTAAGATCTCACCTGCTGCGGGGCAACTAATCCTGCATGCCACAACTAGAGAGCCTGAGTGCCGGAACTACAGAGCCTCCGTGCTCTGGAGCCTGCGCACCACAACGAAAAGCCTGTGCACCACAGTGAAAGATCCCACATGCCACAGCTAAGACCCAATGCAGGCAAAAAAAAAAAAAAAAAAAAAAAAAAAATTGTGAATCACTGGGCTATACACGTGAAACTTATATAATATTGTACATCAACAATGCCTCAGTAAAATAAATAAAAACAAAACAAAACAAAAGCAAACAAAAAACACAGTAACACAGCTGTTGATGGTGGAGGCAGAATTTGACCCTGGCAGTCCATCCTTTGGAAACTGGAGTAGACTTTAAATCAATCACTTAGCGTTTCATTTATTCAGTCAGTGGAGCAGAATAGAAGGTCCAGTGATAAGTAGTGCAGGTGTATTGTGGTAATTTGGTTTACAATAAAGGCAGCATTTCAGATCAGTAGAGAAAAGAATGAGTTGTTCAATAAATGATGTTTGGATAGTTATCTGTCCATTTGGAAAACTGGATCCTTTTATCACACTTTATACTGAAATGGATTTTAAGTGGTTGGAATGTATAAAGGTAAAAGAATATAAAGTAGTAAAAGGAAAATATGGGTTCTCTTGAACTGGAGAAAAACTTTCTGAACGTGATTGATAAGGTGCAGAGACCGTACAGTAAAGGTGGGCGATTTTTTGTTACATAAAAATGAAGAGCTTCTGAGTAGCAAAAGCGTCCTAAATATGGCTGTAATGACTAGTGGGATTAAGATATGCAGCATACAACTAAAGAATAAAATGGACAAAACCCAGCTTTGGCAGGTGTGTGGGGTCAGGGGTTACTCTCATGTCCTGCAGGTTCCTCCTTTTTGGGAGCCAGTTAGGCAATGTGTTGATATGTAAGTTCACTTTGATTAAGGCACTTCTTAGAATTTATCACAGATAAGAAAGTAGGAGGTGTGGTCAAAGAGAGATGTTCAGAATTCATCACTGTGTTAATGGTAGTGAAATATTGGTGTGGTCATCCAGTGGATTTCTGTGTGGCTAATGAAAATGACGTAATCTAGATTAATTCACGAGAACACCTTTCCTTTATATCATCGGGGCCAGGGGGTGGATTTTAGCAAGATGTGTATAGTGTGAACCTATATGTAAAATTGTAGGCAGGGCCTGTATCCGAACATGTGGCTGGGTGCATGTCTGGAATAAGGTTCACAATGTTAATAATTATCTCTAGATATGTCTTTTAAAAGTTTTCTCTTTCTTAAATTTTTTTGGATGTTATTTCTTTCAAAGGTATATGCTCATTGTTCGTATTTTGTTTTTAATAATAACAAAACTATCCGGAAATGAGAATAAATATCTAAGGTGTATTTTTTTCCAATCTGAACAATTTTCCAGTTTATGAAATAAAAAAATTAAGACTTTTTTTATCCTTTTGTAAATATTTAAATTCTTTTAAAATTTTTATAATTTAAAGAATTTTTATGGAAGTATAGTTTATTTACAGTGTTGTGTTAGTTTCAGGTGTACAGCAAAGTGATTCAATTTTATATATATACATATATATACACACATATATATGTATATATATATATATATATTCTTTTTAGATTCTTTTCCCTTATAGGTTATTGCAAAATATTGAGTATAGTTCCCTCTGCTATACAGTAGGTCCTTGTTGGTTATGTATTTTATATACAGTAGTGTGTATATGTTAATCCCAAACTCCTAATTTATCCCTCCCCTCCTTTCCCCTTTGGTAACCACAGTATTTAAATTCTTATGACACTTATTTTTGGCTCCTATAAATGCTATTCCCACTTTTGTTCTTCCTAGCCAGTATATTAGGGATGTTTGAAGTATTCAGGGTACTGAACAGAAGGTCAAACCCAAGGAAGGAAATGGGGTTCAGAAGCATTTTCATTAAAATTGCATGAATACTGAAGTTTATTCCACAGCACAAAGCCTTTCTGCATGAGCTGGATCAATGTTTAATGGAAACAGCCTTTTAAGCATTCTTAAACTCTCTGTTCTTCAACTCTCTGTTTTTAATTAAACATACTATGTTCTTTAGCCTTAAAAGATGGAGTAACTAACACAAAGGAAGGGAAAAAAAGCATCAGCGTCAAAGATAGGAGTATAATGTTGAAGGGAGAATTTCAAATAAAGCACCCACACACACAGCTCCTTCAGAGATAATATCAAACAGCACAGCTCGTTCAGATTCTGATCTTTTTTTCAGTTAGATCTTCAGAGAACAGTCAAATAAAGCATTAATTATGTAGCAGCCCTACACACACTGTAGACAGGGATAATCTCGCTGCATAATTTTGCTAATGATACATCTATAGGATACTATTTCTATCCTAATATAAGATATCTGTTCTTTAGTGACTAGGGGTAGGCTTATTTTAGAACCACAAGCAGCATTTGATATTCAACACTCTATCTGCTTCAATGGCTATATGTACCACTATTTTGGATTTTGTGGGGAATGGACTTCTAAGAATGGTTTTAAGATAATCTGCAATGTGTGGACAAATTGGGGATTTTGAAAATAATTTTTACTCATTGTCCTAGGTGAGGAAGATTGGAAGGCAGAGCATAGGGAAGGATGGGATAAATTGTCTACACAGGTGAAAAATGCCACGTGAATTTAGGGTTTAGGGTTTAGGATATGGAGATTGTAATACGTTGATGGAGCTGCAGTAGGTAACAGATCTCTACAAATTTTTTTGTTTTTCGTTAGCTCTATGATAAAACACTGTGATTTTTTTCCCCCTTTAACCAGTGTGTTCCTCAGCCTTCTAAACCATTGTATGCACGCATCACCCGAGCTTTTCTTTTTCTTGGATGCCTTCTGCGTGTTGTCGTATCTTCATCTTTATCACACCACTTGGCATCTTCATCCCATTTAGGTCCTGTTTGGTGGTTTTTGTTGTTGTTGTTTGGTTGGTGAAGCTCCTGTTGTCTTAAGTGAGATCATACTCTTTACTCTGAACCAGTCTGTTACCAAAGGACATATAGCAAAATGGGTGAAAGGTGGAAAAAATAAACACAGGGCTTAATATTCAGAGGATTTTTTTTTTTTTTTTTTTTTTTTTCAGTACGCGGGCCTCTCACTGCTGCAGCCTCTCCCGTCACGGAGCACAGGCTCAGCGGCCATGGCTCACGGGCCCAGCCGCTCCGCGGCATGTGGGATCTTCCCGGACCGGGGCACGAACCCATGTCTCCTGCATTAGCAGGCGGACTCTGAACCACTGCGCCCCGAGGGAAGCCCTCAGAGGATATTTTTGGAGCTCTCTGCTTTCCATGAAATGGTCGAGTGTAATTAATGGCTCATGTTTCAGTCTTTGGCCAGCTGTTTTTCTTTAACGGATGAAATGCTGATTTTTTTTTTTCTTTTTTTGGCGGTACGCAGGCCTCTCACTGTTGTGGCTTCTCCCGTTGCTGAGCACAGGCTCCGGACGCGCAGGCTCAGTGGCCGTGGCTCACGGGCCCAGCCGCTCCGCGGCATGTGGGATCCTCCCAGACCGGGGGCACGAACCCGTGTCCCCTGCATCGGCAGGCAGACTCCCAACCACTGCGCCACCAGGGAAGCCCCGAAATGCTGATTTTTAACTGCATGTGTGCGCTTGTGTGTATGTCTGTGTGTGTGTCTGTGTGTGTATTTGGTTCTCCAGGTTCATGGAAAGGAGTGTGGTTATTTTGTCTAATGGCTATGTGGATAGTATTTCCTTTTATCTCTTGTAAAGTATCCTTTTTAGTTGTTACAGAAATGTCTTTTTCCTACAGTAGCTTCAGAAAAGGTGAAGTGGTATATAAAAATAAACCATGACAGTGAGTAAATTAAAAAAAAAAAATTAGGTATAGAGGAGAAACCCAGTGAGTGGTTAAATGACATTGTTAATTTTCAGTTTCTCTAGAATGCTTAGGTACAGCCAGAAGTAATTTTTTTAGATCATTTGAGTTTATTTGGTGACTGTTGAATCCTCAGAATTTGGATGTGGTCATTGCAGGAGAGAGTCTCATTGTGGGAATCCAGAGTAGGTTTGATTCTGTGAAATAGTTACAAGTAATTCTAGTTCTAGTAGTTACAAAAGAGAAATGGTCAAGCTTGGGAATCATGAATTGTATTTTTAAGCTGGGGATTTTACAGATCATTTGACATAAGTGAAACTGAAACCTCACCATTTTAAGGGCATTTGAGAAAGCCTTCTGGCTTAACTTGATGAAACGTAACCCTTTCTTCCCAGATTCTCTTCCTCCTTTTGAAAACCAAACTGGCATTCTTCATATAAAGTGCTAAAAAATGCAGAACTCTGTTTATTGGTGGTAAGACTTAAAAGAGGAAAAGACTGAAGAATGACAATCAGATATCCTTGAATTCTCCTCTGGACATGAGGCAGAATGCTCTTGGTGTCCCAGCACCCTTTATCAGGATCAGGTTAGCTAGGGACAGAAATGATCTTAAATCATCGGACCATGACTTGAAGTGGGGCTGCTGGGCTCCTGTTTTTTTTTAAAAAAGCTCTTGCAATAACCTTTGAGTTTGCTCTCAGTGCATTGTCTAACAAGCCAGGTCTGTCCTGCCTCTCTTTTGCCCTGAGGCTTGGCTTCTTACACACTGCAGTAGTCCCTTGGTATCCCAGGGGGATTAGTTCCAGGACCCCGCTCAGATACCAAAATCCATGGATGCACAAGTCCCTTATGTAAAATGGCCTAGTACAGTTGGTTCTCCATATTCACAGGTTCTGCATCCGTGGATACGGAGGGCAAACTGCACCTCAGCCCACTTGTCTCCCCCAAGATGCATCGTCACATGTAAGGACATTTCTTTACTTTAGCTTATTTACCTCAAAAACCTACTCAGTGGTGTCGGTTTGATTGCTGTCATCTGAACTCTTAGTTTTACTTAGGTCGTTTGTGGTAAGTCACAGTTGAAGTCAATTAATTTTATGGCTGGGTTATGATGAAACATACAGAACTATCTCTGATTCAGTACATTTCATCCAAAACATTTTTGTGCGACTTTGGCTTCTCTCTTTCCAAGTGTTTTGTAGTGGCTTCTGCTGTAGAGGCCATCAGCTGCTTATCTCTTTCACCCTTGCCTCCAGGAGATTGACAGGTCTGATTACTGTCAGAAGGGTGGATCTCGCCCTCCAGGTGAGACTTGGCCCCTTGTATAGGGAGGAGTAGCCTGGTCTCGTAGGGACCTAGCAGTGTAAAAATAACAAATATTACTGATTTGAGAAAGAAGGATTACCAACGATGGTAGCAAGACAGTTGATTATGATATCTTCCTCTTTATTCGTCCATTTTTTGGGAAAATGGAGTGGGCACAGATAGGAAACACCTGTACCAGAATGGAAAATTTTCTTGTAAGAATAACAAAGGACTTCTATTATTGAATTTTTTTTTTTAATGTTTGAACTAACTGCAGGGTGTTCAACATAAAAAGAAATCCTACAGTTATTCTAGAAATTGATGTGCTGTCAGGAAAACTCTGCCTTAAATCCCCTTTGGAGTGCATTCGGATGCTTCTATTGTGGTATTTTTTTGGGAGATTATTTCCCTTGGGTAGCAAGTGTTTGTTTTATTTTTCAGTTATAGGCAAAGAGCCATATTAGTGATGGGGGCCTGGACCCCGTGATGGAGCAGTAGTGTGTGTGACTCTGATTCTTGAGATATGCTACACATGCTTGGGCCCGTGTTGAGAGCTTGGCTCAGTTCAGGAAGATTTGTTTATGAGAGATCTCCTGATTTGTTAAAATTTTTCTGAACATTATTTGAATCCATCCTGTTCATTAACACCCCAGAGTTACCTGTATAACCATGTTCATAGGAACATGAGTCACAAGAGCCAAAAGGTGGAAGCAGCCAAGTGTCCATTGACAAAGGAAGGGATGCACAAAATGTGGTATATCCATACAGTGCAATATCGTTCTGCCTTAAAGAGGAAGGAGTTCCTGTCACATGTTATACGATGATCCTTGGGGACATTATGCTAAGTGAAATAGGCCAGTCACAAAAAGACAAATACCGTACGATCCCACTTATACCTAGAGTAGTCAGATTCACTGAGACAGAAAGTAGAACGGTGGTTACCAGGGACTGGGGGGAGGTGGAATGGGGAGTTAGTGTTCAGTGGGTAGAGTTTCAGTTGGCGAAGATGAAAGTTCTGGGGATGGATGGTGGTGATGGTTGTACAACAGCGTAAATATACTTAAGGCCACTGAACTATGCACTTGAAAATGGTTAGTGTGGTAAATTTTATGCATATTTTATCACAATTTTAAAAAATGCAGAGTGGATCATTCTGCTTTGTTTTGGCTTCGGGGCACAGTGGGGTGTGGCTCTCCCCATCCTATGATTTTTGATGGAAACTGTCAGCTGGAAAGGACCTTAGACTTCCTCAGCTCTGACACTCATTTTGCAGGTGAGAAAGCCGGCTCTCAAGTGAGGAGATTTACCCACTTCATTGGTGGGCATAGTCCTCCAAGCTACGGCTCACCCACTTTTCTGTGGAGGCAGTATAGAGAATATTAAGAGGCTGGCTGTGGGGTCCTAGTACTGGGCTTCACTCTGCCTCTGCTACTTAACTCAAATTCACACAGATGGTTCAATTCTCCTATCCTGATTCTGAATCTATCAAGTGGAAAACATAGTAGTATCCCATGAGGTTGTCATGAGCTGATCCATATTAGCACTTAGCATAGTGTTTTTCCATACAGTAGGTGACAAATGAATGTTAGCTGTTTAAAACCTAGTGGTCCATGGGTTAGGACTTGGTGCTTTCACTGCTGGGGCCCGGGTTTGATCCCTGGTCAGGGAACTACAAGCCCACAAGCTGCACAGTGTGGCCAAAAAAAAAAAAATTATTGTTCTTGTCTTGTTGCTGTTAATAGCTTCTGCAAGGAGGATTTGGAGACCAAGGTGCTGGGATCGAGGCTCAGCGGTAATTACATCTTAGTTCTCTGTCCTGAGCTGAACTGCTCAGCGTGTCCTTGTTAACCGGTGTGTGAGCGCGGCAGAGGAAATGCCTGTCGTGGTGTGTCTGTGAAGGAAGCAGTGCGGAGCCTGACAGAGCTTGGTTAATGGTTATGAGCTGGGTCAGTTGTCGCGGTTCAGCGGAGGTCGCCGCAGGCGGCAGGCCTCGCAGCTGCAGCTCTGCAGCCCTGCAGCCGTGGTCGTCAAGAGCAGTGCTGAGAGTAGACGTGCTCGGCTCTCGTCAAGGCCCGAGGCTGCAGGTGTGTTCTCGTGGGCCTGTTTTCCGGGGCCTCCTGAGGGAGGGCTCCTGGACTCCTCTGGGTCGGGTATCCCTAGCAGTTGGCCCGAGGTAGGCCTGCAGGTAGGACTTGGCTTAGTTCAGGGCAGGGCAGAGGTGTTAAGTGTTTTCTCACAAGTACTTCTGTTTCTGATCCAGATGCTAGGCACCCCTCACTACCGACTCATTGTCTTGTCAGCTCTTTTTTAGCTCTTCCACCAGTTTATGGTGGAAGACTTCATCCAAAATTAAGCTTACCAGGGAGGTCGTTTGTGCTCAAGGCAAATTCATGTAACAAATAGGTATGGAGCGCCTGTGTGCCTAGCCGGGGGTAAGAGGCTGGAGCTACAAAGAGAAATGAAATGATCTTGCCCTGGAGGGTGTCAGCACTCTACAGTCAGTATACAGTCCTCACCCCTGAGACCTGAGAAGAACTGGGTAGAGATGTTCATCTTAGCCCAGATAGCATCTCGGTGAGGAGAGTTGGGGCCAACATTGCAGTCTTACCATGTATTACTTAAGTGTGTGTGTGAGTTTGTGTTCAGTGTATATATAAACATTCATGTTTAGGTGAAATATATATGGTAAACTTCCTATCAAAAAATTCATGGTGTGAGATTTGTCATAGTCTCTGACATTCCTAGTTAAAGAATCTCCTAATATTGTAGACCTCCAAACCGGATGAATCCTGAATGACTTTAAAACTCCGGTGCCAGAGTGGACAGAGGACGTGGCTTCCTGTCCGGGTGCATGCACACTCACCCAGATCAGGGTCAGGCAGTAAGTCAACTAATTATTTTATCTGCTCTAAAATTTCTGCACTTGTCCACGAGATCACTGTCACTAATGGCTTATTCTTTCTTTCAGTAGTCTAATCCAGTGGTTCTCAACCCTCACTGCTGGGTTAGCATCACTTGGGTTAGCTTTAAAAAAAATGCTCAGACCCCAACCTTCCCCAGACCAATTAAACTCAGGTGATATCACCGTGCAGCCTGAGTTGAGAACTGTTAGCCTACCGTTTACTTGAATAGCATCTCCTTTCCCTTCTGATGTAAGACATGCTAGTCTTCTTGCTTTAATGGCATGGCTATGCCAGTTGGGTTTTTTCTTCTTAGCCATCCTAGAGGTTTTTTTTTTTCTTTTAATAAATTTATTTATTTATGGCTGTGTTGGGTCTTTGTTGCTGCACACGGGCTTTTCTCTAGTTGTGGCGAGCGGGGGCTACTCTTCGTTGCGGTGCGCAGGCTTCTCATTGTGGTGGCTTCTCTTGTTGCGGATCATGGGCTTCTAGGCACGCGGGCTTCAGTAATTGCGGCACCTGGGCTTCAGTAGTTGTGGCACGTGGGCTTCACTAGTTGTGGCACGTGAACTCAGTAGTTATGGCTCAGGCTCTAGAGCGCAGGCTCAGCAGTTGTGGCGCACGGGCTTAGTTGCTCTGTGGCATGTGGGATCTTCCCGGACCAGGGCTCGAACCCGCATCCCCTGCATTGGCAGGCAGATTCTTAACCACTGCACCACCAGGGAAGTCCCATCCTAGAGGTTTGATATAGGAAACAAAAAGCTAAAATTAGTTTAAGAAGTTTATGTCAGATTTAATTGATGCTCTCTAGTGAAGGGAAAGCTTGATATTTTCCTGAAGTCTGCGCTGCCTAACGTTTTCTGTTTGACGTTTTACTTTCTCTCCTTTAGGTGAGTAAAGAAGGACTTTAGTGTTCCCTGTTCTCTGTCCGTCAATGCTGAAAGCTACCACAACGGATAAGTAAAAGTATGGAACTCGAGATGTATTTTGACCAGCTTCACTTCTTGTCTAGGCAGCTTCTTCTCTGGTTGTGAAATGGCAAATTAGAGTGTCAGCAGTTGAAAACGGGGCCTTGCTGTGATTTCCCATGAGTTCATGTGAAAGATGGGAGCACCCCACAAGCACGCTGAGCTTCAGAGGAGCATGTTCATTAGCTGTTGCCCTTTCTTCCTTATCTTCTTATAGATATAGAGGAAGAGAGTTTGTGTGCCAGGGAAAGGACTACATTACTATGGCTCTTTGAAACAATGACACGTTTAGCTGAAGGATTAAGTGAAATAAATCATATAAGGCCTTTTCCAAAGTAGTTTTTACAGGCTTACTATTCATAGTCCGTATATATTTACATCATATTCTGGGATGTGCATAATATGACCTGCTTCTTCAAAATCTGAATGGATAAAACTTCTAGCAGCCTCCAAGAATAGTCTGTTGTTTGTTTCAGCCCATAACAGAATTGCCTGTATTGAAATTACATGAAAATAATTGTGTGAAACACGATACCACCACAAACTGATTATTCAGACTCATGGATTAAATGAGTTTATTATTATTAACAATTTTATTATTAACAGTTTATTTTGTTTTATTATTTATTGAATACTTTTCTGTCCCAAATATCTGTGTTCAGTGCTGGACGTATTGATGATGTGAAATTTTTTTACCCTGAAGAAATTCAGGATTTTTCTTTCCCCTCAGCTCACCTGTTGAAATTAAAACAGAATCCTGGTGTTTGGGGGGCTGAGTTGCACTTGTATATCAACAACTGAGGAAATTATATATTTAGAAATAACACCTTTTTTGAATTTGGAAGCAGCCTTCTTTATGATCAGCCCTTATCAGAGAAACCTGTTAAAGGAAACGTTGGTAAACACATTAGGTTCTCTCTCACCCAGTTCTCATCCAGCCAGGTTGGAAGGAACAGTTATTTTTCTTTGACTCATCATTTATCAGGTGACATGACAATTTGTTGATGGATGAAGCACAGTGATATTTCAGCTGCTTTGACATTCCCTAGGAAAGCATTGTTTCCTGCAGTTTGAGATTTGCTCAAGTTTTCATGATTCTTCACTGTCTCTCCTTACATAAGACATTTTGAGACAGAAAATAAAATGACTCAAGGCTCAAAGCACAGGAGTTGTCATCTGGATCTGAGGTTAAAATTCAGTAACATAAATGTGGAAATACAGTTTAACCAATCCTTTTTACTTCTAGTGAATATAAGACACTTACAATCCCATAATTCATAATAATTTCAAAAATAACAACTTTTTAGTAAATTAGCTCTGTTTTGGTGGATGGAGATCTAGGTGACCCACTGACACATAAAGGTGATCTGTTCTTTCACTATCCTTATCAATAATGGCGAACTGATGCAAGCGTCTTCTGCTTCTGCATCACACTGTTGGTGTCATGGGGGATGCAGAGCTGATGAAGATGTGGTCTTGCCCTCAGTGGGCTTTAGTCTAGCAGGTGACAGTGCTAGTAATCAACATTATCTAGCCCTTAATGAAAAATAATTCAAATAGCCTAGCGGCACCCCCTTTTATAGGTATGGCAGTGACATGCAGAGAGATGATAGCTGGCTCAAGATCACAGTTTATATGAGAGAGAATTAGAGTTTCCACCCAGGTAGTCGGGGATGTACAGCCCAAGAACCAAATAAGTAGTTTAGGTGAAATTTTTCTGGGATTTTGCAAAGGAGGATTGAGACTGAAGAGAAGAAGCAAAGATGCCCAACCTTGTGTTCAAGCAGATCCATTGAGAACTTTTTGGGTCATGGCCTTTGTACCTATGAAACTCTGACGGGTAGCGGGGGTTACAACTCGAATGCCTGCAGGAGTCTGGTGGGTAGAGGGAAGCCTGCCAGGCGGGGCTGTGGCGAGCTGGAGAGCCTCTCCATGGGGCAGCCTCGAGGTGCAGCTGTAGCCATGGGAAGGTGAGCTCTGTATGACTGCTCTTTAGAAGGGCAGCTAGTTAAAGGTCTGAAAAACACCTGTGGGCCATGACAAGTTTGTGAGTCTCTAGTGTGCAACGCTGGACATGTACTTGAAAGGCGGTTGGGGAGAATTTTTGAGAATGTGGGAAAAACACTTCGTTCTCTAAAACAAATTTATACAGATCACATTACAGAGCTATGGCTGAGCTCTGTGAGGCTGCCCCTGAGAAGGGCCTGGGCTCTCACTGGTGGATGGGAGGCTCTTGGAAGTCACAACAAGATGCACCACACTTGGGCTTCTCAAAGCGTCATTATGCTGCCCCGAGATCTCCAGGCCACTAGCAAGAGTACTTTCTGATGCAAGTGTACGGCTCAAGTACTTCTTCGCTAAGTTAGGATGGAGCCCTTGGTACCATTCAATCCGATTTTTCCTAATTTGGTCAGTGTGATATGCAGTGTTAACTCTCTGGGCCTGGATTTGGTTTGAGGCCCCACCTTATTGGAACTTGGCAACCGTGGACCAGTTCTGCCTTCTCAAGATTCCGCTTCCTCAGGGTACTGGAAGGATTAAATACCAAAATACACATAGGGCTCTGACATATGGTAAATGGTAGTTTCCTTTCTTTTCATCCTTTTCATTGATCACTTGATTTATGGAAGTGATATCAAATGAGCTTTTCTGATCAGTGATATCAAATGAGCTTTTCTGATCAGCCAAGGGCTCTGATGTTTTTAAATATTATTTTATTTTTTATTGAAGTATAGTTGATTGACAGTGTTGTGTTAATTTCTGCTGTACAACAAAGTGATTCAGTTATACATACATACATATATATACATTTTAAAAAATACTTGTTTTCATTATGGTTTATCACAGGATATTGAATATAGTTCGCTGTGCTCTACAGTAGGACCTTGTTGTTTATGCATTCTGTATATAAACGCTTACAGCTGCTCACCCCAACCTCTGGCTCCATGCCTCCCCCCACCCCCTCCCTCTTGGCAACCACCAGTCTTTTGAGGGCTCTGATTCTGTTTGCAGTCTGTTCTGGCTGACAGGCTGGCTTGGGCATTAGGAGACAAAGATGGGAGTGAAAGGCCTGTTTCTATTCTCAGGTTTTTGATTTAGGGTGAGAGACATGTAAAATCGGAAGTTTGATGGTGGGATTGGTTTCAGTGTTTGATGCCTTTGGAACGGCTACAATGACGTTAATGGGGTGAGTGCACCCTGCAGCGGGAACTGAGAATTTAGGGAGACCCTCGCAACTGTTAAAACATACACTTAAGGGGCTTCCCTGGTGGTGCAGTGGTTGAGAGTCCGCCTGCCGATGCAGGGGACATGGGTTCATGCCCCGGTCCGGGAAGATCCCACATGCCGCGGAGCGGCTGGGCCCGTGAGCCATGGCCACTGAGCCTGTGCGTCCGGAGCCTGTGCTCCGCAACGGGAGAGGCCACATCAGGGAGAGGCCCGCGTACTGCGGAAAAAAAACCCCACAAAAGCTTAGATTGTCTTCTGTAAGCTAGTTAGCTGATTCACTGGAGAACTGTAATAAAAATAGGGCAATGACCCCTTAAAATGAGGCCTTTTATTATGTTATAGGAACCCTTTCTTAAATGAATGATTTATATTTACTGATCCCTTTCTTTAGGTCGTAGGTTCCTTACACTAAAGTTAGTACAGTTAAAACATTACTGTCTGGATAAAGAAAAGTTGTTAATAATGCCAGGGTGTTAGATAAAACTCTCATTTCTCTTCAGTGAAGCATCTTGTTTTGAATCGGCAACTAATGTTTTCCCCCGTTTCTCTAAGACTGTACTGAATCATTATGACAAATTTCATTTTATGAAAGATGTGAATAACTTCTTTCGTTTTTGTTGTTTATGGTGTAGACATTATGTATGAATATAACTTGCAAATAGGAAGGTATGCTTTATTAGTCTTTTATTTCATAAAGTTTAACAATTATTTTGCTATAAAGAAATACACAGGTAAAGTAATTCCATCTGATTTTAAGACAGTCTTGCAATAAGTAAGTGGATGACTCGCTTTTTACAAGTCTTCTAAACTTGTTTTTGAAGCCGTTTTTAGAGAAATACATCATAAATATTTATTGGGTATTTTCATGATTATGAAAGCAAGATTAATTTTTTTTTTTGCGGTATTCAGGCCTCTCACTGTTGTGGCCTCTCCCGTTGTGGAGCACAGGCTCCGGACACGCAGACTCAGCGGCCATGGCTCACGGGCCCAGCCGCTCTGGGCATGTGGGATCTTCCCAGACCGGGGCACGAACCCGGGTCCCCTGCATCGGCAGGCGGACTCTCAACCACTGCGCCACCAGGGAAGCCCAGCAAGATTAATTTTTATGGGATAAATATGCATCCACAATAGACATATAGTACATTTTGGTTTCTTTTTTTTTATTTTTGCTTTTGGTTGAAATTTATCATGAAAACTAAAATATATTCTACAGTGAAACAAGTTTTCTCTTACCCTCAGGGCACAACAATTTCATAGAAAGGAAAGCTCATTTAGAACTTTATTGGCTTCAGTTCCACCTAGCTACAGCAAAATCAGAGACGTTGAATTTTCATGGCACCGCAGTGGTATGTTCGAGAGGCGCCTGAATGGAGTGTGGGACATTATACCTGAGACTCCATGACTGGTAACCATTATTAAGTTTGTGATCTCACACTGATATTCTCATAGGAAGCTGGTGGATCCCAAAGACATGGACTAAGGCTTTTAGTGCCTCTCAGAACATGTCTTGTTTCACTTTGGTCGTTGAAGCCTTTCTTCTCTGGGAATCGGTGCTGCCCTCGCTAAACCCCTTCGGAGGGATCAGAGGGGGCAGTGCTTTGGCCTCTGTCTGCAGTGCTCCCAGGAAGGGACAGCAGGAATTGCCCATCCCGAGTCTAACCAGCTTCTCTTGTCTTTCGGGTCCATCAGGGGAATTGGAACGAGAACTTGCCTATCTGAACAGTTTTCCCCATCATACAATAATATGATACTTTATGGTTCTTTAGGCTCTTTTTGCAAGCATTTTTTTATTTCACCCTGGAAACAGCTCTGTGAAGTCCTCATCTAGTGGTATTGGGTCCAGTTGTACATATGAGAAAGTTGTCTCGGAGGTGAGGGTGCTGGAGAAGGTCTTGCAGCAGTAGAGCTGGCAGAGAAGGCAAGCCCATGCCCCGTCTATGTGTAAAGAAGTCCAAGGGTTCAGCGGTGGAGTTGCCTCTCGTCCTGTCTGTACTACAGTACTATAGTACTGTGCCCGGGAAGGTCAGGGAGGAAGCACCATTCCTGGGATACTCCTTGGTGTGGCTTGTGGCTGGACTTGGGACAGTAACTCTTTTTTTTGGTTGTTTTTCTTTTTTTTTGCGGTACGCTGGCCTCTCACTGTTGTGGCCTCTCCCGTTGCAGAGCACAGGCTCCAGACGTGCAGGCTCAGTGGCCATGGCTCATGGGCCCAGTCACTCCGCGGCATGTGGGATCTTCCCAGACCGGGGCACGAACCCGTGTCCCCTGCACTGGCAGCCGGACTCTCAACCACTGCGCCACCAGGGAAGCCCTGGGACAGTAACTCTTGTCAGTGCTCAGTGCTTTAGGGTATGATGAGTCCATATATGTGATACAACCTCTGTGGTGTGAGAAGCACATGACCCTCTTAACATTGCCATACCTGAGAGCTTGCTAGAAATGCAGAATCTCAGGCTCCACCCCAGACCTGAGGAATCATAATCTGCTCTTTCACAAGTTCTGCAGTGATTCTCACGTACCTTAAGTTTGCAAAGCACCAGCTCTAGAATACAGAGGACAAGAGATCCTCCAGTTGAGAATAAAGTGAGGAGGGGAGAGTGTGAGTGTGACTGTGTGTGTGATTGAGGTGATACTTCATTTTGCATATGTGTGTTTATCTCATGTAACTTTTTAAAAAATAACAAGTTTAATGAGATATAATTCATGGACCATGTAATTTGCTTATTTAAAGGATACAATTGAGTGGTTAGTATATCTACAGACTTGTGCAATCATAAACACAACCAATTTAAAAATTGTTCACCACCCTAAAAGAAACTCTGTACCCATTAACGTGCACTGGCCATTTCCCCTCGAAGCCCCCCTGCCTTCCTAGAAGCCCCTGGCAATCACTAATGTACTTCTGCCTTTTTGGATTTGCCTATTCTGTACATTTCATATATGAAATAACTCATATAACATGTGGTCCTTTGTGTCTGAATTTTCTCACCTAGCATGGTGTTTTCAAGCTTCATCCATGTTGTAGCATGTCTCAGTACTTCATTGCTTTCTTTTACTGTCATTGTACTTGTCATGAGTTATTTTGAACAGGAGTAAGGAGATGCTACCTTTTTTCTTAGCCTTGATGAAGTTGAGACAGTCTTTTCACAGTACAGTAGGAGTCAACAAGAGTAATTTAATTTCTTAGTGCAGTTGTTGCTTTCTAATGCCACAAACTCTAGGATCTGAGAGCTGTGTGACAGTGAAATGGAGCATTGTTACATGCTTTCAATTGAAAAGAATAAAGTATTATTTTCCATTTTCTTTCCAAGTGAAGTTTTGATTCCTTAATTTTCATCCACTTTTTCTGTGAAAGCAGTGGTATGCCATCCATGTTCTGCTGAAAACTCTGCCCGTCTTTACAAAATATCCAGCTGATGTTGGTGAAAATTAAAATGACAAAATACTGTTTTCAGATAAATAACAACAATAGCTATATTTTTGGCAAGAAACCACGATTGTCCCTCCTCCAAGCAGTCTGTTCCCTCTGGTTCTGAATGTTAGTAATTTTAAGCTTCCCAAAGGAAGACTGCATTCTTTCCTTTGCTGTCTGTGCTAAGCTCTGAAATTTTTATTTGTCAAATAAAGGACAAATTTTCCTCTAGATGTTTTAAGACCTTTAAGAAATCTGTCATGCAGAATACCTTACTGATGGAGGAAGATGTTTGCTTGGCCCTTGGGCTTTCTTTTTTTATATAGATTTTATTTATTTATTTATTTATGGCTGTGTTGGGTCTTCGTTGCTGCGCGCGGGCTTTTCTCTAGTTGCAGCGAGTGGGGGGCTACTCTTCATTGTGGTGCGCAGGCTTCTCATTGCGGTGGCCTCTCGTGGAGCACGGGCTCTAGGCGCACGGGCTTCCGTAGTTGTGGCTCGCAGGCTCTAGAGCGCAGGCTCAGTAGTTGTGGCTCACGGGCTGTGTTGCTCCGTGGCATGTGGGATCTTCCCGGACCAGGGCTCGAAGCCGTGTCCCCAGCATTGGCAGGCGGATTCTCAACCACTGCGCCACCAGGGAAGCCCCGGCCCTTGGGCTTTCTGAAGATCATTTCCTAATGCAATGTAATGTGTGATGAAAAGGAAAAGAATGGTAGCAAGATATTTTTATACCTGCACAGAAGTCATTTTAGCATTTCATTGCTCTGATGGTGTTACACAGTCATTTGGAGATGCTTACTCTGGTTTTAGCAGTGTGAGGTTTCCCTTTCCCTCGGCTCTCCTCCCTGACTAAGCTCATCTTAATGCCACTAAATTACCAGCGCCTTATTTGGCTGGCTGTCTGGTAAATCAAATGACTGACCATACTGGAGATCTTGTGTGGCCACTTTCTAAAGGGTTTTGTACTTCTTTTGGACTCTGTCTCCCTCTCCTTCTTTGGTGGGTAGAGTCAATTATTTGGCTCTGTTTGAGAAGGCTCTGGGCAAAATGCCATTTATCTAACTTTTCAACTTTTGGGGACATGCTTTCTTAACCGATCTCTTTGGGAAGTAAGTTTCTTTCTTTAACCTAACTAGTATTTTTTCAGTGCTAATCGTTCTCAGCAAATCACAAGCGTTCTGTTCTTCCTCAACATCCCAGCAAAGTTGCTGTCGTGTGGATGTGCATTTGTGTGTGTGTAATGCTGAAAACGCTTGGTTTCCAAGAAGAGAAAAAAAGATCCTTGCCTCTTTTTGTCTTGGAAATTAACGCGACTGGGTTAACCAGAATCCTCTGTTGGACGAAATAGGAAGGATTGGATTGAACCCTTATGTCAAGGAAGTTGACTTGGCTGGATTTCAGGGAGCAAGCTGGGCTGCGCCGCTAAAGATTTGTGTCAGGATCTTTAGTAGCCTTGGAATTGGCCCAGGATAGCTATTGTTTTATAGTAGGTCAGACTCTGGGGAAAGGGGCTGGCGACCAACATTGTAGCAACCTTGTGAGCTTTTGTATTACTATTGTTGTTGTTACCACTGTTGCTTTGTAAATGGAAAAACTGAGGCCCAGAAAGGTTAAGATTCAAATTTCCCTGCTTCCACATAACTATAAGCTGCATTTCCAAGACAGGGGAAAGCTTCCCTGGCCTCCAGGGACCACAGAGGGGCCCAGCTGCCAGTGACACCCCCTCATTAGTGTAAGCGCCCCCTTACCTCCATCTGAGAATGCCCTATCCTCCCTCCTCTGAGGGTCCTCTCTCCTTGTGGCCCCTCCCAACTATATTGGATATTTTGGCTGTGTGCTTCTTGCTCACAGGTGCTAAGTGACTAGTAGCAACTCATCGTTGAGTGTTTCTTGCACAGTTTGGTGAATCAAAGGTTGACCTCCTGGTGAGTACCCTCTAATGGGCTGAGGCTATGGACCTGCCCAAAGTCTGTTTTGTAGGAAGTGTTTTCTGGTACCTTTCAGCAGTTCTCAAATAAAGCCATGTAATTGACCACCTGTATTTTCTATTAATAAATTTGGTCTTTTGAAAAATGTATAATCTTTCCATCTTCAAAATTTCCCCATAACACCTTACTTTTTATTTCCCTCTATTAATCCATGCTCATTGTAAAAAACTTAGAACAAAAGTTAAATTAAAAAAACCTACCCCCTTATGAAAGAATTCTATATTTCTTTCCTATAGAAAAATTTTAACACTAACCTTGTAGAACTCAGTTAAATGGCAGCATAATCATTTTAATCAGTTAATAATTTGCTCTAGTAGTTTAAAAAATAGTTTTGCACCATTGAATAAGAAAGTCAACATTTATGCTCGGTGGTAGGATCCAGAAAGGTGTTTATGGGAGTGGAGGTTCTGAGACAGTCGGCATTCTGCCTTCTCCAGGCCTCCCTAATTAATGGTGTGATGACTTTCTAGGATATACAGTGAATCAGTGATCCATTTTTCAGGAAGGTAGCGGCTGCATTTTGTTCCATTGCAGGGAAAACATAATATATGGGTACAGCTTCAACTGTAGTTAGTTGGTTGTAGTGATACTTTTTAAAAATTGGAATCAACAAGGAGAAATCTGCCAAAATGAATTCCATATGCACTAAGCTAATAAAAGAAGCTGCTGTATTTTTTTGTGTGTGGAGGTGGTGGTTTTTTTATTTTCCTTTTTGTGAAGCGTGTGCAAGAGGGAGGGAGAAGGGCCTGGGAGTTGGAGGAGGCTGCAAATGATAGCGCAGAGTGAATAACTAGATGATGAATCTTGAGGAAATCATGAGGGGGAATAAAATATTGTTACTGCTGTATCAAAAAGTATTTTCTCCTTTATTATTTTAAAAACAAGACGGTATCAGCCTTTAGAATCATATCAATGATAGGTTGTTTCTTGTTTTGCCTCTTTACTAATAGAGCCTGCAGTTTTAGTAACTTCTCTAATTTCTGTTTGAAAGAGCCTGGTAAAATTAGTTTAAGTAGTTATTTTTAACTTTTTTTTTTTTTTTCTGAGTATATAATGCAGTCAGTATAGTTCAAAAGATTAGACAGGGTAGTGTTCTGTTGTACTAGTATCGTGACATCACTTACTTGACCTTTGTGCTTTTGGTGAATGTTTTCAATTTGATCTTTTGAATAATGCTGCCATTTATGAAATTGTAAACATAGGTACGTTTGTGAGGAAGGAAGTGGAAATCAACAACTGAATGATGGTTTTAGGATTGTCTCTGGAAGTTGGGTCTCTGTCATTGTTTCCCAGACTGGTGCTCCTTGGAACCCTCATCAGGGAAGTAGATGTTTTTGGAGTATAAGGAAAGTATTTAATGGCCAAATAGGCTTGGGAGATGTAGTGTTCTCTATTTTCTCTTGGAGCTTCATAAGCAAATTAGCATATTAAAGACTTAAAGTGATCACATGGTGCTAACAACAACCAAAAAAAAAAAAGCCCAAGATAATTTTTCAAACGTATTTGAGCATCACAAATATCAAGATGCATATTGACATCTGTCAAGATGGTTTCTGGGAAAAACCAGTTCGGGAAATGTTGACCTGTGTGATTCCTCCCTGCCTCCCCACTTCCGTAGATAGTGAAAACTAGCTGAACAATAGATTTTTCAGCTGAGAAATTGCTTGCCTTTGGAGTCCTGTTTCTTGACACCTGTAGCTTGCTTACCTCTCTGGTCATAATGCTTAATGTGAGAAATGCCTTCTTGGGAAAGCTGTATGTCAGGACCATCTTCTGTTGGTGGGCATGAAGACAGGCAGATCAGGTATTCTGGGTGGAGCCCAGTGTGAACTAAAACCTTGAGTTGTGAAATCATGTACTACTTGGAGACAAAAGCAAGGAGTTCATTTTGGCTGGGATTCAGGGTATTGTAGGGGGTGAAGGAGAGTGGTGAGACTTTCGAAAATAAGCAGCACTCCAGCAGAAGTTGCAGTTTGGAGTTTCTGTTGTGGAATATGGAGAGGAAAGGGGTAGTTTTTTTTTTTTTTTTTTCTGTCCTGCCCTGGTTCTCAAGGAGGGATGATTTACGCCCCCGCAACCAGGGGACATTTGGCAACGTCTAGAGACATTTTTGGTTATCATGACTAGAAAGGTGCTTTTGCCATCTAGTAGTGACCAGGGATGCTGCTAAACAGCCTACAATTATACAGGACAAAACACCACCACAACAAATTATTCAGTCCAAAAGGTCAGTAGCACTCCATTGATAAGCCTGCTCTAGTGGGATCCTGCCAGGGTTGGGGACTTAGTAAATTTATTTTATTTTTTTCTAAGCATCTGAAATAGCATAGATCAGCCATGTGCCTTTTTGGAATGTTGCTGCTGCTGTGATGCTAGCATTTGATAATACAGGTTCAGGACTTTTATTCACAGTTCTACCTTTAAAAAGCTCTGAAAATGTAAAGTTTCTGCATAATTTATTTAGAAGTAAAATCTCATCTCTACTGAGTTGTCTTGGTTTATTTGATTCTGTGTGAATGTTAGTTAGTGTTTTGATAGTAGGGTGCTGGCCCACACCTGGCTTGGGGTTTTATATCGAATGGTCAGTGCACACTGTATCATCTTTCTAAAATACGAAAAATTCTGTATTTGAAAACACTTCGCGCCCCAAAGGTTTCTGATAAAGGATTGTAGAATTATATATTGAGCTGAATTTTTGCCTAATTTGGTTTCTTTTAAGAAATTAGGAATTATTAGTGGATATTTACTGATTTTTTTTTTTTTTTACTTCAAAAATGACATAGGATCCTTGTAAAGAATTTGATAAGTACACAAAGGAAATAATATGATTAACCACCTGTGCAGTGCTTACTGTGTGTCAGGGGCTGTTCTCAGTTTACACGAATTAACTAATTCAGTCTTCAGAATTCTGTTGTTGATGTTTACAAGTGAAGAAACTGTGGTATAGTAACTTGCCCGAGATCCCATGCCTAATAAATGGCAGAGCTGAGCCTTTTTGAACTCAGCAACGAAGAAGGAAATCATCCATAGTCTGAACAGCTAGAGAGATTAAAGGGTAGCTGAATGAACCGTAATTTATCTAAACAGTCTTCTATTGCTGGGCATTTAGACTGTTTTCACAAAAGAACATTGACATGAGAATGTTTGTCTTTAAATGTTTGTTCACATCTCTGATTATTTCTTTAGGCAATATTTTTAAAGGGAACGGTTAGAATGCATAACTTTTTATAAGCGCTTTATATATGCTGTGAAACTCCCACGAGCACTTCACCCTCATCAGCACTGAGTGTTCAAGTTTTTTTTCTGATTCTGGGATGTATAGTATCTTGGTGTTTTCTGAGAAGATGGGACAGATGGCTGGACATTTAGCATGACTTTTTAATTTTTCAGGATACCAGAGTTAAAACTAAAAATTTCCCAAGAGAAAACACTCAAGTAGTTGGAACAACTGAATTTTAAAACTTTACATTTCAAAAAATTAAAATGTATAGCCACTTTCTTTTCAGGTTGATTCCTGAAGTTAAATTGAGGCTCCATTTCAAATTATTACGCAGAGTTGGCAGAAATAAGGATATCCAGCATTAAGGAATATTTTGGTCAGAATCTAATTGGTATGTGATCAGTGTATGACTAAAATAACCCTTCACTAAATATTCACGGAGCATTTTCTATGTGCCAAACACTGCACTTTGTGTTGGAGATGCAGTGAGGAAAAGGGAATAACAAAAGCAAACGCTTGTAGTGCTTCTTAGGTATCAGGCACTGTCCTGACTGCTTACGTATATTAACTCATTTAACCCTCACAGCAACGTTATGAGGTAGGTACTATTATTATCTCCAGTTAATTGATGAGGTTGAATCACAGGGAAGGTAAGTAACATGATCACAGACATACAGTGGCTAAGGGGCAGAGTCAACGTCTGAACCCAGGCAAAGCCTGATTCTATGAGTTTGAGGAGTAGGCATAAGCGTGTTAGCGCAGTAATCGGGGCATGAGAAAATGGCGGTCTTAGCTGATGATCCAGCAGTGGGGTTGGAGAGAAATGGAAAGATCAGAAAGTTTTTTCAAGGCGCAATTCATCAGACTTGGTAAATTCATCAGATTGGCTGTGAAGGAAGAGGGCCACGCCTAGGCTGGCCCGAGAGACTTGCTGGATGGTGGTACCATCCGTGGATTGGGGAAGACCAGGGTAGGAAGAGGAGCATGTTTTGGGGAGGTAGAGATGACTAGTTTTTGGATTGGTTACATTGAAGGGGTCTAAAAGATGGAGATGCCTGGAAGGCCATTATCTCTAAAATATTTGAGGGTTATTATGTTTGATGCCCAGGTAGTTTATTTATCAGAAAGTTATTTTCTTTAAATATTTACAGTGTGTGGTTTATGAGAAGGTTCTGCAGCTTTTACGGATGTCAACAAAGTTTCAGTTGATGGCTTTGGTTTTCATGTATCAAACATGTAAAAATTTAATTGTGTCATTTTAATGCCCTTTTAAAAACTCATTTTAATGCTTATAGACAGTTTTATAATGTGCTTGTACCATTATTTCTATAACCAACAATCTGTGAAGGGATAGGTTATTGGCATTTTTTCTTTAGATAGATTGTAGATATAATTTTATACTTAGTGTCTTTGTTCATAAAACACTTCCATCATTTGGGATTATTTCTTTGGAGGTCGATCAGAATGAGAGCTACTAGATATTAGTACATATTGCAAAATTACTTTCTTGTGCTAATTTACATCCACCAAATATGTGCAGGACTTACCTCTTGATCAGTCAGTGGGTTGAATGTTGTCTTGATTTTTGTGACGCCATCATTCACTTCCTACTTTTTATAACATATCCTATAATCACAATCATATGATGACTTGTATATTCTGTCTTTATTTCATTTTGATCAATACTTGATTCACATATTCACAAGAATGTTTACAAATCTCATCTGATAAGGATGTGGAGATTATCATCATTGTGCTTTAACTCTGTCTAAAGTATTACCAGCATGATATTTAAAGTCATTTGAGATTGTCTGCCAAAGACTGGCTGATGATGGCATAAACACCTGGAATTCAGCAAAAGATGCCTGTTCTTCAGTGTGTGGTTTGCCTGTCTCTATGTGATAAGTAGAGAATTAAAGCCATTTTACGGATAATTCAGGACAAACCAAATTTTACTATAAGTTATCTGGTTATCTGGGGCAAATTAAGATAACGTGTTGACTGGAATTATGCCAGTAATGGCCTCAGTTTTGTACTTTGCTTTCCGCTTTGCTCAGTAAAAGCTTTGCTCTCCAAACTTTAATTTCTATAGTTTTTCCACCACCAGTATCCCTATTTTGTGTAATTTTCTTGAAGTTACTAATGCCTGCCTCCAGAACCATGGTATTTGGCTTCTTTTGGTTATTCTCAAGTGAAATTTTGAGAAAACTAGAATCAGGCTATTTGTCATGTTAGAATTTTCTGCATTTATAAACTGACCTTCTTATAACCTTTTAATGAACTTGTGTGAGTTGTGATGAAGGTTTATTATTCAGGGATTACTTATTAGCCTGGTTACTTGTCAGAGTGACACATTAAAAAAAAGAAGTTTGTCTACCCATCTGCCTCTTCCCATATCCCCCCAAACAGTGATCAACTGGGAGAATAATAATATGCAAATAAGCCATCTGCAATGTCCAAATGGGAGGATGGCTTCCAGTTCTCAGTCAGAGATGTGTCAGAAGCTGGGTAGTAATTTCAGTAGTTTTCTTAAGAGGGCGGGGATCTCTTAGGAAGTAGCTTGATTAAAAATGTTCCCATAGTATTGATAATAAGGACATTTGGATTTGAGTGCCCAGGCCACTTGTGAGTTAAAAATCTCCTATTTCCAGATTCAGCCTATAACTGTGGGATGCCTATGTTTCATCATAGGTGTTCTCAACTTAATTTTTTTATCCCTCTACAAAGACTCCTCCCACCCCCACCCCACCCCCCAAAAAGTGATACCAGCTAAAAAATATGAAAGAATACTAGTTCAGGTTAAATAATACCTTTGGTTTTCTGGTGCAGTCCTGGGCCTGTGTTGTTCTCTGAGAAAGTGGGTACCCTTGATGCCCTGATGTTCAAAATGAGGAAGGTGAGAAGCAGCCATGGCAGGTCAAGAAAAATGGATCCTGAACCTGACCTGCAGGTTCTTCTTTTGGAAAGGTATGTGTTCGGGACATGAGAACAGAGACTTAAAATTGTGACAACGGGTGCTGTAGTTTTAGAGAATGAGGACTATGCTTGGTGTCATATCACAGAGTAAAATTATACCTGCTCTTTTCTCAGTTCCTTCCTTTCTCTTGAGCTTTTGGGTCGTCATTCTCCTTAGCTTGCTGTTGTTGGAAGGCGTGAAATACAGCATGGTTCTCTTCCATCTGAGTGGCCCCATTAGTGGTGATCAAGAGTGAGGGCTAAGAGGCTGGTGTCCGGTGGTATTGCTTTATCAGGCCCCAGGCTGTGTCTGAATGTTTTCCACATCTGGAAGCTGTGCCCTGTCAGTGCTGAGTGGCGTGTACGGAGCTCGTGGGAATCTAGATGGAGAGGTCCAGTAAGTAGAGTGTTTTGGAATATGGACTTAGGTGGTGGTGTGTCCATGTGTAGTTCAAACTTTGGGTGGGAGTTTATATATGACACTGTGTAGACTGAGAGCTAGGGACCTACCAATTTTAGGGAATGAATTGAAGGAAAGTTGCCTATGAATAAGAAGTCAGAGAGGAAGCGGGAAATCCAGAAGAGAACAATGTCAGGGAAGCTAAGACATGACAATGATTCAAGAAGAATATAATCAGAGGATGAGAGCACGTGTGGTTTTTTTGTTTGTTATTTATTTTTTTTAAGATGTTGGGGGTAGGAGTTTATTAATTTATTTATTTTTACTGTGTTGGGTCTTTGTTTCTGTGCGAGGGCTTTCTCTAGTTGTGGCGAGCGGTGGCCACTCTTCATCGCAATGCGCGGACTTCTCACTATCGCAGCCTCTCTCGTTGCGGAGCACAGGCCCCAGACGCGCAGGCTCAGTAGTTGTGGCTCACGGGCCTAGTTGCTCCGCGGCATGTGGGACCTTCCCAGACCAGGGCTCAAACCCGTGTCCCCTGCAGTGGCAGGCAGATTCTCAACCACTGTGCCACCAGGGAAGCCCGCTTGTTATGTTTTTACTTGGAAATAATTTCAACTTACAGGAAAACAAGTACAAATAATAACTGTCTACTCTTTCTGCAGATTCAACTGCTATTAAAATTTAACACTATTTGCCTTGTTTTCTATATACACACATGCACCACTATACACCTCTACACACCCACACAATACATTTTTCATTTTGAAGATACGTTACATACATCATGGCCTTTTACCTCAAAATTCCTAAATATTTATTTCATAAGAATTGGGATAGTCTCTCATATAACCACAGTACAGATTATCAACTTCAGGAAACTGAACATTGATACAGTTTTTAAAGTCATATCTAACATTCATATTCTAACTTGGTCAGTTAACTCAATGAAGTCTTTTTAAGTATTTTCCCCTCCAATACAGGATCTAGTCTACGCTCAGGTCCTTACTTTTATATCATTCATTAGCTTTCTTTCATCTGAAACACTTCCATAGCCTTGTTTTATCTTTTATGACATTGACAGTTTTTAAGACTGTATCCCTCCCCTCTGAAAAAAAAATAGAATGGCCTTAAGTTTGGGGTTGTTTGATGTTTCCTCATGGATGGATTCTGGTTATATAATCTCAGTTGGAATATTGCAGAGGTGATGTTGTATCCTTCTCAGGATATCACATGTGGAGGCGAATAAGGCCTATTGATGGCAATAACTTTGATCACTCTGCCAGGATGTGGTCCAGTTTCTTGACTGTGTGATTACTGTTTGCTTACTAGTTGCAGAAGAGGGAAAATAAATCAATGAGGAGACACTTTAAGATTATGAAAATATCCTGCTTCTCATAAAAATCCAAGTAATGTTTGGCATCCATTGGTGATTCTTACTAGATCTAATCTTTCCTGTGATAGGTACAAAATCACGGAATTCCAACTCAGTACTCCTTCCATATTTACCAATCAGCTTTCAGCATTCTACTATAAGCAAGAACCTGCCATTCATTCTTGTCTTTCTGTCTATCTCTCTATCAATCAATCAATCAATAGGTTATTGGTATAGACTCATGAATTCTGTTTTCCAGTGCTTTATAAGTCACAGTTGAACTCAATTATTTGGTGCTCAAATTCTCCCAGACTTGGCCAGTGGGAGCCCCTTCAAGGTGGCTCTTGTGTCCATGTGGTATTTCCCCATCATTTTTTTGAGACCTTTTCTTACTTTCTGGCATAAAGAGATGTTTTGGGATCACCTTGTCCCTACTCCACCCCACCCCTGAAGCCAGCCATTTCTTTGAGGAGCCCAGGTTTCTTTTAGTAGAGAAAGGATACAGTACCTGAAGGTCTGTGTTTTCGGCGATCCTCTCTGCTGTATAAGGATTGGGAGAACTGCCAATTTCTTTTTTGATGAATTTTGGATCAGGTAGAAACCTTGTGGTAATGAGGAAGGGCAGCTTGATTTTCAGTTGTTAAAGAAAGAATATATATTCAGAGTACGTCTGAGGTGAGGATTGTTCTTGTATTTAATTTATTTGTAAGCCTTGGCTGGAGTTAGCCCGGCAGATGGTATCCCTTTGCCTCTGGCCATACCTTTTTGGAAAGGGTCTGGCCTGCATTTTAATGAACGTGCCGTGCGTATTCTGGCCCTCTCCCATACCTGCAGTTTTAGGTGTCCCTTTGTCACCAAGCTCTATAGACTATCCTTTAACACTGGTTCATTGTGTATGAATGGACGGGCAGAGGAGGGGAGGGGAGGGGAGGGTGTCTGGCTCCTCGGCGAGAGCAGTCTGCAGGTGCCATTGAGTCCACGTCTGTCTGTTGTTGCCTGGGTCCTGTCTGGGAGCCCCACCTTGTACTGCTGTGTAGCAGGAGCAGAATCATAATTGCAGGGCTGTGCGGACACATGGTTCCTTTTATAGTCTACCCCTCCTGATTTCCCCCATACAACCCACGGCTTCTGACCACTGGAGCTATTTAAAACGTATTCCTAGCTGTCCCATCATGGGATCCTCTCGACAGTAGCCTTGTGTAGTGATCAGGGAAAGATTAATTCTGTCTCACAGGTGAGGAAGCTAGGCAGAGAGAGATGAACTTTCCAAAGGTGAGACGGCTAGTAAGTGGCAGAACCAGGACTTCAGTCCAGCTTTTCTGTCTCTCCATTCCACGCTCTTTCACCTTGGTTTTGGAGATTTGAAGACTAAGGAAGGTAAGTGAGCCCTCTAGAAATGACCTAGGCATGGAAATTGGTGGGGGCAGGACGTGGGTTAGATGACATCCTTCTCAATCAGCTTCCTGTATGGGACTTCACATATCGAGGGTATAATTTTTCAAAGTGAAAGAGAGGCCAAGGTCACTCTATGTCCTCATGGAGAACCAGACCCAGGAAGTATGTCCAAACCCCAGGGCTACCCCAAGGTAATTAGGGGAAACAGTATAAAGCAGCCTCACTGCTTTGCGATTGATGAAGCAGAGCAGAAAAGCTGTTCTTTTCTCCTTGGCTTTAGTTTGCGCTTCCTCACCTGATCCTCCTTGTCTGACCTGATGGGCTGGCTGTCTTGCTGGGCTGGGAGAGGTATCGGCTTGTCTCCCTGGCCGTAGCACACAGCAGATGGAGCCAGTGGGAGCCTGTATTTGTATGCCTCAGCAGGTGCAGTCTGGGATGGGTTCTGACCTCTGCCTGGTACTGTATGTCAGGAAGATCTCACCCCATATGAGTATTTCCAGATTTCCTCTGGCCTGGGGCCAGGTTTGGGAACACCAGCAGTGATGCTGAGGGGGGCCTTTGTGAGGGGCCCTTGAGATAGCCTGAGGTTAGAAAACCACCTAGCTGTCCCTTCCGAGCTGAGCTGTCTCCTCGGAGCTGAAGCTTCACAAGGGAGCTGAGCCTGAGGCGTAGCTTCAGAGTGGCCGTAGTTAGGCTGTGTTCTCGTCTCTCGTATTTCCCGCTCCAGTTGTGTTTTCATTGTTTTGTTACAGGCTCGTGAGCTTGGCTTTTTCAAGTGGCGGTGATGATACTTTTCTTGTTTTTTAAAAAAGAGTAAAACAATGGCGATCTAGTGCAGTTACTTCAAGACACACACCAGCTACCCTTTACCAGTAAATGGAAGGCCATCAAATTAGTAGTTCTTAGGGAGTCTGTGGACCCCCTGAGATGAAATGCAGAATGTTACATGTGTGCATGGATATGTTTTTCTGCAGATTTGCACGGGTATTTGACAGCCCTTCTCCAATGCATGGCCTCCAATATCTTTCCCACCTTCCCTTGGCTTTGCCTGTTGTGTCCCTCAGAGGTTTCTGAGCCCTTTACTTAAAAAACAATTTTTAAAAAAATTTTAAATTAATTATTTATTTGTCTGCATTGGGTCTTTGTTGCTGCATGTCGGCCTTCTCTAGTTGTGGTGAGAGGGGGCTACTCTTCGTTGCGGTGCGCGGGCTTCTCATTGTGGTGGTTTCTCTTGTTGCGGAGCATGGGCCTCTAGGCGCACGGGCTTCAGTAGTTGTGGCACGCAGGCTCAGTAGCTGTGGCTTGTGGGCTCTAGAGCGTAGGCTCAGTAGTTGTGGCGCACGGGCTTAGTTGCTCCGTGGCACGTGGGATCTTCCCTGACCAGGGCTTGAACCTGTGACCCCTGCATTGGCAGATGGATTCTTAACCACTGCACCACCAGGGAAGTCCCTAAGCCCTTTAATTTGTGGAAGAGTCCAGGGAGAGGAGACCTTGAACATGGTCTCTCCTTACTACAACATTGCGAGTCTTGCCCTCCCCTGCCTCCTCCCGGTGCCTTGAGCACCATTCTGAGCCAGGATGACTCTCTTTCTTCTGGACTTAGTGTCAGGCCCTGGACTACATGCTGTGTGCAGCTCCCCTCATTTAATCTCAAGATTCCCCTGTAAGGGAGGTGGTAAACATTCAATAACACTTTCAAGCTATTAAATAGAGGAACTGGGACTACCAGTCACGTTTGCCAGATTCCAAAGCCAGTGTTCTTCCAATACACTCCACAAAAATGCCAACTGTCATTGTCTGAGCACCCACCAACGAGACACCCTCTAGCGTGCTCCCTCACAGCCATCCTGCGGTGCTGCAAGGCACCCCACTGCACAGAGAGTCCTGGGGGCCGCCTTGCAGCCCTGCTTCCTGTGAGAGGCAGAGGACTAGCCTGCTCTTTGGGCAACAGTGGCAGAGCTCTCAGAAGCTTCTCCATCCTCAGCCACTTGGCTGGATTCTTCATTCCTGGCCCAGATGAAGGCTCTTCTCAAAACGAAGACCGGAAACTGTGGCCTTCTTGCCTACAGTGATTCTGCTGGAAAAAGACAAGTAACACAAATGAACCATTAGCAAGCAGACACCATCCGTTATCTGACTTTTAAAATTAAAGTAATCATAATTACAAGGTGTTTTTTTTTTTTTTTTTTTTTTTTGGCGGTACGCGGGCCTCTCACTGTTGTGGCCTCTCCCGTTGCGGGGCACAGGCTCCAGACGCGCAGGCTCAGCGGCCATGGCTAACAGGCCCAGCCACTCCGCGGCATGTGGGATCCTCCCGGACCGGGGCACGAACCCGCGTCCCCTGCGTCGGCAGGCGGACTCTCAACCACTGCGCCACCAGGGAAGCCCTACAAGGTGTTTTTTAATGTAGTCACATTGGCATGAAAAATATAAACCCGAAGCTCAGGGGTTTTAACTCTGGGAGTGTAATTTGTGTGTAATGCTATGAACATTGTCAATTAAAAAAGCAAATTGCTGTGGCTGTGCTCTGATGGCACTCTGAGAAGGTAAAGGTATTTACTATCTTGCCATGCCCCTTGGTCTGTCGTGCTGACCATGTAAACAAAGGATAAACCCAGGTAAAGCTCCTGAGATAGAGGCTCCAGATGGCCTTAGCTGAAAAGACACCTGGCATCCAGCGTGGCCATGTGGCTCTTCATACATGAACCATGGGGATTTTTTTTTTTTTTCACCACTCTAGTGACTCAGGCACACAGTGGTGATCTGCGAAGTTTGGCTTTTAGCCTCTCCTCTGCTGTATTTAACCTCTTCATACCTCACATTTCTTCCTTTTTTCCAGCCATCACACAGGCTGATTGTGAAGATAAGTGTACAAGAGATACAAGCGCCCTAAGCTCTCTTGGGTCAAAGAAGTGCTGTCCCTCTGAGGAGTGTTTTGCAGTACAAAGCAGAAGTCAGTGCACATCGGAGACTGATGCTGTGGCCGTGGGAAAGTTACTTAAGCTCCCCTGAGCCTCAGTTTCCTCTTTTGAATATGATTCCATCATTCAAAATCATGGGTGATCGTTGTGCAAGTGAGCCCAAATAGATCAAGCACTTAGCATTGTCACTGGTACATGGGCACTGGGGGAGAAGGTGACTCTTCTCCCTGCCCCCTCACCTCCCTGTGTGTCCCCAACCCAAGGAGAACCTAGAGTAGGAGCATTAATCTATTTCTCAGACACAGGGCCAAGCTTAAAAATACATCTCTAGGGCTTCCCTGTTGGCCCAGTGGTTAAGAATCTGCCTGGCAATGTAGGGGACAAGGGTTCGAGCCCTGGTCCGGGAAGATCACACATGCCACGGAACAGCTAAGCCCATGCGCCACAACTACTGAGCCTGCGCTCTAGAGCCCGTGAGCCACAACTACTGAAGCCCGTGCGCCTAGGGCCCGTGCTCCGCCACAAGAGAAGCCACTGCAATGAGAAACCCACGCACTACAACTAGAGAAAGCCCGCGTGCAGCAACGAAGACCCAATACAGCCAAAAAAACAAAATCTCTAGCTCTGGAGATGGCCAGGGAACTTTATTATGGGGTGTGTGTGTATTAATCTACGTGAGTAAGGATGCATGTCAGGGTCTCACCTAACGAGAGGAAGCTTGCCTTGGTGACTTCAGTTCTTTTTACTCTGATTTGAAGATCTTAAGGTGAGGAAAGATAGAGTAACAACATATATTTGAAGCTAGGAGACTCAGTGGCTTGTTTGGAGGATTTTTTTTTTAATGGATAGCTTAAATTTCCAGCAGAAAGTTCTGGGTAGGTTTTGTCTAGCTAACGGGAGAATTGCATATCGGGCACTAACTATTAATGGATGAAATCCTGACAGCTACCCTTTTATAGATCTTCATTGTGAAACAGGGCTTCATATAGGTTGCCAGCTAAGAATCGATCTTGGATCCAATTCCATCAGAGCAGTTTTAATATTTTTAGAAGTAATGCTCACTCAAGCACAGCAGACGGTGATATGGAATACCAGCTGTTCATAAAAATCTATGTTTTAATTAATTTCTAGAAAATTAAATTTCCTTTTTTTTCTCTCCGATGCCTTCTGTCCAAACTGTATGAAACTGCATCAGGGTTCAGGAAATGGCCTTTGCAGAGAATTTAGAGGTGAATTTGGATGTTGACTTGTAGGACATGTGGATAGTATGGTATTGGGATAGCTGGGGCCAGGAGACCTGGGCTGTAGCCCCAGTTCCACCTTTCATGAAATGTGTGATCTGGGCTTGATCACAAGGCCATTGTGGCCCTCAGATTGTGCAGTTATTAAATAAGGGGATTTTATGATCTCGGGGATTTTATGATCTCTAAACTCCGATCATGTTTTCATTTCAATAAATTATTATTATAGCTGCATGATAGAAATGAAATACAGTGTTTGTAAGTCTCTGTCCTAAAATTGTGATATTATATCCTTTAGAACCATGTAGCTTGGGTGGTTCTGAAGAATAGTTCGGGGAAAATGAGATTTAAAGAACCAAGATATTGGTTTTTGGCAGTCTGGCACTACATCCTCGCCATATTAAGTGGATTCTCTTGTTCTGTGTTTGAAGAGCATGTTCAGCTTACCTTAGACCTATTACTTTCCCGTTTACCCAGGTTTCACGTTTGTGATCGGCCACTGTAAGGCCCACCTTCTGCGTACACCTGTGATCAGGATTCTCAGTTCAGTGAAGTCCTGTAGTGCTGTTCATTGATACTGACTTGGACTCTCAGGTGATTCCTTGAATATTTCTTTCTGTATATATTCTGACCTCTCTTAGGCCACTGATTGAAGTCTAGTTCCCAGGCCACCTGCAATAGAATTACTTGGAGGTTCTTGATAAAAGTGTGGTTCCCTGTTCACATCCCATTCTTACTGGAGCCGAGTCTCTTGGGATAAGACATAAAAATCCTAATTTTTTTTAGCAAGTTTCCCAAGTGACTCTGAAATTTAAATCGGCCTCAGAATCACTGTCTTTGTGAGGCTATACCTTTGTTCATGTTCTCAGGATCTAACATAACTGGAGTTCAGCGATTATTTTTTGAGTAAATGAATCAGCGCATGAATGGGTGAATATGTAGTAGTTTATTGGAAAGCTATAAAATACCTTTACCCGCCCATTTGTATTGAAGCCTCTGAGATATTTATTGAATGAACGAATGGTGCTGATAACAAGGTGATGGAAGTAGTATTTTCATCGATAAATTTCTAACCTACCACCTTTCATTTCATAAGTCTTCCTCAAACAATACATCTGGGTTAGAATATTATTGAGTGTGTACTGAATGTTACTGGAGGCGGCTGTGCTTGTGTACAGGTGTCTTTGACCTTGTGTTCAGAAGCACACTACGCCCTTGGTGAGAAGCTTGTAGAAGAACATAGGCACCGGGTTTCAGTGTAGGAAGGCCATCAAGTGGACTGACTGAAGGGCGGGATGTGGAGGGTGGGTAAACATGCTCCTTGCTTTTGCTTTTGCTTTTGCTTGTTGTTTTAGAGCTTTGTGGTTACATAACACCCCTAAAACTAGAGACTAGGCAAGGCCAAAGATGCACTGATTAAACAAACTACTGCTAATTAGCAGTTAATCTGGAAATGGCCTATTTCCTTACTTCATTTTATGTTGATGATGTAGCCTGAGGGGCTTCCAAAGCCCATTTGGCTGCTGGGGGCTGGGAAGTGGATTTTGGTTCTGAGGCCCAATCTCTGCCTGCTCTTTATGGTCAGGGCAAGGCTTGATCAGTGGTCATTTCTTCAGTCATGGCCACTTTCTCCCATAATGATAGTAGATGGTTAGGACCCTTTAATTGTTGAGGAACTCGGTTATTCAGCAGATAGATGCAATCAGAATGATGGGAAGGAAAGAAGGTAGGTAGCAGTTGATTTAATATGTGGCCTTTGATAGAGATAAAAAGTATCCAGAGCCTGTGAACACTGCAATTGCTTGATAGTTTTAGTTTGAGTAAAGGCAGAGAGATGGTGATTCTCTAGAGGGGTGGTTGAGAGGAAGAATTGAACTGATCTCTAGGCTTCTTAATTCTTAGAAACTTTTCTGTTAATAAAACCAGCCTAAAAAGGTGAAACGTACAGTTAATAGCTAATAATGTAAGCATAGCAGACTCTTCACTGTTGTCACATTTCTTCTAAGTAATTCTGTTTTGGCAGTACATTTTGTTCTTAGAAAATACAAAGGTGTAGTAATTCATTTTTCAGAGAGCGAGGTGGATACTATCCATCTTTATTCCCTCTAGAATTCACAATAGCCTCCTTCACACAATCCCTGTTGGTGTGAAATGTTTTTCTAGTCTTCTAAGATGAAATTTTTCTTCCTAGTCTCCTGAGTCTCAGTTTTCTCACGTCTAAAATGAGAGTTTTGTATCACAAATGATCTTGGACGCCTCTTTCAGCTCTAATAGTTAGATTCTGGGTAAGAGACGTTTTTTTTCTAAATGGATAATAAGTTTAACTAAGATCACACTTTACTTGCAACATTTTAGATCTCTTAATATTTGTAATCTAGCCCTAATATCTTTCCTTAAAAAATTTATTTTTCTTCCTCCATCCTCCCTTTCCTAGATTTATTGAGAATGCATTCTATAGTTTGATTAATTTGCAATAGAAAGGTTGAACTTAGATTTTAAATAAACCGTTTGTATTCCAAGGATGAGCTGCAGTTTCCTCAGTTCCATGAAAACTGCCGCTGGTGGGTTTCTCTGCTGTGCCTTCCCCTGGATTCTGTTGGCCAAATTCCCTCTCAGGTTTCAGTGCAGTGATGATGACTGTGACAAGAGGCCCTGCTCGTGTGGACAAGAAGCAAAGAGAACCAGGAGTCTGTGCACACGAGGTTTCTGGGAACCCTGGCCATAGCGTAGTCCTGGTTGTGCCGTGCATGGCGTGTGTGACATCGGTGGGGAGAGGCCACTGGTTGTGTCTTTGCCTTTGCTCAGCAGTAAGGTGAGAGGGTTATAGTAGACAGGCACTGAAGTAGATGACCTAATACTGACGGAATACTTCACATTACCAAAGTGTCTATTAAGTCGTCAGAGAAATTACGCTAGTTACAGTTTGAGTGTAACACGGACTTACATTCTAATTCACCAAATATTAGTCATGTAAATATGGAATAGAATAGAATGGGTGGTTTCACACTGGGTGTGTAAGCTGGTATGTGGAGATGTAGGAAAAAATAGTAGAACTTAATATTTCTACAGTTTTCTCCAACTTAAAAGTTGTTTTTATATTTTGAACTAATGTAGGATGCATATTGTTTCTAAATAAAAATATCAGGGCCCTGCATGCTGAATTTTTACCGATTGGGGTTTGTATTTGGGGTTAGAAGACCACGAGAACAGATTATAGGTCTCTTTTGCCCAAAAGAATGTATTTCATTAGGACATTCCAGTGTCTGATTGTTAAGCAATAGGATCTTCTGCCTTTCCTTGGGAAAGATTATAATAAAGACTTATTGTTTGAGTGTGTCCAATTCAGCAAACCTTTACTGCTTTACAATACATTCTCAATAAATCTAGGAAAGGGAGGATGGAGGAAGAAAAAAAATTTTAAGGAAAGATATTAGGACTAGATTACAAATATTAAGAGGTGTGTCGAGAGGGGAGTAGGTTTAAGGAGGCAGTTCTTGCCTTCGTAGCATATAATTAAAATAAAAACAACAGCTTGTGTGTTCTAATACCCTCTTGTTCAATTCTTATGTTCACCTGGGTATGGGATGTATTTGGTGAACCTTGGCCCTTCTAACTATTCCTGCTGCCATTTCTCTTGCTACTCTTTTCTGGGTTTATTGTAATGTAAACTGACCAAACAAGACTTCTGGAAGCCCTTTAGATGGAAAATATGAAGACTTAATTTGATATCCTGGAGAAAATGAAGCCCCACCATACTGGATGTTCACATCAGCTGGGCTGGGTTACAGTGCTGGTAAGTGGGTGCTTTGAAGGCACTAGGGTTAAATGTTTTGAATACCACCCTAAGTAATAAGATCTTGGGTTCTGTGGGGCTTTAAAACATCCTTTATTCTATCCCACTTTTCACTGACCTCTGCAAACATTTTATAATTCTCTATACTCTTTCTGAAAATGAGCTTTTTTTATATCCCAATCATGTACCTGGAGGAGACATACTTTGAGAAGTAGAGAGGTTGGCTTCTTGATGGGTTTAGGGCTTCTCCCTAGGTGTTCATGTTTACATTTTTGAAATTGACCTAAAACATCAATGCTTTGCTTTAGTTTTGAAATTTATATGATAATTCCTTTCTGGGCATGTGAAAATATTGTTTCTTGGCAAAAGCATTTTCTTTTTAGGGTTGAGCATCTTCTTTTTAATGGATATTTTTGGGAAGATTTTAATAGAGCTTAAGGACTTTCTTAACCACATACAACATTATTTTTTCTATAAATTTATGGGAAAGAGGATCAATGAAAGGGTTAGCATAACAGTAATTAGTGAATGTCATTTTCTCTAAAGCTGGCCTAAAATTGTCTTTGCATGCAGAAAGAGTTTGAAAAATTGATCAAAACTTAGCACCAGAAATAAAAAAAAATTACAAACAAATAGGTCTTTCACTATAAAAACAAACTAACTGTAACAGCAAGGAAAAATAATATAAAAAATTCACTGTCCCTAGCTCAACTATTTTTATTGATAGTTATGCATGTTGTTTTTATTTTTGTCCATATAGTTATAAATCACTTATTTGATCTGGAGCAATTAGTTTGTATATTTTTTTAACATCTTTATTGGGGTGTAATTGCTTTACAATGGTGTGTTAGTTTCTGCTTTATAACAAAGTGCATCAGTTATACATATACATATGTTCCCATATCTCTTCCCTCTTGTGTCTCCCTCCCTCAGTTTGTATTTTTGATTTTTATCTGCAATTTATATATGATCACTCTTTTAGTTTTTCCATTTACTGTACAAATATTACTGAAATAGCTACATAATGGGTTATCCAGTTGATATACTATAATCAGTCTCATATTGTTAAAAATTACATTGTGTCCAGTTTTTTGACACTGTAGACAATATTGTTGGAAAAGTATTTTTGCTTGTAGTGTTTTCCTTTTTGGGGATTACTTCTTTAAATTAAATTTGGACTTTACATTTGGAGTTTCTGGGTCAATGTTACTTTCATGGTCCTGAAATAAAAGTTTGTTTTATACTTTTTGGAAGAAGTTTTTTGACAATAATTCAAAATGGAGAAGAGAGAATGACAGAGCTAGCCTAACCTTAGTTTTTAGCTTTAAAAAAACACCTAGAAACATTTAAGACATTTGCCCAGGTAACAAAAGTTAGTAGCAGAATCAAGACATGAAGCTAAGTCTCTACTGAGTGCCAGTGAGCTCATTGGGGCCTGGCTTCTCTCATTCCCGGGTTCTCAGACTTTAATGGACGTCAGAATCACTGGAGTTTCTCAGAGCTGCATTGCTGGGCTCCACCTCCAGAGTTCCTGATTCAGGGAGGCCTGAGAATTTTCATTTTTACCAAGTTCCAAGGTGAGGTCAGTGCTCCCACTTTGAGAGCCGCTAATACCTTTTTGCCCTCGGTCAGTTTGTGTGTCTCATCCCTTTGATCTGTCTATAAAGCAAATACAAATGTGGGAGAACATATGCTTACATAATGCTTACTACATGCTGGGCACCTAACTGAGTGCTTTGAACATGTTATGTCATTAATATCTCTAGTGATCCTTTGAGGTAGGTGTTACTATTTTTCTCTGTATTACACATGAGGAAATGAAGGTACAGAGAGGTTGGATGGCATTAAGTTCCCTTAACCAGGAAATGTTGGAGCTGCTATTTGAACACAGGCAGTCTGGCTACAGAGTCCATGTTCTTAACCACTAGGTGAAAACAAAGGTAGTGACAGTATCTTCCTCCTAGGGTTTTCTGTGACGATTATATGAGATAACCTTTGCAGTGGGCTGGCACATGTGTGTGTTTAAAGTCTCCTTCCCTTATTCTTATTCCACATGTAAAAATAAAGTCTGATTTTCCAGCTGTTAAGCCCTGTGGTATGTTAAAACACTGACCAGAAAGTGACTTTTGGCAGGAGAGGCAACTAGCCAAGTTTAGTTTGTGTCACAGTTGCTCTATAAAGGTATGTTGAATGAATATGTGAAGTCTGAATTGTCCGAATTAATGTGAAACCATTGCCGTTTTCTCTTGTGACACTGGATTAGATTTCTAATCTAAGATTTCTTAAACAGGACACAAAAAGCACGAAGTACAAAAGAAAAAACTGGTAAAATGGACTCCGTCAAAATTCAAAACTTTTGTATCTTTCAAAGAACACCTGGGGATAGAAAGGCAAGCCGTAGACTGGGAGAAAATATTTGTAAAACATAAATCTGGTAAAGGGCTTCTGTTCAGAACATATAAAGAACTCTCACAATAATAATAATAAAAGAGGCAGCCCAATTAAAATTTGGGCAAAAGATGTGAATAAACAGTTCATTAAAAAGGTACATAAATAACCAATAAACACATGAAAGGATGCTCACCATCACTAGTTGTCAGGGAAATGCATATTAAAACCTCCGTGAGATACTATTACATACCCACAAAAATGACTAAAGTTTAAAAGACTAACAATGCCAAATGTTGGTTAGGATGTGGACCAACTGGAACCTTTATATGGTGCTGGTGGGGATCCAAATTAGAAACCAGTATGGCAGGATCTTATATAGTTAAACATAAATTTGCCGTATAACTCAGCACTCCAACTTTTTGGTATTTGACAAGGAGAAATGAAAACATATGTCCGTATAGACTTTTATGTGGATGTTCATAGCAGGGTTATTCATAGCAGTCCCAAACTGGACACAACCGAAGGGTGGCATATCTGTACTCTGGAATACTACTCACAAAGGAACAAAATATCAATACGTGCAGGTACATGTTGACTTCTAATGAATCTTAAAAAATTATGCTACGTGAAAGAGGTCAAACTCAAAAGAATAAATATTATCTAATTCTATTTGTATGAAATTTTATAACTGGAGAAACTAGTGATAGAAAGCAGGTCAGTGATTGCCCGCGCTGGAAGTTGCCTGTGCATATAGACTGCACAGGGACACCAGGAAGCATTTCAGGGTGACGGGATTGTGATAACTTGCTTGGAGGTAGTGGAGGTTACAAGGTTGTGTATAATTACAAAATGTATCACACTGTACAATTGAAATGAGTGGCTCTTACTGTAATTTATTATTTTAATTATAATTAATCAGTGAAATGATAAATTATACCTCATAAAGTGAAAACGTTTAAAATATATATAGCTTCTGCCAGTTTATCTTACTTGCTTCTACCAGTGAAGCATTCTGCAGTGTTTCTTAATTAAATGTGGTAGTAAAGAGTTATTCTTCTAAGCATTTTATACTCTTAGTCTTTTACTAGTCATTATGTGAGTGGAGAATTTGGAAGGAGGTTACTTTTTCCCTTTCTTATTCTATGTTTTTTTAAACCATATTAATCCAATTTGCTGGCCCTTTATTATTTTTTTCCCAAGAGCATTTTTTCCACTTACTATTAAAAAGACTGGACAGGTTGATGGGACACATATTCTGTTTTGTACTAGACAGCTTGTAAAGAAAACCAATAACATTTGTATTTTAAAAGGGCCTCTCTCAACCTGTTTTCTTACCTGTGAAAGAGCCCGAATACTGCCCCTTGCAGGGCTGCTGTGAAGGTGAACTGAGACCACCTGTTTGCTGTGGCTGTACTATATGGCCAGGGCATGGCCCTCAGCAGGGCCAGTGGCTTTCCTGTGCTTTTCCATGACACTTGGTTCAGTTTTCTCAGAGCCAAGGCCTGGGAATGTTTTAAAAGGTTTACTGGAAATGTTTATTTTCTGTGACTGTGTTTTATTTATTTATTTACTTACTATTCCTGTGTCCTTAAAATGAAGGCTGTATTATACAAATATTCCGATCAGATTTAAGATATCATTCAGGCCTAAGAGAATATTCTTTTCTTTCAACATTGTTACCTAATGTAGCATAATAGCATAGGATTTCAAGTTTCTAAATTAATTCTAAGGAAGAATGTAAATATAGAAAAGCTTGCCTTTAGAGATTACCTAAATTTATGTATAAATTCTAAGTAAAATACTGGCAGTGCATGTGGATACAGAATTACATAATCCTTGTGATTATAATGAAATTGAAAAGTTTTGTTTGGTTTTTACCTGGATGAGTTCCTTCGTAAAAATTATTTTCAAGCTTTTAAAAGGAGCCTTTTTGGGTGGGTAGATGCTGACTCTTTTATCAGTTTTCTAATATTCTAGACTCTGTGCTTAAGTTGAAGTTTATATTTTCACCTCGGACACTCAGTAGTGTTTCCAAGCAAGTAGCTTTTCCAGTTGTCTGAAATTAGGCCCAGTCGCTGTCTCCCTACTGCTCCTAGAGTATGCACTGCTTCTGGTAACAGATGAGAGCAAAGGTGCACCAATGAGATCAATCCATAAACATTTTGAACTCAGATTCTTCTCAGATTTCTAGGGATATGAAATTGACAAGGCACAAACTGCTTCTCTAAACTGACTTGTAAAAGAAATTTATTTTAAGAAAAGATGGAATATTCTCTAATCACACATATATTGTTTGTTTCTCCAATGTATAAAAACACTATGCTATATATTGTGGGAAAAGACTAAAATGAATAATAGCTAACACTCAGCAAGAGCTCATTGTGTGCCAGATGCTACACTAAATGCTTCATGTGGGTGATTTCATTTAATGCCTACAACAGCTCTGTGAAAGAGCTCTTGTTACACACACACACACACACACACACACACACACACACACACACACATACATTTGAGGAAACTGCTGCTTTAGGAAAATGCAAATGATAGAACTGGGATGCTAATTCAGACCACAGAGCTAGTGTTCTTAACTCCCGTGATTAACATCCAAAGCCTCACCTTCCTCATCTGTAGAATGGGGATAACAAACAAGCTTGTCCTGAGGGTTAAATATAGTCATGCTAAAAAACACTTGGTAGTATACTTAATGGTAGTAGCTATTATGGCAGTCATTGGAAAGGGATTGTAAAGATTAAAATAAATAAAATGTATGTAAAGCACTTAGCAGAGTGTGACACCTAGGTACTCAGTGGCACGAAGAGACATCCTTTGAAATGAACCTTAAAAATTGACAGGGTTTTTACATACCTAGATCAGTGCTTGGGGGAAAAACCATGACCAATATTAGGGAAATGCATGTACAAAGGCACTGAGATGGGATTGAGGATTGTTAAGTAGTCAGCCTAGCTACATTAAGGTACCTAGGAAGAGTAGGAAGCTGGATAGCAAAGGTAATTTGGGGCCAAATCATTATAGGTAAATGTCAGGCAACCAAGTTTGGCTTTATCCTTCTTTTGGAAAGCCAGTATGCCGATTTAACTTGCTCAAAAATGTGCTGTATTTTTCCTTAGCATTAGTAAATTAATGATTTAGACACTTGAGAAGGAGAGTTCCTTTGGATTATTTTCTTATTATCATATCATTTAATACATTAATTTTCCAAAATGTCCTGAGATGGTGCCCTGATAGAATCAAAGCTGCTCAGAAAATGAACCATTGGCTTCTTTCAAGTAGCTTCTTAGGGTTCTAAATTATTGTGTTGTCAGGTCCCAGATACTGTCTCAAGTCTGTCTTTTGTTATATCTGATGTATTCAAAAGAGTTTTCTGTGATAGTTTGGTTCATTCAGGTTGAAATGAAGAAGATAACTCCTAGAGAAAGCTGACAATGTAGGTTACAATTGAAAACCTGGAAGCAAAGTACTGTGGGCTGTTCATCACATCAACAATTGATTCTTTTCAAATTATTACAATGAAATCCAGGTAGAAAAAGCACTCCTTCATCAAGTATATTATTTTATTCTGAGTATAAATGTGTTTCCTGTGTGACATTCATTGTGAGTGTGTGTGTATAAATCTGTTAGTGTGGGCTTTTATGCCTTTTTCTCTTAACTCACTTATTCATTATAAGGTTCTACAGTATATATTTTTAAAACATTTACTTTTTTATTAAAGTATAGTTGATTTACAATATTGTGTTAGTTTCAGGTGTACAGCAAAGCAAATATATATATATATATATATATATATATACACATACATTCTTTTTCAAATTCTTTTCCCATATAGGTTATTACAAAATACTGAGTAGAGTTCCCTGTGCTGTACAGTAGGTCCTTGTTGTTTATCTATTTTATATACAGTAGTGTGTAGCTGTTACTCCCAAATTCCTAATCTATCCCTCCCAACCTTTCCCCTTTGGTAATCATGAGTTTGTTTTCTAAATCTGTGAGTCTGTTTCTGTTTTGTAAATAAGTTCCTTTGTATAATTTTTAGATTCCACATATAAGTGATATCGTATGATATTTGTCTTTCTCTGTCTGACTTACTTCACTTACTATGTGAATCTCTGGGTCAATCTATGTTGCTGTAAATGGCATTATTTCATTCTTTTTTATGGCTGAGTAGTATTCCATTGTATATATATCTACCACATCTTCTTTATCCACTCATCTGTCGATGGACATTTAGGTTGCTTCCATGTCTCAGCTATTGTAAATAGTGCTGAAATGAACATTGGGGTGTACAGTATACATTTTTAAAGACAGAAAACAACTATATTTGGTATTTAACAACTCACTTTACCTCACAAATACTGCATTCTGATTTGGCCAAAAGGTCTATGTTTTCAGTATGATTTAAATGAAAAAATAATTAATAATGATATGACAAAGATAAATCTATGTTACCAAATGGTATGATATTTAAAAGGACAGGGGGGATGACATAAAACTTTACTTTTTTCTATTTCAAATGAAAAATAAATTCATTTTCTCTGTGCCTATTAATTAATACAAGTGAGTTTGCTTTATTAGACTTAGCTCAATGAGCCAGCACAGTTTTCTTTTAATAAAAACCTATGCAAGGCATCATTTCAGCCATGAGGAAAATAATGAATGTTTTTAGTTATTTTGAATAAAAAATGTGTAACACTGTTTTACTTAGAGCAATGTAGGTGCTTTTTCTGCTATGCCTAAGTTTTGAACAGATAAATGTTTCAAACCAATGTGTCATACATCTGTTTATAACAGAGAAATGAGGAAGAAAAATCACAGTTAACAGTTTTGACAGGTTTGTACCAAAATGGTATTTAATAAATCCAGATGTTCTACCCGGAAAAAAATGTAGAATGACTCATAGTTTAACTTAATCTAAAAGAAAAGCCTTCATATTCACCAGTTTTTATTTAGAGTCCCACACATTTCTAATATACTGACAATAACATCTTCCCTGTAGAGAGTAAAGTTGACTTCATACGAGCTCTGATTAGAATTTTAACTAAAAACAACAGTTCAGATGATGTAATTTTCATTCAGATTCTCAACTCAGTTATGGAATAAAATATTGCACATGTGTATCGATATAAAATAAATAAAATGTGGTTACTGCCAGGATTTTACTTAAACTGGAAATAAGTGACATTCTTGTAATCATTTGAAGTACACAAAAGAACATGAACTCTGGTTTGTGTGTTCCCCAAGGCTTAATAATCACGTTGCAGTCATCCCTTGGTGTCCGTGGGAACGATCCAGGACCCCCGTGGATACCAAAATCCACCAAAGCTCAAGTCCCTTATAGTCAACCCTCCACTGCCTCTGGGTTGCACATCCGTGGAAATCTGTGGTTGAAATGTGTTTGAGGTGATATCCACATGATGTTTTCAGTTAACTAACTGAAGCGTATTTTTGTAAAACTGTCTGTAAATGGTAATATTAAGGATAAAGCAGATCGTAGTACATTATAGAATCTTGTCATATTTGGAATATATAAATACATGAGATTGCTCATGATAATTCTTTGTTTTAGAGCATCTAGAGTCTTTCCTCTACTGCATAGGTGTGTTTCTTATTCTGTGGAATACATGGTTTCCTTCCCTTCACTGGTCACCCTCATATCCTAATTATAGAGCCATAGGATTTCCCCAAATCTGAATTCTGACACCCTATCACTGACCCCAGACCTTTTCTCTGATTCCCTTCTTTCCCCCATTTGTGTGTTTGTGTGCGCACGTGCGCGTGTATGATACATAGAAAGAAAGAAAACATATTCTGTTTCGTGACTTTGCTTCTTGATTCTTTTTCATTAGTTTTTACCATTCTCAATTACTATTAGATGATTAATTTTAATATCTGGCAGGATAAACCCCTTCAGCTTTTGCTTAATTTCTTCCAAAAAATGTCTTAGCTGTTATTTTTCTTTTTTTCTTCCATATATGTTTTTAGAATTAATTTGTCAAGCTCCCTCCAATTCCTGATGGGATTTTATATGAAATGCAGTGATGTTGTAAGTTAATTTTAGAGAAACTTGATTATCTTTAAAAATGTTAACTCATCCTGCCCATGAGCTTCTCTCTCTATATGTATACAGATTTTTTTGACATCTTTATTGGAGTATAATTGCTTTATAATGTTGTGTTAGTTTCTGCTGTATAACAGAATGAATCAGCTATATGTATATATGTATCCCCATATCCCCTCCCTCTTGCACCTCCCTCCCACTGTCCCTATCCCACGCCTCTAGGTGGTCACAAAGCACTGAGCTGATCTCCCCGGGCTGTGCGGCTGCTTCCCACTAGCTACTGGTTTTACATTTGGTAGTGTATATATGTCAGTGCTCAAGTCCATTCTCTATGTCTGCGTCTTTATTCCTATACAGAGATTTTTAAATGTGCTTTAAGGTTTTAACATTTTCTCCTTGAGAATCTCGTGCAGCCTTTGTTAGGTTAATTCCTAGATATAATGCTTTTGTTGTTGTATATTATTTGTTGCCCTTATTACAGTGGAGAGGAATATTATTGATTTTATGTATATTGGTTTTGTACTTGACAATTTTGTAAAACTCTCCCATTAGTTCTCCATTCCCTTATCATACACCTCTTTGTTTTATTTTTAGTGGTCTGTGGGTGGGGTGATTAATTCTTTTGGCTTTTGTCTTTCTTAAAATGTATTTCACATGATAGTTTTGCTGGGTAAAGATGGTTGATGGTTTTTCCTGTCAACATGTTCATCATATCATTTTCATATTTCCAGGATTTTCTTATCGTTAATATTGATGTTACTTAACTGTTTTAAATTCTTATTCTCTTTGTTCCCTCACTCGTTATTTCAGTAGTTATTTCCTCTCTATCTTTATTCTGCCCTTAAACTCCTTGGATTTTGGTTTTTCTTATGGTGTGAGGGAGGGATCTTTGCCATTTCTTTGCCTTCTGTCTTGTCAGTCTTGCCTAAGGCTATTCTAAATCTTTAGCCTTTAAAAAACACCACTTGGTTGTTTCTTAATCTCTCTCTTTTTTTATTTTTTGGTCTTCTTCTAGTTCATTGATTTCTGCCCATATCTTTATTCGCTGCCTTCTCATTTCTGACTTTATTCTCCTGGCTTTGTCTTCCTTAATGAATTAACTTATTGGCTCAGAGTCTCCTGCTGTTACTGTTTCAGGCACAGTCCACAGATTTTGGCATGAGTTCTTCCCTTGTCATTACGCCGTAAGGATTGTGAGTTCTCCTTGCTGTTTCTTCTTGAAATCACATATTATTTTTCATTATTACTTTTACATATATTTCAGATAGGATATCTTCTAGTTATCCTTTTATTATTTGTTTCTGCCTATTATTATATTGAGGTAAGAACATAATCTGATGAACTTTTTGGTAACTTTTTGAGGATTCCATTGTCGTTTATGAAGTGGTCAGTTTCTGTGAATATTCCATGAGTGCTTAAGAAGAACACAGTCTGTGTTTCTAAAGTTCTATGTGTTGCTATTAATTAGTATATTTACATTTTCTCTGTCATTTCTGAGAGGAGTATCTTAATATTATATGTAATATATATAATATTGTTAACCATTTATTTAAATATCCTGTCAGTTTCTATGGGGAGCGTATTAAAGTAACTGATGAAAATAGTTGATTTGTCTATGTATCCCAGTAGATCTGTCACTTGTTTACTTATATATTTTGTGGTCAGATTTTTAGGTACATAATACTTCTGTGATTATTGTAGTCTTGTTCTGTTTCATTCCTTTTCTTAGTAGGCAGATTCTCTCTTTGTCCTTGATGATGTTTTGGCTTTAAAGTCTATTCTATCTGGTAGTAAAATTGCTATATTGGCCTTCTTCCATTTTATGCTCCTCTGACGTACGTTTTCCATACCTTTAATGTTGATTCTTTGAGTCACGATTTTTAAAAAATTCAATCTGAGAGTCTTTTGGGTATTAAGTTTCACCCATTTACTTTATTGCTGTTCTGTCTGCCTTATTTATGCCACCTTATTTTGTGTTTTGTCTTCATATGCTTGTTTTTTGCCTGCCTACTTGCTTGCTTTCCCGCCTTCCACTGGAAACTCTTTCAACTGGATGTTTTAGCCCCACCCCCCCACCTCAGTTCTTGGAAATTCTTGACTGTTAGCTTTTCAGCTGTTTTTTTCCCATCTGTTTACATTTCTGTATCCTCGTGAGACTCATCTGGAGAGTTTCTTGACCTGGTTTCCTCAGAGGATATCGATTGTTGTCTTTCATTCCTAGTGCTTGTGTTCCTCAGCTGCCTTAATATCTTCTCTGGACTCATTTTAATTCCCCTGGAATAATCACCTGTCTTGGTAATGATGTCTGCCTGAGACTAGAAAACTTTGATAGGAAAAAAAGGGAGGAAGAACCTTTCTCTAATTGAGAGTTTAAGACTGTCTCTGGAGCAAGAGTTGTGTGACCTTATGGGATAACTTGTTTGGACTTAGGTTTTCCCAGTAGGAAAAGAAAGGAATAAAAAGAATTCTCAATAACTGAGTTCTTTCATGTATTAACCTCTATGCCAGGCACTGTCCCGCAGTATTCTCATTTAATTCCAACAGAAGTCCTCTGAGGGGTAAGTAGCTACCATTCCCATTTTACAAACAGACCTAGAGGGAGTAACTGACAGAAGGAGGTAAAGAGCAAAGGTGGAGCAGAGTCTTTAGGTGAGTCACCAGCTTTAGATACTCCGGCAAGCCGCAGTCATGAAAAGAGGAGCATGGAAAAAGTCATAATGCCTGAGATTATGCATTCACTGTGTGATGATGTGTGGGAGGGGGTAGGGAAAGACCAGTGTGTTGAAATGATTTGTTGCTTAGAGGAAGTTAACTTTTTCACGGAAGCTGGAAGGGTGAAAGCAGTTCATTCGGTGGGCAGCTGAATTGGGCTGATCCTACGAAAGAAGAGGAGAGATGTTTCCTTAGTGAATGTTCACGGAGACCTTCATAAGACGCCAGCATGGAGGGTACGTGATAGCTTAGCTTCAAGTATGTAGAAAACATCAAGTTCATAACAAAAGGAATAACGAGAAAGTTTTTTTTTAACCCTGGCAAAAGCAGTTGTACAGTATATTTACACAGCCAGGCTTCTGTCATTATTCAGTCTACATTTTAAGCTTTGACTTTTCCTTGACTCTAATTAGCGAAGAGCTGCTAGAAGGTGTCAAGCCAAGGAGAGAGCTGGCAGGTGGTGGGAGGACAAGAAATCAAGAGTCCAATGAGAATCCTTTTCCCAGTCAAAGGAAAACCAGGCTGCAAAAGTTAGTATGTCTCTGGCTGCCCCCTTCTCTTCCCTTCTCTGTGTCTTTGTTCATAAATCATTCACAGTCTTTCCTTTCTCTGGTGATTGTGACTTATTTCTCTGATGGGTTTCTGTGCTGTTTCCCCTGAATAACTGCAGTCCAGGAGAGAAGGGGGACTGTTGTGTTTTTTTCGTATTTGTTCACTGAAGTTTTGTTATACAAATGAGTGGATAAGCAGTCATGGAAAATGTAGCAGTAGATATGAATCTTGCCTTTCTGCTAAGAAATGAGGGTTTTGATTTGTTTCTAGGAGAGCTCTGTCTCTGAGTCAGTATGCCTGTCTGAAAGGCTAGCCCAGAAGAGTAGATTAGGGCCCAGAATCAACGGAATTTAATGATGAAAGTGATATATACCATGTCCAGGAATCTCAAGAGAAAATAAGAAAATGTTTAAAGAGAACATTTATGAAAATGAAGTTGTGGGTAAAAATGAATTTAATCACCACTGACTGTATTAACCAGTAATTACTGTGGATAAGAAATAGTATGCTGAAAGATAAGAGAACACATTGTTTTGTGACAGAAGTGTAACACTCTGTTGCAACTTTAAGAGTATAATAAGTAGAGAAAATGAGGTAATGGTAAAAAGTGAAAAATAACTGGGTGTGGTAACATGTGGACATTTTCCATCTAAATTGTTCCTTTTAATGACAGAGACATGCTGCTCCGGGTGGATGTGATTGGAGGTCTGCAGTGAGATTAAATAGGTCCCGGAAGAAACCATGGTTCAGTGTTCTGCAGATGTTCAGACATCAAACAGTTCTTTACCTTTCTGTGAAATATCCCTCAGCAGAGGGCGGTGATGAAGAGAGGAACTGGATCAGCGTGCATTTTTCTTTTTCTCTGGAAATGCTCTGAACCCCTAAGAGGCTTTGAGCCAGGGTCCATGAATGGGAAGCTGTAAAGGGGAAAAGAAAATCACAATCCAGCAGGTCAGAAGACCGTAATTTATTATAAAATAAGTACCTAGATGACATTTCGTTGTTTCATCTTTCTGAATTCGCATAGCACTTGCTTTTTCATGTAACTGTGGGAATATGACAACAAGGAACACACTGCAGTCTCTTTTCCATCCCTCTCCCCAGGTTCAACTTTGTAATAGGGAAATTGGGTGTTTTACTACATGCTCTGACTCTGCCTTCCTGATCATACAGCTTGGGAAGCTGGTGACATGAACTGAGTCCATTCTAATAATGCACATAGCAGCATGGCTTAATATTTCACAGTATGTTTTGTATGATGGATCGATTTATGTGCCTTGTAAGTTGAGTCTGAATAGTCAATTTTCAAAAATCATTTACAAAGAAATTTGTTTTACATTACACCTTGATTACCTAAAACCTTAAAAAAACCCAAAATAGTGTTCATTTAAACATACCACTTAAAACCTAAATGTTTTGAAATGCTGATTGAAGCACTTTTCCTTTATTTTTCACATCAGCTGACCTAGTTGCTGTCACATCTTCTGGGTCTACCTCCTCTGGACTTCTAGCCCCAGTAATGTTCTTTAGCGCACTGAACAGATCCAGTCCATGTGGTCTAAACCGGATCATCTCGAGGGTCACCATACCCTTCCTGCCTCCTTGCCTTCAGCCAGAGCCTCCTGAGTCAGCCTGCTGTGTCCCAGGAAGAGGGGAGAAGGGGGTCCAGGTGGCTCTGCACGGAGACCTGTGCTTCTTGAAGCTGAAGGAAAGTACTGTTAAGGCCTAATGTGTTACATTTTAAGTTAGGATGAGATCTGAGGTTGGTTCACCCCTTCTGTTCTGTCTCAGTGCCCTGAATCGTACTTGGAATGAACTGTGGATATGTATAAATAAGCTCTTGCCTCTACCATGTTCGTGTGCTGCTCTTGAGTCATATGCTGACACAGTTTTGGTTTAGATGCCATATATAACATATATTCATGCTCGGACCAGAACTAAAAGTGTTTGTATTCACCATACAGAACTTTGCATTGGTGTGGAGTATCTGCAGATACTCTATTAGCTATATGCTCAGCTTAATTTCAAAAGCAGTAAAAATACCAGAGCAATACTTTAAATTTCAGCAGTGGCTTTGAGGTAACATTAGCCTTAACTTCATGGGCAAATGGACTGCTTAGTACAAAGGAAACATTCTTTTTTTATATAAATTTATTTATTTTTGGCTGCGTTGGGTCTTCGTTGCTGTGCGCAGGCTTTCTCTAGCCGAGCAAGGGCTACTCTTCGTTGTGGTGTGTGGGCTTCTAATTGCGGTGGCTTCTCTTGTTGAGGAGCACGGTCTCTAGGCACGGGAGCTTCAGTAGTTGTGGCGCACAGGCTCAGTAGTTGTGGCTCGAGGGCTCTAGAGTGCAGCCTCAGTAGTTGTGGCTCATGGGCTTAGTTGCCCCGCGACACGTGGGATCTTCCCTGACCAGGGCTCGAACCCGTGTCCCCTGCATGGGCAGGTGGATTCTTAACCACTGTGCCACCAGGGAAGTCCCCTCATTGTAGTTTTGATTTGCATTTCTCTGATAATTAGTGATGTTGAGCATCTTTTCATGTGCTTTTTGGCCATCTGTACGTCTTCTTTGGGGAAATGTCTATTTAGATTTTCTGCTCATTTTTTGATTGGGTTGTTTGTTTTTTTGACATAGAGCTGCATGAGTTGTTTGTATATTTTGGAGATTAATCTTTTGTCGGTCAAAAACATTTAAAATTATTAACAAAATGTGACTGTTCCTAGGGAATGGTCTTGAAATAGAGTTTAGTCATCGACCTCAAAGAGGAATATAATCTAATAGACTTAAGCACATTGAACTAGTATTTCATTTCTGCTTTTTTTAGTCCCTACTAGTTGCCAGCCACTTTATATTAAGAATTAGTATATTATGTGATGAATACCTCATCATCTTGCCTTCCAGGAGCTTCTTATCTAAGAGGAGAAAAAAATGCATGAACAGGCCATTTTAATATACTGCAGTAAACACTGTGATAAAGGTGTGTACACGTGACCACTCGGAGAATTTGGGACAGGAAAGCAGAGAGATTTAAGGGGCAGATTGTCCTCAAGGTCTCCCTGTGTCATCCTACGTAGAGGTGAGACCTGTGGCAGTAGGTCCTTACATGCCCTACGTGGGTCGGCTCTTATGGTTGACTTGGTTTCTGATGTCATCGCCTCTAACTCCTTGTGCCTCTAGGCAAGTTACTTACCTCTCTAGTTGGTTTCTTCATCTATGAATTAGGGACAGAAGTAAAAACACCTGCCTCACAAGGCAGTTATGAGGACCAGAGAGATAATGTGCCTTAATGTGCTTTGTAAACAGGGACACGGCACATGCGTGCTATTAGTTGACATTCTCGGCACTCACCTTGTCACTTGAGCTAATTGCTTAATCTGTGTATACTTTGTACTTAGGTGTAAAATGGAATAATAGCAGTTTCTTTGTAGGGTTAATTGTAAGGATTAATGAATTAAAATATGTAAAGCCCTTAAGACTGTCTAGCACCCAGTAGAAATTGGTTATTTTAATTATTATTGTGGCAGAAGAGGTTGACCCTACCTCTCAGTGATTCTGATGGAAGATTTTCAGCATGCTCAGTTTACAGCGCTCTCAGCGTAAAGATTCCATGTAGTTTTAATGGCTTAATACAACTTGTGCGTTGTTGGACTGCTGTTATAGATGAGCATCCAGAATTGGATTAACTGACTAACTGCAGGTAGGATTGTCGGAGGTGCTCCATATTAGATCCCTCTTGAGGCTGAATTGTTCGGAAATGCTTCTTTCTGGTATTCGTATCATATACTCTACTCTGGCTGCAGAAAGTTGGTTTAACGAACAGTGAATAAGATGCTGCTCTTTTTAACAGCCTTTAATAAATTGTTCATTAAAAACTTCAGTCTGGGGCTTCCCTGGTGGCGCAGTGGTTGAGAGTCCGCCTGCCGATGCAGGGGACACCAGTTCGTGTCCCGGTCCGGGAAGATCCCACGTGCCGCAGAGCGGCTGGGCCCGTGAGCCATGGCCGCTGAGCCTACGCATCCGGAGCCTGTGCTCCGCAGCAGGAGAGGCCATAGCAGTGAGAGGCCCGCGTACCACAAACAAAACAAAACAAAACAAAAAAACTTCAGTCTGGAGTGTCTGATGCTGTACCTTCGGTAGGCCACTTATAAGGAAAAACCCTTTTCCTTTTCTTGTGAGGGCTGTGTAGTGTTGGTGGTTGGTGTCTTTTTCCTCCTGATACTTTTTTCTTTCCTAGCAAAAAACAAAATCTATAATAGATCTATTTTGTTTATACAACTACAGCAAGGTGAGTAGCCGTTTCTGATAACTTTTCTTTTTTTAGTAGTAAATCATAATGCTTCCCTTTTGTTTTCTTCTTAAGGCATATTTTAATTCCCCTCCCCTTGGGATGTCTAAAAAGGCTTTATTTCATCTGAATTTCACTAGATGTGTGAAAGAAAATGGGTTTATAATAACAGTTAATAAAAAGCAGTACCAAACAACATTGCTTGTTAAATGTTTACTATCTATACCATCCACAGTGCTAGGCATTTTAATACATAACCTCACTTAAAAATCATTTAAGAACATTGGGAGATATCCCCCACAGTAATTTTTTTAAAAAAACTAGATGTTTATTTAAAGGTGGCTTGAAGCTGCATTTACATAGCGGGAACTCTATAGTGTATTTACTGGGAGGGGAACTGTTGGAAATTGCGGGGAGGAGTGTGACTGAAGTCCTCCAAGCTGTACCTTGAGGTCAACACCTCTCGCTCTACCAAGGGACCAGAAAATCTACCATGAGAAATGAGTCCTTTAGATTAAGTCTTCCCGTCTTTGGGAGCCCCCGCTTAAAATGCAAATGTCCCTCAGAGGTAACTGATTAAATAGGAAATCAGTCATGAAATTATCCTCCTCTGAGCAAAAATGGAGCTGAACAAAGGCTCAAGTGACTTTTGATGGGACATGGAGAAACGGCGATGGAAATTTTCTTGCTAGCGGTAGTTCCTAGGGAATTAACTGACGGGAGAACAGGGGACCTAGGGAGGAAATACGGAGTGGGGAGGAAGAACGGGAAAGGGGAGAGAGCGTGAGGCGCCTCCCTGTACTTACATGGGGATCCCAAGTTATGGAGGAAGTCTCTGTTTGGCTCCGATCCCTCCCTCAGACAATGCTTTGGTTCTCTTTGGTTCGCTATTGTGTGTTCCTGGAATGACTCTCAGCCCCATGCGCAGGCTCAGCAGTAGATAATACAGCTGTAGGATAGGAGCCAGCAAATCCATTTTTGAGATGCCTGGTAGGTGTGGGGACAGAGACATAGAAGTTGTCCCTGGAATGTCAGCCCTCGAAGTAAGTGTGGTGTGTGTATGTTTTCACACCAACATATTCCATATGTCCCTGGGCTGGAGAGAGGTTTATGAATGAGTAGAGGTTAAGAAAATAGAATAGTTAATCTTTGGGTGCCAACATTTAGATTCAGGGAGAGAACACTTAATCCTATTTACACAGAATATTGTATTTACATGTCCTCTTGAATTCAAGTTAGGAACTGGTGCTAAAACACAGAAATGAGTGTACTCTCAGGGTTTACTGATTATTTCATCAGATAACAGTTCATAGTCAGTGTTATTTATTTGTTCCATTAAAGTTGAAATTGGCTTACTTTAGAGGCACAAGAATCTGGACAGTGACCTCCAAGCTAAATAAAAAGTGCGAGTCAAGAAGTATCTTCTAGTTTTAAGACTCACTGCTTGAGAGTCTTTCGTCCCTATTAAAACTGGAAGACATAAAACTGGGTTTTTGGTGTGTCAGGGGAGAATCTACTAATCTTTGTGACTTACTTCCCCCAATCTGTAAATGTGGATAATCGTAACTGCCTCTGAGGGTGGCTCTAAGGATTAAATGAGGCAGTATAGTGCAGGTGTTTAATTAAACAGGCTTGAATTATGACTCTGCTACTTCTTAACTATGTGGGCAACCTTTAATCTCTCTGAGTTACAAATGCCTCATCCATTAAAACCCTGGTTGTGGAAAGAAAGAAAGTATGCAAGATGCCTGGCATATATTGAGTGGTTTGCCAGTTGGATGTGGTTTCTTTCATGGGGACTGTGTCAAATTTGAAATCGTTGCTGACATTTAAGCCTCAGAAGAAATCAGAAGATCTGGCCGCCTCGCACCTGTGTCTCTGGCTGCCTGCTTGAGCTGTGTGCCTGTGGGGTCCTCTTTGGGTGGGACCACTGCTCCCAGCTGGCTATACCTTGTCTGCTCATTCACTCATGCTGTCTGGCTGATCCTGTAGGCATTTATTATTTTGCCAATAAATGGAGGTTTTGGTTAGGAAGTATGCAGCACTGGCTGTGACACTTGGCATCCATCACCATGCTCAGTCAGTGTTTCCCTTTTTCTCTATTAGGCCACTGATGATGTAGTGAGAACGCAGGTTTAATCCAGATGATTTCAGCCCTGAACTAGATTCTCTCAGTTGACTGGGTGACCTGAGAGAACCACTTAACTTCTCTGAATCGCAGTGTTTTTTTTTTCAGGTAAACTGGAGCATTTGGACTGGTTGGTTCTCAGGGCTTCTTCAAGTAGTGAACTTGTCTGAAAAGTGGTATATACCACCCTTAAACTTCCACAGGGTGTTTGCAGAAATCTTGTATGATATCCTAAAAAGAAAACGGTGAAGTATGGATTGTGAGACCAATTAAGTGAATTAAAAAGTGGCTGAGGGCTTCTCTGGTGGCCCTGGTGGTTGAGAGTCCGCCTGCCGATGCAGGGGACACGGGTTCGTGCCCCGGTCTGGGAAGATCCCACATGCCGCGGAGCAGCTGGGCCCGTGAGCCATGGCCGCTGAGCCTGCGTGTCCGGAGCCTGTGCTCCGCAGCAGGAGAGGCCACAACAGTGAGAGGCCCGTGTACCGCAAAAAAAAAAAAAAAAAAAAGTGGCTGAAAAAATGTGGTCAAAGTTGTTAGTAATCCCAGTCTGACAAGCTGAAGAATTAAACCTGTGCTGTTGAAATTTTCATTCTTGATTGAATAAAGCTGTTGAGGGCAGGTCCATCAATGCCGCAGCTCATGTGAAGCTGGGAGTAACATTCAATGATGGATGACAGGGCTCGGATAGAATGGAGCAGTGGACCGTAATTGAGCAAGGATAAATGGGCAGTGCTATAATTTGGGTGTGAAAAATGAACTGTATAAGTAAAGATGGGGAAGAAAATATCTTAAGAGCAGGTGAAAAAGAATGCTCAACCTTGAGGGATATCCATGACCATCACTGTGTTACATACAGAAGACATTAGGACCTCTGTTCATGTTTATTTAGACGAGCATCTTTTCAAAATATCTACTTTTTGTATGTTGACTTATGTAGTAGGATGGTAGTACATGAATAAAAACATTTGGAACACAGGCTTTCAAAAAAAATAATATGGGAGGGTGTGATCAAGTTTGGCAATTACTCGTTTGGAACCTCTGCTTGTTGAGAGGTAACATAGTACTGTGGAAACTGTAGACTTTGGAGTCAGATATTCTTGAATAAAATTTTTAGCTTTAACACTTAATGCTTATGACCTTACATAGGTAGCATAGCTTCTTTGAGTCTCACTCTTTCATCAAGTGTACAATGTGTGTTACAGTACCTTTCTCAAAAGTATGTTGGGATGGTTACAATGAGATAATTTTCTTACCATCTTTCAGCTATTGGTTTCTAGTTTGATACCATTACGGTTGGAGAATATACTCTGGATAATTTTAGTTCTTTTCAACCTGTTGAGGTTTGTTTTATGACCCAGGATGTGATTTGTCTTGGTGAATATTCCTTGGGCACTTGATAAGGATGTGTATTCTGCTGTTGTTAGGTGCTGTGTTCTATAAATGTCAGTTAGATCTCATTGGTTGATGTGTTGTTCAGTTCTCTGTCTCTGCTAATCTTCTATCTAATAGTTGTATTAATTGCTGAGAGTGGGATGTTGTAGTCTCATAGTGAGACGATTTTTTGTAAAGTGCCTGCCCACTGTGCCCGGAGTAGTGAGCATGGTATACCTCAGAGAAGAGAAGACTTAGTGCCTGCATAATATTAGGTCTTCAGATATTCACAGGACTGCTTAATGGGAAACAGAGGCTGCCCCTCTGAACAAATGCAAAAAATCCACAGGCGTAGAGTTTTCAGTACCATCCAAGGGAAGTGTTCTCATCTTATGGCTTGCCATGAATTCAATATCTGATTCTGTCACTATTAGCTCTCTAGGTTTATAGAAATACTGTCCTGCCTTTGTACCCTTCATGGTTGTTGAGCAACCTTGAACACCAGAACCTCCAATTTCCTCTCTATAAAATGAGTTGGATAAGTTATTCTTTTAGTTTTTAATGACTCTTAGATACAGCTTCAAATATTTGGCCCTTTCTTTTGACATGTAGCGCATAGAATTAACGTGTTTTCACATTTCACAGTAACATATGTAAAATTATATGCTTTCTGTTCTTTGGCCAAATCCTTTCTTAATAAACCTCTTGGGGAGGACATATTCTAATGCAGAAGAAAGGAGTTACATGTTAAGTGACAAAAAATAGCCACAGGCTTTATATCTTAACAAAGCAGTCATTCATCACAGTAACATTTTGTTTCTTTGTGCCTCATTTTCTGGAGGAAGCTGTCCACTTCTTTGGGTGCATTTTCCCCCCGGGATTAAGAGAAACTAAAGCAGCATCTATCGGTGTCAAAAAAAGACACATAAATGTGACTGCTGAAGCATCAAGTATTTAGTAATAACCATAGCAGAGCAGTGCCACTATATTTCAGATGGGTCTCTTAAATAGCATATTGCTGGAATTAAAAAAAAGTCCAACTGAGAATTGATCTGTTAGCTGGTGATTTTTATGTAGAACAGATATATCAACTGTGATGGCTGTTATATTGAGATAGATTTATTTCCTCAGTTTTTTCCTCCATTTTCTATTTACTTTTGCCTTTTTTTTACTATGCACTAATGCTTTTGCTTTTTAAAAAAAATTAATTTATTTTTGGCTGCATTGGGTCTTTGTTGCTGCATGCGGGCTTTCTTTAGTTGCAGCGAGCAGGGGCTACTCTTCGTTGCAGTGCGGAGGCTTCTCATTGCGGTGGCTTCTCTTGTTGCCGAGCACAGGCTCTAGGCACGCAGGCTTCAGTAGTTGTGGCACCTGGGCTCAGCAGTTGTGGCTCAGAGGCTATAGAGCACAGGCTTCAGTAGTTGTGGCCCGTGGGCTCAGTAGTTGTGGCTCACAGGCTGTAGAGCACAGGCTCAGTAGTTGTGGCTCATGGGCTTAGTTGCTTCACGGCACGTGGGATCTTCCCAGACCAGGGCTCAAACCCATGTCCCCTGCATTGGCAGGCAGATTCTTAACCACTGCACCACCAGGAAAGTCCCTGTAATGCTTTTTATTTTTTATTGCTTTACCCTTATTTATTATATGTATTAAACGTTTTCATGATTTCCCTTCCACTGGTTTGGAATGTCATGCATTTTATTTCTGTTAGGCTTAAATTTTAACCTGTATGCTCTGGTTCATTTTACAAAAGATAAATCTGGCTTTTAGCAAAGTTGAGAATCAAGTAAGTAGGAATTTATTATGGTATCAAACAGCATGAGCACTAGGTTCTGAAGTATGGATTTGTTGTTGTTCTGTGAGTGCAGTCTGACATTTAGTAGTTACTTGTTAATTATATTCTTGTTAATGATTCTGGGGAGTGATCCATCATAGAGATGTGAAGGCTGATGTAAATCTACTGTGAGATGATTTAATCTGTGCCTCAGCACTGCAGACTTACTGTTAATGCATCTGTAATTAAAGTGAAGTTGCTGCCAGTGGCTGAACCTGAGTTAGGAAATGAAATAACAGTTAAAAAGCAAAAATAAACCTCTCTTATGAAACTAAAAAATATCTGTTGGAATAGCATGAATTAAAGACTCACCAGTTTATTAGTGAAATGAACTTTTCTTTTCAGGTATGGAAAAGGTACTCTACCAGCCATCTTGGTTATAGTCACCACCTGTGGCAGTTTTAAATGAAAGAATGCCAAGGGAGAAAAATTCTGAAACAGAAATATTGCTATCATTAAAAAAAATGTCCTTTGGAAATGGTCTTTAGTTTTAGCTTTCCTGTATTCATACGCAAAAGCTTTCATTTATGTCTAAATGAAGTTGGTAGCAGCTGAGGAGCAGCTGTTGGGAATGCTATTAGGCTTAAATCTCTGGTTAAAACATTGATACTGGTTTTTTCATCTCTTTTAAGCAAAAATGAATTCCCATGAATATGTTAGAAAATGGGCTTCCCATTACTATTTCTCTTACCATATGTAGTATCCAGAAATGTGTGCTCCAAAACAAATCAAATCAAGGCACTTGTGATGTGGAAATTGGGTCAGACTTGTGGAGTTTTCCGTTCTTGGCTTGCCTTGCATTATTGATCCTGAGATGCATGCACAACACTGTATGTCTCTGCTTTAGTATTTTACTCTTTAAAAATGAAAATTATAATGAGTTTGAACTCACATGATCGTGAGGCAGTTGAGGCTCTGAAAGGGGCAAAATTTTGCATTTAAATACATTGTAATGGAAATATATTAATGTCAAATTTATGAGAAACAAACTTATTTGACAAAGACAGGGAAAGTGAGACTGACTCTATGATTGTATAGAAAATTCAGGGAAGGGTGAGTTTTGACAGGGCGAGAGAGAGTCATGGACATATACACACTAACAAACGTAGTAAGGTAGATAGCTGGGGGGAAGCAGCCGCAAGGCACAGGGATATTAGCTCGGGGCTTTGTGACAGCCTGGAAGGGTGGGATGGGGAGAGTGGGAGGGAGGGAGACGCAAGAGGGAAGACATATGGGAACATATGTATATGTATAGCTGATTCACTTTGTTATAAAGCAGAAACTAACACACCATTGTAAAGCAATTATACCCCAATAAAGATGTTTAAAAAAAAAAAAAAGAAAAAGAAAATTCAAAAGTACCTTTGGAAAGAGTCAAGAAATATTTTCCAACTACTTCCGTGCATAACCTTTCTTTCCTAGACCTTCTTTTCCCTTGAATTCTCTCAACTCTCTGGAGAACAGTGACATTTCACGGGGAGATTCATTCAAAACACAGAGGGAGGTTTAAGAAGGTTTTCTTTGCTTGAAAAAACTGTTTCTGTTTCTTTGCTTTGATTATATTTTAAAGAAACTGATGGCTTTTGAGTAACTTTTTATTTTAAAATGATGTCAGATTTACAGAGAATTCCATGATTTGCTTAAAAAACTACCAAACATAAACGTTACCCAAATTCGCCAAGGTTTACCCATGTGCTTCACTGGCTTTTTCATTAGCTCTTTCCCTCTTGCATACATACTGTTTTTTCCTGAACTGTTTGAGTTAGTTGTAGACTAATAACCCTTACGTATTTCAATACATATATCCTAAGAAAAAGACATTTTCTTACATAACCTTATTACATTGATAAGAATGAATACTTAAAAAATTTTATCTATTGTCCTAATGACGACTTTTTTAGCATTTTCCCCTTATACTGGGTCCAGGATTCATTTGGATGGATAGTATTTAATTGTCATGTCTCTTTAGTTTCTTTTAATTTGGAACCATTCTTTATCCTTACTTGTCCTTTCATGACCTTCGTATTTTTGAAGAGTACGGGCAGAGTATTTTTTAGAATGTACCTAAACTTAGATTTGTCTGATATTTCTTCATATTGTATTCAGATATTTGTTTGCTTGTTTATTTCTTCTTTTACTTATTTATTTATATTTTTATGATTATTATTAGTCAGTGGTTTATAAACTGTTACTGCCAGTACTTACTTTGATGCTCAAATTCTCCCAAATTCGGCCAATGGGAGCTCCTTCAAGCTGGCTCCTTAACCTTTAGAACATGCCCTCATCATAATTTGAGTTATTTACGTCCTTTCCAGCACAGCATGATGTTCCAGGCTCATTTTGTATTGTATACTTTCTCTGCTTCAGTCCTGGAATCAGCCAATTCACCAAGGAACCCTAGTTCCTTTTAGGGGAGAATGGTATTCACATCTTGGTGCTAGGTGTGTTCATTGCTACCAGGGTGTCGTAACTGTTAGGCCCTCTTGGAATTCCAAGCTAGAAAGAAAGAAAAAAAAGGTGCATAGACAGACACATTGCATATAATGTGTGTATACATATATACATACATATATACATAATGTGTATGTATACAACTATCCATCCATCCATCCATCCATCCATTAAAAACCATGAATTCTTACTGGTACCACCACTTTCAGTCTAGTACCACAGAGCTCTTTCTGGCATTCGTTCCTTTCCATATTTGTAACTCATTCACCATCTGTGAAAAACCTGACTTCCAGTGTTCTCAGTATACCTACTTACTTGCTCAATCCTAAAAATTCTTTTAGAATTTTTTTACCTGTACTGCTGTGAAAAAGAAACCTAATCACCAGAGTTCAATATTTATGTGTGGTTCTTTTTGTCCTTAGATTGAGGGTATGTAGTGAAAGTACTGCATTCAAAAGTTGCTTGAGCTGATTCCCTTTTTCCTTTCTTCAATGGGATTATGTTCTTTATTTGAAATACGGTTGGGTCCCGTGTTTCTGTTGTGTTCCATTTTAGGATCCCTTTACTCATGCTTGTTGTTTTTATTTATTTGAAGATGTAAAACATTAATATGTACCCAGAAAGTGAAAGTACAAGTTGTACCCAGAAATGTCCACGCCCCACCCCACCCCAGTTCACATCCTAGCTCCTAGCACCTATAAGTAACTACAAGTGTCAGTTTCTGGTTTATCTTTCTTTTATTTCTTTTGCAAAAATATGCAGATACAGTTGGTATATCTCCTTTTCCCATTCTCTCGTACACACGAGGTGACGTATGGTACATGTTTATGGACTTTGCTGTTTTCACTTAACAGTATATTCTGGGTTCTTTTACAGCAGCATAATGTCCTTTGTCTCAATATCACGTGGTTTATTTAGCCAGTTTTCTAAATGTTCCCATGTAGGTTGTTTCTGGTACTTTGCAATCAGAAACAGTGCTGCAGTGGATAACTTTATGTATGTGTAATTTCATAATGTTAGAGGTGTATATTTAGGGTAGATTCCTGGAAGTGAGACTGCTAAGTCAAAAGGTAAACACATAAGTTAATTTTGTTAGATCATTGCCAAATTCCCCTTGGCTGTACCGGTTTTCATTCCTAACAGTAAGCTATGAGAGGGCCTTTCTTCACAGTCTTGGCTAATACCCCTTGGTAACTTTCCTTTCTCAGTGATTTTCTAGCGTGAATGGGGAGAAACAGTTGTTTTTTGTCAGTGACATGATTTTGTCTAATTTAACCTGCTTATTGAATTGTAAATGAGCCATCAAGTAGCATGCCCTCTGTTTTCCCAACTTCAATGCTATTTTTGGTCCAATTTAGCTTGGAAAATAAAGTGGCAGAATCAGGTTTTATCCCTCTTCTATCTATTCAAAGCAGTAGGATTTTATATACAATACTTCAGTGGTTCTCAAACTTGAGTGGGCATCGGAATCACCTGGAACACTGAGTGGTGGCTCCACCCCCAGAGGTTGATTCAGTAGGTCTGGGGTGAGGCCAGATTATTTGCATTTCTATAATCTCAGGTGATACTGATACTGCTGGTCCGGGGACTGCACTTTAAGTCTAGGACTTCCCTGGTGGCGCAGTGGTTAAGAATCCGCCTGCTAATTCAGGGGACATGGGTTCAAGCCCTGGCCCAGGAAGATCCCACATGCCGTGGAGCAACTAAGCCCGTGCGCCACAACTACTGAGCCTGCGCTGTAGAGCCCGCGAGCCACAACTACTGAAGCCCGCGCACCTAGAGCCCGTGCTCCGCAACGAGAAGCCACCGCGATGAGAAGCCCGTGGACCGCAATGAAGAGTAGCCCCTGCTCGCCGCAACTAGAGAAAGTCCGCACACAGCAATGAAGACCCAGTGCAGCCAAAACTAAACTAAAAAAAAAAAAAATAGCCAGTAGGCTATATTAATACAATGGTTTATGGAGTATCTCAAGGAAGCTGTTAGATCTTATGATTGATACTGTGTTTGAGTGATTGTATAGGACAGATGTCATCATGTCTGTACTGCTGAAAAGGCAAGCTGTCTAACAGACCTTTAAATCTTAGTACTGAAAGGTGATAGAATAGTCAAGCTTTAGGTCATCCATTTATTGAATCATACATTTATCAATCACATTTATTGGCTTTGAACTGTATTTGCTAGAAACTGCAAGTGCTTCTGTTTTACATGTTGAAGACTTTTATTTAAGGAAAGTTACATGTATTTTCTAAGATCCTACATTTAAAAAAACAAAGCCCTTGACCTCAGGACCTTCTGAATAACCTCAGCAGTTCTGTGCCTCTTTGTGCACATAATTGATTTTATTGCAGTGGAGCTGAAAGTTAAAGCTGAAGTCTAATTCCACAAACTTAAGAACTGGTAATGACACCTTGATTACCTTGAGATGATGTGGCTGGTGGTTGAAACACTATGACGTTAGGTGTTTATCTTGCCACATAACAACTGTGTTACCTCATCAAAGATTGTACCCATACCCTGACTCAAATGAGACGATACCAGCCAGTTAATCCCATTTAAATCAGTGTAGAATTGACTGGGAGGTACCCACGGAGTAGTTTCAGAGCCTAGTATGTCACAGGACACCTAATAGGAAACTGACCTCCGCAACCTGGTGTTTTATTTTGCCCTGAGTCTACCCTGCCATGAGAAATACAGTTATTTAAAGATATGTAAAAATGCAGATACTGAATCTTCTTATTTTGTTGTGAAGGTGATACACAGACATTTCTGGTTTGGCAATAGTTAAAATTGGGAGTAGAGAAGGAAACTTTGAGAAATCTTTGTTTCCAAGCAACGGAACACATAATATCAGATCCGTGTACCACTTGCTTAATGTTAAGGTTCCTGAAGTGTAAATCATTGATTGAACAGAGATGAAAACAGCCATTATAGTCGGCTGAATTCTAAACTCCTCGACCTGAGTCAAGGCATATACATGGATTTTGAAGAGTTGATGGACTTAAATAAGCATTTAGTTTCCAATCTTTGGTTTTGTGAACGTGGGAATCCTGAGCTATAACCCATCAGGAGGCGAATGAGCTGCAATGGGGCCTTGGGCTGTCCCGTCACTTCCCTCGCTACAGAGGGCCTAAGGAGTGCTTATTGCTATAAACGATGCAAAGTGTAATATGCCTTACAGTCATCAAATCCTATAATAACTTTCACTTCTAATTCTCCCTCTGATATCTCTCTTTTCACTCTAGAAGCTTTCCCTGGTTGATTTCATCTGTACTCATGGTTTTAATTCTTGTACTTACATAGATGACTTCCATATGTACCTCTAGCAATATTTCGTTGATAATTCAGACTTGTATATTCCAGTACATGCTGTGCATCTGAAGTGTTCCGTTTGTAAGTCAAACTCAAAAGGTCCGAGAAGGCATTTATCTCTAATCTACCTTCTCCAGAGAAGACTACCATGCCTGCTCTGCTCTGTCCTCTTTGGAGATGATACCTGGGGATAGTATTGGGCTCTTTGATTTCTCCCTTATTACCCTTTACATCCAGTCATTTGCCATGGCCTGCCAATTCTTTATCAGTAGTTCTCCCCAATTAGTATACGCTCTCTTCTCCTGTGGTCTCTCACCTTGACCTTGACTGTTCTACCTGTCACTGGGTGTGGCCCTCTCAATCTTCTACATCTTATTTACTGCAACCATAATCTTTTAGAAACATAATTCTAACCATATTACCCCCCTTCGAACACTTGGATGATGCTTGATCACCAGCAGGATAAAGCCCAGACTCCTTATAGCCCACTGTGATCTCACTCTACTTCTCCAGCTAGATGTCTTGCCGCGCTCCACACATCCCTCAGAATGCAGCAGCTCAGAACTGCTTTTAGTTCCCTGAAAATACCGTGATGTTTCACACATCCTCACTTGTGATTGTGCTCGTCTCTCTTACTAACCTTTCTGCCCCTTGTAATTCTTTTGCTTTTAAGACTTTGCTCTGTCTGCTCTAGGATGCCTTCCTTAATTTCTCTTGCTCACTCAGCTACCGCCATCTCAGATTGTCTGTTGATTTTTCTCTGCGGTCTCCATGGAGTACTCTGTGCATATCTCTATGGTAGAATCTTGTCTACTTTATTGAATTCATTTTTAAGTTCCTTGAGTGGAGGGTCTCTGTTTTGCTTCTCCTTGTATTCCTCTTGCCTAATAAGGCTCCTGAAATCATCATAAATTGATCTACATGTTTGCTTATGAAGACGTGCAGAATTAAGTGCATAGTGGCAGCAAGGAGTATCTTTGCCTTTGCAGTGACAATTTGAGGTAGTGACATTTTGGGGGTATTTATTTAGGGTGTCTATTGCTGCGTACCAAAACACTCTAAAACTTTAGTGCTTAAAACAACAAACGTTTTATTTATTCATGATTTTCTTAGAAAACTTTGGACACCTAATTGGGCTGGGCTTGGTTGGATGTTTCTTCTTTTGGTCTTGTCTGGGCTCACTCAGGTGTCTTCATTCATCTGATGGCTTAACCGAGGCTGGATGGTTTAGAATGATCTCACTCACATGTCTGACAGTTTGGTGTTAGCTCTCAGCTCTGCCTCTCTCTCATTCTCAAAAGAGCTGGCCTGGGCTTCTTTACATGGTGGTCTCAGGGCTACAACAAAGTGAGGGTGGAGGATGCAGGTCTAGAAGTCACATGGTGGCACCTCTGTCACATTTTTAGGTTAGAGCAAGTCAACAGGCTGGCCCAGATTCAAGGCATGGAGAAGAGCAGTCATGTCACATTGCCCGGGAGTGCATAAAGGGATGGGAGGAGTTTTGTGACTTTTTAAAAAAACCTTCAGTATTCCTTGTTAATACCGGATTGACTTCTCTACTTTTTGAGTTCTTTTTGCACATTGTATTACTTCCATGGCAGTCATCTTACATGCTTTACAGCTTGTATGTTTTACTTCCTTCTTTAATTAAGTGATCTTTTTCTTGCATTTAGGGAGAGTATAATAAAAACAGATTTCATAGTGCATACCAGATTTTTTCATTTGGCAGGCTTTCAGTAAATACTTAGGGAGTGAATTATTTTTTTCAGTTAAGAAATATTTCAAGTATACAGAGAAGTAAGAGAATAATATAATGTATAAGCTGTCTACCTACACTCTGAACATCTTTCCTGAGATAGAAATAGTGCTGTGAACTGATAGCTAAAATAGCATTGCCTGTGCAGTTACATGTGACTTATAATAAGCTGTTGTTGGCTGACTTGAGCTTTTAACAACCATTTATGACCTTGTTTCAAAGGGAGAATGAATTCAAGCACTCTGCCTTGCAAATTTAGTTGAGTCGTAATTTGGGGACCGCTTTCAAAGCCAAGGAGCTACCCCTGCATGTGAATATTATAAGCATTTGGATAATGTCAGTATCTATCTGAAAAGAATGAGTTAATTACCAAATTCTTTAAGTTGTACAGAGGTAATTGTTTTCCTTGGAGCTTCAAAATTCTTTGCTACAAGAGACTGAGGAGTAGATAGAGGTGCTTTAAGGGTGTAGACATGCTGTGTCTAGTACTGTTATTTGTTGTCAGGAATACCCTGCTAAAAATCTCAAGCTCTAATTGCATATTGGATTTGCTTCACAGATGAGCAGCAGAACCCAGTAAAAATCCTAAGGCTTTTACTTGCATATTGGATTCATTTCATGGATGGCTTTTCCCAGAGTGCTTGGAGGCTATGTGTACACCATGGTGAGCTGGAGAGTGAGAGAATGCAGCAGGTTAGAAGAAGGGAGAGAAATACTTTCTAGTTTAGGGACGGTGCGTACTGTTCAGTTCACTGTGCCCTGTGTTATGTCTGGAAAACATAAATCCCTGCAGTTAATCTTAATTCCTCATCTTAGTCTCTGATGTCTCCCCCTTTTTTTCTACCTCCCCCAACTTTACTATAAAAATAATTAAGTATTTAGAATTATTTTTGCCAAAAGTTTGAAAAGTATATCACAGACCTCATTACATTTTCTTCCTTGATAAATAATTTTGCGTCTCTAAAAATGACATTTTCCTACATAGTCTCAGTATAGTTTTCACAACTCAGATTTGTCCTCTTAAAATGAGAACGATGATTCCACCTTCATTGAGTCAATGGGGTTGTGGCTAAGTAGGTCTGAGACGTAACAGGTGTTTCCTCAGCTTGCTTTTCCATCTGTTCCTGGTTTCCTTTATGTCTTTTTTCTCTATTTCTTTTTTTTTCCCGCATATTTCTGCCTCCCTGTTTCTGCCCTGAGTTCTCTTATTGGCATTTCCACCTTGTGTGCCAAATATCTTAACTCCTCTGTCTTGGTTTCTTCCTGAAGTGACTGATGGAAGCCATTGCAGCACCAGGGCTGCTCAGAGGGGTCACCGGCCGGTACCCAAGGAAAAGCATCCCGAGAGGCCTCCCCCTTCCTCATTTGCCTTCAGTCATCCATGTGGACTTAGGGATTTCTGCAGGGGTGAGCATGAGCTTCTGGCTTCAGAGTGCCCACAATTATATTCTGACTTGTTCTCTGTGAAGATTTCAAAAACATTTTTCTTTTCCTGAAAATCTACATCTGTGCCCATTTGTGCAAACACTGGAGTCTCTTCATTGTTTCCTTTTTTGCCTATCCACACGTTCTCATTCACTAAATAATCTTGGTTTCGGCTTATATTTGGCCTTTATGCATATAACATGGATTGGATAATTTTCCCGTGATGCAGTGCTCTGACATTGTACAGGTGATATTTCAATATTGATTTTTCTAGTGAATGCTTTGAAATATTATCAATTAGAAGCATTTAGCAGTTTCTAACCTTTCACCAAGCTCTTATTTTGGGATCTACAATGGTTCCCTTAATATGTTAAATGAACAAGTTATTATTTCACACAACTCACACCAAATCTTTTAGCCACCTCTGCTCCTATAAGCTCTGAGGAGTCTGAAAGTAGCTACATTAAAATGAGCAAAAAAAAAAAAAAATAGGTAGAAACTTATGATGAAAAGTACCACAAATCATTTTTAGGAATGCTGTATTATTCTTAAACATAAGGGGGAAGAGAGAAGTGGCAAAAAATGTCATAGTGTAATCAGTACAGGATTGGAAGTCTGTGCTGTAGGAACAGCAAGTGACACCCTGGTAATATTATCAGTTCATGCTTTTGTTCTCTTTTTCTTTGTTCCCCTTGTGTTGTCCTCTCACGACTTACCTGAAAAAATGAAAGCATATTTCTACACCTGCTGTAGGCTTTCCTGTGATACATGTCTGTGTCACCAGAAAGCCTCCTGACTCTTGAATTAAGGAAACTTGGTATCAAATTGGAAATGAAATGTTCGTCCTTTGCAAAACCCATCTGGGTTGGATCAGTTCTACGAGATAGCATTTTAATTTGAGTCTCAAGCCCTTAGTGATATAATTCTCCTTAGCAAGTTGACATGATGTATGTGCATTTGTGTATTTCAAACACCAGAATCTTTCATGTTAATAAAAACAAACACAGAGACAAAAACTCACAAGAACAAGCTACTGCTAGGATGTGGAAAGCTGGGAAGAGTATTGCCCCTCTGCTTACAACAGTAAAAAGCCAGATGATCTACAAAAGTCACAACTTTTCTTGAATCCATCAGAGATTGGGTCATAACACAAATTAATTCACGAGTCAATAGTAATATGAGTAAATAACTGAATAAATTAATAAATGGGGGAGAAGAGACAAATATCTCATGCAGAAGAATTCCAAATAATTTATGTACTCTGCTGTAAAGGAGGGGGCATGTAACTCCTCACTCCTTCAGTGTGGGCTGCTCATAGAGCCTTTCTTCCAAAGGCTACAGTATGACAAAGGGTTTTGGGGAAAACAATAACTTTACAGTGGGGAAACCTGACAAACACTGTCTGAGCCCGGTGATCTAGGTTCATATTAACAGTTACAAGTCATATTGATAGTATGTACCCTGGATGTGTTATGATGAAAATGGCACTTTACCTCTGTGGTAAACCCACACATGCAGTCTAATTATGAGAAAACCATCAGACAAACCCTAGTAGAGGGGCATTCTGTCATATTCCTGACCAGCAATCCTTATGACTGTCAAGGTCATCGAAACCAAAGAAAAGTCTGAGAAACTGTCACAGCCAAGGGGAGCCTAAGGGGACGTGAAAACTGATGCGATTATATGGTGTCCTGGATGCATGCTAGAACAGAAAAACATGTTACTAGGTTAAAAGAAGGAAGGAAATCTGAATAAACTATGCACTTTGGTTAATAATAATGTATCAATATTGGTTCATTAATTGTAACAAATGTAGCATGCTAAGGTAAGGTGTCAATAAGAGGAGACAAACAGGAGGCCCCTGGACCCTCCTTTAGACTATCCTGACCACAGACTGTGAGGCCCCACGTGGTCTGGCCTTCTCTTTTCAGCTCCAAGTGTTAGCACTGCCCACTTCAGCACTGCTCCAGCTTCATTGGCTTTGTTGGTCTTCCTGGAGCACGTCAAGGTTCTTCCTGGTTTTCATTGGCCATTTCCTCTACCGGAAGTGTTTTCCCCCAGATGTTCACATATACTATTCACTGCATTCTGGTCTTTTGGCAAATATTACATCATTCGAAAGCCCTTTACTGACCATCCTACTTAAAGGTGTGTCTCTTGGAGTCTGTAACCACAAAACCTGTGTTCTTTTTCTTCATGGTACTCAGTATTTCCTGAATTTATTTATTTTTAAAGTTTTCTATCCACCCCACTGGAACTTAGGTCACATTTGGTCAGGAGCTTGGCTGGTCATATTTACTCCTGCATCTGTAGCTACTGGACCAGTCCTTGGTACATGGTAGGTAGGTACCTAGTATTGATAAATGTCGGGTGAATGAAAGAATTCCCGAATTCTGCTCTTTTCTATTAATGCTTACAGCATATTTCCTGTGCCTCTCATAACAACTGTGCTCTGCTGTGCATTATGGTTTTGTTTGTATGAGGCACTGTTTCCCTTCTAGATTGCTACACAGCAGCAGTTGTGTATCTCTCATTTATCTCCTGTCCCCATGGTATCTAGCTTGTTGCCTGGCCGGGCATTACTGCTCAAAAGCTATTTATGGGATAAATATTTGTGTCTGCATTGCATCTGTCTTATAACTGCTCTCAGCGTAGCCCAGTGGGATGCCACAGGCACTGCATCAAAAGTTAGATACGTCTGCTTTTCTTGGGGACACTACATCTTACATCCCTACTATTATTCTGAACTTCTCCATGCTTTAGCTCCCTGGATTTTGACCTCTTTGACTTTGGTCTTGGTTTCTCCTGCATCATATGTGCTCTTTAGATGGAGACATCACTTTAATTTTTTACCAAGGCCGTGACATAGAAATCCTGTAGGATGACATCTCGTCTTGCCCAATAATTGTGGTTGTGAGGCATCTGGCTCCTGTGGCCAGCTAAAGACCAAGACAGATGTGAGGGCGTCTGGGGAGGAAAGTCAACACTGTGAATGTATCCTGTGGCTTGCAGGAGGCAGGCAGTCTGCTTAATGGGAGATTGACTCGCTCCCCACTCCTTTCCTAGCTCCTCACTTTTATTAAGAATGACAGGCAAAGTGCCAAGTACTGGGTACACCTAGATGAGTAAAATACAAAGACTTTGAAGAACTTGTAATACAGATAAATGGTCTTCATATAGTTGAATCATGACACCTATGGAAAGCCAGGTCATTTGTTCATGATACTTAAGCCAGGGTCCCCTGTTCACTTGGTACAGCTTCCATGAATGAATTGTAGTCATAAGCATTAGCTAGAAGCAAACAGACTTCTGCGTTGTAGCCTCCCAAAATTTGCTCCCAAAGCAGTGGCAAATATACTTTTAAATAAGCTCATCCTATGAAGAAAAGGGCATGTTTCGCAGAGGAGACTTCTGCAGTACTTCATAACCAATCAGAGTCTTATCATACTACTTAAGTCAGTGATGGATTTGTCCCTTGTAGGTGCAACACACTAGGTTTCTGCTATTTACGTTTGTAACATGTATATTTCTGTTTTCACCTTACTCTGCCAAGAATTAACTACTTCTTTTTTTTTTAGGTTTTCCAGGGAGTAGTAGTGACCAAATGACTAAGGTTTCTATGCATTTATCTTCTTTACCTTGGGAAGAATTTCCTTTAGGAGTCTCATTCCAGAGTCTGAGTAACCTTAAGCACTGTGTTTTTCATAACCTCAGGACCCAGGAGTTTTAGAGAACAGTTTATTAAGTGATCCTTGGAACTAAGAAAGTCTCTGTAGTTAAAGCCATGCCTGTGTTTTAAGACTGTTTTTATGACTGTTAGGTGTCAAGGTTGGTTCAGAATAATTTTTGCAGTTGTGAAAAGCTGGTCCAGTTGAACATAACTGCGTTTTTTTTAAAGCAGGGAATTATGCTTGTGGCAATGCCCTTGATTCTGTTCAGCTAATTTCTTTTCTAGATGATTTCTTTCTTGGAGTACTTATTCCCAATTTATGGTCTCAGTTCTTAATTTCTCATGGACTAAATTCTTTATACAAAGTATAGAGATGGCAAATTTGACCTTGAAAAGAAAGCAGTTTCCCCTCTCCTCATATCTTTAGCAAAGAAACAAAACTCCTTTTCCTTTTGTCACATTTCTTCTATTCTCATTTAATTAATGATGAAACTATTTTCCTCTGGTAACTTATGGCAAAACAGATCTAGAGCTTAAAGAATCTATTTATAGTCCATCTTCTTTAAGACAAAATTGAAGGCTCTTTGGGTAGGTAAGTCAAAATAGGCATTTTTTTTGTCACTAGGGCCCTACAGTTTCCTCCCAGGTACTTGAATTATCAGCTTTTGAATTTTATTTTCTAGGATTGACGAATATCCTTATTTGAGTATATAGGGACAAGACTTTAAACTGCTGGTAGTCATTTGCAGTTTTGCATGAATTGTTCAGATTTATTGTTTGCATCGACTGGGCATTGATATGGTAAAGTTCTGACGAGGGAGAACGCAAAAGTATAATTTGGGGCTGTAAAATAATGCTTATGGAGAAAGATCTGTGAGGGTGCTGTAGTGGGCAGCCTGAATGGTCTAAGACTCAGTTATTCATTCAGCAATTATGCCTTGAGCACCTGCTGTGTGCCAGGTACTGTTCCAGATGCTGAGCATATGCCACGAAGAAAACAAAACCCTTAGACCTCATGGGACTTGAGCACTAGAGGAGGCGATTTTGAGAAGAGGCTAGTTCCAGGAGAATGCCTTAAAGTTCTTAATAATGTGGCCCAAGATTCACGCCGCTCCCCTTTCTTCCCCAGTAGTTTTGCACCTTGATATTAATTGTTCTGCTGTACACACGCCATTGGATAGAGCTGTGGATTGTTAAGCGCTTTGCCAGTAGAATCATGTCCAGGTATTTCTTCAGTTGTCTTTATTCGTTGTTCTAGTTGTTGCTTTACAGGTTTTTACCAGTTTTGAAACTTTCTTTTGAGACCTAAATTGCCCTTTTACTTCCTTTCTAACCCTAAGTCCACTAGCGTTTTACCTTGTTAGTCAGAAAAATTACCATCATTAGCAATAAAAACATTAAAGACGTTTTATTTACTTCTTGGACAGATCAGATACAATTGATTAATAATACATTGCTTAGAAAAATATGAGTACTTAGTGCATTTCTTAGTAACTTTGATTTTTCAGGGTAATCTACGAATGAGTCCCTTCTATAACTGGTTTTCGTCAGTTTATTACATCTTAAGCCTGTTTTTCTGTTTGTTTTCATGTGATTCCTGTGTGTAAAAGCGAAAGTACCTTGTTTATTGGACGTATGAAGCATGACTGGATTTGTTTAAATCTGCACATAAACTGAACTGCTTTCTTCTTAATTTGCTGTTTTTGTTTTCAGACAAAAATCGATGGGATTTGTAATTATAGAAGATTTTTACACCAACGTAGTTGGTATTTGATTAAAAAAAAAATGTGCTGTTCTAGTAACTCTAAGGATTATAGACTTTTTTTCATTCTTGAACATTATTTAGATTTTTTCCTGATCATCATTTGTCATTTTGTCAGTATTTTATTTTGACTTTAAAATGAATGATTTTAAATGCTTTGGGCAGTTATTGTAAAGTACGACATACTCCATATAAATTGCCTGATATTCTTTGAGGGTGTGTGCTGAAGAGGGTATGTATTTTAGTCATTAGAAGAAATGGCTCAATTAGGAAATATCTATCAAAATTACAAATGCAATCAAGTTCTGAGCATTTATTCTGAGGTATACTTATATGTGAAGTAACATGTGCAGAGTATTGGAGAGAGACCATGTAATTGTATATTAACGGTATAGATGATGATGGTACATCAGTAGTGGAATACTGTGTGAGTGTTGAAAACACAGAGGGAGCTTGCTATGTATTCACATGGAGGAAAGCAAGGTGCAGAACACTCATCATGACAGGCTTTCTGTAGGAAGAGGGGTGGTGGTTCTGTCGCAACAGTAAGGCTGGGCAAGAATCACGGGATTGGAGATTGATGAAAGGTGGCCAATATTCAGTTAGAGAATCATGTGGTTTATTTCACACCATTACCACACAAGTTAGTCAAGTAGTGAAAGTAGAAAAGAGGGTCACGAGCCCCTCCAAGAAGTCCGGGAAGGAGGCCTCTTAGCAGGAGCAGTGACCCCTGGTCCAGCAATGGGCCTCTTGACAAGTGTGAGCGGGAAGTTGCCTTCTGCTCCAACCGAGCTGCTAGTGCAGTGTCCCTGGAAGAGCTCTCAGCAGTGTGGAGTCATGTCTTCCAGCGAAGAGCCAAGTCCCTTGGCCCAGTTGTCTCATTTTAAGCAGTCCATCAGTAGGGTGTTAACAGTTGTACTCCAAGCTGTCTTGTCTCTATGTTTGCTCCTTCTGTCCCGGTGAAGTCTCCCTGCAGACATTACCAAACAAATTCCTTACCTAAGGTAACACTCTTAATTTATCACACCAAGACACTCACAGTCCTGGATCAGATGTCTCAAAACAACTAATATGAAAAAGTCATTGCTGTACTCAAGGTTTTCTAGAATTTCTATGTTTTCATCAAGGAGTTGTATAGTTTTTGCATTTTGTTTTCAGACCTGTGGTTCGTTTGAGGTGATTTTTGGAAAGGGTTTAAGATCTGTGTTTAGATTCATTTTTTTGCATGTGAATGTCTGATTGTTCCCTCCCATTTGTTGAAAAAACTGTCTTTACTCCATTTGATTGTGTTTGCTCCTTTGTCAAAGATTAGGTGACTGTATTTACGTGGGTGTGTTTCTGGGCCCTCTGATCTCCTTGTTTATTCTTTTACCAGTACCGCACTGTGTTGTTTACTTAACTTTATGGTAAGTTGCCATTGAGTAGTGTCCGTCCTCTTTGTTTTCTCCTTCAGTATTGTCTTAGCTATTCTGGGTCTTTTGCCTCTTCATTTAAACTTTAGAACCAATTTGTTGACATCACAAAAATAACATCCTGGGATTTTGATTGGATTGAATCTGTTGATCAAGTTGGGGAGAACTGACGTTTTGACAGTATTGAGTCTTCATTATTTAGGACTATCTCTTCATTTATTTAGTTCTTCTTGGTTTCTTTCATCAGAGTTTTGCAGTTTTCCTCATAAAAATCTTCTACATATTTTGTTATAATTAATACATAAGTATTTCTTTTTTTGGGTGGGCTAATGTAAGTGACGTTGTGTTTTTAATTTCAAAATCCACTTGATTATTGCTGGTAAATAAGGAAGCAATTGATTTTGTTTAATAACCTTGTATCCTGCGACCTTGGTGTAATTGCTTATTAGTTCCAGGAGTTTCTTTGTTGATTCTTTTCGATTTTCTGCAGAGACAGTCATGTCATCTGCAGAAACAAAGACAGTTTTATTTTTTTCCTTGCTGATCTATATACCTTTTATTTCCTTTTTATTATTTTTTTTGTCTTATTGTATTAGCTAAGACTATCCATACGTTGTTGAAAAGGAGTGGTGAGTGGGCACATCCTTGCTTTGTACTTAATTTTAGTGGAAACACTTCTAGTTTCTCACCTTAAGTATGATGTTAGCTGTAGGGATTTTTGTGGATATGCTTTATCCAGTTGAGGTAGTCCCTCTCCGTTCCTAGTCTGCTAAGAGTTTTCAGTTGGTGTTGCATTTTGTCAGATGCTTTTTCTGCATTCATTGATATGATCATGTGATTTTTTTCTTTAGCTTATTGTTGTGATGTATTATATTAGTTGATTTTTGAGTGTTGAACTAGCCTTGCATTCCTAAGATAAATCACACTTGGCTGTGGTGTATATATATATAGTCTATACATTGGTGGATTCAATTTGCTGATACATTGTTGAGGAGTTTTGTGTTGATGTTCATGAGGACTGTATACTTTTTAATACTGTTGGTGTTTTTCAACCATGTCACTGTATTGCCCACTAAAATTAAAAAGTTTTTAAAAAAAGTCTTGGCCACTTGGGACCTTACATGTATACCGCTATTGATAACGAGTTTTGTAAATTTGCTGGGTATCTCTGTGAGCAAAGAAAAAGTGATGTTTGTACACTGGATTGGGGTCCTCTTTTGAGATTTTTGATTGCTGGTGATCTTTTGTCCTTTGGCAAGCACCTGAGCTCTTGTTCCTGGAACAGAAATCCCTGCGGTAAGAAACCTAGTGGATACTCTTATGGTTGCATTAGATGCATGAAAAAAACAAAGAGATGAACTAACTACACAATTTTCATTTTTTAGGAGTTGTCATTGCTTCTTTGTAAAATGGGGATAGAGGTAATATTTTGTTTGGTACAGTTTAAGTGGTATAAAGGCTCTTTAAAGAAATAAAAAAAGAAAGTTTGCTCTTTATTCTACTGTTTTGTACAAGAGCCTTTCCATACACATGAAAGAGGACAGCAGAATTGCTGTGTGAACATTTATAATTTTCTCTCTAATATTGTTTTGTAAGAATTGAGTTGAAATTGCTAAGAACTTGATTCATTCCCTACTGGTTGAAATAAGCAGGCAGTGAGCCGAATGCATGGAAAAGCCATTGATGGGAGAGGGATCTCATTTGGCTCTCAGGATAGGCACTGAGCTTCAGTATATTTGGAATAATATTAACTACTTATTTCTTGGCTGGAAATTTATGGTAATTTAATTTCTGTTGATAGAAGAGTTTATTATTGAATGTATAATGGAAATTTAGGATAATTATTAATGATCTGAATTTATATGAAGTATATATTAGCTTTCATTTTACTACTTTCTTCCATGACTACTATTTCTCAAGATATTCATTGGCAATGGTTCTCTCTTTTAGCTAGTTGGAAACTTTCATATTATTCAGAAAGGAAAAATCCTGGTAAGGAAGTTGGAGACAAGAGCAGATCTTGGAATGTACCAAGAGTCTGGTGTTGACTGCCCATTTTTTATGCTAATAAGAAAACATTAGTTCTTTTTTTCAGGGGAGTTTCTCAAGTGTTTTATTCTAAAAGGAACTATTGCTTTTTTTATACCATAATCCTGGATTTGCTGTATGCTAGGCCTGTCCCTACCAGCTTAACAGTATTGACTATCATTTAGCCTTCAGAATTCAATTTATAAAATGTCATTTTTTTTTCTTTCTGTCAGCTGAGACAGTAGAGCTGAAGCCAAGAGAGGAAAAAGCAAATATTTGAGAGTGTGAATATTCTAAGTGTGTGACGGGTAGAAATGAAAATATCCATCTCTAGGTAAAGTGAGCATATTCTTTTTAGATTTCTATGTGCCAGTAAAATGGGGATGAGTAATTCCCTAAAGAGTTGCTCTGAGGTATTAAAATAATTGGGTTAAACACCAAACTTCATATTCATAGATCCCACTAAAATTTTTGCAAATAGGGGTTACGGACTGGACTAATCTTTTTTTTTTGGTAGGGGATGGAGTAAGAGAGAAAACACTTCAGTGATATCTTTCGCAGCAATCATGATGTTGACTTTTGAGAAAATCCAATAAAAATTATAGAGTGCGATAGAATAAATAAATAAGAAAAAAATAGAAAATAGCCAGAGATTGCTACAGGGGAAAGAGGCAAAAACTACTAGAGGGAATACGGAGGAAGAAACTAATTAGAAAACAGGTCATAAGAAATATCATCTTATTCTCTCCCCTGGCTGTCTTTTATGGCTTTATTCATTGGGTGAAAATTCTGGAATGTTCAGTGATATCTCTTAGCTCAGCATTTTATCAAGATCTTTTCATTTTCTCGTAATGAAATGCAATCCCTCTCCCTTCTTATGGTGACGGGCACATGATGAATGATGGGAAAGGAATTCAAGGACCCCAGGATCTTGTTTCTGCTTGATACACAGCAGATGAGATGCCTGAGGTGTCAGTAAATATCGGAGATTTTATTTCCAAGTGGTAAGAAACTTTACGTACCGCCTCTCCTTTGCACACATACGGAGTAATTGGATTATTTTCATGGAGTCAGTCAGGATTTTGGTGTCACGTAACATCAGTGAAAGAAATGTGATTGCTTGAGTTTCACTCAATGTACTCCTGCAGATCGAAACTTTCTCTAACCAGGAGGTATGTGAACTCCTTGTGTGCTCGCCTGGAGCCTTCTGACCTTCTCTGTCAAAAGCCGTTTCTGTCCTGACGTTCCCGGTGATGGTCGTGGGTCCGATGGCAGTTACATAACCACAGTCCCTTTTGCAGTCAGGCTGGCCTTTATTCAGAGAGCTAGTACAGGATTTCTTCTTGGCAGAAATAAGCAAAGAAAAAGCTATTCAGATTTTTTTTGTTAATGGAAACATTATGAAAAACAAAGTATCTGAATGGCTCTGAAATTTGAGGATGGTATTTTATCTGAGGGAATTGGTGGGGAATATCAGGGTCATTTCTTAGATCTGATCTTTGTAAGTAATAGGGGCCTTTTTGTATTGACGTTGCATTTTTTTTTTTTTTTTTTGCTCCGGACGCGCAGGCTCAGCGGCCATGGCTCACGGGCCCAGCCGCTCCGCGGCATGTGGGATCTTCCCCCACCGGGGCACGAACCCGTGTCCCCTTCATCGGCAAGCGGACTCTCAACAACTGCGCCACCAGGGAAGCCCTGACGTTGCATTTTTAAAAGGCATCTTGACATACTGGGGGTTGGGGTCTGGTGTGGGGGGACCCCTAGATCAGGAGGAGACAAGGCCACTAGTTCTAGTCCAGGCTGTGTTGTGGTCTCACTTGTTTAGCAGTCTGATTCATGGAGGTCCTGTGTAATCCCAAGGTCCTCGCAGTTCTGAAGCTTGGTGTTTTAATTAGGGGCAGCTTGAGGACTCAGGAGGCCCACGTTATTGACATTAAGAAGACACCTTTTTTTTGGGGGGGGGCTTCCCTATTGGCGCAGTGGTTGAGAGTCCGCCTGCCGATGCAGGGGACACGGGTTCGTGCCCCGGTCCGGGAAGATCCCACGTGCCGCGGAGCGGCTGGGCCCGTGAGCCATGGCCGCTGAGCGTGCGCGTCCGGAACCTATGCTCCGCAACGGGAGAGGCCACAACAGTGAGAGGCCCGCGTACCGCAAAAAAAAAAAAAAGACACCTTTTTTTTTTCTTTTAAAGAGGATATCTTTGAAAGCTAGTGTTGGAAGTCAGGGAAGGATATTTTAGCCACAAATTGCTGTTACATTTGTATTTTATAATGATGATTTCAGATTTATGCTTGTGCCCTGAAGCTAACTGATTGTGAAGAAAACAAAAGAAAAAAGGAAGAATGCTTGCATGTATCACAGCAGAAAAGCGATCACTTGACTCTCAGGGATGTGGCTCCTCACCTGCTTTTTTTGGGTTCTTCTAACCGCCCACATCTTTCGTGTAGGTACTAAAACTTAAATTGACGTCCATGCATACCTTTGCAGCGTATCTCTGTGACCCTCTGACATTCCTTTACTTTCTTGGACTTGTGCTCATTTTACGGTGGTTCTGAGAGACAGAACATATAGAAACCTCAGTGTCTTTTACAGATACAGTACGGTAGTTGATTAAAAAAAAAAGTGTGTGTGTGTGTATGTATGTGTGTATGGAAAGAACGGACGCACCACTGGGGAGTGGACTAAAAGTCTAGTTGGAACTTTGATGCTGTCACAGGCTGACAGCTCCTCCTCAGGGGTCACTGACCCCACACAGGTACTAGAGTCCACATGGGATGTGAAAACTGGGAGATGAACACTTAGGCGTGGGCAGATATATTGCTAACAGATGCAGAGACAGTCCGCTCTCTTCCATGTTCATAGCTGGCTTTCCATTTTCAGCTTGGGCTCATCCTCAAATGTATTCCTGTATAAACTCCAATCAGAGTAGTAGCCAGTCCCAGCTTTTGTGTTCATAATATAACCTGAGGAATTCAAAGCAACATTTTTAGTCATCTGGCATAAACAGTTCTTGTATTAGCAACTTCATTAGAAATCCCCTGGTGCATAATTTCTGTTAATGACTTCATCAAGGAATCCCCATCATTGCTTCCCAAACAGCCTTTTTGACTACTGAGCTTGAAGTGAATCAAGGAAGGTTTAAATATCCCACAGTTTCGCAGTTACAGAAACTGCTAGGAGTTGTAAGCCATATCTCCTCACTGTGTGGCCTGGGTTGCTTCTCCTGCATTTTTCTTGTCTTCTCATCTGCTCTATCATCATGATGTTGCTTGAAAGGAAAAAGAAATATCAGATTGGCATTGAATCTCCAGAATCTGGAAGTGGGCTGTTAGAATTTGAAAAGCATATTCATTTTCTGCTTTCTGTCTCTCTGTACTTACTCCTGTTCACCCCTAATCTTGTCCTGTAGCTGGTGTGTAGGATTCTGTCATCAGCCTTAAATATATTTGACCAGGTACTACCCTAGAAAAACTTAAGGATGAATATTATGTACTTTGATAGACTCCTGGGTAGGAAGACTTGGAGACCTGGACTCAACTCCAGACACAGCTGTTCACTTATGGCTTTGGTCAACACCTTAACCTCCAGGGTTCCATTGTCTGGTCTAATAAAGCATGGTGCCTTCTGACTCTGAACTTCTGCCTCATGAAATAATCCAAGCCATATTGTCAATGATTACTGCTCTTCATATCAGCCTTGGAGATGGAGTTTTCCAGACCTGCTCTAAGTTCTGGACTATACAAATACATGAGCTTTTCAGTATCCAGTGGCCCCAGGAAAGTAAAATATAGCTGGTAGCATTTTTGAACTTTGTTTGAACTGGCTTCTATTTTTGGTCCACATAGAAATGGAATTGGATTGAAAAGCAGCCTCATCTCTGTGCTGTGTACTCCTTTACCCTTTATGTTGGACAGAGAAGCAAAGGCCTTGAGGTCATTGAGCCTTAAGATAGAACATTTGACAATAGTTATGCGGAGAGGTGGGGAAGTCTCTGTGGGGAATGCAGTGTGGTTGTTGAAGAACCTTAATGGTGTACAGTTCTAGGGGATTAATGAAAGAGAAGACTTGTGCTCACAGGTGTGTGTGTGTATGAGAGAGAGAGAGGGAGACAGAGAGCAGAAGAGGTAGATCGATATCTGGAAAGTCTTCATGAATGGGAGAGAACCAGCAGAAAGTCCTTGGGAAGTTTTTATTTTTATTTTTTCATCTGTGTGAATATGTTTGTATTGGAATGGTTCTGAATCCCAGGCTTTAGATAACCTAAGGTAGTAGGACATAGTATCAAGAGGTAAAATTTTATCAGCCAAAGTTGAGAAGTATTAAATAACTGAGAAAGAAGAAAAGGAAATAAAAGATGAAACTAGATGGAGAAAATGATGCTGGTCATTTAGCAAACTCTCTGGCATTGTTTCTGCATATGTAGAGGAGTTGGACCAAATTAGACTTTAAGCTCCTGTTCTGTGTAGGTTACAAGTACAGTGGAAGATGTTTCTGACCTTGAAGAGAAGTTAGATGTTTCATCAAGTTTTTTCATTCAGTTTTTATTCTTTTCCTGAAGGTATAGTATATGCAAACTGTAAAAAATAAAATGACAGAATAGCATGTGGGAAAAAAGCCAAAATTCCCTGAAATATTTCCATCTATATAATCCTAATGGTTTACCGTCAATCATTTGGTGAAGATATTATTAGACTTCTGTGCAACCAGCATAAACTCTTTCATATCATTCAAGGTGAAGGAAATAAATGGTCACATCTTATGTTTCTCCAAACTAAGTTAAAACCCACTGAAATATATACTTGCCAGATTGACAGGAGTTTCAGTATTACCCTCCAGGGATGTCCTCTCCTGTCTCTCCCACCCCAAGTGTACACAGTCCAAAGAGGAAATTCACTGAGGTTGGCATTCAAGCAAGAAGAGCCTTAGTCTGTCTCCTGCGGCTCTCCCTGCTCCTTAGCCCTCCTGCCCTGCTGAACACTGGCCCCACGTGGCTGACCAGCAGTGCTTGCCTGTTTCAGTGTGTTACGTCCTGAGCTTAAACTCCCAGGAAAGACCACGTGGCTCTTCGAATAAGGTCACCTCCACTGGTTTAGTGCCCCATCATTTTACGTGTTACATAGAATTTCACTGATGACATGTACCATCATTTGTTTAGCCAGTCATCTAATGGTGAATGTTTAGGTCGTTGTCAGTATTTGTCATAATTATGTCATGATGAAAACCCTATTCAATCGTGTCTTTAGACTTAATACCCAGGGGTCATGTTGATGGATCAAAAAATATACCTGTTAAATTTCTACCCCTATTGCAAATTTGCATCCCAGGATAGATGCATCAATTTACTGTCCCAGTGAGAGTGCCTTGCATTGTCACGCTTGCTGGTGATCTCTCTGAAAGAAGAAAATAGTTCTGGCTACCACAATCTCCAAAGGAGAACATATGGTCCAACACGTGGGCAAAATTATATTTAGAGGACTTGAGCTCCTCTGTGTATTCAGGATCCATCTGTTAGGGACTTATTGTTTTTCTTTTTCTTTTTTTTTTTTTGTTAGTTTGTTTTGAATTGATTGTGTCTACCCATTTGGAATCAGAGGATGGGCTATTTACCTCATATTCTTTCAATCATATATGAAGATGTGGCCAGATTTCTCTCAACCTGCTAGGCATTTATGACTTTTTTATTATGTTTTTCCATATACATATGATTTACCCAGTAGAATAAATTTAAGTCCAGGAAGTCCAATTAAAATTTCCTTAAGTGGTATCCTAAAAGCCAGCTGTGAGCTTGAAAACTCAGCAGAACTGTGAAGTTGTTAGAGATCTCTCCCTTAGCCCTCTTTTTCTGTGGTTTCCTGATGGCTAGGTTACGTGAGGTTAGCCAGTATTCATTTCTGAGTCTGTCTTTGTTGTTTCTCTGAAGATTACCCGTTATTGTCTGTCTTTTGTTCTTTAGCCAGATTCACTTGCCATTAAAATTTTTTCATCTTTTCCCTTTATTTTACCCTTCTTCTTTGGAAAATGTCCTATATTCTATGCTTTTGATTGGAACGGTCTCCTAAATATTACAAAGGCCTATGTTAAAATTTTGTCAGCAATGAGGCCATATGGTTTCCTAGATGTTCCACAGACTAAAGAAAACACTTATTCCAATATTTTGAATCCAACTCTGAGGACTTAAACATATGGTATAAAGATGCTCGGCAAATGGCTTTTAATATTAGAACCATATCCAGCAGAGTGGCAGATGAACTCGCCTCTAAGACTTGCTTCGAGAGGGATGAAGCCTGCAGCTGTGTCTCATTGTGTTCACGTGCAGTGTGCCTGCCCTTGGGGCAAGTCCTTTCCTGTTGGGCCTTCCTTCCTCATGGGTAAAATGAGCTGTAACGTTCCACCATTTCATAACCCCTCCCCTTGCAGTGGGCCCACAGAAGCAGAGAGGGAGGCAGTGAAAATGGAGTGTCTAATCCATCAAGGAAGACCCCCTCTGAGGTCTGAATGAACACAATCTGTACACAGGAGAAATCTGTGCACAGAGGAATAAGACCAGAAAACTTGAAAAAAAAAATCTTGCTACAAAACTTAGGAATGCTGGATAAAATATAACAATTATATGTTTTAATGAATATCAGGGATAACCAGAAAATAAAGGAAATATCAGGGACCAAAAATGAGGAGGTAACTGAAGACCTGATCTGTCATGGGAGAAGTCGGAGTCGGGGCCGGGTGAGGGGGGGTGAGACCACAGGAGGCGGGGAATGAGGGTGGGGCTTGAGTTTTATCATCTCTTTGAGAAGTTGGAAGTGAGTCATCCTCTCAGAAACTCAGGACACTCAAATAATTTTTAAAATTCACATATACATGTCCTAACAATATACAAAGGAAAATATCCAAATGTTGAAAAACATGTAAATGCTTAAAGACAAAATATTACCTAAAATATGACAGAATGAAGACCAAAGCAGTGTGTATCCCAGGGCTGCTGTAACAACCACAACTAAGTGGCTTAGAACAACAGAAATTTTTTCTCTCACAGTTCTGGAGACTAGAAGTCCAAAATCAAGGTGTTGGCAGGGCCATGATCTGTCTGAAGGCTCTAGAGGAGAGTCTGTTCCATGTTTCTCCTAGCTTCTGGTACTCCTGGCAATCGTTGGTGTTCCTTGTCTTGTAGACACATCACTCCATCTGTGCCTCTGTCATCACAAGGTGTTTTCCCTATGTTTCTGTTTCCTTGTTTCTTCTCTTTTTATAAGACCATCAGTCATATTGGATTAAGGGTCCACCCTAATGCAGTATGACCTCATTTTAATATGATTACGTCTGTGATGGTATACCAAGTAGAGGCAGACCAACATTTTTAAAAAGCAGGATTATGTCTGAACCTCCTATCAGACATAATTAAATTAAGGGTAGAAAGGAAAGAATTAAATGAAGCAAAAAATAGCTTGCTTTTTACAGAAGAATGACACCTAGTAAATGTATAAGGAATGATAGAGTTAGAAAATCACAATTCTCTAACCCCCAATTGAAAAATGATTTTGATAAATGATGTTAGAGTCATTAATATGTTTGTATGGTACTAGGTTGTCACACCACAAAATTATTCCTAATTGAAAAGGTGGAAATCTAACTTTATCAAGGGGAAACCTGGAGGTGACCACTTTAACCACTTGGTCAAACTGAGCATTGATAATAGTGGGACAACCTGACATGTATGCCTCCTGATGTGATGTAACCTGAAGCACATATCCTCACCTTAGGAAGCAGTCTTCAGCCAAATAATTAACCTGAACCTAATTAAGCCTTGTGCACCTATCTTTGAGATTTCAAAAAATACATAGAGGACCAAGTTAAGTGACGCCATCAGAAAACAATTGGATGAATCTGAAGTTTGTAACATTCTCCAAAACAGTTGAGCTGGTCTGTTGAAATACCAGTGTCATGGAAGAAAAAGAAGAAGGGGTAGGGGAAACATTTCAGAACTGAAAGACTAGAAGGATATAAAAACTAAATGTCATTCGTGAACCATGATTGATGTTCTGGAAAAGTGAGTTTAAAAGATATTCTGAAGATCTAAGCAAATCACACATGGGTAAGATATGGATATTAGGAAATTATTGTTTTAAAGTGTGGTATTAGCATGTGGTTATTTGAGACAATGTGCTTATTCTTAGGAGTTGCTTAATAAAATATTTGGGGATGAAGTGTCATAAAGTTGGAATTTGCTTTCACATGGTTAAGCAAAAAATATATATATAAACCTGTACGTAATATATATATACACATCAAAAACAAACGTACAAAATTGTTAATTTAAAAAATTGAGATAGTACATATATAGATTATTCTTGCACTGTTGTTTTCAAGTTTTTTAAATAACAAAATGTTGGGGGAGAAATCCAGTTGGTCTTATTCAAGCCCGATGATGGCTTACTATGAGGGAGGCTGCTAACACATTTTGCCATATTAGGTGCAAGGAGACGTATATAATTATTTCCGGAAGTGATAAAGGCATTTGATACAATTGAGTATTCATTCCAGTAATTCCTTATAGGAATAGATTAATGCTTCCTTAATCTGCCTCAGTCTCACCAACCAGCATCATGCCAAAATTTTAAAACACTCCCATTAGAGTCAGGAATAAGACTGTTGCTTAACTTTATTCTGGAGGTACTTTGTCATCAACACAGTTCAACAAGGAAAACAGAGTGGGAGTATAGAAACTGGAAGAGGCAGTAAAATCATTGCTATTATCAGATGATATGACTGTGTACCTAGAAAGCTTTATGGGATCAAATAGAATAACATGACAAACAATAAGCACACTCTTTTTTTTTTTCCCCCCCGGTACGCGGGCCTCTCACTGTTGTGGCCTCTCCCATTGTGGAGCACAGGCTCCAGACGCGCAGGCTCAGCGGCCATGGCTCATGGGCCCAGCCGCTCTGCGGCATGTGGGATCTTCCCGGACCGGGGCACGAACCCGTGTCCCCTGCATCGGCAGGCACACACTCGACCACTGCGCCACCAGGGAAGCCCAGCACACTCATTTTAACATACAGAAATATTAACATACAGAAATAGCTTACATAGATAAAAACAACCACCAGTTAGAAGATACAGTGGAAGAAAAGACCTCATTTGCAGTAGCATTAAAAAAAAATGGCTAGGAATAAATTTTTTTATCTTAAATTTAAAAAAATAAAGTAAAATTCTTCCTTAGAAGGAGGCATAAGAAATAGAAAGGCATACCATGTTCTTTTTTAGATGAGGAGACTCAGCATCATAAAGGTACCAGTTTTACCTGAATTAAACTATAAATGTAACATGATACTTGTAAAAAATGCTACTATAAAATTATCATGATTTTTTTATGGAGAAATAATCAAGTATAGCTTGAAAAAATATAAAGAAGGATCATAAGGTAGCTGGCCCTGACAGATATTAAACACATTTAAAAACCTTTAGTATTTAAAACAGTATGTTACTGGTTCTGTGACTTTGAAAATATCAGAAAAAAATAAATTAGAAAGACAGGGAATATGCTGCAGAAAATCCTATTAAACTAAATTTAGACACTTGTCCCTTGCAGTGTTCCAAATGCTCTTGAATCTGTTAATGCCTTGCAGTCAGCTGGTTATGTCACTTGATTATCCTTTTGTTAATCCTGGCTCTTGCTCTGACCTGAACGAAGCCAGTTATTTTATCCTGCCCTTAGAAACCACTTAGGACTGGGACAGAAGACAACCCAGCCGTCTTTACTAAATCCTTCAAGGTGTGTATACATGAGACATTGGCAGGAACCTCAAGCTCTTCAAAGAAGACTCAACCCAGATGAAATGTGGAGGTAGCCCGGGTGTGTCCAGAATTTCTGATCCTTTGCCAAATGAAAATCAGCTACATTCTATGCGTAGGGAAATTTTTTAAGGATTTTGTGGCTCAGAAAAAAAACATTTTTTTTTAACAACTAGACTAAGTGAACCTCTTTTCATGAAGATGTTTAAGATGCTGTGAGACCAACTAATTATGAGATTGATCAAGGTTGAATCTTGATACTCATAATGATAAATTTGACTTTTAAAATGAGTGTGACTGTTTAGAATAACATGTGCTGGTTTCATCCAATTTGTAAATTTCAGATTTTAAACAAAGCTTAGAATTGTATTCTTTGGGAATTTACACCTTTTTTTTTGGAGTTAAGGGACTCTGGGCCACTCAGTAGGGCCTGGATTCCAGGTCTCCCAGTCCCCATGCTTGTGCCCTTTCTATAGGATCATACTTCTTTTCACACCTTTAAATTAGTTATCTTCATTTCCTTAGAATGTGCGCTGAAGTTTTCAGAAGGGCATGATAGATGTGAATGTAGTTTTATGGTGTCTTAATGTAAATGTTTTCTCCACATTGCCTGTGATGCTAGCACTTTTTCATGAACTTTCCTATGCTCTACGTTGCTGCCAGATGCAGCAGGAACAATTGCTATTCCTAAGGAAACCCATAGCTCACTTTATTTTCCTCTTACCTTTTCTTACCCTGGTAAACTTTCATGGTCATTTAGCTCTGTCATAAGAATGAAAGAATGCAGTGAGTTTAATCTTTCCTGTGTTCAGTTATATGGTCCACACTGTTTGTATCTTCATTCCAGTTTTTTTTTGTGTGTGTGTGTGTGAATGGAAAGTTTTATTTATGAAGGAAGATCTGCATCTTTTTTTTTTCCCACTCCCAGCTCAAGTCACTTGGATCTTCCTCATTTATCCCTCTCTTCCTGATGTCTAAGGCTAATCTTATACTGTTAAAATGAATAATGACATAAAAAGTAGAATCCTGCTTCCTATATAGGAGAGACTTAATTAAGAGCCAGAGAAGGCTAGAGAAAGCTGCTGTAGGGTTTTGCCTCAACAAAGTAGTAAGTGTTGAAAGGAAATGCAAGCAGTGTGCTTTGGTAAGAGAATTGTAGCATGTCAGGGTAACAAGGGACTTTTAGGCAACATCTGTGTACAACGATGTGACGTATAAAGCCCCCCCAACTGCTGACCAGTGGTCAGCCAACCGTTTGACCCACGCTGAAGACCAGAAACTTGTGAGTACAGCTAGAATGACAGAAAGAACCTTGGCTTTTGGTAGGCCTCTGCATCCTGACTGCAACACATGTGCTCTGTTACCTTGGGCAAAACTGTCTCTCATCCTCAATTTCTTTATTGTAATCTCATTAGGCTGTTATGAGAATTCAGTGAGATCACAATAACTATTATTCTCAGCTAGTCCGTACTCAGAAGCAGAGCTGAAGATATCTTCCCGTTCTCATCTCTTGGTTCTGAGTGTACCTCTTGGGGCTATGCAGAACGTGTTTGTAATCTCAGTACCTAACCTCTGTGGTTTAATTTAATAATTTCAGATCTCACCTCTCTCTAGGGCTGTTTGTTGTCCTTTGTGTATTTGAAAGCTGTGTAATTGAAGGACAGATGCACACAAAACATTGGTAAGCTGGTGGCACCTTAGAGCATTCTCTGTGATCTACTATATCCTACTGCGTTATACTGAGTTTATGCTACACAGACAGTCTCATTTGTGAACTTGGTGTGTTTATGAACAGAAGCTTAAATTAAATTTAACCGTTTCATTTCAGTCATCTACTGATGTGGAAAATTGTTCACTTTCTGGAGAATATACTGTGTACATATGTTTCAGTCAGAGGGGAGTGAGAGTTATCATTGGCATGAGACATTTACTTTACAGCTGTTAGAACTTAACCCTAAATCCTTACCCCTAAGATATAAAGCACAGCCTATACATAAGTCTTTTCCACTTGCTACTGATAATCGAAATCCTGTCCCAACACAACAGGTGATAAAGTAACCCCATAGACATATATGATCTCACAATACCCATCACATGTATTTACTCTTTACATTCCAAATACAGGGTGAGACCTGGAGAGACACATTTTCACATTTGTCCTCTTAGAAACATGTGGCTTTTATGCATGCTGTCCCCATCGTGTTAAATAGAGTGTACACAGAGAATTCAGCAGAACTTTACCTCTGGGCATCTCAATTCTGAATGGTCTGTGATTCAGGGGTGCCCTCAGGGCCTCTGAGATGGCTCAAGAAGGGTCTGTCCCTGGATTCTGGACCATTCTTATTGTCTTGTCCTCTTTCTTCCCCTCATGGTCATCTTTGCTCTTTCCAGTTGCTGTGCCTGCTTCTTGACATTCTCATCACCACCTCTACCCCTTTGTTCTTTTTTTTTTCCTCCTACAATTTCCCTTACACTTCAGTTTGTTTTTCATATTCAGCGATGCTGAATTTTGCTTCAGCTTAATTGATTGCCGTATGTCATACATTTAATTATTTGAGCTTCACCCTTCTTGGTCCTGTTTCATGTCAGATATTTGTTTCTAGGGAACCTCTACCTTGAGTAATTTAGGAACCCTGGAGTAGAACATATTCTCACTTGGGCTTTTAAACGTGTAAAATTTGAGGATGGACCCTGTTAGATCTTGACTTCCTTAGAACCTCATCGTGTATATAGTTAGCAAATATATATGATTGTATTACATTGCACTCATAAATTAAATGTTCCCTAATCACAAGCACAGTGGTCAGGTCTCTCTGGTGGCTTAAACAGACCACTTTACTTACCCTCATGTAACTCAGATAATGAATGCCCTTTGTTGCGCTTCCAATTTGCTATGTGAAGGAGGTCCACTTCTGAGATCGGTTTTAAAAGTGTTTCAAGGCTGTCTGCATGGCCCCACTTAAGAAATTAGGCTATGCAAATCCAACCTGATTACATGATTCAGGTCTAAGGAACTTCAAAGTTCATTTGAGGTTCTTGGTTACCATAGCTTTTAGATTTTACTGGAATTGAAAAACTGAATTTTAGGCTTTTTAAGTTTGATGCAAGAATTCCACTTCTGGCACCAGTATATTTTCTTTAATTCTGAGACCTAACTGAGCAGGCCATAATTTTTCTCTATATTCAGAAATTGATTCTGTGGCTTTGATATACTTTCGTTTATCAGTTTATTTCCTGCTGCCATGATTCTTACTCCTATCAAAACACTTGTTTCGAATGTAGGTAAAGTGGTAAGCCCAGAGACTCTGCTGATCCGTAATGTTCCGAATTGTGCAGGTTGAAGTGTCCCAAGGCTTGCTCATTTAGGATCCATGGAGAATGCATTTGGCCTGGAAGAAGCTTGTTTTGTTTACTTATATCTTGAGAGAGAGGTCACTCCTTTATAGTGACCTGGCATGGGCCGAGGGCACGACTCCCCTTTTAGGCCCAGCTCATCGGTAGAAAGCCCAGCAATGTGGTTTGTGACTATTACTTTTCCTGTGGCAGTGCAGTGTGGAAAGCCAGAATCTTTTTGGAAAATCTGATGTTTTTTATTTACCAGAAAGATTCACAGAATTAAAGGAAAAAAAATCCCGCAGTCGTCTAGTGTGCACAGTTCAAAACTGTCATTTATTTTAGTTTGACTTGCTGCTTCAGGAAAACCATTATCCATAATCTTTTATCAGGTTTAGCTGCATGCTGAAGTACTCTTCTAATATCTTATTATTAGACAGTGAAACCATGTTTCCTCTGTGTATGAGTATAAAGCAGAAGCTTGTTAAACCTTTAATCAAGAAGTCATCCCAGATTCCTAGTCCCACATGGAAGAACATATTTCTTGTGTGGCGTGTTCATAAAGTCAAAGGCCCAGTCCATGCACAGATGCATGTTACTCCTCAGCAGAGAGACACCCTAGATATTAGCCTGTATCTGGTACTGTGCCTGTCATTCAAGGGGGCTGTGTATCATTGGCCTCTTTTCCCCCACTGTGCTTAGCAGGGCCCCCAGACTGCATCATAAAGAACTTAAGAATGAAAATGGAAACTAACATGTGAATGACTACATGTTACATATAAAAAAAGAGGTTTTCTCATTACACATATATGTATGTGTGTGTCTAACCTATGTGCATTGTACACACACACGCACACAGATGTTTAACCTATATTCTGTTACAGTGCTTACTTTACAAAACGGCAATATTTTTATTCTTTGGATAGCTGAACTGGCATTCATTCATATACGTATTAAGTTTCTACTAATGTTCTAAGCACTATGAAAGAATAAAAATATGAATCTTGTTGTCAAGTAGCTTACAGCCTCCTGGGAGAGGTAGAACCATTAATACAGAGTTGAGGGACGTGCTAATAGAGATACTATATGTAAAAGGTGCTTTGGAACCTTAGAGGAAGGAGTGAAGTCCTTGGGTAGGGGTCTCAGGGTAAGATGGAATTTTCTGGGAAAGACCCGCTGTGTTGAGTAATCTGAATTTCACCCTAAAGTCAGTTAGGGAACCGTTAGTGAATTTTATCCCTCAGAATGACATGGTCAGATCTGCCTTCTAGAAAGTTCACTCTGTGAACTACAATTCAAGAATGAGAGGGTAAGGTTATTCCCCAAAAAATTAAACATAAAATTACCATGTGATCCAGCAAGTCCTCTTCTGAGTAAATTCCCAAAAGAACTGAAAGTCAGGTACACCCATATTCACAGCAGTACAATTCACAATAGCCAAGAGGTGGAAACAACCCAAAGGTCCATGGAAAGATGGACAGATAAACAAAATGTGGTACATAGATACAACAGAATATTATTCAGCCTTAAAAAGGAAGGGCATTCTGACACATGCCGCAACATGGATGAACCCCGAAGATATAACGCTAAATGAAATAAGCCAGTCTTCATCTGTGAAGTGTGATAATAACACCTGCTTCATAAAACAACAGGGCAGTCCTGAGTGATAAATGAGTCAACTCATATAAAGTGCTTCAAAGGATGCCTGATACACAATAACTCCTCAGATATTAGCTGCTACTGGTGCTGCTTTTGCTGCTACTGTTACTACTTCTACTTTATTTGAAGCAGTAAGAGGATAGATACAGCATATTAATCTTGGTTCTTTGACTTTGACGGGATGTCCTATTTTTAACAGCTTTATTGAGGTACAGTTGACATACAATGAGTGCACCTATTTAAAGCGCACAGTTTGCAAATGTTTGACATATGTATACATCCATGAAACCATTCATGAAACACCAAAAGTGAGAGAGTATCCATTGCCCCTCAGATTTTTCTCAGGCCCCTTGGTAATCACTCCCTTTCACGTCTGGCTTTATCTTTCCAGGCAACCACTGCTGTTCTTTCTCTTGCTATGATTAATTTGCATTTTCTAGAGTCTTATATAAATATGGTCATACAGTATGTACTCTTTTGTCATCTGACTTATTTTAATCAGCATAATTATTGGGATTCATCCATATTCATATATGAATAGTTCATTCCTTTATACTGCCAAATAGTATTCCATTGTATGGATATACCACAGTTTGTTTACACATATGCACCTGTTGATGGATGTTTGGAGTGCTTCCAGTTTGGGGGCATTACAAATAAAGCTTATGTGAATATTCATCTATAAGTTTTTCTATGGACAGAGATATGCTCTCTTTTCTCTTAGGTAAGTCAAGGAGTGGAATGACTGAATCATATAACAGTTTTATACTTAGGTTTTCAGGAAACTCCCAAACCAATTTACAAAGTGGTTGTTCCATTTTACATCCTAGCGGCAGTATAGGAGAGCTTCTGTTGCTCCACATTCTCACCAGCACTTGGTATGGCAGGCTTTTTAATTTTAGCCACTCTAATAGGTATACAGTGTACAGTAGTATTTAATTGTGTGGGGTTTTTTTGTTTTTTTTTTTTTGCGGTACGCGCGCCTCTCACCGCTGCGGCCTCTCCCGTTGCAGAGCACAGGCTCCGGACGCGCAGGCTCAGTGGCCATGGCTCACGGGCCCAGCCGCTCTGCGGCATGTGGGATCCTCCCGGACCGGGGCACGAACCTGCGTCCCCCTGCATCAGCAGGCGGACTCTCAACCAGTGCGCCACCAGGGAAGCCCTTAATTGTGGTTTTAATTTGTATTTCCCTAATGACTAATGATGCTAAGTATCTTTTAATGTGTTTATTAGCCTTTCCTATATTTTCCTTGATGATGTGTATTTTCACATCTTTTGCCCATTTATTGGGTTGTTCGTTTTCTTGTTCAGTTCTGTTTTATATATGGATACAAGTCCTTTATCAGATATATGCTTTGTAAATATTTTGTCTCTGTCTATGGCTTGACTTTTCATTTTCCTAGCACTGTCTTTGGAGCAGCAGCAGATTTTAATTTTGAAGATCTAATTCATCATTCTTTTCTTTTAAAATTTGTGCTTTTGATGTCATATCTAAAAAAATCATTACCTAATCCAGTATTACAAAGATTTTGTCTTATGTTTAGTTTTAGAAGTTTTATTGTTGTAGGTATTAGGGTTAGATCTCTGAACAGCTCGAGTTAATTTTTGTATATGGTGGAAGATACGGATTGAAGTTTTTTTGTTTGTTTTTGTGCATGGATATACAATTGTGATAGCACCATTGGTTGAAAACTATTCTTTCTTCACTGAATTGTCTCTCCACCTCTGTTTAAAACAATGTGTTGTCCTGTATATCTTTATTAATTTCTGGACTCTCTATTCTGTTACACTAATCTGTTTGTCTATTTGATGCCAGTACCATACTGCCTTGATTACTGTAGCTTTATAATAAATCTTGAAATCAGATAGTGTAAGCCCTTCAACTCTGTTCTTCTTTTTCTAAGTTGTTTTGGCTATTTGTGTTATTCGTATTTCCATTTGGATTTTAGAATCTGCCTGTCAATTTCTACACATACACAAAAGATTGTTAGAATTTTGATTGAGATTGAGTTGGGGCTATAGGTCAATTTGGAGGGATAGAGATCTTAACAGCATTGAGTCTTCTAACCTATGAACAAGGTTTTTATTTAGGTCTCCATTTATTTAGGTCTTTTAAAAATTCTCAGCAATGACATAGTTTCCACTGTACAGGTATTGTTTTTTTGTCAGATTCATCCCCAAATGTTTTACGTTTTTGATGCCATCTTAAATGGTATTTTCATTCATGGTTAGTGTATAGAAATACAGTTGATTTTTGTAGGTTAACCTTAGTTCCTACAACCTTGCTAAACTCACTTATTAGTTCTAGTAGCCTTTTTGGTAGATTACATTGCAGTTTCTACACAGAAAATTTTGTTACCTGTTTTCTTCTTAATTTGAATTCTTTTTCTTCTCTTTCTCATTTTATTATATAATAATACATATCTCAGTGGCTAGAACCTTCATTACAGTGTTGAATAGAAATGTTAAGCCTGAACATCCTTGTGAATGTTCTTGCTTTGTTCCTGATCATGGGAAGAATGACTTCGTTTTATTGATTGTTAAGTATGATCTTACCTGTACATGAAGTGTTAAATTTGAGGGTGTTCCTTTCCACTCCTAGTTGGCTGAGGGTTTGTAGATGTTGGGTTTTGTCAAATGCATTTTCTGTATCTTATTGAGAAGATTATATTGTCTTCCCTTTCTAGCTTCTTATATGGTGATTGATGTTTGGAATGTTAATCTAGCCTTATATTCCTGGGATAAACTTCACTTATTAGTCCTTTAAAATTTGTAGAATATGTAGTGATATCACCTCTCTCATTCCTAATATTGGTAATTCGTTTTCTCTTTCTTTTTTCCTGATTAACCTGCCTAGAGGGTTATCAGTTTTATTGATCTTCTCAAAGAACCTGTTTTTTGTTTTATTGATTTTTCTCTATTGTTTTTCTGCTTTTTATTTCATTGATACTTGCTTTGAACTTTATATATAAAAATATGTTATTTAACCATGTGTACATACATTTATATATGTGTGTGTATACACATATATAATATGTTTAACCATGTAGCATTTTCTGTGCTCTTCATTTTTTGTGTACATCTAGATTTCCATCTGATATCATTTATCTTTTCCCTGAAGAGCTTCCTTTAACATTTCTTCTAGTGTGGTTCTTGTGGTGATGGATTATTTTAGTTTTTGTAGTTCTGAATATGTCTTTATGTTGCCTTTGCATTTGAAAGGTGTTTTCACTGAATATAGAATTTTTGGTTGACACTTTTTTCTTTTAGTACTTTTAAAGATGTTGCTCCACGTTTTTTTTGTTTGTTTGTTTTATATTGTTTATGCTGTCATCCAGAATCTTTATTCCTTTAATCCTCTGTATGTAGCATGTCTTTTTTCCTCTGGCCCACTCTTAAGATTTTTTCTTTCTTTTTTTAAACAGAAACAGACTCACAGATTTATTTATTTATTTTTAATAAATTTATTTATTTATCTTTGGTTGTGTTGGGTCTTTGTTGCTGTGCTCGGGCTTTCTCTAGTTGCAGCGAGCAGGGACTACTCTTCGTTGCGGTGCACGGGCTTCTCTTTGTAGTGGCTTCTCTTTTTGCAGAGCATGGGCTCTAGATGCACAGGCTTCAGTAGTTGTGGCGCACAGGCTTAGTTGCTCCACGGCATGTGAGATCTTCCCGGACCAGGGCTTGAACCCACGTCCCCTGCATTGGCAGGCGGATTCTTAACCACTGCGCCACCAGGGAAGATCTCAAGATTTTTTTTCTTGATCATTGGTTTTGAGCAACTTGATTGTGATTTGCTTTGGTGTGGTTTTCTTCATATTTCTTATGTTTAGGGCTTTTTGAGCTTCTCAGATTTGTGGCTTCCTCCAGTTTGGAAAAATCTCAACCATTCTTCAAATCTTTTTTCTGCCCCCCACCACTCTCCTCCCCTCCACGAACTCGTTATCCTTATATTAGCTCACTTGAAGTTGTCACCCAGCTCATTGGTGCTCATTTATTTACTTTTTTAGATTCATTTTTCTCTGTTTCATTTTTGAGTAATCTCTATTGCTATATTTTAAATTCAGCAATTTCCTGCAATATTTCCTGTTAATGTCATCCAGTATGTTTTTCATTTCAGACATTGTAGATTTCATCTCTGGGAGTTTGATTAGCATTATATCTATATATGAAACTAATGTTTATTATTGAACATACGGAATACAATTACAATTGTTTCAATGCTCTTGTCAATTAATTATAGCATGCATCAATTCTGAGTTAGATTTAACTAGTTGTTTTTTTGTATTATAGATTTTTTTGTTTGTTTCCATTTTTGATAATTTTTGGTTGTGAGATGTTGTGAATTTTATCTTATTGGTGGTTTTTATATTCTGTAAGACTTCTGGATCTGAGTTCTGGGACACAGCTAAATGACTTGGAAACAGGTTTCATCTTTTGAGTCTTTCATTTAAGATTTGCTGGGGAGGACCAGAGCAGGTGTTACAGCACCTTATTTCGCACTCCTGAGGCAAGAACTCTCTAAGTTCTCTACTCAGTGCTGAGTCAGTTATGGTTTCCCAATATTTCTGATGGGAATATACTTTGTTCCTCTCTCCATGTGAGTCTTGAATGCTGTTCCCTTTAATCTTCTTGGATGATTCTTTCAGCAGTCTTGGTTAATTTCCTTACATGCTTGCGTTGATCAGTTCTCTGCTGAATAGTCAAGGGGACCCTCTACAGATCTCCATGGTTCTCTCTCTGTGCAACTGTGCAGCTCTCTCCACTCCAGTACTCTGCCCTACAAATTCTAGCCTCCTTGTTCTCCTCGGACTCTAATCTCTGAGACTTCACCTGTGTTTTTCCTCCTTGCATTGTGGCCTGTAAAATCTCTCAAAACAGTAAGTTGGGGCAGCTGTAGGGCCCATCTCATTTGTATCCTGCCAGGCAGGGATCAGTGTCTCATTTCCTGATACCCAGTCTTGAAAGCTGTTGTTTCTTATACACATGTACACACGTATACATGTGCACAGGCATACATACATATCATATGGTTTGTTCGTTAATTTCAGGCAGGGGGATAAATCAGTCTTTCTTACTGCATCTTGCTCTGGAACTAACTCTGATATATTAGTTTCTGCTGTACAGTGAAGTGAATCAGCTATATGTATGCCTATATCCCCTCCCTTTTGGACCTCCCTCCCCCCGTCCACCCCCCCACCCATCTAGGTCATCACAGAGCACCGAGCTGAACTCTCTGTGCTATAAAGCAGGTTCCCACTAGCTATCTGTTTTACACATAGTAGTATATTTATGTCAAACCTAATCTCCCAATTTGTCCCACCCTCCCCTTACCCCCCGTGTCCACATGTCTGTTCTCTACGTCCACGTCTGTATTCCTGCCCTACAAATAGGTTCATCTGTACCATTTTTCTAGATTCCACACATATATGTTAATATATGATATTTGTTTTTCTCTTTTCTAGATTACTTCACTCTGTATGACAGACTCTAGGTCCGTCCACATCTCTACATATGACCCAATTTCATTCCTTTTTATGGCTGAGTAATATTCCATTGTATATATGTATGCCATCTTCTTTTTTTTTTTTTTTTTTTTGTGGTACGCGGGCCTCTCACTGTTGTGGCCTCTCCCATTGCAGAGCACAGGTTCTGGAAGCACAGGCTCAGCGGCCACGGCTCACGGGCCCAGCCACTCCGTGGCATGTGGGATCCTCCCGGACCGGGGCATGAACCTGTGTCCCCTGCATCGGCAGGCGGACTCTCAACTACTGCGCCACCAGGGAAGCCCTACCCCATCTTCTTTATCCATTCATCTATCATTGGACATTTAGGTTGTTTCCATGTCCTGGCTATTGTAAATAGTGCTGCAGTGAACATTGGGGTACATGTGTCTTTTTGAATTATGGTTTTCTCAGGGTATACACCCAGTAGTGGGATTGCTGGATCATACGGTAGTTCTATTTTTAGTTTTTTAAGGAAACCCCATACTGTTCTCCTTAGTGGCTGTATCAATTTACGTTCCCACCAACGGTGCAAAAGGGTTTCCCTTTTCTCCACACCCTCTCTAGCATTTATTGTTTGTAGATTTTTGATGATGGCCATTCTGATTGGTGTGAGGTGATACCTCATTGTAGTTTTGACTTGCAGTTCTCTAATAATTAGTGATGTTGAGCATCTTTTCATGTGCCTCTTGGCCATCTGTATGTCTTCTTTGGTGAAATGTCTATTTAGGTCTTCTGCCCATTTTAAAATTTTTAATTGTTTTTTTTTGATATTGAACTGTATGAGCTGTTTGTATATTTTGGAGATTAGTCCTTTGTCCGTTGCTTCATTTGCAAATATTTTCTCCCATTCTGAGGGTTGTGTTTTCGTCTTGTTTCCTTTGCTGTGCAAAAGCTTTTATGTTTAATTAGGTCCCAATTTTTTATTTTTGTTTGTATTTTCATTACTCTAGGAGGTGGGTCAAAAAAGACCTTACTGTGGTTTATGTCAGAGTGTTCCTCCTATGTTTTCCTCTAAGAGTTTTATAGTGTCTGGTCTTACATTTAGGTCTTTAATCCATTTGGAGTTTATTTCTGTGTATGGTATTAGGTAGTGTTCTAATTTCATTCTTTTACATGTAGCTGTCCAGTTTTCCTAGCACCATTTATTGAAGAGGCTGTTTTTTCTCCATTGTATGTTCTTGCCTCCTTTGTCATAAATTAGCTGACCATATGTGCGCGGGTTTACTTCTGGGCTTTCTGTCCTGTAGCATTGATCTATATTTCTGTTTTTGTGCCAATACCAGACTGTCTTGATTACTGTAGCTTTGTAGTATAGTGTGAAGTCAGGGAGCCTGATTCCTCCATCTCCGTTTTTCTTTCTCAAGATTGCTTTGGCTATTCAGGGTCTTTTGTGTTTCCATACAAATAGTAATTTTTTTTTCTAATTCTGTGAAGAATGCCAGTGGTAGTTTGATAGGGATTCCGTTGAATCTATAGATTGCTTTGGGTAGTAAAGTCATTTTCACAATATTGACTCTTCCAATCCAAGAACATGTTATATTTGTCCATCTGGTTATGTCATTTTAAATTTCTTTCATCTGTGTTTTGTAGTTTTCTAGGTACAAGTCTTTTGCCTACTTAAGTTTATTCCTAGGTATTTTATTCTTTTCGTTGCAGTGGTAAATGGGATTGTTTCCTTGATTTCTCTTTCTGATTTTTCTTTGTCAGTGTGTAGGAATGCCAGAGATTTCTGTGCATTAATTTGGTATCCTGCAACCTTACCAAATTCATTGATTAGCTCTAGTAGTTTTCTGGTGGCATCTTTAGGATTTTCTATGTATAGTATCATGTCATCTGCAGACAGTGACAGTTTTACTTCTTTTCCGATTTGGATTCCTTTTATTCCTTTTTCTTCTCTGATTGCCATGGCTAGGACTTCCAAAACTGTGTTGAATAAGAGTGGCGAGAGTGGACGTCCTTGTCTTGTTCCTGCTCTTAGTGGAAATGCTTTCAGTTTTTCGCCATTGAATATGATGTTTGCTGTGGATTTGTCATATATGGCCTTTATTATGTTGAGGTAGGTTCCCTCTATGCCCATTTTCTGGAGAGTTTTTATCTGATTATCTCAGTAGATGCAGAAAAAGCTTTTGACAAAATTCAACTCCCATTTCTGATAGGATGCTTTTTGAATTGTTAGAACCTGTTAGATGAATGTTTTTCAAAGGCATCCATTGTGGTGCAATGGGAACAGTGATGTAAGGCTGTGAGAGCCTCATCCTTTCTACCAATGACCATCTGTATAAGTTTTATCAAGGGATAGACTCATGGAGTCTCCTGGTTGGATGGGACTCTACAGGTTATGTGGCTGATCCTCCAGCTGATGCATAAAACCCTTTCTGTACAGTCTCTCCTGTACTCTCCCATGTTGGGCAACTTGCCTTTTTAAAGGACACATTTCCTATTTAGATGTTTCTCATGGTTAGAAACTTCTTAACTTACATGAGCTAAAATCTTTCTCCCACTAACTCCCATCTAGATTTGTCTAGTGAAGTCATGTGAAATTACTCTAATCCCTTTTCCACACGATAGCCCCCCTTACATTTGAGGGCCAAGTGCCTGCTTTCTTCCCAGGGCATCTCCAGGATAAATATCTTGATCTCTCTGAACCTCAATTGTCTTATCTCTAGAATGTAGTTACAAAAAGGATTCCTGCATCTGTGAGTGCCTTCGTGAGTGAGATACCATGCTAGATGCTAAGGATACAGAAGAGAATGTACTGTCTCTGCCTCCCAGAAACTCACCAGGGAAGAGAAGTCAAATGATGCAGCAGAGAGATAAAAAGCCCTCTTAATAGAAGTGTGCAAAGTGTGCTGGACCCTTCACAAGATTTTAGAGAAGATCAAATTAATTAAGATATTGGAAGTATAGTCTATACACTATAAAAGACTGTGTGTTTGGTATTACTATTAGCGGTAGTCAGAGATGTACCAATAGCTGATCTGTCCCCATTATTTTTTCTGAAGGCTGTTATGCCTCTGACCTTTTCAGTTTGAAGCTTCTGTTTGAAACCTCTGAGTTCCACATAATTAATGAGTTTGGATAGGTGATGGTGCCCACAGGGGGCTAGAAACATGCCAATAAGTTTATCTTTCCTCCTGCTCTTGCAGGTTGTTTGGGTTCAGGGCTTGTAAAAGACAATTGTACTCAGTGAATTTTTAAGTGAATTCAGATCTTATAAGCTAGGGACACTGTAAATCTCTACTGATGCTTTATTGTTTAAAACTCCAGATGGTGATGGTAATACTTCAGCTTTTCTCCATATGGAGAAACAGAAGACAGCTTTCAGAAGAAAGCAGTGGCAAAATTCAGATATCGTCATTTTGTAACACTAGGTCACTCTGTGTCTCCCTCACAGGGTGTTTGAGCTTCTCATCGTGATTTTTCAAGCATCTCTTTACTTTGCCAAGCATATCATAAATGTAAGTAAGAGGAAGAACTATATATTGATGTGACACGATGCTGAGGTTAGGGTTTGCCACAATATGGCAGCACTTCTTACACTTGGGGAACTTAAAAATGCAGATTCCCAGACCCTACCTCCAAATACTCGGATTTAGCTATCTGGTGGGTGTGGGGAGAGGGGGAGAGCTGGTGCAGTGTACTTGGAATTCGTTTCTGGATAATTCTAGTACAGGTGGGCGCTGCATTGAGAAACACTGGGGGCGGAGTGCACCTGTGATATGAGGGCAGTAAATCTTGTCCCGCCTCTGACTCTGTATTTGTTCTTGCCTCCACTAACTTTGGAGGGTCTCCTTTTTATCAGGAGTTTATATCGTGAGGAGTCAACAAGATGAGTCAGATAGTTCCATTCTCAAAGAATCTTCAGTATAGCCTTAAGATGTCTGTAGATCCTGGTTTAGTAACTATATGACTTGCAGTGGGTTACTTTTAAGCTTAGTGATATAACCTGGATAATACAATCTACCTTTTCTTCAGGATTTTTAGGAAAACTGATTAAAGGTTAATAGGAAGACTGTTATCTTCCCTAAGCTGGACAAGAACTGATTGAGTATAGCTGATATCCATTATTCAAGAGAAAATATTTCTCCATGCCATCTTGAGCATTCATTTCCTTTTGGAAGTACTTCTGTTTTGTTTCGTTTTATAGTTGTAATTTAGCTATTTGTCTTTTGAGTGTGCTGTAAAATGTTGGGTTACAAAAGTTCCTTCTGTTACCAGATGGCTCATCAGGATTTAGACTTCTCTGGGCCACTTCCCTGCAGGGTCTGCTAGGGCTGCTTCCACCACCACTTATTGTCTTTGTAAATTAGCCATTTTCTTCTGTCAGTAATTTCTGTTCAAATCTGATTATACCAACTAGGCTTCCAGTAGGAAGTGGTAGGTGCAGGTGTATCCAGGGTACTCTAAATATAATTACTGGGTTCCTTGAGCTAGCTCATTATTTCGGCTTCATGGTGCCCCATACCCCTTTCTTTCACAGATGTCTTTAGCTAAATCACCAGTACCTGATTAGTAAATTTGCTTCAACTGTAAAAGATAAACAATACTCTACAGTAAAAGCACATTTAAAATACACAGAAAGCAGCAAAAAAAAAAAAAAAAAAAAAAACCCACCGCAACGTTTTCTGAGAGGCGAAGCAAGCTTACTGCTGTGGTATAAATAAATGGTCTTTGTGGATTTCATTTGCATTATTTCTGTACCAGAGTTTTCATAATGTACCCTCAAAATCTCACATTGTATATTTCTTACTTCTTTTTTTTAACATAAAGAAAACTACCAACAACGATATATTTTTGAAAAGTAAAACATCATGTGCTTTTTGTACATGCTTATAAGCCTTGCAAGAGCAAGGCCTCAAAAAATTGGGGAAAGACTCAGAATTGTTCCTCTCCAGGGAAATCTTTAGTAAAAGGTGAAAGATTTATATGATCTGAAGAGAAACCAGAGTATATTTCTTCCTTTTTTGTAGCATCAATAATCAGTGTTCGAGGAGTCTTCTAGCGTTTCTCCTGATTGCCCACTTTTATTTTTTACGAACATTGAAATCTTAAATTTTTACTTAAAAAATATGAATGAGTAAATTCTGATTGTGTGGTGTAATTAATCTCACCTAACTTTTGCCTTTATTATCACCCACATGGTACATGCTTATAAGTAGTTAATAATTTAGTCACTTCTTTCTGAATATTAACAAATGAGTCTATATGAATTTCATACATCAACTTAAATACAAAATTCCTTGATGACAGGTCTGGTTGAGAAATGTATCTCAACCATCTGTGAGATGAAAGAGCTGTTAACTTCTCATAAACTTTCAAATCACGTAGATGAGAGACTGAAAAAAAATGGACTGTAATGAAAAGGTAGGTTTTAGGTAATATCTTTTAACACCTGAGATCAGTATTCTCTTCATATTTTCTCTCAGCACTACCTTCCTGGGGTAATTCTGCGTTCTTCCTCTCTTTGCCGGAGGGTTTCTGCTACCTACGAAGACCCTTTCCAAATGTATGTTCTGGGATTTTCTCTCTCCCACAGTCAAAACTTATATGTCTTTTCCTGATTTTTCTTTAAGCGCTCTGGCCTCCATTGTTTTTGATGAGAAGTCAGCTGTTAATTTTATGTTCCACAGTAGAACAAGTTGTTTTCCTCTGGTTGCTTTCAACAATATATCTTTGGCTTTCAGCATTTTGATGAGTTTGGGTGTGGTTCTCTTTGAATTCGTCCTACTTGGTGTTCATGGAACTTCTTAGAAATATAGATTAGTCTGTTTTTTAAAAATCAAATTTGGAACATTCTCAGCCATTATTTCTTTGAATATATTTCTGTTCCATTCTCTCTCCTCTCCTTCTGATTCTTTCAGTGTGCGTATGTTCTACAGTTAACGGTGTCCAAACCTTTCTGAAGCTCCTTTTATTTTTTTTCTTCTTTTTTCTTTCTTTTCTTTGGATTATATAGTCTCTATTCATCTGTTAATAAGTTTCCAGTTCAAAATACAGCGGAGCCACTGTACTGAATTCTTCATTTCAGTTTCAGGTTTTGCTTAAACCTTTTAAGTCAGTAAGGCTTCCACATTTTGCTGATGGATCTATGTATGACTTGGGGAGTTTTCATGACTGCCCCAAGTCCCACTCTGGTTGGTTACTCCTGAGTGGGTACAGCCTAGGATACGTTCTCCCTCTTTAGGACCCTCAGGGATGAGTGTGATCCCAGGAGCACTCTTCTTGGATGTCTCTTAGGCTTTGTTAAATTTATGGCTGGTCCATCATTTTATAATACGTATGATACATCGTGATACTTACATCATGAAGCTACTAGGTGCATGTGATTATTTGCTTGCCACCGGAATCTCCATTGTTTTTGACAGTGTCCTTAGGCATGAACAGTGTTATGTCCCAAATAAAACCAGTCGATTCAGGCAGCATGATAGAGCTCTCTGTCATTACGTCTTCCCTCTTCTCCTGGGCAGAACCTCTGTGCCATTACATCAGATCTTCGGACGGGAGCAGTAGCCCACTTCTCCCTGAGTGACAGCCCCTCTCTACAAGCAGGCACTGCATGGTTTTTTAGCTTGCTTCTCTCAGTGTGGAATCTCTGCCTGATGAGTGAGCTAGGATTGCTCACTTGGTGATTGGAGCCCTAAAGTTCTCAGCCTGTTGCTCCTGGGGCCAAGCCCTGCCCTGCAAGTAGAAAAGGAGTGGGGGGGGAGAGGATGTAGTCCTCTCAGCAGCACCTGCCCAGATTTGTGCTTCTGCATTGGAGGGTTAGGAGTGGAGGAATGGGAGACACTGGCAGCCTAGCCTGCCTCTCTCACATGAAACAGTAGCCCTAGACTAGGAGCTGGGGAGAGATAGAACCCTGTTCTTGGCTGTCTTGTCTGTTCTTGGCTAATCTACCCAGATTAGAGCTTCCATCACCTCCTCTTTTCCTGATTTTTTTTCAAGGCTTTGCTGTAGGTCTGCACTCTGCTGACCTCGGCCAGTCATAGCCAGCCAGAACTTTCAAAATAAAAGGAGGATAAAGAACTACCACGTGGCACGTGAGTAAGAAAAGACAACCCAATAGCAGAGCAAACATCAGTAGCAACCAAAACAACAAAAAAATAGGTACATGATATGCACAGGCAGCCCATAGAATAGGTATCCCAGAAGATCAGTTAGTGTGAAAGGATGTTCACCTTCCCTAGTAATCAGGAATATGGAAATTGAAAGCAATATTGTAATATACATCCATAACTATCAGATTTGCAAAAATTAAGAAGTCTGACAAAACTAAATATTGAGGAAGATGTGGAGAAACGGGAATTTTGGTACACTGAAGGGGGGCTATAAGTTGGTACAACTTCTTGGGAGAGTAATGTGGCAGTAATGAAATAAACTAAAGATTCATGTATCGTGTGTACCTTATGACACAATAATTTCACTTCAGGGCACATATCCTAGAGAAAACTCCTACTCATGCAGCAGGAGACACTCACAGAGGGATGCTTATTGCTGAACTGTTTGTAATAGTGAAAAGCATAAAATGACCCAAGTATACATCACTAAAAAAATAAATTTTTATGTAGTCTTACAGAGGAACACTGTACAGTAGTTCAAGTGAATGGTCTGCCTCTACCTACAGCGACATCTGTAAGTTTGATGTGTGACAAGTTATGGAAGGATGGGTGCAGTATGATACCATTTATATATGCTAAAAACAGAAAATAAACCTTTACGCTGTTTACAGATTTTATAGCACAGGTTTCAGCATACCATGATCTGTGGGCCAAATCTGACCCATGGCCTATGTTAGAACAACTCACTAGCTAAGAATGATGTTTATATTTTCAAATTATTGTAAAAACAAACAAAAAGCAAGCAAGCTATGGCTTTTCTCCATAGCAGGTCAGATAGACACTCCAAGGGAAGCTTGGAGTTCTGAAAGAAAGTTTACTGTATAAAAGGTAGAGTGTGCTTTAATTAAAAAAAAAAAAGTATGAGGCATAGAGTGTATCTGATTGTCTTATAAGCCTGCTATAACAAAATACCATAGACTGAGTAATTTATAAACAACAGAAATTTATTTATCATAGTTCTGGAGGCTGGCAGTCTAAGATTTGGTGTCTGTTGAGGATCCTCTTCCTAGTTCATAGATTATCATCTTCTCACTGTTTCCCCACATGGCAGAAGGTGCTGTCTGGGGTCTCTTTTATAAGGGCACTAATCTTATTCATGAGGACTCCACCCTTATGATCTATTCACCTACCAAGGGCCCCACCTCCTAATACTATCACATTGGAAGTTAAAATTTCAACATATGAATTTTGGGAGGATGAAAACACTGTCTATAGCACTGACCGTCAAGTCCTAACCTAGTTCTACTTGCCACTTTACTAAAAATTTGCTACCCCCTGGTAAACATATGCTCTGTGTGTCTACAGTCATATTCCCTCAGCATAGCCTGGTGGATAGTTCCAGCAACCTTCCGCCAGCCTTTCTGCCCCAGGAGTTTCTTCTATGTCTTGGAATTTTAGCTTTTTCTGGGTATTGCCTGACCTATCTGGAGGCAGCCTTCAACCAGTGGAAACATGAATCAGATGACTACCCCAGCTTCATCCAAGGAACAGTACTGAGGTGTGTTCTACATGGTTCCTCACAGGGACCACTGCAGGAGCAAGCCACATTACCCAATTCTGGAGTGTGGTAACCAGCTCCAGAACACACTTTTCTGGGCCTTGCCTTTCTCTGCCCCACTCTTCTCTGCTCCCTCATTCTGCTTGCTGGGACCGCCATCCAAATAAACTGCTGTCACTTCATGCATGACCCAGACTCTGTTTGGGGAAGCTCCAAACTAAGACAGACACATAGACAGTAAAAGGACAAAACTGCCGTTGGGAAGGAGAGTGGTACTGTGGGGGTGGCGGAAGCAGAGGGGGGCACAGGGAGCATGAAAGGAGCTTTAATTATATTTTTACATTTTACTTATTCATAAGTATCCACAACAAATAGGGCAGAAGGTGAGCTTTTTAAAAGCTGAGTTATGTACAGATGGGTATTTACATTTTAGAGTTTGAAATCTTGTGCCAGATTTCTATGTGAAAATAGTCTTCCTCTTAATTTTTCTTGGGGAACCTGTTTCTTATGGTGCTTAAAATCCAGCTTCTGCCTTGACATGTTGATCATACCTTTTTGAGTGAAAGTAATTCATTATGAGAATAAAAGAAAGGCAGCCATATTTAAATAGTAGAGAAAATGCACCAGAGTAATTCAATTGAAAGAGACTTCCCCTTCATTTTTTAAAAAGATACTTCACAGGATAACTTTCTCCTCTAGTAGTAGTGATATCGAAAACCTTCTGCTGTGTCCAAGATATGCTCCTGAGCTCTAAATGACAGGTCGAGCATGCTCTACGTTAGGAAGTATTATGTAAGAGCAGAAGGTAATTCACTCCAGAGAAACACAGTTTACAGGAAACTATAAAATAACTCATTGGGAACATTTCTTAATCCAGAAAATTAAGTCCCACTGTGGGTTTTCATGCAGAGTGTAGAAAAGGGAAACAAAACCAAAACAAAAGGACAACAACAACAACAAAATTGTGTTCTCTAAGCCTCCTTAGAGAGCAGGATGTTTTTATTAGCATATTTGGGACTTGATGCAGGCAAGACTTCTTTCAGAAAGAAGCCATATGTTCTCTTGTGCATGCCAGATTTGTGACAATCACGATTCTGTGGTCTTGCAAATGAAAGCAAAATGTTGTGTAGCCCTCCCAGCAGGGATGAAACCTTTTCCTAAAGCAGCATCCTTTTGTGATGCCCAGCTCTCATTTGACTGAGCTGCTTTGTGCAAAGTATATCCAGCAAAAGGTTTTAAAATGATAAATCCTCTCCTTTTACGCTCATTGCTCTTAGGATGAAGGCCTTCATTTGGCCCAAAAAGGCCTGCAGTGTCTGACTCCTGCCAGCATCTCCAACATCATCTTGGGTGCCTTTTCCTTCCCTCTCTAATCTTCATTCATGCTGGGCTCTTGGAGGAGCCATGCTTACCCCGGGACCTTTGCACATCCTCCTCCTGGTCTCTTCCTCGCCTGACAAATAAAAGGCATTCAGGGCTTCCCTGGTGGCGCAGTGGTTGAGAGTCCGCCTGCCGATGCGGGGGACGTGGGTTCGTGCCCCGGTCTGGGAGGATCCCATGTGCCGCGGAGCGGCTGGGCCCGTGAGCCACGGCTGCTGAGCCTGTGCGTCTGGAGCCTGTGCTCCGCAACGGGAGAGGCCGCAGCAGTGAGAGGCCCGCGTACCGCAAAACAAAAAACAAAAAACATTCAGTAAATACTTTCCAAGTGAATGATAGAGGTTAGAAAGTAGCCAGAATCTTACATGGTGGTGGTGGTGGAGATGTTGTGGTAGGCAACAAGCATATAAAAAAGGCACCACTTCTGTCTAATCACCAGTGTTTTAAATGGGTATGGAATAGGCCAACTCTTCCTTTTACTCTCCTTTCTTATTTTCATCGTAGTCTTATCAACAGTCTTGCCAGCATATTATCTTAATAATAATTTTTAAAAAACTGTTCAAGGTACTGTCGGAGAATGTGTCCAGAGCTGCTGCTGATTATCCTGTATCCGTATCCACGTTTTGCCGTCAGACTTTGCCACCAGTAGAGGGGTATTTTGAGGGAAGGAAGAAAAGATAAGCACAGTGATCGTTCAGGGGAATGATACCAAATAGAACTGAAATAGGAGAAAAATAAGCAGACCAAATTAGTGCACAGGTTGGTGTACTGACCCACTGCCTGTTCGTCTGCTCATACATTGCAGGCCAACCTGTGCCGGCGCAGTGCTGGGCACTAGGAAACAGAGATGAACAAGACCGAGATCACTGCCTTCTAGGGACTCTAAAACGTTGGAGAGGCGTTCAAGTAGATGATGATAGTACAAAATACAACCTAACAAGTGCTGAATAGAGTTTGACCCAGTGTTACCGAACCAAACTTGGGTCCACTCGCCTGATATGCAGCAAAGCCGAGCTGCTGACGCCAGGTTGTGGTGAAGGAAATACAGTGTTTATTGCCGGGCCAGCTAAGGAGACCGGGCAGCTTATGCTCAAAAGACCGGAATTCCCCAATGGCTTTTAGGGAAGGGTTTTTAAAGACAGAGTGAGGGAGTGGGTCATGGGGCACCTCATCAGCTCGTGCACAGTTCTCTGATTGGTGGGTGGTGAGGTAATCCTGTGAGGTCACAGGGATCAGCATTTTCAGTCCTCAGGCTCCAGCTGGTCTGGGGGCTACGTGCTCCTGGTCATCACGTAGTTAGCTTCTTCCACCTGGTGGAGGTTTTAGTATCTGCAAAACAATTCAAGGACATGGCTAAGGATATTATCTGTAGCCCCTGAGGAAGAACTAAAGTTTCTTGACTAACCTATTATTATTTTTTCTTGCTTGACTGTTTTCCTTTGTTTCTGCATTTTCTCACTTTTCTGATTAAATTTGTTCTTTGGAACTCGGGGAAAGCCTAGGAGACTAAAGCTTTTCTACAAACAAGAGGCAGATGGGGGATATGAGGGGTGGGGAGTCTGTCCTTGGGAAGGCCCTACAGTGTCTTGCTCAGTGTCACCAGGGCTGTGGGAGCACAGAGGAATTTGGACATCTTTACAGGGGAAGGTACAAGTGACCTAGTGACGATTTGATCACAGTAGGTACATAGGCACAGGAAGAGTTACAGATTTATTATTGAAGGACAGTAAAACCTAACTGATATTAATCAAGTCTTGTTAGTTACCAAGAAAATGCTTAGCAATGATTTTTAGCAATATAGACAGTTACGGAAAGCAAGTTAAATTTTTAAAAGAACTTTCGTACATTAAACTATCCTCTGATGTTGCAGATTGGTGTCTATTGATTACCGCTAACCCAAGTAGACTCTCTCCTGGAAAACAGGATTTTTCTTTTTTTTTTGCTGTACGCGGGCCTCTCACTGTTGTGGCCTCTCCCGTTGCGGAGCACGGGCTCTGGACGCGCAGGCTCAGCAGCCATGGCTCACGGGCCCAGCCGCTCCGTGGCATGTGGGATCTTCCCAGACCGGGGCACGAACCCATGTCCCCTGCATCGGCATGCGGACTCTCAACAATTGTGCCACCAGGGAAGCCTGGAAAACAGGATTCTTATTGAGTATGGGAATCAAGGGACCTGGGTTTCAGTCCTATCTCTGGTATGACCTGGCTGTCTGACCATAACGTAACTGTTTATCTCAACCCCATGTCCTCAGTGCTCCCCACTCCTGCTCCTCTCCCTACCCTCCAGCACACACAGGTACCCATGGGATGATGTAGTCCCAACAAAAACACAATTTTACTCCTGCAGTGCTTCTATTCTGAGGGGTGACCAGACTCCCTCCTTCCTGCAACGTCACCTCAAATAAGAATTGGAATCCCTTATTTTGCCAGGAAAACCCCAACCCCCCCAAAGAAAAAAACATACTGTGTGCCCTCATGAATGTATTCACCTTCCTCTCACATTCTCCTACTTAACCTCTACTTGCTAACTCCATGAACCGATATAACACAGAACTCTGGCTACGTGAGTTGATTTGATAAGAAAACTTAAGAGGTCACTTCTGAAAAATGGGTTCTCAGTATAGCATTGCATTCTGAAATGTAAATCTCCAGTTCATCTTTAACCGGTAACGAGTGCCCGCAGGAACACCATTTTGCTCTTTAAAGTTCCTCATCTGGGTCGATGCCGTATGTATTAATGGCCTTCAAGCCTTTATTTGGCCTGGATTTGGGGAAGTGTCTGTGTCTTCCTTCTACCACAAGTTAGTCCTGGGTAGACATATTTTGGAAGTCTCAACCTTACAGTCGCCATGTCTGTGATGTCACCGTGTTCCTTTTAGGTAACAGAGTCACGTGGTGGTTCTTATACAGTAACGACACTAATCCTTTGCATTGGTGAAGTGCTTTACAGTCAACAAAGCACCTACTCAGTCATCTTATATAATCTTCATAACTGTCCTGTGAGGTGGCTTTGAATTATCCACATGTCAGAAAACTTGAGAGGTAAAATGATTTGCCCAAGGTTATCAACCTAGAAAATAACACAAAATGTCCATCACCTTATGGATGGACAAAGAAAATATGGTATATTCATACAATGAAATATTATGCAACCATAAAAGGAAGGAGGTACTAATACCTGCCACACATGGATGAACCTTGAAAACGTGATGCTAACTGAAAGAAGCCAGAAACAAAAGACCACGTCATTATATAATTCCATTCATATGAAATATCCAAAACAGATATTTCCATAGAGACAGAAAGTAGATTAGTGGCTGCCAGGGGATGGGGCCTTGAATGGAGTTGAGGCTGCCTGCTAATGTGTACCAGGTTTCTTTTTTGGTGTGATGAAACTGTTCAAAAATTAGATTATGGTGATGATCACACAGCTCTGTAAATATACTAACAGTCATTGGATTGTATATTTTAAATGAGTGAATTTTGTGGCATGCAAATTATATCACACTAAAGTTGTTAAAATTTTTAATTCATTTTTCTTTTCCCTACACCCCAGAGCTTTAGGGAAGTGACTTTAGGAAGTGTCTTCTTGATACATATTTGGCTTCACTTTTCCCTGTCATGAAAAGAGATGCCCAGCCTCTTCTTAAGTCAGTCCCTTCCAAATATTCCTCCATCTCTTCTCTCATGTCCCAATTGAACAAATAAGAGGACAGCCTTCTCAGGGTCCCTGTGTCCACCACTCCCTAGCTGACATTAGCACATCAGTAAGCCTGAGAAGAATTAAAAAGACAGTATCCTTTCCATAGTTTACTTTTTGGCATATTTTTATCAGAGCTTTGCAATCAGTCAACTCATTCAAGAGCAAGTCTCCCACATGGTTGGTTGAAAAGCACTGGGCAGAAACTTGAAAGGAAAGGAAGCCAGTAGTGCCAGCTTGGAGTGCTGGAATTGTATTTAGACCCTGTCCCCAATTTAATGTATAACTTTGAGCAACTCTAAGCCTGGAGGAATGCCAAATACTTCCCACATATATGTTTGTGTTTATATAAGTGTTTGTGTGTGTGTGAGAAATATAACTATTGGTACAGCATTGACTGAGGCAATAGGAAATGAGACAGTGAAGTGAGTAGTTTCTTTCCACACCTTAAAAGCATATTGGGAAAGAAGGGGTCAAATTAACTCTTAGATGATGTGGGATGCAGTGACATTACTCTGAACACATGCTCTAGCTGTTGCAGCAGGCTTGCCTGTGAAATATACCCTGCAGGGGCAGAGGACACTCAAAGTTCTAATAGTAGAAATAATGGGTAACAAGCAAACCAGGAATTTGTATGATTGTCGAGGAGGGGAGCTTCCTCCACGTCTCCTTCTCCAACTTCAGCATGAGCCTACCAGGTGTGAATCTCCAGAGTCGGCTGCAGTGCAGGCAGCAGACCTTGAAGCTTGAGGTAGAAGCAGAGTGGTGCATCTGTCAGGGCTTAGTCTTAGGTGGTGACGAGATGCTTAGCATTCAGGAAATTCTGCCCAGATTATAAACGAAATCTGTATCTGTATCTGCCTTGTCACTAAGGTGCTTTTAACATTTTTGGTTCAGATGATGGGATTTCTGTAGGTATGAGTTATCAAACTTGATATCTCAGACAGGGATCCATCTTTCTGAGTTTTGTGTTGTTATTCTGTGTTCCCAATTGAACCCCTCTATTAGCAGGTCAGTGATTTTTCTGTATAAGATGGTGGATCTGGTGTCTCTTTACTGAATGCCAAGTGGTTGTCCATCCACTTTCATGACTATCTCTGAGGTCTCTTCATATCTTCTCTTTATTGTTATTTAAGGTAAAGCTTACTACAGCTAAGAGCATGGTGCTAGCTTTCTTTGGCTTAGGAAGAAAGGAGGATTTATCTCGGGATAGAAAGGAGGATTTATCTCTTGGCTGCCACATTTGGTGATGTAAAATGCTATATAGAGAGCTGAGTGTGGATGCGTGAAATACTTGCAGGAAGTCTCTCAAGTGTCTTCAAATACCCATTGGCTTGCAGTTTGTCCTTGATGTTTGCTTTCTGCAAAGGTGAGGTACCTACCTTGAATGGATGGATGAAGGCTGTCCGAGCGTTAGTGATAGAAATGGAGCATATTCTGAGCTGCCTGCCCTGCAGCTGAGACCCAGCAACTGTCAGTTACTCTACTTTTTATGGGCATCTCCTCCTAAAGATGATTTATTGTCTTTTTTTTTTTAATTTTAGAAGGAGATTTGCATCAAAATAACCCTAATCTGAGAATCTGGGGGCCGGAAGGGGGAGAGTTCCATAGCATTTTCTCTTCAAACACTTTGCATGGTATTTTCTCTTCTCCTTCCTTTCCTAATTGTTATCTACCTTTGATTGTACTATAAGCAGCACTCCAGCAGGTAGAAATTGCATCAATTAGGGTTCTTCAGAGAAACAGAAACAGTAGGATATGGGGGCAGAATTTCTTCTTCCTCCAGGGAACCTCACTTTTGTTCTTAAGGCCTTTCAGTTGGTTGGATGCAACCCACCCACATTTTCAAGGATAATCTTATTTAGTTAAACTCAACTGATTGTGGAATTAACACATCTACAGAATATCTTCATAGCAACAGCTAGATTAGTGTTTGATTGAATAATCGGGTACTATAGCCTAGCTAAATTGACTCATCAAATTAACCATAATACAAATAGACATCAAATTTTAAATTGGAAGACATCTTAGAACTCTCCTGGTTATCTAACCATACCCTACCCCTGCCCCATTTAGTGGATGAGGAAACAGAGGTCCAGGGAAGTTTGGGATTTCAGTTCACACACACAAAAAAAGGCTTCCCAGCAGTTTCTCTTAACAATTGAAGGTCTGGTACTACTTCCCCTTGCCTTATCAGCTGAGTCATCAGGCATTAGGTTCTAGGCTATTCATTAACCAGGACTGAAATCCCAAATGAATTACTGGTACCTTTTTTTTCTCTTTTTGAGTTCTGCTTTTTTTCTCGAGGGATTTTATGACTGAGCTTTAAATAGAATTAAAAAAAAAATACTGCAGTGACATAATTCTAGCCCCAAGTCTTAGTGTCTATTTTTAGCAGACACTGTCTTTTTATGTTTTGTTCAATTTTGGTGGCTTATTGCAGTAAACTATGAAAATGTGTATTTTTTTCACTATTGCCAGGGATGGGAAACTTTATGGAAATACTCTCCCACTCTGTGAATCCCCCTTGCTAAATTACCCCTTATCTGATGAGGAACTAGATTATTTGGGGGGAGTTGAAAAATACAGAAGTGGTTATTGGTTTTTTATTCTGCACATTTTATATACTTAAAACTTTTTTCTTTTTTTCTGAAGGACAGAAATAGGATCACTTGTGAATGAAACTGTAGGTGATAGTATAAACTATGTTTCCAGAGAGGGACTGAAACTTGCATGATACCTCTCCTACCAACTCCCTTTGAGGGGTGTGTGTAAGTAATTAGCCACATAGTCCATGGGAGGTTCTCACTTTAGGGAAACAGGGCTTAGAAAGTTACTGCTTTTAACTCCAGTGAACCGCACCAGAAGCTCAGAGAACATCGCGCAAATTAATTTCTGCATTTTCTGTATAGTATTTGACAAGAAGCAAGATAGGCTGAAGGCTAGGGAAAAGGCCAAGAGCTTAGCTCACCTAAACTCACTTTAAAGTTTGTGGCTCCAGACATTCAAAGAAAATCATTCGTCATTCTATTGAATTCTTGGGGCGGGGGTGGGGGGAATCCCTAGTTTTTAGATTTTTAGGAACCTTTCTATTTTTCTTCAATATAGTGAGAAATAGCACAGTTAGCTCAATTAACTCAATTTAGATAGATGAAAATGCCTTTACTCATTTTCTAAGAAAGAATACAACATTTCTTGACGGGAAAAATAAATACATATTTTTTGAAATTCACTTTCAAAATATCATGGCATTTAAACATTCCAATTCAATGACAGCTAAGAAAAACTAGTGTGAAACCTATATCCCATAAAGTGTTATCCACCCTGCCTTTCATACATGGAAATACCACCATCTGGAAAAACAAGATCTACTTGTATTTAGCCAGATACCAAGAAAATACTGCTGTAATTTTGACTTTTCTGTTTCCTTCTGAATATTGGGTATGTCATCAAGTATTACCATTTAATTTTTAGGACCTAACCAATGAATAATAATTAAAGAACTTTCATTAAGATTCAGAGTATGGGCTTCTTTTATTTATTATCGTAGGTGATGCCTTTCTACGAATATTGGGAAAACAATATTTTGAATTTTCTATTTTTTTGCCTGTTGACAGCGAAGAAGATATGACACTTTACAGGGGAGGTAAGAGTCTCAGAAGGAAGACTGAGAACCAGTGCTCACTCATAGTTAAGGGTCCTCCTTCAATTTATTTTTGTCTTAGAATAATTCATTGAGATACATTTTTTTTTCAACTGATAATTGTCTGCTCTGCAAACACTGTGTTAGGTACTGCAGTCTCAGATGTTTTCAGACAAAGAAGCATGTGACATGATTCCCACCTTTTGCATCCTACAATAGGACGAGCAGAAGTTCTCAGCAATTTTACTCATCGAGTAGCTAGTTCCAGGGAGTCCAGCAGATGATATGTTTCATTAAGAGTTCACAGGAAATCTAGTAACTTCCATCTAGGGCAATCAAGATGAAGATGGAGAAGGTGAAATCCGGGTGAGCAACTTAGAGAATTGATAGGATTTGAAAGTAAGAAAAGAGAAATAGGTCCAGGTACAAGGCAGAAGGAATTAGCACAGCATATTTGGTGGATGCTAAGGAAACCCGGCTTTGTATAATGAATGATGAGACAAAGCTAAAGAAAAACAGGGACATTAGGCAGTAAATAACTTTGCAGTAAATAACTTTGCAGGGACATTAGGCAGTGACGTATGAATCAATTTGGTCTTAAGTCTATTGAATTTCACTGATGTGATTTTCAAGGAGACCTTTATAAAAAGTAGCTGGAGATACGGTAGTTGGATCTTCGGTGTTTGATTGAAATGCAATGCAGGGAAGAATCAGAGCTGCAACTAGAGAATGGAGTGTCTTTTGCCTAGAGTTGACAGTTGATGTGGGAGAGAGGGTGAGTCATTGTTGGAAAGCAGGAGGCATCCTTTGGGCTGGGAACAGTGGTCATTTATTTAAGCTGTCTCCTGCTGCTGGTTCCCTTGACATTTTTCTTATTTGGCATATAGAAAAAAATAGCATGAGACAACACTACTGCAGACTCAGAATTAAGACTTAATTTAAAACGTGAGTTGATTATATTGTTTATTTTCTTTTTTTGAAGAGAAAAACTATCCCTGAGTGAGGTAATCAGTCTTGTTTGCCTTACTTTATGCCTCCTTTCAGTCATCTTAACATTAACATTTACAAAACTACACTGTAGTTCAGTCCACAAATCTTTCCTGAGTATGTGTTGTGAGGAATACAATGAAGAATAAGAAGAAGGTGAGATTTTCGGTTTGGTTGGAATACAGAATATATGGAGAGTGTAATAGAAAATAAGATTAAAAGTATAAGCTCTCAGGCCTTCCCTGGTGGCACAGTGGTTGAGAGTCCGCCTGCCGATGCAGGGGACATGGGTTCGTGCCCCGGTCCAGGAAGATCCCACATGCCGCGGAGCGGCTGGACCCGTGAGCCATGGCCGCTGAGCCTGCGCGTCCGGAGCCTGTGCTCCGCAACGGGAGAGGCCACAACAGTGAGAGGCGTACCGCAAAAAAAAAAAAAAAAAAAAAAGAGTATAAGCTCTCAGTGTTGTGCTACATGGGTACAATTGAAGATTTTGAACAGAAGAGTTGATTTTAGACAGTACAGGTGGGCATATCAACTCATTTATACTGTTTTGTTTGATTCACATAACTTTTGCTGGTATTTATTTAAATAGGGGATCAATTTCTCAAAAAGCAAGCATATTAGCTAAAGTATACTAAACAGCATCGGAAATCATTCAATTCTATGAAATCTTGGTTTTAGGAACCACCTCACTGGAAAATAGTAGGGCAAAACTATTCTTAAATAAATGGTGCCAGATGAGGAAAACAAAACTCATCGTTGGCCAAATGAGCTCAGAGAGCCTGTCTTCCTCGCCGTGACTCTTATACACAAAGGCAATAGAAGTTTTAGTAATGTTATTTAAAGAACAGGAGGAGAAAATGTTTGGCATACTCCTAAGGAGTGAGAAGATTGTTATTTAACACATTGTTTAATTCAATGCCTTGATATGTTTAGATCCTTTGTGACTTGGGGAAAAAAAATAGCCCAGAGAACAATGTGGATGTCGTTTTGAATACTCTTCTCTTTCCGTGAATCTAATTAGATAAGAAAATTTATATCAACCAAATAATCAGACCAGGACCAGTATCTACCTGTTAGCTTCATTCAGCATATTTGGTGAACTGTTTCTCTCAGAGCAGCTCAAATGTCAGCTTTTGTGGAGAATAGAAAGATTCATATTTTCTCTCTCTCCCTTCCTCTCTGTCTTCCTGCCTCCCCCTGCCTCCCCCTCAGTACTTAAGCCAAATAGTTAAAGCCAGTGGACTGATGAGTTGTCCTCCATGTGAGTTACCAGGACTAGTTCTAAGTTACTGATGGCCAGTGTGATCCCATTTGATATAGAGCCAGCAGTTGTGGTGCTAACCTGTTGATGGATGCAAAATGGGAGGAAATTAAAATTATTCTCAGTTGAGCAATATGGGATTGAAAGTATTATATAAGCCCTTGTGCTTTTGATGAAGGTCATATTTTATGGCTTAGAGATGGCCAAAATGTGATTAACCCAAGGTTACCAGGATTCTCTAATGTTACTGTAAATGGAGACACTTCTCAGCTGCTTGGTTTTTGTGACAGTTTTGCAAATGAAAATTAAATATCTCATTCACGGGTCATGGGAGGGGTATATCTATAATGATCCTCTTGAACTAAAATGGGGCCTTGTGATATAGTGAGTTCCGTGACATCGAAAACAGACAGGTAGAACAGAGACAGTTGAGTTGGGGTTGTGTAGCTTATATTTCTTTATTGTGCAGGAGTTCACCAAGATTAGAGTTTCCCAGCCCAAATTTAACAGAAAACCACATACTGCAAGAATAAGACACAAGAGGGGCTTAAGTATGAGCTAAAATTGCCATCACTGAGCAAAGTGAAAGGGAGGGAATCAGTGTAAAACTCATAGTAAAATTAGTTTGGTGATAGGGAAAATTCGATATTAATAACCTTTAAGTCCCCTTCTATCCCTTTTTCTATAACTTAAACCTCAACATGCAGGTTATGTTACTGGCACTTGGAATTCCACTAGGAGGTTCTAAACTGAATCCTAAGGCCTTCCCATCCCCATTTCTGGGTTGGTAAACATCTTTAAGAAAGTAGGTAAAGAAGCTGACTTCTGGGCCAGATCACAGCTGATACAGGCTTTTTAGTTTTGGTGATAGTGATGCTATACAAAACCTGGATCTGCGCAGACTGTTGAAATAGTTGATAGCCATCATCACCTAGGATACAGGTTAAGTGAGAGTGCTGATGTCAAGGACCGAAGGTTAAAGCAGTGAATCTAACTCTGGCCATCTGGCCCTTTGAATCTAAAGGAACTTCAGGCAGAAGTGGCCAGCACCACGGACAGCTCTTCAGTGCTGTGATGCAAATGCAAAGCCACCTAGGGTTTACTTGGGAAAATTGCCTTCCAGGTCCTGGTTCCACCTCTTCCTAGCTAAATATCCCTACCATGGACAGGCAGTTTAATTTACTCAAGCCTCAGTTTTCTCATCTGCAACATGGGAATAATGTCTGCTCTACATAGTCCTTATGGTATGCTTACTGGATGATAAAGTACAAGTCAAAGTGCCAGTTATACAAATTAAAGATGTGAATATTGTTTTTACTAACATTTCATTTTTAATCATTGACCTTTATCTGCCTAACATTGTACTATGTTAATGAAAATTGCTAGATTCTTCTCAAAGTACGAAACAACAGTTAAATAAACTGATGGGAAAGACCAGGGTATTTAATCAGATATACAATTTACTGGTAAGAGAACGGAACTAGGATATATTGCATGTCTTGTAGGTTCACGCACCGGTTTTTATATTTACTATGCCATTTATTTTCATAACAACTCTGTGTACCATGGCAGTCCATTCCATGCCCTTCCATCATAGCATATTCCTCCTGTTAGTGCTGCTGAGGTGAAATCTGGGCCAGAGTGGTGATAGAATTCGGACTCTTGGTTTTCCCAAGAGTGATCTCTTCTAGAGGTTTTCCTGATGGCAGAAGGCAGGAGTTAAAGAAAGAACGTGTAAGGACTATACCTCAGCCCCCTATAAGGGGATATCAGAGCTTCCACGGCCAGAAAGATGGAGCCATGTATCCCAGGACCCTTTTAGAAGGAGGTAACCCAAGCTCACTTGGATGACCCAAGTTGTTACTGAGGTTGCCGCAGGTCTGGCCATGGTGGGGATCCTCTGCAAAGACCCTCAACACAGTGGCTATTAAAGGAAATGGAAAATTATACTTCATTGTGTGTGATAACTTTATGTAGCACGGTGACATCTTAGTAAAGAGCATCTAACGACCTTTATGGTTATTTTAAGAGGAATGAAATTCTGGTGTCATTAGCATTTAATATTTCCTGTCTTTGATGAAATTAAAGTATCTTCCTTGTGATCCCTTCATAATTTTTATTAGACTTAATTTGAGTCTTTATTTCAAAACAGAATAGAATATCTAATCTTTTAATGAACATGAATTCTACATGTGGAAAATGACCATTGGCATATGTAAATTGATGAAAATAAAATGTATGATAATGGGAATTGATTGGGTAGCAAAGAAGTGCCCTCAGCGTCTTTCCACATGGTTTATCTTATGTATATAAGGATGTAGACAGCTACAGGGAGATTTATAAGATCTGAAGATCAACTAGGCTGATATTTTTCATACCAATTTGATAGATGCTTGTGATTATCTGTTCAACAGCCCATTGAGGAATAGGTTGAAGATGTAGCAGTTTTCTACCTAGGTAGCATTTTAGATCCATTATCAGAGGGAAATGATTATTGTATGATGCTGTTTTCCCTAGGAACTTTCAAAACGAAAACGTTAGTGATTTGATAGTTGTGTGATGATTTATATAATAGAAAGAGCACTAGGGTTGAAATCAGAAGATATAAGTTTGAATTCTTGCTTCAGTACCTACCAGATGCATGGATTTTGGTAAGTTGTTCATATCCGCTGAGCCAAAGCTGTCTCCTATGAAAATGGGACGGCCCACCTACATCAGAGAATAGTTATGAGATTGTATTAGATGATGTTTGTCAAAGTGCTTAAAACTTGTGACACATGTTTAAAAGAAATTTTATTTATAATTCCGTTTTTGGGTTGTTTTCTACAGAAAGTGAGTGAGAAAGTTGGAGGAGCTGAAGGAACCAAGCTAGATGATGACTTCAAAGAGATGGAAAGGGTGAGTCTTCATCACTCAGAGTTCCCTTGACATAAAATTGCCCAGCATACTAAGTGGAGAAGAGAGAAAGGAAAGGGGAAACCGTTCTCCACTGGTACCTGCGAATACATTTTGTTATTCTTAAAAGTACTCTCCTTTTAGTGTATATTTTAAAACAGAAAATGTAAAGTATCTGGCTTTTTTTTTTTACTATCCTAAGAACAAAGCCTCCATGAAGGTGAAATGTCATAATGGATTTTATCATTACTTTTCCAAATAGGGGCAACATGGAGCTGGTGTTTGAATTGTGCTGGGGTGGGACGAAAAGAGGAGAAGGTGGGGAATGATGTACCAAATGTTTTGGGGAGAGTTTGAGTCACTTTCTAGCTTTCGAGAACTTTCCTGAGGGGACTGTGCCAGCCAGAGGCAGCATGTGTAGTGAACACAGTGGCGAGCCGGTCTGACCCTGCCCTGAGCTCCACTTCTACTGCCTGTTGCACAAGTCAGCATATTGCTCTGAGCGTCTATATTTTCATAAATGTAAAAGGAGAATACAAATTCATTCTTCAGAGACTTTTATTAAGGATTAAAAATAATATAAATCATTTAACATTCTTCCTTAAAAGATAGCAGGTTCTCAACAAGTGAGAGCGGAGGTGGTGAACAAAATAAGCCTTTTCATTTTTCTTGTGACAGATGCCGTATTTTCTCTTTTACTTTTCTTTCACTTTGAGACTGTCCATAGAAAGAGATACATAGGCTTATGATGGAGAGTGGGTATTGCATTGTACAATTAATTATTTTAGATTTTAAACTGTGGATGAGTAAAGGATCTGGGAATACAAACCCTGCACTTGAACAGAGAGGATGGCGAAAGCCTGTGATACCCAGAAACCACATTTTTACTTTCTGCCCTGTCTTTTTCAGTTTTTCTTCTGAAGAGTTCATTGACGAATACAACAAATTTTTGTTCTGTACCTCCTCTGAGACAGGCATGTAGGATATAGTAGTGAACAGGATAGATAAGATTTCTGACTGCATTAAATTCATAATCTAGTGGGGAAGACAGACATTGGACAAATACTGACCAGTGTGGCAAGGGTAACGAAACATGGCACTAGAGAAGCTTGGAGCAGAGGAAACTCACCCACATAGGGTGGTCAGGGAAGACTTTCCTGATATTTAAGTGAGGATATAAGGGATGAGTAAGAGTTAGCAGAGCCTAGTGCGTTTCTAGTAAAGGAAACAGCAAGCAAGAAACAACCGGACAGGGACTTCTGTGGTGGTCCAGTGGCTAAGACTCCGTGCTCCCAGTGCAGGGGGCCCAGGTTCAATCCGTGGTCAGGGAACTAGATCCCATGTGCCGCAGCTAAAGATCCCGATGCCGCAACTAAAAGATCCTGCAAGCTACAACTAAAGATCCCACATGCTGCAACGAAGACCCAGTGCAGCCAAATAAATAAATGAATATTAAAAAAAAAAAAAGAGAGAGAGAACTGGACACATTTGAGTTCTTGAATAAAAGATGAGTTGCTGAGAGACAGGAGTCTTGTGAAATGAGACTGTTTAGTGTTGACCTAGCTGGTATTTCTGGCTAAGTTCTTGAGATGGACCTCACCGATAGAATAAGGAGCCTCACTGATAGGAGATTTAATGAGTCTCCAGAACCCGACACACCTGCTCAGAATGACTTGGCTTTGACTCCTCTGCTCGCCATAGTGTCCCCATAGTACCACTCCCCTCTTTATGAGCAGCCCTGTGGGTCTGTTCATTGGCACCAATCTCTGTCTACACCCAGTCTTCCTTTGTCCCCCTTATCCTTTGACGTCTCCCTCCCATCCCCACCCTGGAGGGAGTGTATAATATTCCACGTGGCCAGTGCCCTGTCACTAATGACAGGTTAGGCAGGTGTTTAGGAATTTAGGACTAAGGAATCAGAATCTGAGTCTTGCTTTCAGCCTCTGCCAGGACACGAGGTAATAAGCTCGGTAGCCGACTCCCTAAACTGAGACAAACTAACTTTCTATTTCTTAAATGATATTAAAAAGGATAAGAAATTTGGAGAACAGTGTTTATAACTGAACAACTAATTGAGCCTTTGAATCCATGCCAGTCTTGCAAAGTAATTGAAATAAAATACAAACATTTTACTTCAGGCAGAGACCCACAGACGTCCCTCTGAGTCTGTTGGTAAGGTTTATTTCTCCTGTTTCCTAGAAAATAATGAGTTTCTGAAGCTTTTATTTCAAAATCTAGATATTACCGTAATAAGGTTTTGCTGGTTGAAGAACACACTTGTGGTTTTGTATTTGGGTTTATAACTAAGTAGACTGAGAGATTTAGGTTTTAGTGAGGTGTGGAAATTGTTTATTCCGCTTCGTCCCACACATCTTTTGCCTTATCTCTACTCATGTTAAATTCACATTAAAGGTAGAGGTTTCTGTGGTAATTGGAAAGCACATGCTTTAGATTTAGACTCCAAATCTGTTCTGTTTATATGTTTATTACACACAAAAACATTTTAGCTCAGTGTTCCCAAACCTGCAGAAGAATCACCTTTCCATGGTCAATTTCCTGTTCATCCTGTTCATTTAGAGCAGAGAGACCTTTGTTCACTGTGTTCTCAGAGGTGCAGTGAGACAACAAAATGAGATAAATTAGAGGTTTGCATCGCACAGCACTACTGGGAGAGAGAAGTGGGTATTCCTAGAGGTTGTTTCTGTAATCAGCCACCACATCCACTCTCCTGCTAAGATACAGTAAAGTTACCATGTGCATCTCTTAGCCCTTGTAGCCTTCCCGTCCTGGAGCTGACTGGGTGGACTCCTTCGGCTGTGTTGTGGCTGCAGGAACCCTGCCTGTAACCATTTCTGTCCTCCTCCTAAGTGCCTGCATGGAATTGTTTCTTTGTTCATTTTAAGTGGTATTTGTTGCTTACAAGCTTCCTCACAGACTAAATTTCTTACCATGGTACAGACACTGTGTGGATTTTTTTTCTTTGAAAAGCTGCAGATTTTTTTATCAAGAGGAAGCACTAGAATTTGAGGGACCTCTGGTTTCTTTGAAATTTACATCAGTTGCTGCAGTGATTGTGTGTGTGTGTGTGTGTGTGTGTGTGTGGTGTGGGTATGTTCATTAATTCACATGGAATATCTGTAAATGCGTCCATGTGGCAGGCATCCTGCTAGGCACCAGGAATATAAAGATGATTAAGGTACAGTTCCTGCCTACAGGAGTTTCCAGTTTTGATGGAAGAAATAGACACATAGATTAGTGTCTTATGGGACAATGGTGCTTGATGCCTTGGGGAGCATTTTCATGGAAGACCTAACTCAGGTTGGGTAGACGAGTGGAGGCTTCCTAGAAGAAAGGGCACCTGAGCTAAATTCTGAAATTTTCTCTTGTTTCTGTGTATATGAGTGATGTAGAAAGAAGTCCAAGTCAAGGGGTACAGTGTCTCTTTTAGGAGCCTGAAAAGTATCATGGGAAATCCCTGCTGTTGAAACCAGGAGTCCTCAAGTTGAAAGCATGGCTGTAGACCATTTTAATGAGAATGGAATTTTTCTGAAGGGGCAGCCTCAAGTTTTAAGGCAAGCAGATGTTGAGAAAGAATGGAAAGATTGTCATTCCTTATATGAGTGAGGGAATGTATTGTTTGCAGAGCAGCCTGTGGGGGAAGCGCTATAGGAGAATGTCCATGGTCATTATCTCCATATACTTAACTAGTCATTGGATGGAGAGGAGCTAGATCCTTCTGTTTAAGCCCAAGTGGTAGGCTAGAATCAACAAGTAGAAGCTATGGGGAGATAGATCCAGACTCAACATAAGAAAGAAGTTTTTGTTGTCGGAGCTTTTTAAATAAAAAAGAGCCTTGGGGATTACTGAATTCCCCATCACTGCCCATGTTTAAAGAGAGGGTAAACCCACAGTTCCCACATTCTGTGTGAAGCACAATAGCTGTCATCTCCTTCGAGTTTTGTGGAAGTAATTTGTTACTAATGTCATTTTTCATAATGTCAGTCTCACTTGGATTCTAGTGATCTATCCCAAATGGGAGAGAAAGCAGTAAAGTCCCAGCCAGCATGCTCAGAGTTTCACATATCCCTGAGTGCACCGTGAGCACCTGTCATATACGTGAATGTCTTCTTCATGGGTGTGGTGGTAAAAGAGAAGGTGTGGATTACGGTAATGAGACACTCACTTGCTGGTGTGGAACGGTAGGATGGGTGGGAGCCCCAAACAAGATGAGCTTTAAAGACATTTTTCTGCTTATCCTGAGATTTAGTGAAGACTAGCTTCTTCTCAGTTACGTGTTTGCAGCATGTTTCCAAGCCAATGTTCATTAAAGGTAAATGCCTAAGAAGATTAACAAAAAAAAAATACATTGGGCCAGTCTCAGCCTAATGTGTTGTTTATTTTTGTTTTCAACACGCAGTTCATTAATCAGGCTTTCCAAATACATAAGGTAACTGCTGTAAAGCAGAGCAGTCTGGGGACAGGTACATTAATTCTTCCATATCAGTAGGGGACTATTAAAACATCCCCTTATTGGACCAGCCTGTATCTCACTGCCAGACAGACTTTCCCAGGATACTGTTTTCATCGTGTCTCTGTGATTTGTTTAGTTAGGTGTTCTCCTTTAGGTCCTGTCCTTTAAGTGGGTGTGCATTCATTCTTAATAGGTACATTTTCTTAATTTCAGTGACAGAAAAATTAAGAATTTGAAAGATTTTCGTGTTTCATATGACATTTTAACATCTCTTTTGCGTAACCACTGTAAGTTAGCCTATATCTAAGTGGGTGCTTAATTCATCTATTTAGTATTGATCACTAAACCCACAAACTGTGCTCCATTTTAAGAGGTCCCTTTTATTTTTCTTAAACTCTGCTACTGTGTCCCTGGGACAGCATCTGGTGTAACGCAGTGTCTGATGTTGTGAAGTCATATCTTTCAGTCCTTTTGTTAGTCCACAAAGAATGCTGTGTTTTTCACCTGTGCTGCCTCCTGTGTTCAGGAAACAGTGTCCGCTCCTTTTCCACTGGGGAAGGGTAATGTTCAGATGCCTCCAAACAAGAGCCCCATTCTAGTCAATCTGGTGCCTTTCAGTTCTCTTGTATCTTGTCTCTAAAGACTGAGGCAGCTGGTGAAATGATGGGCATCCGCAGATTCAGCGTGGCATGCCTTTGTGAAAGTAGAACCTTAGCACAGGGAGCAGCGAACTTTTTCTGTAAATATATTAGGCTTTGTGGGCCAGAGGGCGTCTGTGGTCTGTGTTGCAGCTCCTCACCTCTGCTATTGAAGAGCAAAAGCAAGCATCAGTGGTATTTGAATGAAGGAGCATGGCTGTGTTCCAATAAAATTTACCCAAGGACCCTGAAATTTGCATTTTGTATAGTTATTGTGTGCAACAAAATAGTCTTCTTCTTTTGAATTGTTCCAACTATTTAAAAATCTAACAACGGGGGCTTCCCTGATAGCACAGTGGTTGAGAATCCGCCTGCCAATGCAGGGGACACGGGTTCGAGCCCTGGTCCAGGAAGATCCCACATGCCGCGGAGCAACTAAGCCCGTGCGCCACAACTACTGAGCCTGTGCTCTAGAGCCTGTGAGCCACAACTATTGAGCCCAGGTGCTGCAACTACTGAAGACTCGCACCTAGAGCCCGTGCTGCGCAACAAGAGAAGCCACCGCAACAAAGAGTAGCCCCTGCTTGCCGCAACTAGAGAAAGCCCGCACAGCAACGAAGACCCAGCGCAGCCAAAAATAAATAAATTTTTTTTTAAAAAAGGAAAAAATCTAACAACAGGCAGTGGCCCAGATTTGGCCCACCGGCCATGGTTTGCCAACCCTTGACTTAGCATGAAGAAGGGAAATGTTATAGTGAGTAAAGCGGGTTGAGAGAGCTGTTTCTCTCCCTACACATAGTTGTAAATTACAAGACTGGATAGTGGAGGAAGAACCTGCTAATGTATTGAGAGTTGCTAAAATCTTGCTAATGAGAAAATTGAAGTAAAAAGACCAGAGGAATATGTCCCTATGCTTTTACTTTGAGGAAAAAAAAACAGAACTTATTTCATACAGATAAGTTTTTATTTCCTGCAAACATGCCTGTATCTTATATAGTTAGCTTCACCTCCACTAAACAGCCTTCCCTAATGACTCCGTGCCCCAGTCCAGACAAGGGTAGTTGAAGAAACAGAGGCTCAGGTGCTCACAAATGGAAGTTGCCGTTTGGGACACATCAAAACTTGTTTTCAAGCAGTAGGAAAATTTGGGCATTAAGGAAGTCATTAGGTACAATGTCATAAGTTCAGAATTAAGCTGTGCTGTTCTCAAATGGGAGTAAGCTCTTGCCAGTTATAATAAATTATTTAAGTGGAAATCTTCTCAGTTCATGGTAGTTATACTAGGCCTGTTAATAAGAGGGTATATGGTTGGACATTGACAGTTGCGGTGTATAAATAGTGTTCCTAGCAAGAGCCTGACAAGGAGCGTTTAAGGTTCTCACAGGGTGATGGCCTCACCTTGTCCATGGCTGACACAGTATAGTCTCGTTTAGCAAAAAGAGTTCTGGACAAAAAGAGGACAGAGATGGAGAGAAGTTGGAAGTTGGTCAGCCTCCTACTGGCTGATGTCATCGGGCGATCCAGTTCCTCCAGCATTCTTCCCTGGAAACCGTGTCTCATCCCTGACCTTTGGAACTATATTTCTTCCCATGATAGCTGCTTGGGTTATGTGACCTCAGAGAATTCATTTCCCTTCTCCAGGTTCAGACTGGCATATTTAAAAGATCAAGGCTTTGGACTGGATGCTCTACTGGCCTTGTTCTCATATGTTTATTAACTCTGTCGACAAAGTGTAAACTCGGGAGTAAGATCCTAGTAAATGAATTTGCTAGTAGCTCTTGCCTGTTTGGTATATGTCCTGAAAATGCATTCCTCAAATTATTATATTGGATAAAGTTGTTTTCAGAGGTGGATTGCAAGTGAAGGTTATTTTATGCTCTGATCAAAGGGGTTTAGCTAGAAATTTCTCTAGATTGATATCTAGATCAGGTACCTGAAAGTGTTGAAGGAATCTGCCTCAGTGGGCACAAGATCTGGGGTTGTATGGGCTCTTCCCTGGGAGACTTTGGCCAAACCATGGGGGACACTGCATAGTTTTTATTCTCATTCTTCTTCTAAGGTTGAATCCCACTTTGGGGACCAAATGCAATGCTCTAATATTGTTGTCTCCAGTGTCTCTGTGCCTCCCCCAAGACCACTGGCTTTTGCCAAACTAATAGCTTCTATTTATAGAGCCTGAGTACTTGGGCGGTCTATTTACAGAGCCCAGAAGGGAAAGGGGGTTTCATTTCGCAAATGAGAACCACTTTTCATGCTTTCCTTGCTGACTTGCTCATGGACCACTCCAGATATACACTACTGGCATCCAGCTTCTGTAGAGAAGCCATTGTAACTGAGGGCATGTGGTCAAACAACTTAGCCTGGGACAGCCTCCCTTTTGCAGAGGCCCAGGGTAGAATAGTTCTCGTGAATGAGTTTCTGTAGACTTTCAGGACTTTCAAAACAAAACCAGAAGGTGAGCTGGAAGGTGCTTTCCTCCTGGTCCTGTGTGATTGGCCTCTGCCAGGTCTCCAGCTCCATCTAGGAGATGGTACAGAGAGCTTTGCAGCTCTGACTTGGTGTCTCTCCTCAGGTCAGGAGGTGTCCCTGTTGCCTTTTTGTGCTTTCAAGAAGTGTTGGGTGGTAGTTAACAACACATACGCTGGAGCCGGAATTGGGCAAGTTTCTTAACCTCTGTGTATCTGTTTCATAAGGCTTCTGAGGATTTAGTTTGTAAAGATATTTAAAGCCCTTGGAACAATTTCTGACAAATATAAAGCAGTTTATGATGATGGTGATCAGGATTATTACTGAGGGTAGAGATGGGGGAAAGTTAGAAATTGGTTAGGTTCCTCGCCTCAGATGAGTTCAGAACACCAAGTGGTCACTGGCCAATTCAGTCCCTCTGACACTCTCCCTTAGAAACTTTGACCTTTGGAACTACTTTGCTTCCAGTCATAGCCACATAGGACATTTGGATACATTTGACATTGAATGCTTTAAGCCCTGTCATAGAGTCAGCAGAAGAGCTGTGTTTTTGTCCTATCACACATGCAACCTGGACTTTCAGCCTGTTTTTTCTGCACACACCCTTTGACTTCATTCCCATGACATTGAGTGCATAGTGGTTGGTTGGCATGTTGGTAATACTTCCAGGACCTCCGCGTATGGCCACACAAGTTCTGCACTTGTAAAGCTCTGGGGGACCACTATTTATTGCAGAACTAAATACTACTTAGCCACCTACTCAAACCTAAGATGTATTAAAAACTCAAGTTAACCAAAAGAATGTGGCACAGGGTTCACATGTGGGCAGGCATCTCTTACAAATAGGAATGCTGTTTAAGGTAACTTTACACCATGATGACCTCATAAGAAAAAATGTTTCCTCTATTAATCACAGTAGGAGCAAGCTCCTTACACACACAGTAATCTGACTACCATGGAAGGGGAACTGATTAAGTATTGAAAAACAAAGCTGCAAGATAAAATCTTCTGGTTATGGTTTGGTTTCTGATTATGAAAGAGAAGAAGGCTTACACAGACGTAGAAAACAAATATATGGATACCAAGGGGGAAAGGGGTGGGGTGGGAGGAATTGGGAACTGGGATTGACATGTATATAGTACTGATACTATGTATAAAATAGACAGCTGATGGGCCCATACTGAATAGCACAGGGAACTCTACCTAATGCACTGTGGTAACCTAAGTGGGAGGCAAGTCCAAAAGGGAGAGGATATCTATATGTGTATGGCTGATTCTTTTGTTGTGCAGTGGAGGCTAACACAACATTGTAAAGCAACCATATTCCAATAAAAATTAATAAAAGAAAGAAAGAGAAGGAGGCTTGCCCCATCCATAAAAGGTTGATTTTGTATGTAGGTGCAGTAGGTTACAGAAAAATTGGAATTGAGGGAGGAGCCCTTGAACTCTAAAGAAAACAACGAAGTCTCCTTGAACTTAATTGAGATCTGATATTCTGCCATCAAAAATTAATTCCCTTCATTCATACTTACGTATTCCATGTACATATCTTGGATAGGAGGATGCACTAATTTTCAGTAGTCATTTACCCTGCAGAGTGAATGAATGGACCACACATGTTGATAAGAAAAGGATTTCATGGGGGAATGTAGAGAGGACCTCATCGCACAGCCTCTTCATGTGGTAAAAAGGGTGCAACAGAGAGAGGACATGGTGACCTGCTCAGTGCAAATACTGACCATTCAGAATTTTGCAAGGATAGACTCTAGGACCATGATTTTAATTTAGAGTTAACCAAAAGTTCAAGAACTGATTAGAAGTGTTTGCTCAAGATTTTTATGTACTTGGGATGTTCTCAGAAGTTAAATAAAAACTTTCCCTCTCTTACTTGAACAAACAGAGTCGATGTGGCATGTTTCTTTCTTTAGAACAGTGAAACATGCCACCATGCCTGGCCCTCTGTAGACATCCAGTGAATGCCTCTGGGGCAAAATATGTTTCATAGCTCCACATTTTTAAAAACTTTATGTTTATTTTATGCTGAATTTATTCCTGGGTCATATATTTTTGTTGCTTCAGTTTCTTTTGGGACATCTTCTTCTGTGCAACCTCCTCTTCAGGTTTAGGTACAATCTGCTCTTTTTCAATAGGGATCATCTTAGTGTGGCAGAGAGGGCTCAGGTAGGGGTTAACCTGTCCATGAGCTCTGTAAGTCCAGGGCCCATCTCGGATTCTGTTCCCCTGGATGTGCTCGATGCCAGAGACGCTACATCAAAACCCTTAAGTGTAACTTTACTCTCCGCATTTTTAAGCATGTGTGGCAAAAAATTCACTCTTTTTTGGGTCATGGACCCTCTGTCCAGCCCCACTCTTTGACCTGGATGGATACGCCAGCCAACTCCAACATTGTAATGTTGGAATAGCATGCGTTGCTTCTGTAAAGTGACATCTTTCAGAGACTTGGTGGCTTTTTGGATATGCATACCCTCTATGGCCTGGCCAGCTTCATGGGTGTTCTTAAAGTGAACGTGAAGATTTGAACCTCTTGATTTGCAAGATTTTGTGGGGTTTTCTGTGTCAAGTGAAGAGTGAACCATTCTCAGAGACCACATCAGGCAACTTCCAGTGAGAGGAAGCTATATCCACCTTATTTTACCAGGAGGTAAGGAAGTATATTTTGAAACACATTTTAGGAAATTAGTAGGTTCCTTTTTGGGTAAATGGGCTTTCCAAGTCTTGATGGAACACAGCTGAATGCAAAGCCCGTGTTACTTCTGGCGGCTCTGTGAGCCCCTCACCTTCCACCGCAGGACTTCGTGCTCGGTTGTACCACCAGTGGTTGTATGTATACTCAAGCAAAAACTACGTTTCTAAAGCTAATAATTTGCATCATTTAGAATATTTATTTTCTCATTTCAGAAAGTGGATGTCACCAGCAGGGCTGTGATGGAAATAATGACTAAAACAATTGAGTACCTTCAACCCAATCCAGGTAAGGGCTCGTTTTATACTTGCAGGGGTATCCCTCCAGGTAACTTTTCATTTCTCTTTGGTAGACAGGCTAGGTTTGGTGTGCTTCTGCTTGCTCTGTCCTCCCTTCTGGAAGTTCAGTGGCTTCAGGTGGAGCATTTCGACCGGGAAGGGAGGACTTTTTAGGTTCACACTGAAGTAGCTGGAGGCTTCTGTGATATTTTATCTGACTGTAGTGTAATTAACAAACAGCACTGTGTGGACAGCGTGGGTGGCACGTGATGTCAGGGTAGCTGCAAGCTGTTAGGAACTGAACACTCATTTGAAAGGGATTGTAAGAAAGAAAACTGGGAGAATTTTCAGATAAAACATCGTAATTCACCAAAGGTGAGAAAAAGTAGGAAGTCGAACGGTTTTTGTGAAATACAGAGGGTTTCGGTCCATACGCATCACTGAAGTCTTTGGAGGGTTGTTCTTTGTTCTGATTTTTCTCCAAGCACATCACAGATCAGCACTTGTTCTTGCTAACCTGTTACACTCTTAAGAGAAGGGAGTTATAATAGAGATAATGGAGCTGTACCTTGAAAAGAGAACCAGGCAGAAGTGGGGTGATCTCGAAGAGCACAAGGTGTAACAGAGCAAAGCAGCTGATACTCTAGACCTCCTCAGCACTCTTCCTGAATAGCAGTTCCTAACTGCAGAGTATAGAAACTTGAAGCAAGGTTGAATATATTTAAGTAAAACGTATGAATATTGGGAAAACTGCGTATCTTGAGACCAGTTTCTTCGGGAGTTTCAGGTTGAGATTCCTGTGTCTTTGGTGGTCCTAGGGGAGATGGTTCAGGCACTGTGTCAGCCCCACTGTGTTTGGATTCTGAGCGTTAATGGGTGAGAGATAAGAAAAGGAAATACGTGGGATAAGAGGAGGCAGACAAGCACAGTCAGTGCTGACCAGCTCCCTACTGCCTTCCGCTGCTGCTGGCTGCAGCTTTCGCTCAGCCCAAACTGTGGGAATAACATTCTCAGTTTTTTTAAAAACTGCATCAGAGATGGGATTATGTGAGGAAGGAAAATATTGAAGTAAGTGATAAGCCATAGGAACCAGGCATTTAACAGATATTAGACCAAATTGTTGGCAAATTAGGCAACGAATAGCAAAAATGAAGTTCCCAATTTTTGCTTGCAGCCTTCTTCATGACCTCTGTATTCCACAGAGATTCAAGGATCTCTTATCTAAGAGATCTTCACCTGTTCCTAAGTATTTAAACAACTGTGATAGGTCAGTTTTGAAAAGAGAACTGCTCACCCAAAGTCTCACGGTAAGAAGTCATTGTTTAGGGAAGGATGTTTTTGTCTTTGTCTTTGAGTAGAATCTTGAAGCGCTCCCTCATTTCCTGGGATTTACGCATGGATGGTGCTAGGATTACTTAGCCCTGCTGTTGTAGGGCTAATATATATTTTTAAACATCTTTATTGGAGTATAATTTCTTTACAATGTTGTGTTAGTTTCTGCTGTATAACAAAGTGAATCAGCTATACAAATACATATATCCCTATATCCCTTCCCTCTTGCGTCTCCCTCCCACCGTCCCGATCCCACCCCTCTAGGTGGTCACAAACTCCCTGTGCTATGCGGCTGCTTCCCACTAGCTGTCTGTTTTACATTTGGCAGTGTATATGTGTCCATACCACTCTCTCACTTTGTCACAGCTTACCCTTCCCCCTCCCTGTGTCCTCAAGTCCATTCTCTATGTCTGTGTCTTTATTCCTGTCCTGCCCTTAGGTTCATCAGAACCATTTTTTTTTTTTTTTAGATTCCATATATATGTGTTATCATGCAGTATTTGTTTTTCTCTTTCTGACTTACTTCACTCTGTATGAAAGACTCTAGGTCCATCCACCTCACTACAAATAACTCAATTTCGTTTCTTTTTATGGCTGATTAATATTCCATTGTACATATGTGCCACATCTTTTTTATCCATCCACCTATCGGTGGACACTTAGATTGCTTCCATGTTGTAGGACTAATATTAAATGTAGGGAAGGAGAGGGAAAATATAGTATTTACTGAGCACTAATGCATTTTCATTATGTCGCTAGTTATATACACTGTCTTCTCTCTAAAAGTAGCTGTTTTTTTCCTGATTATAAAAAGAAAACGCAGTTGAAAAATTCATAGTATAGCAAAGAAACTAAAAATCCATGAACACAGATCTTTGGTGGGGACCCATCTGTGTTCCTGAGTATAATGGAATTCAGGTGTATGGAGGTATGCTGTGTTGAATAGGATGTCCCTCAAAATCCAGGGCTACCCAGAACCTCCAAATGTGACTTTATTTGGAAATAACATCTTTTGAGATGTAATCAGTTAATGATCTTGACATGAACTCATTCTGGAGTTAGAGTGGGCCCTAAATCCAACAACTGGTGTCCTTATAAGAAGAAGAGAAAACACAGAGAGGCACAGGGCAGAAGGCCACCTGAAGACAGAGGCCAAGATTAGAGTGATGCTGCCACAAACCAAGGAATGCCGGGAGCCACCAGAGCTGGAAGAGGTGAGGAAGGATTCTCCCAGAGAGCCTCAGAAAGAACCAACCGTACTGACACCTTGATTTCAAGTGTCTTGAACTGTGAGAGAGTAAATTTCTGTTGTTCTAAGCCACACAATCTGTGGCAATTTGTTATGGCAGACCTAGAAAACTAATATAGTAGGCTAGCCTAATTTTCCTCGGGAAAAAACAAGGGCCAGAGAATTTAAGAAACTTTCCCAAAGTTACACACCTAGGAAGGGATGAAACCAGGACTGGAACCCAGGTCTGATGCCCCCGAGCCCAGGAACTTTCCATTGCACAGTCCTGCTTCTGAGAAGAACGGGTTCTTCATTTAGGTGCAAAGGGTACTTTACTTTCAGAGTGGATATGACAGAAATCCAGAAAGGGAACTAATTGTGGGGTTGAGACTTATTTTTATTTTAATAAAAAAGATAACAGGAGGAGGTAATTGGGGGAAATTTGAAATTTTAGGAATGATGTATTTTTAACAGAATCTTGAATGTGCTTATTAGCTACCAACATATTGGTTTTATGGCTATTTAAAAATTGAATGAACATCTGCCACCAAGGAGAACCATTAAGGCCATCACCAGGCGATCACAAGTTGGTTTCAGAAAAGCAGTTATATGTGGGCAGGGTACATATTTATACAAATAAGTGTCATCTACAAGGGTCCAGAGTAAAACAAAATTTCATATGCTCATTCTTCAGAATTTAGATAATTTGTGTTTAATTGGCTTATAATAGATATGACTTAGTTCCTCCATGAATTTCTTGCCCTGAGAGCAGACACTGGCTAGAGCTCCTGAAAGGTGGCTGATCCAGTACACTTGTTCAGAATGCAAGTGCCCTTGAGAAGGGGACACAAGAATCTAGCCAACACCCAGAGGCTCCCAGTCCTTGGGCACAGAAGAGCAGAATATTCCCAAACTCATGCTGTTTGATAAATGCTTTGACCACTCAGCCTCTCTGTGACCCCAGAAACTGGGTCAACCAATATGGATCACTGGCTTCTGGTCCTGAATAAGCAAGATCTGGCCAGGGTCAGGATAGGGGCTTATGCAAAGTAACAAATTTACCTGGACAGGCTAGTAGGATCTGTGGAAATTAATGCTCTGAGGGTACTTTGAAAGTATCTTGTATTTGATTCATACTCTAGGATGCATTCTGGCTTTCACATCTTGTGGTTATGGAGCATACACATCTGTATAGTCTTGAAGCTCAATTCCTATTGAAATGATGACCAAAGAGAGTTGGATTACTTTTCTTGAATCTGTAGCTGTGCTCTGTGTAGGCACCCCCATCTGCTCTTGCCCACCTCCGGAGTGATATTTTAAAAGGCAGACCTGATCATGTCATCATCTTGCACAAAACCCTTCAATGGATTTTCACTGCTTTTAGGATTAAGTTTTACCATTTTTAACAAGGCTCAAAGGGCCCTCCCTACATGGTCAGCCTGCCCTTTCCCCTCTACCTTGCCAGACAAACAGTCTCCTCAGGTCCAGCATCAAGGTCATTTAGAAAGAAGCCTTCCTGAAGCCCTGACTGCATTAGGTTCCACCATCAATGACCCTCTCATGGACTTCCCTGGTGGCGCAGTGGTTGAGAGTCCGCCTGCCGATGCAGAGGACACGGGTTTGTGCCCCGGTCCAGGAAGATCCCACATGCCGCAGAGCGGCTGGACCCGTGAGCCATGGCCGCTGAGCCTGCGCACCTGGAGCCTGTGCTCCGCAGCGGGAGAGGCCACAGCAGTGAGAGGCCCGCGTACCACACAAAAAAATAAATAAATAAAAAATTACCCTCTCATGATCCCAGCTGCTTTTCCCTGGTGGCACATGCCACACTTACTGTAATTGCATGGTGTGTGTGCTTTGGTGTGTCCTCCCCTGTAAGGACAGGGCTCTGCCTGTCTTATTCCCCACCATCCCCCCATATGCCCCCAGGCCCCAGCTCAGTTCCAGGAAGCCCGTGACATTTGGATATTTGAAAAAGTGGATTATGAAGCACAGTTGATACTCAGTGGCTAATGTGATAAAACTGCTATAATGTAAAGGAGAGACGGAGAAACTCTTCCTTTCCCCTAACCCATCAGCTCTACCCATGTAACCAACATTTATCAAATGCATTTACTTTTATACAAGGACCTATGCAATTCTAGATATAGTGGGGGTAGATACAGAACCAAGATTGGGCCCCTGCCCCTTGGGACCTCACAGTCTAACAGCATAAAGTATGTGTACTCTAAGGAGAGCTGCACAGAGGCCTTCATGGCTAATTCCTTCTGGAAATTCCAGCTAACTGATGAAGTGAGGAGGGGTGAGTGGGGTCACAGGCCTGCAGGTGTGGCCTGCAAAGGCAGGGCTTTCGAGGACATAGAACAGAGAGCTGTAAAGTCTTTCAGCTTGGACTGTGAAGTGCTTCTGACAGGAACAACATAAACCAGTGCAGATTTCCAAGATGCTTAGATAAGAAACAATTTGAACGTGAGAAGTCCTGTGTACTTCTACTGATTGTGAGCCCCTATTCTCATGGTATCTAAGAGCAAAGATCATCAGAGAAGATATAAATCAGTTTTCTTTTTTTTAATGAATTTTTAAATTTTATTTATTTATTTTTGGCTGCGTTGGATCTTCCTTGCTGTGTGCAGGCTTTCTCTGGTTGCAACGAGCAGGGACTACTCTTCATGTTGCAGTGCGCAGGCTTCTCATTGCAGTGGCTTCTCTTGTTGTGGAGCACGGGCTCATGGCACACGGGCTTCAGTAGTTGTGGCACATGGGCTCAGTAGTTGTGGCATGAGGGCTCAGTAGTTGTGGCTCACTGGCTCTAGGGCGTGGGCTCAGTAGTTGTGGTGCATGGGCTTAGTTGCTCTGTGGCATGTGGGATCTTCCCGGACCAGGGCTCAAACCTGTGTCCCCTGCATTGACAGGCAGATTCTTAACCACTGTGCCACCAGGGAAACCCCGAATCAGTCTTCTTATATGAGTATTCTGATGCTTGTGGGGGGAAGATAAATCAGCAATGTCCAACAGAAATAAGATGCAAGGAACATGTGTAATTTTGAATTTTCTAGTAGCCATATTAACGAAAGTAAAAAAGAAAGGTAGAGAAGAAGCAAGAAGAACTACAGTCCTGCAGCCTGTGGAACAAAAACCACATTCACAGAAAGATAGACAAGATGAAAAGGCAGAGGGCTATGTACCACATGAAGCAACAAGATAAAACCCCAGAAAAACAACTAAATGAAGTGGAGATGGGCAACCTTCCAGAAAGAGAATTCAGAATAATGATAGTGAAGATGATCCACAACCTCGGAAAAAGAATGGAGGCAAAGATCAAGAAGATGCAAGAAATGTTTAACAAAGACCTAGAAGAATTAAAGAAAAAACAAACAGAGATGAACAATACAATAACTGTAATGAAAACTACACTAGAAGGAACCAATAGCAGAATAATTGAGGCAGAAGAACGGATAAGTGACCTGGAAGAGAGAATGGGGGAATTCACTGCTGCAGAACAGAATAACGAAAAAAGAATGAAAAGAAATGAAGACAGTCTCAGAGACCTCTGGAACAACATTAAACACAACAACATTCGAATTATAGGGGTCCCAGAAGAAGAAGAGAATAAGAAAGGAACTGAGAAATATTTGAAGAGATTATAGTGGAAAACTTCCCTAATATGGGAAAGGAAATAGATAATTATGTCCAGGAAGCACAGAGAGTCCCATACAGGATAAATCCAAGGACAAACACGCAAGACACATATTAATCAAACTATCAAAAATCAAATACAAAGAACAAATATTAAAAGCAGCAAGGGAAAAACAGCAAGTAACACATAAGGAAATCCCCATAAGGTTAACAGCTGATCTTTCAGCAGAAACTCTGCAAGCCAGAAGGGAATGGCAGGACATATTTAGAGTGATGAAGGAGAAAAACCTACAACCAAGATTACTCTACCCAGCAAGGATCTCATTCAGATTTGACGGAGACATTAAAAGCTTTACAGACAAGCAAAAGCTAGGAGAATTCAGAACCACCAAACCAGCTTTACAACAAATGCTAAAGGAACTTATCTAGGCAGGAAACACAAGAGAAGGAAAAGACCTACAATAATAAACACAAAACAATTAAGAAAATGGTAATAGGAACATACATATCGATAATTACCTTAAATGTTAATGGATTAAATGCTCCAACCAAAAGACATAGACTGGCTGAATGTATACAAAAACAAGACCCATATAAATGCTGTCTACAAGAGACCCACTTCAGACCTAGGGACACATACAGACTGAAAGTGAGGGGATGGAAAAAGATATTCCATGCAAATGGAAATCAAAAGAAAGCTGGAGTAGCCATTCTAATATCAGACAAAACAGACTTAAAATAAAGACTATTAGAAGAGACAAAGAAGGACACTACATAATGATCAAGGGATCAATCCAAGAAGAAGATATAACAATTGTAAATATTTATGCACCCAACATAGGAGCACCTTAATACATAAGGCAAATACTAACAGCCATAAAAGGGGAAATCGACAGTAACACAATCATAGAAGGGGACTTTAATACCCCACTTTCACCAATGGACAGATCATCCAAAATAAAAATCAATAAGGAAACACAAGCTTTAAATGATACATTAAAGACGATGGACTTAATTGATATATATAGGACATTCCATCCAAAAACAACAGAATACACTTTCTTCTCAAGTGCTCATGGAACATTCTCCAGGACAGATCATATCTTGGGTCACAAATCAAGCATTGGTAAACTTAAGGAAATTGAAGTCATATCAAGTATCTTTTCTGACAACAACGCTATGAGACCAGCTATCAATTACAGGAAAATATATGTAAGAAATACAAACACATGGAGGCTAAACAACACACTACTTAATAAACAAGAGATCACTGAAGAAATCAAAGAGGAAATAAAAAAATACCAAGAAATAAATGACAATGAAAACACAACGACCCAAAACCTATGGGATGCAGCAAAAGCAGTTCTAAGAGGGAAGTTTATAGCTATACAAGCCCACCTTAAGAAACAAGAAACATCTCAAACCACCTAACCTTACACCTAAAGCAATTAGAGAAAGAAGAACAAAAAAAACCCAAACATAGCAGAATGAAAGAAATCATAATGATCAGATGAGAAATAAATGAAAAACAAATGAAGGAAACTGTAACAAAGATCAATAAAACTAAAATCTGGCTCTTTGAGAAGATAAACAAAATTGATAAACCATTAGCCAGACTCATCAAGAAAAAAAGGGAGAAGACTCAAATCAATAGAATTAGAAATGAAAAAGGAGAAGTAACAACTGACACTGCAGAAATACAAAGGATCATGAGAGATTACTACAAGCGACTATATGCCAATAAAATGGACACCCACAAAAAAAATGGACAAATTCTTAGAAAAGCACAACCTTCTGAGACTGAACCAGGAGGAAATAGAAAATATAAACAGACCAGTCACAAGCAGTGAAATTGAAACTGTGATTAGAAATCTTCCAGCAAACAAAAGCCCAGGACCAGGTGGCTTCACAGGCAAATTCTATCAGTCATTTAGAGAAGAGCTAACACCTATCCTTCGCAAACTCTTCCAAAATATAGCAGAGGGAGGAACACTCCCAAACTCATTCTACGAGGCCACCATCACTCTGATACCAAAACCAGACAAAGATGTCACAAAGAAAGAAAACTACAGTCCAATATCACTGATGAACATAGATGCAAAAATCCTCAACAAAATACTAGCAAACAGAATCCAACAGCACATTAAAAGGATCATACACCATGATCAAGTGGAGTTTATTCCAGGAATGCAAGGATTCGTCAATATATGCAGATCAATCAACGTGATACACCATATTAACAAATTGAAGGGGAAAAACCATATGATCATCTCAATAGATGCAGAGAAAGCTTTTGACAGAATTCAACACCCATTTATGATAAAAACCCTGCAGAAAGTAGGCATAGAGGGAACTTTCCTCAACATAATAAAGGCCATATATGACAAACCCACAGCCAACATAGTCCTCAATGGTGAAAAACTGAAACCATTTCCTCTAAGATCAGGAAGAAGACAAGGTTGCCCACTATCACCACTGTTATTCAGCATAGTTTGGAAGTTTTAGCCACAGCAATCAGAGAAGAAAAAGAAATAAAAGGAATCCACATCGGAAAAGAAGAAGTAAAGCTGTCACTGTTTGCAGATGACATGATACTATACATACAGATTCCTAAAGATGCTACCAGAAAACTACTAGAGCTAATCAATGCATTCAGTAAAGTAGCAGGATACAAAATTAAGGTACAGAAATCTCTTGCATTCCTATACACTAATGATGAAAAATCTGAAAGTGAAGTTAAGAAAACACTCCGATTTACCACTGCAAAAAAAAGAATAAAATATCTAGGAATAAACCTACCTAAGGAGACAAAAGACCTGTACACAGAAAACTATAAGACACTGATGAAATAAAGTAAAGGTGTTACAAATAGATGGAGAGGTATACCATGTTCTTGGATTGGAAGAATCAACCTTGTGAAAATGACTCTACTACCCAAAGCAATCTACAGATTCAATGCAATCCCTATCAAAGTACCACTGGCATTTTTCACAGAACTAGAACAAAAAATTTCACAATTTGTATGGAGACACAAAAGACCCCCGAATAGCCAAGGCAATCTTGAGAAAGAAAAACGGAGCTGGAGGAATCAGGCTCCCTGACTTCAGGCTCTACTACGAAGCTATAGTAATCAAGACAGTATTGTACTGGCACAAAAACAGAAATATAGATTAATGGAACAGGATAGAAAGCCCAGAGATAAACCCACACACATATGGTCACCTTATCTTTGATAAAGGAGGCAAGAATGTACAGTGGAGAAAAGACAGCCTCTTCAGTAAGTGGTGCTGGGAAAACTGGACAGCTACATGTAAAATAATGAAATTGGAACATTTCCTAACACCATACACAAGAATAAACTCAAAATGGATTAAAGACCTAAATGCAAGGTGAGACACCATCAAACTCTTAGAGTAAAACAGGCAGAACACTCTATGACATAAATCACAGCAAGATCCTTTCTGACCCACCTCCTAGAGAAATGGAAATAAAAACAAAATTAAAGAAATAGGACCTAATGAAACTTAAAAGCTTTTGCACAGCAAAGGAAACCATAAACAAGACAAAAAGACAACCCTCAGAATGAGAGAAAATATTTGCAAATGAAGCAACTGACAAAGGATTAATCTCCAAAATGTACAAGCAGCTCATGCAGCTCAATATCAAGAAAACAAACAACCCAATCCAAAAATGCGCAGAAGACCTAAATAGACATTTCTCCAAAGAAGATATACAGATTGCCAACAAACACATGAAAGAACACTCAACATCATTAATCATTAGAGAAATGCAAATCAAAACTACAATGAGATATCATCTCACACCAGTCAGAATGGCCATCATCAAAAAATCAACAAACAGTAAATACTGGAGAGGGTGTGGAGAAAAGGGAACCCTCTTGCACTGTTGATGGGAATGTAAATTGATACAGCCACTATGGAGAACAGTATGGAGGTTCCTTAAAAAACTTAAAATAGAACTACTATACGACCCAGCAATCCCACTACTGGGCATATACCCTGAGAAAACCATAATTCAAAAAGAGTCATGTACCAAAATGTTCATTGCTGCTCTATTTACAATAGCCAGGAGATGGAAATAACCTAAGTGTCCATCAACAGATGAATGGATAAAGGAGATGTGGCACATATATATAATGGAATATTACTCAGCCATAAAAAGGAACAAAAGTGAGTTATTTGTAGTGAGGTGGATGGACCTAGAGTCTGTCATACAGAGTGAAGTAAGTCAGAAAGAGAAAAATAAATACTGTATGCTAACACATATATATGGAATCTAAAAAAAAAAATGGCCAGAAGAACCTAGGGGCAAGATGGGAATAAAGATGCAGACCTACTAGAGAATGTACTTGAGGATAAGGGGAGGGGGAAGGGTAAGCTGGGACAAAGTGAGAGAGTGGCATGGACATATATACACTACCAAATGTAAAATAGATAGCTAGTGGGAAGCAGCTGCATAGTGCAGGCAGATCAGCTAGGTGCTTTGTGACCACCTGGAGGGTGGCATAGGGAGTGTGGGAGGGAGGGAGATGCAAGAGGGAAGAGATATGGGGATGTATGTATATGTATAACTGATTCACTTTGTTATAAAGCAGAAACTGACACACCATTGTAAAGCAATTATACTCTAATAAAGATGTTAAAAAAATAGAAGAAAGCAGCAAGGGAAAACAACAAATAACATACAAGGGAACTCCCATAAGGTTAACAGCTGATTTATCAGCAGAAACTTTACAAGCCAGAAGGGAGTGGCATGATATACTTAAAGTGATGAAAGGGAAGAACCTACAACCAAGATTACTCTACCCAGCAAGGATCTCATTCAGATTCAGTGGAGAAGTCAAAAGCTTTACAGACAAGCAAAAGCTAAGAGAATTCAGCACCACCAAACCAGCTCTACAACAAATGCTAAAGGAACTTCTCTAAATGGGAAACACAAGAGAAGAAAAGGACCTACAAAAACAAACCCAAAACAAATAAGAAAATGGTCATAGGAACATACATGTCGATAATTACCTTAAATGTGAATGGATTAAATGCTCCAACCAAAAGACACAGGCTTGCTGAATGGATAGAAAAACAAGACCCATATATATGCTGTCTACAAGAGACCCACTTCAGACCTAGGGACGCATACAGACTGAAAGTGAGGGGATGGAAAAAGATATTCCATGCAAATGGAAATCAAAAGAAAGCTGGAGTAGCAGTTCTCATATCAGAGAAAATAGACTTTAAAATAAAGAATGTTACCAGAGACAAGGAAGGACACTACAGAATGATCAAGGGATCAATCCAAGAAGAAGATATAACAATTATAAATATATATACACCCAACATAGGAGCACCTCAATATATAAGGCAACTGCTAACAGCTATAAAAGAGGAAATCGACAGTAACAAAATGATAGTGGGAGAGTTTAACACCTCACTTACACCAATGGACAAGTTATTGAAAATGAAAATAAATAAGGAAACAGAAGGTTTCAGTGACACAATAGACCAGATAGATTTAATTGATATTTATAGGAATTCCATCCAAAAACAGCAGTCTACACTTTCTTCTCAAGTGCGCACGGAACATTCTCCAGTATAGATCATATCTTGGGTCACAAATGAAGCCTCAGTAAATTTAAGAAAATTGAAATCATATCAATCATCGTTTCTGACCACAACGTTATGGGATTAGAAATGAATTACAGGACTAAAAGCGTAACAAACACAAACACATGGAGGCTAAACGTTACTAAATAACCAAGCACGTTACTAAATAACCAAGAGATGACTGAAGAAATCAAAGAGGAAATCAAAAAATACCTAGAGACAAATGACAATAAAAACACGACGATTCAAAACCTATGGGATGCAGCAAAAGCAGTTCTAAGAAAGAAGTTTATAACTATACAAGCCTACCTCAAGAAACAAGAAAAATCTCAAATAAACAATCTAACCTTACATCTAAAGGAACTAGAGAAAGAAGAACAAACAAAACGCAAAGTTAGTAGAAGGAAAGAAATCATAAAGATAAGAGCAAATATAAATGAAATAGAAACAAAGAAAACAATAGCAAAGATCAGTAAAACTAAAAGCTGGTTCTTTGGGAAGATAAACTAAATTGATAAACCATTAGCCAGACTCATCAAGAAAAAGAGGGAGAAGACTCAAATCAATAGAATTGGGCGATTGGGATTGACATGTATACACTGATGTGTATAAAATTGATGACTAATGAGAACCTGCTGTATATAAAATTAATAAAATTAAATTTAAAAATTTTAGAAAAAGGTAAAATTGATTTTAATAATATTTAATCCTGTATATCCAAAATTTTAACTGATATTAAAAATCATTGATAAATTTTACATTTTTTTTTCTTATACTAAGTTTTGAAATTTGGTGTACGTTTTATACGTACAGTACATATCTGTTTGGACTAGCCACATTTCAAATGCTCAGTAGCCCCATGTGACCATTGATTCCCATAATGGACAGCACAGGACTAGATAGTTTGCCATTCTAGCTCTGTATTATATTTTGATATGTGTTTGATGTTTAGCTTCTTGGTTTATTTATATTGATGGTTGATTTTTTCAGCAGAAAAATGGACTCTTGATTTTTGGTTCAGGATATCTTTAAGTTGTTTTTTTGTCCATTTCTTTCAGCATTCTGCAAATCCGTTTCATGGCACTGTAGTGGAGACCTTCCCCTGACATAGAACTGTAGGCATGGTGGGATTGGCTGGCTGTGTTTCCTTCCCAGCCTTATCAGAGTGGTGATGACAGAGACCTTTTTAGTTTGCACTGAAAAGTTATTCTGATCATGATGTCATCATCCTATATAAACTTCCACGATGTGTAGATAAAAAGCAGTTTAAACATGAAAAACATCGTGCGTCAAGGTTTGGTTTTCTAAAGAAATGCTTTTCCCTTGAATGCCTGCACAGTCTGAGGTTCTCCACATGCCTGAGATTGGGACATTAAGTCAGGGTCATTAACTGTCTATTCAGAACTTCTTAATAATAATTTAAAATCTCATTTGTGGAATGTTGCCTGTAGAAATAAAAGTTAGCTCTATTAATTTTAAAATATCTCATTAATCCCTGAAAAGCTATTACATCAAAATTATTATATTTCTTTCTCATGGGCTGCCCTCTTAATCAGCCCCTTCCAAAGATGCATAAATAAGATATTTGGTGGCAATAGAGCTGAAGATCAATGCATATATTGTTCGGCATTCATGTCTCAAATACTTGCCTCCAAAACACTGAATTTGCTGTATTTCGTGGAGGCCAGGACCTGAGTCATGTTCATCTTCTTGTCTTTCAGGGCTCTTAGCATTGTGCCTGATGCATTGTTTGCCCTCGATATGTCTATTGAATAAGTTCACGAATGAATATATCCATCCTTTACTTAAAGAATAAGGGATTTGTACTGCGTCTAATAGCAAGGGCTTTTGCTTTTCTAAATCCTGACACTGAAAAATAATGAAAATGCATAAGGTCGGATTACAGAAGATTACTTGGCACTGGCTCTTTCCTCTTCCTGAAGTGCCCCAACTGCCCTGGCAGGTCACCCCCTGCCTTCTTAATCATCCTTCTTACCTCAGCTTAAATACTCTGGCCCCCTGTCTCATCAGGTCCACGCCACTGTCCTCATGACACCTTGACTTGAGTCCCCTCCATAAATCTCTCCAGTGGTTCCCCATTTAGAATAACATTGAAAGCGCTCAAGGTCCGATGACCTGACTTCATTTCCTGAAATCCTACAAATCTCCCTCCATCTGTACCAGTGTCCCCGGCCTTCCCATTGCTCCTCTCACCCACACAGCACCCTCATTCCTGGGACTGTGCCAGGCCGTCTGCCTGAACCACTTGGCTCCAGGTATCCCCCAGGTCTTCACTCAGGTCTCTGCTCTAATGTCACCTTATTTGTGTGGCTTTTCCAACCATCTTGTTTAAAACACCACCCTCTAAGCCATTTCCCTGTTTTGTTTTCCTTCGTGGCACTTGTTACTACTTAAATTTTATTCTGTATTTATGTTACTACTTAAATTTTATTCTGTATTTACTTGGTAAGGTGTGGCTTGTCTCTGCCCCTAAAATGCAGGTGGCCTGAGTGTAGGATTGTTGTTTGTACATTGTAGTCAAAGAGCCTGTTCTCACCTTTTATTGTACTTATCACAATATTTACTTTTATAAGGTGTTTTTATTTGTTGCTGATCCTCAGCCATGCTCAGCTTGTTTCTGCCTCAGGGTCTTTGCACAGGAAGTTCCTCTGCCTGGAATACTCTTCTCCTAGCTCCCATTATGGCTGTTCTTTCTTGTCACTCCACCTCCCCATGGAGTCCTTCCCTGGCCACTCTTTCTGAAATAACCTCTCCCTACCACTCTTATATCCCCTTCTAATATCCTGTCACCATTTTAAATTGTCCTCTATTTTATATATTTTTTTTAAAAAAATCATCTACCCATCATCTACATCACCCATCTAGAATATAATGTCCACAGGAGTAAGGACTTTGTCCTGTTTATTATCTCTAATGTACAAATAATGCCCTCATTATTTATTGAATGAATGCTGTTTATCTCTCCCACTGTATCATAAAATCATCAAAGACAAGGAATATGTCTGCTTTCGTGTGTGTGTGTGTGTGTGTGTGTGTGTGTGTGTGTATAACCTAGCACAGTCGTGCTTATTAGGTGCTTAATTTGCTGAATGAGAGAATCAAATCATGTTCATCATATTTGAGCTCCATGTATAGGAGTTGCTAAAGTTTCAGATAGTTATTGTCTGCAGACCTGAACAGGCCAGAATCAGAGCTGTTACTCTGTATAATACCTACTTGGTGTCATGTGCGATTAATACATTTCACAATTGCTTTTGAAAAAGTGTAGAAGTGCATAATCTCATGTTTAAGATCATTGGGTTGAAGCTATTGACAGCACATTCATATTTACATAGATAATAGTTGTTCCTATTTTCAGATTAGAAAGCTGAAGCTTCAAGAGAGATTAAATAATTTGCCCAAAGTCTTGCAACAAAAGAACCAGAATTCATATTCACATATGGCTGTCTCCCGGGTCCATTTTGTCTTCATTGCCATATGCTACAAAATATGAAGACACATTCAGTCTTGGTGTGTTTGCAGAATACACTCGAGTGGCCCCTAATGATTCTCATTCTTTGTAATCCCTTCCCTTTGAGTGTAGGTGGGATCTGTGACTTACTTTTAAACAGTAAAATATGGCAAAGGTAATGGGATCACCACTCACCACTCCCTTGGTTAGGTTATGTTACATGGCAAAATTGTGGGCTGTTACTCCCATGATCACATTACATTATATAAAACTTTCTTAGCAGACTAGAGGGAGAGGGATTCTCCTGCTGGCCTACGAGAAGCAGACAGCCATGTTGTGACTGTCTTAGAAGAGGGATGAGTGTCAGGGAGCTGGGGATGGCCTCTAGCCAACAACCAGTAAGAAGCCAGCGCTATCAGTCAAAACCACCACAGGGAAGTGAAATTTTGTCAGTAACCCAAGGGAGCTGGGAAGCAGATTCATTGCCACTGAAGCTTCCTGATAACAAGGCGGCCTGGCTGACACCTTGAATTGAATATAGCCTTGTGAGACCCCGAACAGAGGACTCAGTTAAGTTGTGCCTGGACTTCTAACCTACAGAAACTGTAGGGTAATAAATCTGTGGCTTGAAGCCACTGAGTTTGTGGAACTTTGTTACACAGCATGGAAAACTAATAAAGTATGGCTGTTTGTTCCCCAACCAGAGCTCCTATTTCAAGCATATCACTGTCTGCGGGGGCCAACAGGTCATTGGCCCTTATCACGTTGGGCTCCTTAATATGGAAGCAGGAAGTCGATGGGGAAAACCTGTCATGTCTTTTCAGCTTTGGATGAAGTCTCCTGAACCGCTCAGGGAGTGGTAGGACAAGTCCATTCTATGCTAAGCCTGAAGATCTCTTTAAAACATGTGACAGTGAAAAGCATTTGGTACAGTGCAGGGCACTTTATAAGGGCTCGAGAAATGTCACTCACCTCCTCTTCTCAGTGGTCTGCAGCCCTACCTCAGGGTATCTCAGGGGCTTACCCAGCAATTCCTCCACAGGTAAGGCCTCCAGGGAAAAGTCCCACTGTAGGACCCCTCCCACAAGAATATCATAGTTCTATCTGCTGCAAAAACCTGACGAAGCAGAAGCTCATGATGTTCGTGCCCAGAGGATTGTGTACTTTTCAAATGGCAGGAACCGTCCTCTGCTCCTGTGATGTAATTGCCCGCTTTCCCAGGGCATACTGTGAGACCTGTGTTGGCGTCTTCTAACACCCCATGCGGAGGCGGGAGATGTTTGCTGTCCCATCTCACGGGTTCTTAAGGGCTGCTGACTGTGTATCACGGCTGAGTGTCTTAAAATACCTCCGCACTATTTCCCACTCAGCAGGGGCATACAAGAGCTTTGCTACCTTGGAGAGAAGTGTTTTATAAATAGCATTATTTGGGTTGAGAGTAGTATGATTCCCTGCTACAACTACATATTTGTATAAGTCAGCAGGCAACGCTTCCTCTTCCCTTTCCTCAGTCCCTTCTGATATTTAACTTCAAAAGCAACTGCAAAGGTTTGAGGTTATTTACTGAAGTCCTAATTACCATATACATCTTTTGTACCCTTTAATAACTGTTAGTGTGCAAGGCTAGGAAACATGTTGCTCACAGTACAAGGCATCAGAGAGATCATTTTAGACTTGCAAATATTTGGAGATTTCATCTGGAAAAATTAGGCCATTATACACAATCATCACAGGTTGCCAGTGTGAAATATATGCTAAAATGTTACTTATTGCATACATTTTGTTGCAAGTATTAAGCCCCAAATCTAACTTAGTGTGATTTGGGGATTTGTATTCATATCCCAATTATAATCTCTGTAAAAGACTTTACAAATTTAGTTGATGTAATTCAGACTTAACTTTTTGCTCCAACTAAAAATGTCATTGAGCTTTGATTGATAATAAAGAGGTAAGTAGATTTTTAGCTCTTGGTGACTATTTCAATGAAATGGGCATGAACTACAGTTTTTTTTTTTTTTCCAGTCAAAAGGGGGAAAGGGAAGAAAAGAACTAACATTTATTTACTGCCTGCTTCGATTACATATATCACTTCATTTCACCATCACAACAATTCTGTCACTAAGTTATAAGTATCTCTTGCTTATAACCAGGAACAGTGAGATTGGGGTAAACCTTCTCTTCTCAGCAGAGCTACAGTGAACCCTGTCCTTTTATCCTTTTGACAACACATGCCCTTGCATTAATTAGTAGGGAATTATAATAGATTCCATCACAGAAGAACGCAGTTCTAATTTTTTTATCTTCAAAAAGAGGCTATATTTTCACATCTAAATATCACTTTTGTCCTCTCAATTTTAACAATGCTTGTTCACAATATTTGTTGTATTTAGTAATTAACTTGCCTATTGAAATTTAGTAACTTTCTACAAGAAGGGAGAGTAAATTACCTTCTTGTTTTCCTTGAAATACCTATTTGATCTTTTAAAAAAATTCTTGTTTTTGTAAAGACCCATACACAGAAACCAGATCACTAGGAAATAGTCTGGCTGTAGTATTCATTCTTGTAGGAAAAAAACTGAATAAAGGAGGGATTAAAAAAAGAATAAAGGTAAAGTCTTTACATTGGAGATTTAAAGTAAGACCTATTGGTTTTGATCTCCAAGAGGGTTTTGCAAAGGACGAGTTTCTTTGGTTTTGAAAATTTACATTAAGGTTCTGTGTACGCTGGGATAGATACCATGTACTCATTTGCAGGTGACCTAGTTCACTTATCCTAGTGGATTGTAGTGCATGTATTAGAGGTTGTTAGATTTGAAAGGCATTACGGACATCAGGTAAGCTGGTCTTCTTAGGCTTGAGGCGAGGAAGCAGAGGGTTAGGTGGCTCGCCCAAGGTCGCACAGATGGAGAGACCTCCAGTCTCCTGACTCTGGTGTAGCACTCATCCTGCTTCCTGAGTCACAGCATGTATCACACTTCTTCACCTCTGCATTTTCAAACACCTAACAAGTGTAAGTATAGCTAGAGCTCTACATCTTGCTGCTGACATGTCTTAATTTGACCTGTTTTAATGAAGAAGTAATAAAGCAGCCAGAGTCAGAGTGGCATTCTGGGAGGAAATCGGGTTTTTGAGACACAGCTAGGATTCAGTTTTTGCTCAGCTTCTTGTTGTTGTGTGTCCTTGAGCAAGTACATCATTTCTTTCGGCTTCATTTTCCTTATCTGTAAAATGGAGAAGCTGAAGCTTTCTCTCGTATTTTGGGGAGGATTAAAGAGATGATGTATGTGAATTACACATAGTAGATATTTCTGAAATGATAGCTATAAGATGAAATGTCATCGTGATCTTCAGTTATTCAAAGATATTTCAGGGCTCTTTCTAAAATTTCAGACCAGATGGTAGCATTTATGAAGACTAGTACAAATCATTAAGCATTTGTCTGCTAAAGCTCTCTGCTCTTTGAGGCAGCTAGGTTTGTTTTCTGTAAGGTAGGTAGAGATGAGAAAGGAATTAAGTCCCTAAAAGAAGTGAAAGGTTTCTGAAAAATGTATTCCCTGTCTTTGGCCTTCCCTGATGGATGCTAAGTCCATTAGGTTTCCCCTCTCAGTCGGAACATGGAGATGTGACTTGGAATGCTGTGGCCACATCTTCTGTCTGAGTGTGTCAACTGCCTTCATCAACACTGGCCAGGGTCGGGGTGGCTTTTATTCTTCCCTGTTGTGACAGACAGATGCCCTGTCACTATGTTTTTTAATTTGAAATTTCCCAGTTGAAGAGAGAAGGAAGCTACTCTTGAGAGCATTATACAGCAGTTTAAAGCAGGTTGTACTTTTTTTTAATTTACAGAAGGTCTTTTGCCAAACACTCCTGTCCTGATCATTTAGCGTGGAAGAGAGAGATGAGGTGCAGACTCATCACTCATCCCTTCCCCCTTGCAGTGAACACTCATTTTCACCACCCTGTTCCCCTTCACCCCCCTACCCGTGCTGAGATTTGTGCTGGGCCTCTTCATTCCAGCTTTCTGTTCCGCAAAGACTGCTCTAAACCTTGATTTTGAATTATAGTTAATGAAACTAAAAAAATAAAATAAAATAAAATGACATCAGAACTGTCTCTCCTTTTTTTTTTTCTTCCACTTAGGAAAAACAGCGCTCCATCTTTTGCCGTCACTGTCTTTGGGATCAACCCCTCTTTAGAAAACACCACTTTTGCCTTGTCCTCAGAGGCTTGGGATCCACTTGTCCTGACATTTCATGGAACCTTTCTAGGAAAGCAGTCTCAAGGGTTTTCCTACAGATGTCTGTCAGGACCTCAGCGCCCACTCATACGAGTGTGCTCCAGCCTGTTTTAGAGATGTAAAAGGAAAACTACTGTTTTTTCCCTACACTCTACCCACAGAACACTTCTGACACTAGATGAGTACGTTTTTCTCCCTACACCAACCAATTCTCTGACTCTACCAGGGGGTCATACAATTCACCTCAGTTCTGACACTATCTACTTGGAGTTGGCATCGAGTTGGACCGAGTTGGGCTCGGTCCCACAAGACTGCTCCAATGTCAGATGCTCTGCTGCTTCTGACCCCCTCCTTGGGTTTGCTAATTGGCTAGAATGGCTGACAGAACACAGAGAAATGCTTATTTCATGTTTACTGGTTTATTATAAAGGAAGCAACTGAGGAACAGCCAAATGGAAGGCAAGGGCAAGGTATAGGGAAGAGGCTCTCATAAATGTGAGAGAATTCATTTCTATTGTTGAAAGTCACCCAGTTTATGATAACTTTGTTACAGCAGCCCTAGGAAAAGAATACAGACAGTAATAAAATACTTATTTAAAATTGCTGCAAAGTCCCTGCAACACTCACTTTCAGGGGGTCTTCATTGGCCCAGCCAGCCAATTTGTCCCACACGGCTCCATAAGGCATCCCCTGACATAGCATTCACTTAGGAGAATATTAAGGTAGGAAGCACAACATGCCAGCAGGGCAATGTCATGCATTTTCTTCAGTGGGGGTTCTCTCGACTGCAGTCAGGGGTTATTTCTGGCTCTCCAAGGGAGTCTAAATTCAGTTTTTCCCTCATAGTAACTTTTGAGAACTTGGGCAGATTTTCCAGTCTCTCTGAGCCTCTGCATCTTCACCTTGTGGATGCAGCCCTCTCTCCACAGTAGGAATGACACAGTGAGACCCACAGGCTGGTGGTGGTGGTGGTGAAGATTAAGTTTAAATGTTTAAATCACAAAACTACTGTGGGCTGAAGATGACATGCCCTAAAGAGAAGAGGGGTCCGGGGCTCCCTGGAGGGTCTACCTCCAGCTAACATTAGGAACTTAATGCACATTTGCTATTTTCTGTCATCCCTTTAAGCTTCTAATTCAAATTAGTGATTTCTAAATATATAAGGTTTCAAAACATGAAGATTTTTAAATCTTTAGGTCGCATGCTTTCCAACTTCTTAATAATTATCTGCCAGACGTTGATTAGCCTCTTCCCTCAGAATATCCCATCTAATCTGCTTCCCTCATAATTAATTCCTCATTATGCCAAATCTGAGCTAGTATTTTCCTCAAGGTTTTTACAAGCCCTGTCACACACAAACCCTTCTAGAAAACTAAAATGTGTGGCTAAAAAGCCATTAATAAACTCTCCTTCTGTGTGTCATCTTTGGAGAAATGTCTATTTAGGTCTTCTGCCCATTTTCTAATTAGGTTGTTTGTTTTTTTGTTGATGAGTTGTATGAACTGTTCGTATAGTTTGGAAATTAAGCCCTTGTCAGTAGCTTTGTTTGCAGATATTTTCTCCCATAGGTTATCTTTTCATTTTGTTTATGGGTTTCCTTTGCTGTGCAAAAGCTTGTGAGTTTGATTAGGTCCCATTTGTTTATTTTTGTTTTTATTTCTATTGCCTTGGGAGACTGACCTAAGAAAACATTTGTATGATTTATGTCAGAGAATGTTTTGCCTATGATTTCTTCCAGGAGTTTTATGGTGTCATATCTTTGTTTAATTCTCTAAGCCATTTTGAGTTTATTTTTGTGTATGGTGTGAGGGTGTGTTTTAACTTCATTGATTTACATGCGGCTGTCCAACTTTCCCAGCATCACTTGCTGAAGAGACTTTTTCCCATTTCATGTTCTTGTCGCCTATGTTGAAGATTAATTAATCATAGGTATGTGTTTTTTTTTTTTTCTGGGCTCTCTGTTCTGTTCCATTAATGTCTGTTTTTGTGCCAGCACCACACTGTTTTGATTACTGTAGCTTTGTAGTATTGTCTGAAGTCTGGGAGGGTTATGCCTCCTGCTTTGTTCTTTTTCCTCAGGATTCCTTTGGCAATTCTGGATCTTTTATGGTTCCATATAAATTTTAGGATTATTTGTTCTAGTTCTGTAGGAACTGTCATAGGTAATTTGATAGGGATCACATGAAAAGATGCTCAACATCTCTACTTATTAGAGAAATACAAATCAGAACTACAATGAGGTATCACCTCATACCAGTCAGAATGGCCATCATTAAAAAGTCTACAAATAACAAATGCTGGAGAGGGTGTGGAGAAAAGGGAATCCTCTTACACTGTTGGTGGAAATGTAAATTGGTGCAGCCACTATGGCAGACAGTATGGAGGTTCCTCAAAAAACTAAAAATAGGGTTGCCATATGATCCAGCAATCCCACTCCTAGGCATATATCCAGATGAAACTATAATTCAGAAAGATACATGCACCCCCTGTGTTCATAACAGCACTATTTACAATAGCCAAGACATGGAAACAACCTAAATGTCCATCAACAGATGAATGGATAAAGAAGGTGTGGTATATGTTTATATACAGCGGAATACTACTCAGCCATCAAAACGAATGAAATAATGCCATTTGTAGCAACATGGATGGACCTAGAGATTATCATACTAAGTGAAGTCAGAAAGAGAAAGACAAATGCCATATGATATCACTTAAATGTGGAATCTAAAATGTGATACAAATCAGCATATCTACAGAATGAAAACAGACTCACAGATATACAGAATAGACTGTGGTTACCAAGGGGGAGTGGTGGAGGAGGGAAGGAATGGGAGTTTAGGATTAACAGAGGCGTACTATTATATATAGAATGGATAAACAACAAGGTCCTGCTGTATACCACAGGGAACTATTGATATATTCAATATTCTGTGATAAACCATAATGGAAAAGAATATGAAAAAGAATATATATATATATAACTGAATATATATATATAATGGAATCACTTTACTGTACAGAAATTTACAAGTACAACATTGTAAATCAACTATACTTCAATAAAATTTTTTTTAAAAAACTGTTTATGTATGGGCTTCCCTGGTGGCGCAGTGGTTGAGAGTCCGCCTGCCGTTGCAGGGGACACAGGTTCATGCCCCAGTCTGGGAAGATCCCACATGCCGCGGAGCGGCTGGGCCTGTGAGCCATGGCCGCTGAGGCTGCGCATCCGGAACCTGTGCTCCGCAACGGGAGAGGCCACAACAGTGAGAGGCCCGCATACCGCAAAAAAAAAAAAAAAAAAAAAAAGTTTATGTAAAGCTCCTGGCTGATGGTAACACTAATTACAGCTAATTCCCACCTACCAAATATAAAACCAGAAGAAAAAGAAAACTTGTGGAATTTTGTTTTATCTTGATTTGGGGGGGATTTTCTTCCCCTTCTTCCTTTTATCTAATGGCCTAGACTTCAAGATTCCAGGTGTTTCCTTCTTTATTATGGCTGAATAATATTCCATTTTATAAATGTATGTATACACACCAAAAAATTGTATGATCTCACTTACATGGAATGTAAAAAAACCAAACTCATAGAAACAGAGCTCACATGGGTGGTTGTCAGAGCTGGGGGGTAGGGGGAGTGCATGAAATGGGTGAAAGTGGTCAAAAGGTACAAACTTCCAGCTATAAGATAAGTAAGTTCTGAGCATGTAATGTATAGCTTGATGACTATAGTTAACAGTACCATATTGTTTAACTTCTATATTTCAATACCATATTGAAAGTTGGTAAGAGAGTTGATCTTTAAAGCTCTTATCAGAAGAAAAAAAATTGTAACTGTGTGAGGATGCATGTTAACTAAACTTCCCATAGTGATCATTTCATGATATATGCATATATCAAATCATTATGTTGTCCACCTTAAACTTATTCAGTGTTATAGGCCAATTATATCTCAGTAAAACTGGGAAAGAAAAAGAAAGATTCCAGATGTTATCAGATAATCTACCCTCTTTTGGGCTCAAGACCCATGTATTTAGTTATATGTTTAGTCCAACCTTGTGAATATTCTGTTAGACTTTGTATTTGCTGAATTTGAAACACCTCTATATTTCCTCCCCACAGTCTCTTCCTCCTGTGTTCTTCATCTCAGATTTTTATCATCACCTACCCAGGTATTCAGTCTAGAGATTGGAATGCAATGTTCTCAAACTTGGTGTATATTAGAATCACCTAAGGGACTTGAAAGACTGTAGCTGGCCAGACCACAAGGCAGACTGGTTACTCAGAAATCTGGAAGTGGGACACAGGCATCAGGTTTTGTTTTTTTTTCCTGAGCTTTTTATTGATCTATAATATACAAAAAGTATAGTGCTCAAATCATAAATGTATGGCTCAATGAATTATTACACACTGATACTGTCATGTAAAGGTACCTAGTTTAAGAAACTGCCCATTGCTGCCCTTCCAGATGCGAGCTGTCCTGACTTCTAAGGCCATATAGTTCTAATTTAGACTTTTGCTTAAATGAAATCATAGAGCATGTACTCTTTAGATCTGCCTCCTTTTGCTCAACTTTGTATTTCTTTTGCTGTGTGTAGGTATAGTCCTTTCATTCTCATTGTTGTCTAGATTTCCATTGTGAGAATAGAGCACAATTTATGTGTCTGTTTTCTCACTGATACACATTTGGGTGTTTCTATTTTCTGGCTATTTTGAACAGCCCATTTTTGTATATGAGTCTTAAGCACATTTCTGATGGATATATGCCTACAAGTGGAATTGCTGGGGCACAGGGTGTAAGTCTTTTCAGCTTTTGTAGATAGATACTGCTAAGTTGTTTTCCAAAATGTTCTACCAGTTCTTGCTCCCACCAGCAGGATTGGACCTGTAGATGTATTTCTGGTGTATCTGTGGGGAGGAAGGTGATCTCCGCGTTTTACTCTTCCACCATCTTCCCCGATGGTCCCCACCAGCAGAATTTGAGAGTTCAGGTTGTTCTACACCCCCTGAACACTTGATATTTTCTGAGTTTTTTTTCTTTTCTTTTTTTTCCACTTTAACCATTCTTGTGGGTATGTTTCAATGTGGTTTCATTTGCATTGGCAAAATAATGAAATTGAGCCCCTTTCAGATTAGATATTTGAATATCTTATTTGGTGAACTGTCTGTTCAACCCTCTTGCACATTTAAAAAATTGGGTCATCTTTTTCTTAATGGTTTATAGGAGTTTTTTCTTTTTAATATTTTGGATACAAGTCCTGTTTTGGATATGTGTATTGTGAGTATCTTAACATGTTTTTGGTTGCCTTTTTTTAATTATTTGTTTTATTTTTGGCTGTGTTAGGTCTTCGTTGCTGTGTGCGGGCTTTCTCTAGTTGCGGCAGGGGCTACCCTTCACTGAGGTGCACGGCCTTCTCATTGTTGTGGTTTCTTTTGTTGCAGAGCACGGCCTCTAGGTGCATGGGCTTCAGTAGTTGTGGCATGCAGGCTCAGTAGCTGTGGCTTGTAGGCTGTAGAGTGCAGGCTTGGTAGTTGTGGTACACGGACTTAGTTGCTCCATGGCATGTGGGATCTCCCGGGCCAGGGCTCGAACCCGTGTCCCCTGCATTGGCAGGTGGATTCTTAACCACTGTGCCACCAGGGAAGCCCCATTTTTTTGGTTGCCTTTTAATTCTTTCTAATGATTTCTTTTGAAAGATAGAAGTTCTTAATTTTAACACAGTCCAATTTAGAAATGCTTTTTTCATGAATAAGTGTTTGTGTGCCCTATTTTAAGAAATATTTGCGTATTCTACAGGTCATGAGTGTGTTCTCTGATATTATTTTTTAAAAGTTGTACTGTGTTTCCTTCCATAGTTAGATCTGCAATCCACTTAGAATCAATTTTAGGTATAGTGTGAGGTAGAGTTGAGCCGATGTTTTTCCTTATAGAATCTCGTTGACCCGGTACCACCTCTGAAGGAATCATTAGTTTTAAAACCTCCCCAGGTGATGAATGGGCAACCAGCCACTGCCCTAACACCATCCTAGATGCCCCTCTCCTTTCTCCTCACATTTAATCAGTCACCTGATTAATGCTACCCACCACAGGACTCTAAAATTTCTCTCTTCTCCTATTTCCTCAGGACTCGTCTATTACAGTGTTTTCATAACTGGTTTCTCTGTCTCCAGTGGCTTCCCATTTTAGGAAGACCCACTTCTCAGTTTCCCTAAATTGATGATAGGAATCTTTTTTCCAAAATCTAAACCTGATATAATTTGAATTAAGGCCCTTTTGAAGGTCTAGATGTTAAATAACTCTGTCAGAAACCTTTGATGGGAGACTCTAAGCTCCTTAGCGTGCAATTCAGGGCCCTTCACAGCCTGGTACCAACTCTGTGTCCTCTTCACATTGTTCTGTTTGGCCTTGCACCTAAGCCACAGACACTTCGAAGCTTCCAAATGCACCAGGCTTTGTTATGTGCCTTTGCTCATAGTCGCCAGATGCCTGGAATGGCCCTTCCTACTCCTCTGCCTTTACAGCTCACTCTTCCAGAAACCCAGCTCAAGTGTCACCTGTTTCATGACCCTTCCTGGCCTTACTCTCCTGGCAGAATTCACTGCTCAATTCTGTGGTGTGAATACATTATAACTTTATTCACAGTGTGGCCCGAGTCTGCCTCAGATCACGGTGAGTGGAGGCACTCTCTGACTCTCCAACTAGACAATAAGCTCATTGAGGACAGAGACTGGGCCTTGCTTCTCTCAGAGTCTCTCTGGCATAGTCCCCCTCAGGCAATGAATGTTTTATTCATTTAATCATTCATTTTATTCATTTAATCATTTAATTCATTTCTAAAAACATCTTTAGAAAGCTGATTTTTTGGTAAATACCACTTCACTCAGGGAGTGCAAATTCATAATTTTTCTGTATTGGCGGATACATAATTGTTTCCAGTGTCACCTATGTATTGATTTTTATTGATCTTTTTTTATCCCCTTAGGGCTTATAATTTAGCATAGGAGCCCTCTTTTGTTAGGAGAAATGAGAGCCTCTATCCTGATTCCAGGAGATTGTGTGATCAACTTCTTATCATTTTCCCATAAAGCACTTTTTCATGGCATAATTGAGAGATGTCGTGCTTCCAAAAAGCCAGCATTAAAAATGAGTGAATGGAAAATGGGGTCTCACCCTTCCGCACTTTAAAGAAGTGGAGTCAGGAGAAATGAAAAGTCCCAGCATCCTCGGAAATCTTAAAATCTCGTGTATGTAAGGGAAACACCAGCCAGATTGCCATCAGCATGACCTGCTCTCCCAAATCATCCTATCAGATCGCAGAGTTAGTGTGTAATTAGATCTTATCAGCGGCCTCTTGCTCCGTTTTAGAGCACAATAAGAGATTGTTGTGCTTTTGAACAGGGAAGTCTTTTCTAAGGATTAGAAAAAATGATGTATACAGAAAATTGTATAAAAAACCAGAACTTTTAAATGAAATCATTCAGCCCACAGTTAATAAGTAAGCAGCTGCTGTATGCTTGGCCCTTTGCTAGAATTCAGTAAGATGTAGTTTCCTAACTTGTATCAGGAAACAGACATGCAGAAAAGAGAGAAAGTATCATGTGAGATATGATCAGTGTATGTACAGGGCATGGCGGAGACATAAAATGAGGGAGGGGTCACGTATACTTGGAGGCAGTAGAGGTAAAGGGTAATTGGGAAGAACTGTAGAAAAGATGTGCCTGATGTTGTGTTGGGCAGGTAGACAGAGAATGGGGTCATTCCAAGAAGAGGGACAGTTCTAGCAACTTCAAGAAACTGCTGAAGTTTTCTACAGCTGAAGGCCAAGGCATGCTTTCCTGGAGAAGTCTTCTATCTAAGAAGAACCACCTTAAGTAGGGGAACTTGGAAGAGTTTTAGGAATTATCCAGCTGTCTCCTTTTTTTCCAGCTTTGTATCAGTGCAGAACCTGAGACTCAGAGAGGTAAAGTAACTCATACAAAATCACACAGGGAACTTGCTGGCATGTCTGATACTCATAGAAATAGCCAACATTTATTGAATGTTTATCATGTACCAACATTGTGACATACATTATATCATCTAATCCTTGCATCATCCTAACCTTACAATGAGGGGGAGGTACCATTTTACAAATGAGGAAACTGAGGCCCAGAATCATCCAGCAAGAAATATAGCCAGGATTTGGTCTCAGGCAGTCAGACTCCAAAGTCTGTGTCTTAATCCCACCTTGTTAAACTGGCTGTCCTTTCTGGTTTTCTTTCCACAGTTAGCAGCTAACTCCTACCTACAGAGCTGCAGAAATTTATGTCCATCCTGAAAACAGAGTTGCAGAATTGAAATATTTACAATCATTTTTATTGACTTACTTTCAGGGCTGTATCAAGGATAAATCATAATTTTCTTTTTACATCTGTATTGGAGTATAATTGCTTTACAATGGTGTGTTAGTTTCTGCTTTATAACAAAGTGAATCAGTTATACGTATACATATGTTCCCATATCTTTTCCCTCTTGCGTCTCCCTCCCTCCCACCCTCCCTATCCCACCCCTCTAGGTGGTCAGAAAGCACTGAGCTGATCTCCCTGTGCTATGCGGCTGCTTCCCACTAGCTATCTATTTTACGTTTGGTAGTATATATATGTCCATGCCACTCTCTCACTTTCTCACAGCTTACCCTTCCCCCTCCCCATATCCTCAAGTCCGTTCTCTAGTAGGTCTGTGTCTTTATTCCTGTATTACCCCTAGGTTCTTCATGACATTTTTTTTTTCTTAAATTCCATATATGTGTGTTAGCATACGGTATTTGTCTTTTTCTTTCTGACATACTTCACTCTGTATGACAGACTTTAGGTCTATCCACCTCATTACAAATAGCTTAATTTCGTTTCTTTTATGGCTGAGTAATATTCCATTGTATATATGTGCCACATCTTCTTTATCCATTCATCTGATGATGGACACTTAGGTTGTTTCCATCTCCTGGCTATTGTAAATAGAGTTGCAGTGAACATTTTGGTACATGACTCTTTTTGAATTATGGTTTTCTCAGGGTATATGCCCAGTAGTGGGATTGCTGGGTCATATGGTAGTTCTATTTGTAGTTTTTTAAGGAACCTCCATACTGTTCTCCATAGTGGCTGAACCAATTCACATTCCCACCAGCAGTGCAAGAGTGTCCCCTTTTCTCCACACCCTCTCCAGCATTTATTGTTTATAGATTTTTTGATGATGGCCATTCTGACTGGTGTGAGATGATATCTCATTGTAGTTTTGATTTGCATTTCTCTAATGATTAATGATGTTGAGCATTCTTTCATGTAATTGTTGACACTCTGTATATCTTCTTTGGAGAAATGTCTATTTAGGTCTTCTGCCCATTTTGGATTGGGTTGTTTGTTTTTTTGTTATTGAGCTGCTTGTACATTTTGGAGATTAATCCTTTGTCAGTTGCTTCATTTGCAAATATTTTCTCCTATTCTGAGGGTTGTCTTCTCGTCTTGTTTATGGTTTCCTTTGCTGTGCAAAAGCTTTGAAGTTTCATTAGGTCCCATTTGTTTATTTTTGTTTTTATTTCCATTTCTCTAGGAGGTGGTCAAAAAGGATCTTGCTGTGATTTATGTCATAGAGTGTTCAGCCTACGTTTTCCTCTAAGAGTTTGAAAGTGTCTGGCCTTACATTTAGGTCTTTAATACATTTTGAGCTTATTTTTGTGTATGGTGTTAGGGAGTGATCTAATCTCATACTTCAACATGTACCTGTCCAGTTTTCCCATTACCACTTACTGAAGAGGCTGTCCTTTCTCCACTGTACATTCCTGCCTCCTTTATCAAAGATAAAGTGACCATATGTGCGTGGGCTTATCTCTGGGCTTTCTATCCTGTTCCATTGATCTATATTTCTGTTTCTGTGCCAGTACCATACTGTCTTGATTACTGTAGCTTTGTAGTATAGTCTGAAGTCAGGGCGTCTGATTCCTCCAGCTCCGTTTTACGTTCTCAAGGTTGCTTTGGCTATTTGGGGTCTTTTGTATTTCCATACAAATTGTGAAATTTTTTGTTCTAGTTCTGTGAAAAATGCCAGTGGTACTTTGATAGGGATTGCATTGAATCTGTAGATTGCTTTGGGTAGTAGAGTCATTTTCACAATGTTGATTCTTCCAATCCAAGAACATGGTATATCTCTCCATCTATTTGTATCATATTTAATTTCTTTCATCAGTGTCTTATAGTTTTCTGTGTACAGGTCTTTTGTCTCCTTAGGTAGGTTTATTCCTAGATATTTTATTCTTTTTATTGCAATGGTAAATGGGAGTGTTTTCTTGATTTCACTTTCAGAGTTTTCAACATTAGTGTATAGAATTGCCAGAGATTTCTGTGCATTAATTTTGTATCCTGCTACTTTACCAAATTCATTGATTAGCTCTAGTAGTTTTCTAGTAGCATCTTTAGGATTCTCTATGTATAGTATCATGTCATCTGCAAACAGTGACAGTTTTACTTCTTCTTTTCCTATTTGGATTCCTTTTATTTCCTTTTCTTCTCTGATTGCTGTGGCTAAAACTTCCAAAACTGTGTTGAATAAGACTGGTGAGAGTGGGCAACCTTGTCTTGTTCCTGATCTTAGTGGAAATGCTTTCAGTTTTTCATCATTGAGGACGATGTTGGCTGTGGGTTTGTCATATATGGCCTTTATTATGTTGAGGAAAGTTCCCTCTATGCCTACTTTCTGCAGGGTTTTTATCATAAATGGGTGTTAAATTTTGTCAAAAGCTTTCTCTGCATCTATTGAGATGATCATATGGTTTTTCTCCTTCAATTTGTTAATATGGTGTATCACGTTGATTGATTTGTGTATATTGAAGAATCCTTGCATTCCTGGAATAAACCCCACTTGATCATGGTGTATGATCCTTTTAATGTGCTGTTAGATTCTGTTTGCTAGTATTTTGTTGAGGATTTTTGCATCTATGTTCATCAGTGATACTGGCCTGTAGTTTTCTTTCTTTGTGACATCCTTGTCTGGTTTTGGTATCAAAGTGATGGTGGCCTCATAGAATGAGTTTGGGAGTGTTCCTCTCTCTGCTATATTTTGGAAGAGTTTTAGAAGGATAGGTGTTAGCTCTTCCCTAAATTTGATAGAATTCGCCTGTGAAGCCATCTGGTCCGGGGCTTTTGTTTGTTGGAAGATTTTTAATCACAGTTTCAATTTCAGTGCTTGTGATTGGTCTGTTCATATTTTCTACTTCTTCCTGTTTCAGTCTTGGCAGGTTGTGCATTTCTAAGAATTTGTCCATTTCTTCCAGGTTTTCCATTTTATTGGCATAGAATTGCTTGTAGTAATCTCATGATCTTTTGTATTTCTGCAGTGTCAGTTTTTACTTCTCCTTTTTCATTTCTAATTCTATTGATTTGTGTCTTCTCCCTTTTTTTCTTGATGAGTCTGGCTAATGGTTTATCAATTTTGTTTATCTTCTCAAAGAACCAGCTTTTAGTTTTATTGATCTTTGCTATTGTTTCCTTCATTTCTTTTTCATTTATTTCTCATCTGATCTTTATGATTTCTTTTCTTCTGCTAACTTTGGAGTTTTTTTGTTTTTCTTTCTCTAATTGCTTTAGGTGCGAGGTTAGGTTGTTTATTCGAGATGTTTCCTGTTTCTTAAGGTAGGATTGTATTGCTGTAAACTTCCCTCTTAGAACTGCTTTTGCTGCATCCTGTAAGTTTTGGGTCGTCGTGTCTCCATTGTCATTTGTTTCTAGTTATTTTTTGATTTCCTCTTTGATTTCTTCAGTGATCTCTTATTTATTAAGTAGTGTATTGTTTAGCTTCCATGTGTTTGTATTTTTTACAGATCTTTTCCTGTAATTGATATCTAGTCTCATAGCGTTGTGGTCGGAAAAGATACTTGATACAATTTCAATTTTCTTAAATTTACCAAGGCTTGATTTGTAACCCAAGATATGATTTTTCCTGGAGAATGTTCCATGAGCACTTGAGAAAAATGTGTATTCTGTTGTTTTTAGATGGAATGTCCTATAAATATCAATTAAGTCCATCTTGTTTAATGTATCATTTAAAGCTTGTGTTTCCTTATTTATTTTCATTTTGGATGATCTGTCCATTGGTGAAAGTGGGGTGTTGAAGTCCCCTACTATGAAAGTGTTACTGTCAATTTCCCCTTTTATGGCTGTTAGTTTTTGCCTTATGTATTGACATGCTCCTATGTTAGGTGCATAAATATTTACAAGTGTTATATCTTCTTCTTGGATCGATCCCTTGATCATTATGTAGTGTCCTTCTTTGTCTCTTCTAATAGTCTTTATTTTAAAGTCCATTTTGTCTGATATAAGAATTGCTACTCCAGCTTTCTTTTGGTTTCCATTTGCATGGAATATCTTTTTCCATCCCCTCACTTTCAGTCTGTATGTGTCTCTAGGTCTGAAGTGGGTGTCTTGTAGACAGCATATATAATAAGGGTCTTGTTTTTGTATCCATTCAGCCAGTCTGTGTCTTTTAGTGGGAGCATTTAATCCATTTACATTTAAGGTAATTATCGATATGTATATTCGTATTTCCATATTCTTAATTGTTTTGGGTTTGTTATTATACATCTTTTCCTTCTGTTGTGTTTCTTGCCTAGAGAAGATCCTTTAGCATTTGTTGTAAACTGGTTTGGTGGTGCTGAACTCTCTCAGCTTTTGCTTGTCTGTAAAGGTTTTAATTTCTCCATCAAATCTGAATAAGATCCTTACTGGGTAGAGTAATCTTGGTTGTAGGTTTTTCTCCTTCATCACTTTAAATATGTCCTGCCACTCCCTTCTGGCTTGCAGAGTTTCTGCTGAAAGATCAGCTGTTAACCTTATGGGGATTCCCTTGTGTGTTAATTGTTGTTTTTTCCCTTGTTGCTTTTAATATGTTTTCTTTGTATTTAATTTTTGACAGTTTGATTAATATGTTTCTTGGCGTGTTTCTCCTTGGATTTATCCTGTATGGGACTCTCTGTGCTTTCTGGACTTGACTAACTATTTCTTTTCCCATATTAGGGAAGTTTTCCACTATAATCTCTTCAAATATTTTCTCAGTCCCTTTCTTTTTCTCCTCTTCTTCTGGAACCCCTATAATTCGAATGTTGGTGCGTTTAATGTTGTCCCAGAGGTCTCTGAGACTGTCCTTAGTTCTTTTCATTCTTTTTTCTTTATTCTGCTCTGCAGTATGTATTTCCAGTATTTTATCTTCCAGGTCATGTATCCGTTTTTCTGCCTCCGTTATTCTGCTATTGATCCCATCTAGAGTATTTTTCATTTCATTTATTGTGTTGTTCATCGTTGCTTGTTTCATCTTTAGTTCTTCTAGGTCCTTGTTAAATGTTTCTTGCATTTTGTCTCTTCTATTTCCAAGATTTTGGATCATCTTTACTATCATTATTCTGAATTCTTTTTCAGGTAGACTGCCTGTTTCCTCTGCATTTGTTAGGTCTGGTGGGTTTTAATCTTGCTGCTTCATCTGCTGTGTGTTTCTCTGTCATCTCATTTTGCTTATCTTACTGTGTTTGGGGTCTCCTTTTTGCAGGCTGCAGGTTCGTAGTTCCTGTTGTTTTTGGTGTCTGTCCCCAGTGGCTAAGGTTGGTTCAGTGGGTTGTGTAGGCTTCCTGGTGGAGGGAACTAGTGCCTGTGTTCTGGTGGATGAGGCTGGATCTTGTTTTTCTGGTGGGCAGGTCCACATCTGGTGGTGTGTTTTGGGGTGTCTGTGGACTTATGATTTTAGGCAGCCTCTCTCCTAATGGGTGGGGTTGTGTTCCTGTCTTGCTAATTGTTTGGCATAGGGTGTCCAGCACTGTAGCTTGCTGGTCGTTGAGTGAAGCTGGGTGCTGGTGTTGAGATGGAGATCTCTGGGAGATTTTTACTGTTTGATATTCCATGGAGCTGGGAGGTCTCTTGTGGACCAGTGTCCTGAAGATGGCTCTCCCACCTCAGAGGCACAGCACTGACTCCTGGCTGCAGCACCAAGAGCCTTTCAGCCACATGGCTCGGAATAAAAGTGAGAAATAGTAGAAAGGAAGGAAGGGAGGGAGGGAGGGCGGAAAAGAAATAAAGAAAGAAAGAAGGAAAGAAAAGAAAGAAAGAAGATAAAAGAAAATAAAATAAAGTAAGGTAAAATAAAATAAAGTTATTAAAATAAAAAAATTATTATTAAGAAAAAAAATTTAATAGAAAAACAAACAAGAAAACGGATGGATAAGAACCCTAGGACAAATGGTGAAAGCAAAGCTATACAGACAAAATCTCACACAGAAGCATACACATACACACAAAAAGAGGAAAAGGTGAAAAAATAATAAATCTTGCTCTCAAAGTCCACCTCCTCAATTTGGGATGATTTGTTGTCGATTCATGTATTCCACAGATGCAGAGTATATCAAGTTGATTGTGGAGATTTAATCCGCTGCTCCTGAGGCTGCTGGGAGAGATTTCCCTTTCTCTTCTTTGTTCTCACAGCTCCCAGGGGCTCAGCTTTGGATTTGGCCCTGCCTCTGCGTATAGGTCGCCGGAGGGCGTCTGTTCTTTGTTCAGACAGGACGGGGTTAAAGGAGCCGCTGATTCGGGAGCTCAGGCTCACTCAGGCTGGTGGGGAGGGAGGGGTACGGAGTGCGGGGCGGGCCTGCGGCGTGCCGTGCGTTCTCCCGGGGAAGTTGTCCCTGGATCACAGGACCCTGGCAGTGGCGGGCTGCACAGCTTCCCGGACGAGAGGTGTGGATAGTGACCTGTGCTCTCACACAGGCTTCTTGGTGGCGGCAGTAGCACCCTTAGCGTCTCATGTCCGTCTCTGGGGTCCGCGCTGTTAGCCGCTGCTCACGCCCGTCTCTGGAGGAGCTCCTTTAAGCAGCGCTTTTAATCCCCTCTCCTCGCGCACCAGGAAACAAAGAGGGAAGAAAAATTCTCTTGCCTCTTCGGCAGGTCCACACTTTTTCCCGGACTCCCTCCCGGCTAGCTGTGGTGCACTAACCCCTTCAGGCTGTGTTCACGCTGCCAGTCCTCTCCCTGCGCTCGTACCGAAGCCCGAGCCTCAGCTCCCAGCCCCGCCCGCCCCGGCGGATGAGCAGACAAGCCTCTCGGGCTGGTGAGTGCTGGTCGGCACCGATCCTCTGTGCGAGAACCTCTCCGCTTTGCCCTCCGCACCCCTGTGGCTGCGCTCTCCTCCGTGGCTTCGAAGCTCCCCCCTCCGCCGCCCGCAGTCTCTGCTTGCGAAGGGGCTTCCTAGTGTGTGGAAACCTTTCCTCCTTCACAGCTCCCTCCCACTGGTGCAGGTCCCGTCCCTATTATTTGTCTGTTTATTTTTTTTTCTTTTGCCCTACCCAGGTATGTGGGGAGTTTCTTGCCTTTTGGGAGGTCTGAGGTCTTCTGCCAGCTTTCAGTAGGTGTTCTGTAGGAGTTGTTCCGCGTGTAGATGTATTTCTGATGTATCTGTGGGGAGGAAGGTGATCTCCGCGTCTTACTCTTCCGCCATCTTCCCCCTCTCCAATCATAAATTTTTATCAGTTTAGATATTGGACCATCAGCCACTGTGTCAGTCAGAGTTCAATAAGGGAAGCAAAGACATGGTGGATACTATGGACTAAGAGATTTATTAAAGGAACTAGAGCTTGTACAGTTGTAGGAAGATCTGGGTAAATAAAGGCCAAAAAAGTAGAGTTAAGGATCAGAGAAAGTTCACTGACCAGCCCTGGCCCAGGTAAACAAACTTACAGGAATCTGGAAGGTAGGCAGGCCCAGCTGCTGGAGCAGCACTGCACAGGGCAGCTGACATGGAAGGCTGCAGAAGACTGTTGTCTCTTCAAGGTTACCACCTCTGTGAGTTTGCAACAAAAGCTCTGTGGTGGGCCTGGGGGCACTCTTGGTCAGCAGAATCAGCATTTAAGAAGAGCTGGGCACAGAGTATGAAATCGAGGACAACCTGGGACCTGTGTTCACCTCAGCCTTCAGAGTGTATGGCTGCTGCTTCACCTTCGCCTCCCAAATGTGCACAGCCTCACTTTGGACCAATTCTTGCTTGGAAACATGCAGGGGAGGGGTTCTGGGAAATGTAGTTTCCCACACAACCAAGGTGACAGTGGAACACTTCACACACATTTCTAGAAAGAGAACATGGAGGGTAGAAAGGGGTGCTTTCCCCTGTCTCCTGTGCCTATGGTGTGTGTCTGTGCTAGTTGCTCTTTTGGCTGTTTATCACTGAATCCTGATAATAACTTTCAGAATTAAATGACTTTTCAGGGATACACAGCTAGCAAGATTTGGAGCCTGGATTTTTACCTGTATTTATATGAACCAAAGCTAATGTTTATTGTAATGCTCCATGCTGTTTTCCATGACAGACAAGACCTAATGGTCTGTTTTCCTGTTTGATCATTTGGATTAAGAAATATATACATATATTTTTTTTAACACTAAGGTTTAGCAGAAATACTGGGTTTTCAACATTCCCAGTTAGTTACCATGCTAGTTGCTTAGGAGAGACTGAGCAGTGACTCACAGGGACACCACTTTTAGGTCAGAGGAAAATAACACCATTTGGCAGTGCGAGGAGAGCTTCTGTTTTACTCTCCGCAGAGCTTTGACTTCCCTTTGGCTGTGCCCAGAATTAGAAAGCTCTTCAACGGATGGTACAGATTATGCTTTAGAGTCCAGAGCTGATACGGATTGAGCTTTGACTGCCCCTGTTTCTCTCCCTGAATAGATAGTATAAATTTTTGAGGACAAAAAAGAAACTGCTCCCCCTCCCCTTTTTAACAGAAGACAAAACAGTGGAAGCCCTTTGGGGGAATAAATTAGCTTTCTTGGTCATCCTAATTTTACTTCCTGCTGTTTCAGTTCACCAGATACATTTCCTTCCAGAAATCACCTAGATGTGGACTCATCGAGACCTTGCCTCTGATGGTTTTTTTCCTTGATGGCATTTCACCTGTTAATCCTTATTAACTTTTCTCTTCCTAGCCAATTCTCTTTATACCACTGAACATATTTTTCAGCAGAACTTTTTGGTGGAAAGACCCTTGAGGTTAGAGCAGTGCCCAGATTGTGAAGATACGGTGAGTAGTTTATGCAGTTCAGCCACTAAATTAGGTCCACTGATGGAAAAAGAAGTGGGAAATATGTTAAATTTAGTACTTCCTAATGGAAGTAATATATATGCTCATATTATAAAAAATATATATATTTTTAAAGCTTTTTACAAAAAACAGCAGTCCTCCTGGAGTTACTTCCCCCATTTCCGTTTCCCAGAAGCAACACATCTTTTCCCTCTCTCATTTTTCCAGTATGTTTATAGCATAATTTATGTTGGATCAGTATTCAGTATTTACATTTTACACCCTTGTCAAACTTGTACAGATCTGAGACATACAGAATAATACGGTTATATTTCTTTTCTTATACAACCTTTTTGTTTTTCCTGGAGTTAATAATTGTTTTAATTTTCAGTTTCTTAACTTCTTGTGTATCTTTCACTGATTCTTTCCCTAACCCTCTGCCACAGATAGGAATTTCCTGTCAATACATTGAAACGTGCCAGGTGTCAATCATCTTTCAGATATGTATCTGATGCTGCATTCTAGATTGGTTACTGTCTTAGTTTGGGTCCCCCCAGAAATAAACCATGTGCATGGGTGTAAGCACAAGTGGTTGATTTAGAAGATGATTCCAGGAAATCCTGTTAGGAGATTAAGAAACGGGAGGAGGCCAATGAAGGGTGCATTATAAAGCAAGGTACAGCAGTGGACAACTATAACCTGATTCCAGTGGGGATCATGGGGAGCCTATAGTTCCCTTTAGCTCATGGCTCCCTGAGCTGCATGCACCTGGTTATGTATAGTGTCAGCTACAGTTGGTGCTCAATGCCTGATGCACAAGGACCATCTTGGGATCTCCCTTTATCATCATTTTTACCTCTTTTCTTACACTGGATCCCTTTTTCTGGATCTCTTAACCTGTCCCTTTTCTCAACTGACACCTTTGTTTTGGTAGAATGCCTCTTCCATTGACCTTGGGAAGACAAATTAAAATCTTCCTTGTGTATTTGAAAATGTCATATGTTACTTTTATACTTCATTGATCATTTGAATTTAGGATTATAGATTATTTCCTCCAAAAATGTTGGAGTCATTGCTTCATTGTTTTCTGAGGAAATTTCTCATGTTCATGGTTTTCTCATGTTCAGTGACCTTCTAATACTTGATACTGTGTGTGTAGCCTATTTTTTCCTCTCTGAAAGGTTTTAGGACTGTCTTTTTATCTCCAGTGTTACGAAATTTCATGTTAATAGTCCTTGGTAGGATCCTTTTATCCACTGTCCTGGGTATTCGATCGACCCTTTCAATCTGGGAACACGTTTGTTAGTTCAGAGATTTCTTGAACTTTTACAAAGAATTTCTTCCCCTTCTATTTCTGTGTTCTTTCTTTTTGGAGCTTCTATTATTCAGCTGCTAGACCTCCTGGACTGATCCTGATTTTTCTGATTTTTTGAATCTCTGGTTTTTTGCTCTACTTTTGGGGGAATTTGCCTCAAGCTCATCATCTGTGCTTCTATTGATTTTTTTTTAATTTTATGTTTTATTGAAATTCATATTTAAAGTTAAATTATATTTTAATTTCTAAGAGTTCTCTGTTTCTTTTTTATTTCATTGATAAAGTATCTTAGACACCTAAGAATGTTAATGATAGTTATTTTTCTTTCCCTGAGTTGTTTGGTTTTTACAATTTCCTTGTTTGTTTTGCCTCTTTCATGTTAGAAACTTTCTTCGAAGTCTGATGTTAGTGGCTAACCTTTCCCTCTTAGGTGTAGGACAGTAAAGCTGAGTCAGGGGAGGGTGCTTATTTACTATTATAGCTTCATTCTAGGGTAATCAGCCTGAAGTTGTTGCATTGGGTGCTTCCAGCTGGGAATATCTGTAGGTCTCTTCTCTTGAGTCGGTTGTATTCCCCAGAGAAGAATCTTCCAGTCTTCTGCCCAGAGGGTTCAAACCTGACTGCCAGTTCTCTAGGGCAGGGCTCCCCAACCCCCGGGCCACGGACCGGTACAGGTCCTCGGCCTGTTAGGAACCAGCAGGAGGTGAGCAGTGGGCGAGCCGTGGAAAAATTGTCTTCCACAAAACCAGTCCCTGGTTCCAAAAAGGTTGGGGACCGCTGCTCTAGGGGACCAGTAGGGGAAGTGTGCTGGCAAGTCTCACAGTTCACAGTCTGGACTGGCCCTAAAGCCCTGTTTTCAGTATAGGTCAGGTAGCTTCTCTCTGCAAAAGAATTCTATTAGATTGCTACACTTTTTATTCTTCATAAAAAAAACAAGTTTTCTAGTTCCCATTCTCTGTTATGATTCAAAAGGCTGTCAGTCACATGAGCCATAGGATATGGACAGAGTCTGCTTATGAAAACCACTGCCATGACCGTCTACTAGTTTCTAAGATAGTCTATTTATTCGTTTATTCTTTCCTTCAGCAGTCTAGGTTAAATATCTAATGCGTGTACAGCTTTATGCTAATCCTGTCTGGGAGATACGCAGAGCAGCATACCAGTATCCTGCTCTCATGGGCCAGGGGAGAGATTGCTATTAGGAAGCTGTTTCTGCAGTAAACCCAGTGGAAGCAGGTTGAACTAGAATAGCAAAGGTGGGAAAGTAAAGATGGGGGCTTAGAGAGATTGTAACAATTTGAAAGAAAGGCTAAAGCTATGGCAAATATAAAGATAATGTGAAGGAGAGGAGTTAGGTCCCTTTAGAAGAGAAGAGAAGGGTCCCTAGGGGCACATCTAACTTGGTGATGCTATCTAGCCCGAGATCATATTATAGGAATTCTAGTGTCTTAAGTTTGTATTTTTCCAGGCTTCCTCTCTGTTTCTTCAAGTACTGCTTTAAAAAAAAAAATTTATTTATTTGGCTGTGCCGGGTCTTAGTTGTGGCACATGGGGTCTTTTAGTTACAGCATGCGCGCTCTTAGTTGCAGCATGCACGCAGGATCTAGTTCCCTGGCCAGGGATCAAACCCAGGCCCCCTGCATTGGGAGCGTGGAGTCTTAACCACTGGACCACCAGGGAAGTTCCTTCAAGTACTGCTTTTAAAAATCACTTAAAAATAATTATGTTAACACTTAAAAATGGTTAATTCAGACATGTGATTATGTTTTTCAAGAACACGTAAATTTTACTAATCCAAGAGTCTTAAAAATAGTTAATATCTGTGAATAAATTTAAAAGCTGGTCTCTTCAAATATATGAATCACTAAGTATTTTAGATGATTTGAAGAAATAAGCTAATAGAATATGGTTTTCTTCCCCCTTCTCGTGAAAATGTAGAACATATTCAAGATGTTCCTAAGTAATTAGTGGAAGAATTGAACAACATAATCGAACAACAGTGAAAATGATAAATTTGAAAATCAGCCACAGTATATTAAACTGTTACAGTTATTTCAGGTAATTGCTTACCGGAAGACAGCTCTTAGCAGAACCAAGATCTAAGCACAAATCAGTAACCAAATTCATGAAAGAAATAAATCTTTAGAGTGTAAAAACAGGACTTGAAGGGATTAACCACCGTGTGTGTTTTCATTCCTCAGTTTCTTTGATCTCCATTTATCTTCTTTCCTTCTGTTCATTTGGTACCTCTTATTGTCTGGTGTCTGCTTATTTCAGTTTTATTTGTGCTAATGTTACTCCTTCTTTGTGTTTCCCTGGTACCTTGTGTGTATTAGCTGTTATTGCATTTATCACATTTGTTGCCACTGTTTACGTATCTGACACCTCACTCTACTGTGAACACCTTGGCAGGGACTATGTCTTTCCTGGATTTCAGATATGGCTTATTGTAGAAAAGTCTTTGAACATATACTCTAATTATATCATTCCCCCCCAAAAATGTGTCATCATGTGACATTTTCAATTTTTTAAATTTAACGTGTATGATACACTTTTCTATGAGAAGCAAAGTAAAGAAAATGTGAATTTTACATTTTTTCCAGGTACCACCAGGCTTTACATCTGTTAGCATGACTAATTGCTACTCATTATGTGATTCTAAGCTTAAAGATTTTTCTCACCCGAAACCTTCTTTGCGATGCCCACTCCTACAGATTAGGGTGATGCTGTATACTTTCGTGACTTGCTGTAATCTCCCCACATGACACTTGGTATATACACTTCACTCTAATTGCTTTTAAAATAGACGCTACCCTCAGTTCACTATAAACTTCATAAAGGCAGAGGCCATAGCTGTCTTGTTCATTATAATGTCCCTGGGCAAACTTGGGAGGGTGACCTCTCATAATAATTCTCTTTGTCTGCAGATTCGACCTTTGAAGCCCAAAGTTTAAATAAAAACCTATTCAAAAGAAATGTTCAAGATGAAATGGCAGCCACTAAATGCAGGAAGTGTGTGCTTTAGCTGTGATTCTATCAGAGGTTTCTAAACAGATGGAATCCTGGGCATAATTCTAGGTTAATGTACATTCCCAACTCTGATAATGAACCCGAGAAGCCGTAGTATCCTAGCATCAAGTAAATCATTGTCTTTAACAGTGTGCTAATAAAGCTGTTTCTTCCATGAAAACTGGATTTGCCTTCTAGGCATCTTCTTTTATAAAAGTAAAAGCAAAAAAGAAATTGAAATGCTGTCTTTGTGGCCCAAAACTAATTTTCAGAAGCAGTTATGTGCGAGAAAAGTAATTAAGTCTTTTTAATGAACACAATATTTCTGTTCTTCATGGGACTGTTTACTGTTAGAATCTTAGTTGAGAGGTGATTTTGAAAATAGTTCTATTTTATACATGGTGTTAAGTGAAACATGGCATAAGGCCCACACTGCAGGAGTTATCAGTTAATTTCCTACTTCAGTCCATAGTTTCCTAGAATTGAAATACAAGGTAGAATCCTAAAACTTCAGGATCACATAATCCCGTAGTTTTCAAAATGCTTTCTGTGGGCCACCCAGATCCACAGAGGGACTGAAGGGCCACAGCAATGAAGAGAGTATCAGAAAAGGCACAGGAGTAGAGAATGGACTTGAGGACACGGGGAGGGGGAAGGGTAAGCTGGGACGAAGTGAGAGAGTGGCATGGATATATATACACTACCAAACGTAAAATAGATAGCTAGTGGGAAGCAGCAGCATAGCACAGGGAGATCAACTCGGTGCTTTGTGACCACCTAGAGGGGTGGGATAGGGAGGGCGGGAGGGAGATGCAAGAGGGAGGGGATATGGGGATATATGTATACGTGTAGCTGATTCACTTTGTTATACAGCAGAAACTAACACACCATTGTAAAGCAATTATACTCCAATAAAGATGTTAAAAAAAATAAAATAAAATAAAGAAAAGGCACAGGAAGACGGGCAAGATGGGATCTTCGCCTGGAAGAGCTTGCCTTTTCTATTAAATTCCTCTTGAGGTTTTGAGAGAAAGGGAGAGTGTAGCGATTAAAAGAGCAGGTGTGTGTTTATCTGTGGACCAAGCTGCGCATATTGCAGATGAAGACATTGGTGGAGGGGCAGTTTTCGGTAGCGGAGCTGGTTTAGAGACCGGGGAAGGCCTGACTCCCCACCCCGCCCTGTCCCTCCTGCATCACGTCGCCTGCTCTGAAAGTCTCTCATCTCTTTGTCTTCAGCTTCCAGAGCTAAACTCAGCATGATCAACACCATGTCAAAAATCCGTGGCCAGGAGAAAGGGCCAGGCTATCCTCAGGCAGAAGCGCTGCTGGCAGAGGCCATGCTCAAGTTTGGAAGAGAGCTTGGGGATGATTGCAACTTCGGTAATGTATGCTTCCTCACATGTTCATTTTTCATTCGTCCATGGGATTTTAGTGCCACTAAGAAAACTCTGTAGGAAATCATCCAAACCGTGTTATATTTTGATTCTCAATTTTAGATCTTGTCCACATGGGCCCCAAATTTGTTTTCAGAGTCGTTTCATCATTTTTGGTGTCATTTGTCTTAGGAATTTCATGTATTTTCTTTTTTCCTAATGAGATCCCATCATTACAGTAGCTGGGTGACACGTCCAGATGCCTGGACATTTACCATTGCACGTGTCTGGCGGTAACTAGAGTGTTGGGACAGAGGGAACTGTCACAGTCTGCATGAGTCAGCACCCCACCCCATGAGCTTTCTCTTTGCTCCCTGCTCTTCTATGCAGGGTACCTCATTTGACTGCCCCAGGTGAATTCCTTCACCCCTCCCTCCTTTGACCCTCAGCTGCCGTAGTAACCACCTTCTGTTTTCACTCCACAATGTGAGGTCGCAGCACATGACTGTCCTTCCTGATTGAGCCCTGTGCTCTGTTCCTGGTATTTGCTTTTGCTCAATGCGCTGGCCTTAAAGAGGTCTCCTCTAAGGGAAAGCAAGCACTTACAAAGGAGGATAGGGGGCTTCCAAATTGCTTTTTAAAGGAAAAGCAAAATTTTATGTTCTTTATAATAAGGGGTCCCTCTACCCCCCATTGGGGGCATTGAGTCTATTGTACTCAGTGAACTTTCATATACTGTCTCAGGTGGAAAGTACACTGATCTCCAGAGGGCAGTATATGTTGTCTTGGTTGTCTTCAGAGGACAGACAGTAATCCCAGGTTTTTCGTCTGTGACGGGTGCTCTTACTGCAAGCGCATTTCACCTTCACCTTGGTTCTTGAACGAGTACAAGTGCTTCGTTATCCCCTTGCAGGCCCAGCGCTTGGTGAGGTGGGGGAGGCCATGCGGGAACTCTCGGAGGTGAAGGACTCTTTGGACATGGAAGTGAAGCAGAACTTCATTGACCCCCTTCAGAATCTTCATGACAAAGATCTGAGGGAAATTCAGGTATCTGCGGCTAGTTATTTGGGAAGTGGGCAGTTGGAATTGTACAGATGCAGGTGCCCTTCTCCTTTAGGAAACATTTTTTAAAGCTTTACCTTGCATGTTGTCAGCACGGAGCATGTGAATTGCAAAAGAATCCAGCACGATAAATCGAGAGAAACCGGAAATGCAGTACTTTTAGCCCCAATATTATGACTGTGCCACTCCTGAGTATTACATGTGACTTCTCCACGTTCAATTTTCAAGTTTTTTCAAGCTTTTTTCTCCACGAGGGTAATATCCTTTCCCTGATAATATACAATTTTCTTTATTATTCTGTGGTTTTCTGGGGGTGATTTCACCTTCTAAAATGCTAACTGTACCAGCTGTTAGCTTAAATACATAATTATTCTATTACTCTGTAAACATGTGTTTTCATATTCTCATAATGTTTGTTAGGATTGAGGGAGAACCCAACTATCCTCTTTCTAAAACATGTAGAAGAGTTTAGCTATTCCAAATAATAAACTTCAACTGGCTTTACCTAGAACTAGCTGTGTAATGTTTGCTCATTCATTCTTTTAACAAGTATTTGTTGCACTTGTCTGAAATTTGATTTCCTTGACTGTAAAATGAAGCGCCATAACGTGTAGTCTCCCTGATCTCCTTATTCCAGCTTAAATCTCCTTCAGCCCTACCACCGGCTCAAGGTCACACAGTTAGTATGTGGCAGACTCACTCCAAATCTAACATGTAACCCTGCCTCCAGGACTCTACCCTGCAGCTGACTGCAAGTTCAGATGTTCTAAAAGAATATTCCTTCCAAAGACACACACATTTAGTCTGGATCAGGGCATGGATTGGAGGCAGGGTGTACGGTGGGCGGGAAGGTCGAGGATATCCTTCCTCCTTCCTTCTCATTTCTTCACCACTCCCAACTCTGTTTCCGTTTCCTTCCCTTTTACTCCTTGCACACCCAGGATCAAGGAAAGTCTAGCATTTTCTCCCACCCATTAGTAGTGAAACACTGCTGCTCATAGGACAAAAATACTTTGTAGCTTTCGGAAGGAAACTACTTTCCTACTTGGTCAGTGGAGGTGTTGGACAAGGCTAGGCAGCCACACACCAGGAATGTGTGCATCTGGGGTGATGCAAAGAGGGATTGATGCGCAGTGTATGGTGTTAGGTCCTTTCCAAGTTAGGTCTAGATGATGACTAAGTGTCATCATCTGTTAGATGGGAGACTTAAATTAATCCATGATTCTCCTAAAGATACATCAGTCAACTAGGGTAAGTGCTGAGACATAGATTCCCGGGCCTCAGCCCTGGATATTCTAATTCAGGTGATCAAGAATCCATATTTTTAATAAGCATCTTAGGTGATTCTAACAGACTGGATTACCTCAAAGATAAATCCTTTCCAGCACTAATGTTCTATGATATGAAAAGGAAGAATACCATGTTATCTCACTCATTTCAAGGAAAGCATTTTTCCTCTGCCTTCCCATGAGATACCACTTCCCTTGAAGATGGGGACTTGTGAGCCCCATATACCTGTGCTTTCCAAATGTGTAGGGTGTGTACACACATTCCTGGCTTCTGTCGTGGGATGGAGAGGGGTATATTCCACTTTAGCTTTGACCCAGCAGGGGTAGAAAATAAAGGGTATTGGTATTTCCCACAATTTCTTTCTTGCTATTAATTATTTTTAAAGATGTTTCCCAACATAAATGTTTTAGCATTTGGAAGCGTTTGCCCCAGTGATGCAGGTTTCTTTATTTTTCTGGTGACATGATGTTTTAGAACTTAGCCTGTCTTATTTTGGAAGCTAATAGGCAATGATGGGGAAGTGAGCTGTAAATAGGCCTTTTCCGTACGTCCTTTCAAAGCATATTCCCGCCCTTGACTTTTTCAGCATCATTTAAAGAAGTTGGAGGGTCGACGCCTGGACTTTGATTACAAGAAGAAACGACAAGGCAAGATTCCAGATGAAGAGCTACGTCAGGCTCTGGAGAAATTTGATGAGTCTAAAGAAATTGCTGAGTCAAGCATGTTCAATCTCTTAGAGATGGATGTGAGTGACTCCTGTGGTTTTTAATTTAGCTTTGGCTTTGAGGCACGAGATTAATGTGTTAAAGGGTTATGTAATTAAAAATGTTAATGACTGTACTATGTGGCGGGAACTTCAGTAGATGGTTATTCTTTCAAATTATTTAAAATTATAAAGTAGACTGAGAAATGGTGACGCTTTTTCTATATTCCTGTAGTTTGATTTAACTAGATTTTTGTCTGCTAATGATCTTAAAGTATTATAAATAGTGGGGAGATAAAGAATGTTTCTGATGATCTATAGAAGTCCAGTAGCTTAAGCAAATACTCTGTTGAAATGTGAAATGTAAGGCAGACTGACTTCAGATTAAATAAGATTATCAGTCAAGTAAAATGTATTAAGAAGTGAGTGTCCAACATAGGTTAAGATAGTCTGTATTTTGAAGTAAAGTCGACATTTTCTTTCCAAAGATGATTTCAATTGAGATTGACGAGTGTAGCATAGATACTACATTTGGGACATAGATGAGATAGTTTAAAAGTTGCCTTCACATTTCCAGAGTGCTGAATTACTACTATTCACGGCTTTAGAACTTACATTCCGACCGCTCATGTCATAAAACCTGTTAGCCAGCTTTCCTGTCCTTGCTCATCCCCACCTCCGGCCCCATCAGTTGCTGACCGACTTCTGCCAAGATATTTACAGAGCCTTTATGTACTTATCACACCCCCGACTGGTGACAGGGGAGGCAAGTTGAACATATCCAGACTTTCACACTATCCAGAGACAGTGTCAGAGTGTGTGTTTATGTAAAACAACGTGTCCACCTAACTACTGAAGAGGAACACCGTGGGGATGAGGGTGACCCGAATCACAGTGTTCCTTCCCTTCACCCAGAACCCTACCCCACCCCAAAACCCATGGGGCAGCATTGCCTCCGTTAACTCAGAGGCCATTATTCAGCTGGATCACAACACAAGACTCAACATGAAGAGTAACCAAAGATGCTTAGAATATTAGAGCTGGAATGAACCCAACGTGTCACTTGACTCAACCCTTTTACATTGCAGATGAGGGTCAGAGAGGACAAAAGGTTTTCCATCATACCACGCTGTCTCCCATAGTGCTTCATGTGAGAAATCAATACCCACATTTTTATTAACAGCACTAATACTGACTTGGCATGAAGTTATAGAGAGCAAAGAACGTTCTAGTCAGTGCCTCTTTTGTCCTATAGGAAATCAATAAAATAAGCCAAATCCTAATCAGAAGGTTGTAGCTAAGCATGAGACTGTTTGATGAGAGTTATGTCATCTTCAGGAGGATTCTGACTAAAGTTTCTTCTCATAGCCCTAGAGTTTCCAAACACAGGGACGCTTTCTTATCCTTAATCAGTTTGTAACTTGCGGAACTATCTGTCGGTCAGCCTGGCTCACCGCACAGTCATGGGCGTCACCGAGCACTGGTCCGTGCGTCCGGGGTAGCTGTGTCGTGGGGACTGGGCACTAGCGGCTGGTTAAGGACAGTAACCTGGTAACTAAGGTGTCATTCCCCTGTTGATCTGCAGATCGAACAGGTGAGCCAGCTGTCTGCGCTCATCCAAGCGCAGCTGGAGTACCATAAGCAGGCAGTCCAGATCCTGCAGCAAGTCACAGTCAGACTGGAGGAAAGGTATTTTACAGCTTCCTGCGTTTTCCATTTCCATTTTCTTGCTATGAAATGGTGTATAAAGAAGTGGAAATATTAGAATACATTCGAAGAAAAACTTCCACCAAAATTCCTGCTGATCCTACAAAGACACCTTATGGACCATTTGTTTTGATTTTGTATTATCTTGGGCTTTGTTTTACCTTGTTCGGTTGAATCTAGTCTTGTGTTTATGAGAGCTAAATACTTAAGGAGTATTTTGGATGCCACAGATGGGACACCAGGACTCTACTAATGATAATGGATGTGATTTGCTGAGCAGCTATTCTGTGTGGGTACTGAAAGTGTATCATCATCAATCATAGAAGAGCCCTGTAAACCAAGTATTGTTAGCCTCACCTAACAGACGAGCAAACTGGGGCTCAGGGTCACACAGTGGTGCAGCAGGGGTTCACGTTTAAGCATAACCTGTTGGAAAGCCTGTGTCGTTCCATACCTTGTATTTCTCTGAATGGTGACGAGGTCCGTCAGAGGGAGCTGCTTTCTTATGTCTGTTCCACCTCCTCAGATGGGCCTCATAGCCAGGCTGGGTGGTTTAATTCATGAATGAGTCTCCCTGGAGCTGCAGGACACAGCCTGCACAGCTGTACACGGTAGCCCTGTGCTATATCATATGTGTTATTTTAGTTCAACTAAACGCATGTACATCAAAGGATTGCCTCAGCAGCCTTTATTCTCAGCTCATGGCCAGAGTCGACTCTCATAGCTGATGATATGGCTATAAGTGCACAAGGCAGCCTCCAGTTACGGTGCTGTGTTACGGGAAACGACCTCACCCGTTTCCATCTGGCCAGCCTCTTCCTCTCCTCAGTATCTTCCTTGACTAGTGCTTGGATCATTCATCTTTCCTCAGTGCACCCTTGTGGAATTATGTGTAACACTCTGAAGCCTCTAGAATGGTTTAAAACCATGCACTTCCACGTACTAAAGAAATATCATATGTCTTTGTGACATCGGTTGAGCATGAAGGCCTCTTTTCTTTTTTGCCTCTGAAATATGTCCAAAGCCACTGTTATTCTACAGTCGCCATACCCTAAACTCCCCCCACCCTTGCAAATCTGCTGTTCGCTTTGCTTCGTGAACACCTGAAGCTGTGGAAAATACTTCCGGGTGTGCAGAATACATTTACTGCCTGTACCTTTCCACCTCTCTCCTGTCTCCTTTGGATTCTCTCCCCCTTCCTCTGTGCTGTTCCCAGAGCACACAGTATTTCCCCCTTTCCTCCCTCCATACCGTCTGAAGCTCTACAAGAAATAACTTTCTTCTGGAAACAGCTGTCCATCTAGAAATGACTCCTACCTATCTTTTACCTTTTCTCCTTAAACCTTCTCCAACTTCCCCATGAACAGGTAGACTCCTCACCACCCCCAGCTCCACCCCTGGGTTCCTGTGGCATTTTGTCCTATCTCCGTAGCAGCACTTACTACACTTGACAGTAATCAGTTGTTTATGTTCTGTCTCCCCTCCAGGCCATAAGCTGCTTGAGGGTAGGAACTGTGACTTATTCATCTTTGAGTTCCTGGCACCTAGCACCCTGCATACTTGCAAAGTGAGCTCTGAGTAAATGAGGGAGAAAGTGAGAGGAAGGATGAAGGCAGTGAGGGTATAACCACAGCGGGTGTGACCACAGCACTAAAGTGGAGACAGACACAGATAAGAAAACTAAGGGTCCTTTTCAGATTTCCCATACTCCACAATGGTAGGTTGGTGGGTGACCTAAGCATTTTCAGGATTGTATTGCTTTTCTTTTTCTTCTTAATTGGCTGCATACTCTACCCCCCTTTTTCTTTTTAATGCAGAATAAGACAAGCTTCATCTCAGCCTAGAAGGGAATATCAGCCTAAACCTCGAATGAGCCTGGAGTTTACAACTGGGGACAGCACTCAGCCCAATGGGGGCCTCTCCCACACGAGCACTCCCAAACCTGCAGGTAAGGAGCGGAGGCCTGCAGAACCCATTCCCCGGGCCTGGGCACACTGCACTGACACTCTTCCAGAAATGCTAGGAGCAGTCCAATCTGTGTGCATAAGGAATCCACTATAATATATTTCTTACAGGATGGTTTTGTCAGGTAGAAACTCTTAAAGGAGTTCCTTCTTGTCTCATTGATTATCTCTTCCCCTCCTTTACTCTCTCTCCTCTATAAAACTTTCTTTGTTAGGTCCCTTTTTTTCTCTCACTGTCCATCATCAGCACATACTTAACTGTTCTAACAAACACATTTGATTTTGACCCTCCTTTGTGGTCTTACAGTTACCTTAATATGTGAGTTTACTTGTAGGGGTGTCATCTTTTCTTCCTGTTATTCTGCTTCCGTGATTCCTGCCTGCATGAGGGATCATGCTTCTGGGCAGTGCGTGCCCACATACACTCACTTATAACCCACAGACAGCAAGCAGCTCCAGGAACTTGCCGAGTTGGATTTCTTGAGTCACAGAAGCATGTGGGTGAATATATTTGTAGATGAATATATTCTGAGTCTCAGCATCTGCTAGACTTCCCTCCTTTCCCCACCCTCCAGCCAGTTCATCGTGCTGTGGTAAGAGGTCGATACAATGGAAGCTAAAACTTGTTTTCCATCCGGAATGTTGATGTGTACCCAGTAATGTATTCTTTTAGGTGGTACCACCGCTCTCCACCCCCTACACACAGGTCAGATAAAAACCTGTGCTTGAAATACATTCAACCTTGGTAATCTTCTTGGTTGAAGAACAGGGACTATCTCATACTGGATATGGATTTTAAGGATATGCAGCTTTCTCCTGTTTTCCCTGCATCCCCAGTGCCTGATGTTCTACAGTAGGAAACATAGATGCTCTCAGGAGACCATGAAGGAACAAAGTGAGGTGTGTGACGACAGTTGGAGTTCTCTGCCCCTTGTGCTTAGCTCTGCTGCTCAGAGCCCTCAGCGTGCGGATAAACGGCAGTGGTTTTTAGAAGTTATCTGGTTACAAGGACTAGTCATATAAGTTATAGGTAACCTGCTTCCCCCTGCTCAAAAACCAATCCCATATTTCACTTTTCTTTTGGAGACTCATTAATTTGCTTTCTCTAAGTAAAAAAAAAATAAAAATTCATTGTTCCCCTTCAAAGCCATCTACATGGCATGGAGCTGTATGCACTTGTCTGCGTCGATATACATACGTGTGTGCCTGCTGTGTTAATATATTTGCTCATTTAACATAGGTCCCTTTTAAGCTATGATCCCATCCTTCAATATTTAACTCAAGGAAGAATATATTATTTTTTTCTATGCCGTAGCTCTGATGCACACCTCATGTTTATATATGCAATATATAACGCAAAGGTGTAAATTATATCATTTTTATATAATCTCATGTAATAGCCAGAGTAGTACTGTGAAAAGTAAGTTCTACTGTTAGTTCCAATTTTAGACAAAGAACCTGAGAGCAAAGTGCCTTAGGCAAGGTCACAGAGAGTAAGAACTTGAACCCAGTGTTTTATATTGTCTTATTTTTACTACATTACAGCTTTTTCCAGAGGCTGGGTGGGGAGGGGTCTTTATTTTTAAAAAGTGAGAACTGCATTGTTATTCTGAAGTTGTAAAGTTTTGTCCGTGTAATAAACTCTATTATTTCACATGTGCAGAGATCTTAAAGTGCTAGCATGGAAAGAATTCTGGCCACGCTTCATTTTGAACCTAAATCTCGTTAATACTCCTTAAGTCATTGGGTCTCCCATCTCTGGGCATTGTTAGCAAGGCCAACCTTGATGAATTGTGTTGTACGTATCACAAGGATAGATGTGGCCAATTTTTCATACCGGAAATAGAAACAGCAATTCAACAACTTCAAGAAACATGAGAAAGCTTCTGAAGACTGCTAGAGGGCAAGGTGCCATGCAGCAGACACTGGGGACCAGTAGCAAGAGGAAGCTTCAGCGGGAAGAGGAGTGAGGGAGGAACCAAGGGGGACAGCAAGCTGGGCAGGTGCGGCAGGAGGTAGATACGTGCATTAAATTCCCCTTGTCTTTCTGTGTTCTTCTCTCCTGCTCTTACTCCCAGGTGCCCCAATGGATCAGCCCTGCTGCCGAGCTCTGTACGACTTTGAACCTGAAAATGAAGGGGAGTTGGGTTTTAAAGAGGGTGATATCATCACACTCACTAACCAGATTGATGAGAACTGGTATGAGGGGATGCTCCATGGCCAGTCAGGCTTCTTCCCCATCAATTATGTGGAGATTCTGGTTGCTCTGCCCCATTAGGATGTCATGCTGGCTGGCTCACCTCTTCCTGACCCAGATAGTTAAGTTTAACCACTGCTTTGGTAATGCTGCTTACAACACGTCCCAAGTGCAGGCTGCAGTGGTCCAAGTCACCAAGCCCCACTGAGTACGTTTCGTTGACTTGTGTGATCCCACAAGAGTCATGGTGATGGATGGTATCTTCTTAGCCTGGTGGGCGTGGCATGTGCTTTTTAAATACCATCTGAGACCAGCCAGAATTCACAGAACTGCTGTTTACACAGTTCTCAGGAGGATGTGGCTTCTTAGAATATGACCATCAGCCACATCACAGATAAACCATCCTGCCGAAGATGTTATCTACCACCCGGGGCCATCTCAAGGTCTCAGGTTCTCCATTTAGATAGAGGAGAAAGTTCTCGCTTTCACATTGACCCCTCCCAAACATGTGAGTCACAGAATGGTCAAAGGAAGCCTCCCTCACCAGCAAATTGTCTTCTGGTCTGAACGAGCGAGTCCCTTGGTGCTGTCAATATAAAAGTGTTGAGTGTGGGTTCAAAGCCTTCTCTGAGAACAGTCACCTTTGTTCCACAGCTTATGCCTATTTCTGAGTTACAGCCGGTTTTCTTCCCTCCCTGCTATTAAAGCCAGAGGGGGATTCCCATTTTATTTCTAAGTAAGACAGTTAGCAGTCAGCATATTGAGGGAGGAGCTGAAGAGGAGATTCTCCATTATGAGGAAATGGGAAGAGATCTGGTTTCCAAGCTTAAATTTCTTGCTGTACAGAAACCATGTATACATACAGGGCATTTCTGAAGGTACCTGGACAGGGGAACAAATATCTTCACTTCAGTCTTATTTATGAATTACATGTTTCATGAATACATTTGGTATAGAGACACAAGAAGAAAAACACTAGAAACCCTTTTCCCACTAGTTCATAGACCGAGAAACAGTAACTATCTTCCCACTCCACTTTCACCTTGTGTTCTTTGAACATCATTTGTGCATATTCTGCCCTCAATGAGGACCAAATAAAGATGATTTTTTGCTTAGCAGTTTAAGATGTGTGGCTGCGTATGCAAAGCTCTTTCCCAATTCAGTCATGACTTTTATTTCTGTGCCTTCTATCTCCTCTTCATTTTGTGTGTACAGTACTGTGTGTAAACTTATGAGTGGTTTTCTTCATTCATTTGTTTCTTGCGGGTTTTTTCGTATCAGTCATTAAAGTCCTGTTAGGCATCCAGAGTTCTATGTATCTAGCTGTACAGATTCTTTCAGAGGTTTAATGTGCTGCTTTGGATGTGCCACCTGCGGTAGTGGATCGTGTGGAGCGACAGGCAAATCTTAACTGCTTAATGTATAAACTCTTAACCACGGGAAGCGTCGCTGTTTCCAATAAATATTGCTGAAGACAGAACCAAAGGCTCTGGTCCTTTATTTTGTGTCAGTTCTCTGGGTCCGACAGTGGGTGGACTAGTCTTCATTGCCTTCTGATACAACCAAAGCAGACCTGGTTCCAACCTCAGACCTACTTCTCTGTAAGCAGGGGAAGTTCCATTATCAAGAAGCGACTTAGCGTGGACACTGGTAACTTACTGGTAACGCAGGGAAGGAGGAGATTTGAAAAAGAAGATAAGAAAGTGGAGAGAAGAAGAAGTTCTAGAAGTTAAATGAGATAGCATCATGGTGATATACTCAGAAGAGTGTTATATTCAGAGGAGCAAATAAAATGTATCATTTCAATCAGTCTTTTGTTTTCTTTCATGCTTAAAGAGAAAGGAAGAGATGTGGAAATACAGACTGGCCAAAAGGTGGCCGCCTTTTCTCTTGGTGTATATATGGGGGGAGGGGGAGGTAGGTGGGGGGAGGGGAGCAGTGCATACAGAATATCTATTTCCTGAGCTCCTGAGAAAATAAGCATGTTCTTTATGTACTGGGTGCCCTTTGTATTCCTCCATGCCGAGGCCAATAGTCCAAATGTTCTAATCTAAAACAAATTGTTTTAATCAAATATATTAGGTTCACATATATACTGTTGGTGAACTGCTGTAACATGAAAATAATATTTTTGCTAGCTATGAGTTAGAGTATTATAGATCAATTCTTCAAACCAATTTAAAGAAGAAATTACCAATGATATTATTGTGAATGGAGAAAATCCAGAAGAGTCACAGATAAACTATTAGACTCAATAAGTAAATTTAATAGGATTACTGGATATATAATCAATATCCAAAAAATTTTTATATACCAGTAACAGTCAATTAGAAAAAAGTAATTAAAATGTATATCATTTACAAAGGCATCAAAAATTCAAGTCTATAGACATAAATCTAATAAGAATTATATAAGATCTCTACACAGAAAATTATGAAACATGTTTGAGAAAAAATAAAGAAGACCCTAATGAGTGAAGAGATATTTACATTTATGGGTTGGAAAACTCAGCATTGTGAATATGTCATTTCTACCCAAATTGACCTATAGGTTTAGTGCAACTTCAACCAAAATCTCAGGGAGCTTTTTGTGTGTGTTTGAATATTGACAAGCACATTATGAAAGTTATGTGAAATGCAAACGGATATTTCTTCTTAAAGAAGGACAACTTAGTTGGGGGACTTTCTCTAGATATAAAACATAAAGCTATAGTAATTAAGAAAGTGTGATGTTGATTCAGTGATAGGACAAAAGATGATCCGTACAGAAGAGCAAGTCCAGAAAGAGGCATATATGTGTTCAACCATATTTGAACCAGTAAAGCTTTCTGTTGTCTTTAATGTTACACATTCAGGTGTGAGATATATATAATACATATATTATAAATTGAGTAATTGCTGTAAACCAGAAACTAACACAACACTGTAAATCAACTATACTTCAGTTAAAAAAAATCATGCCTCAGTCGTAAAAGTTGGTTTATAGTTATAAAGTTAAAAAAAAAAAAAACTGCTTTTGCAGACGGCCTTTCATCCCATGGGGGTGGTGATGGTGACACGAAGGACTTAATGCTAAAGACAGCAACATCTTGAAGCTACCGTTTGGAACTCTCTGTGGTGGTTGGTGAAGACTTCCTGGGCTACATGGAGAGGTGGCCACTCCAGCAATTTCTAGGCCCAGCTGTTGGGGACCTAGGAGGTGTCAAGGAAAAGAACAAAACTATTTTTGAAAGGACCCGATGAAGGCTAGCCGCTTAAAGGTCAGGGTGTTGAATGTCACTCACTTCTCGTGTGTCTAAGTGATGGTGGCCTCCCATCTGGGTCAGAGAAGCTGTGATTCTTGACAGGAGGGAGGCAGGCTGTCAGCTTTGGAGGTAAAGGAGTGGAGAGCAGCATCTCAATACCATTTTCTCAAAAAGGAACCCTGGACTTTTTTTGTACTACCTTATGTGATTATTCACCCATATGTACCAAGGCCAAGATTTTGGGAAGTCCCTTCGGATAAGAAATAACAAAGCTTCACAGTAGAGGGGTGGAGAATAAAGTTTGAATATCAGGAAAATTCGAAGATGTTTGGAGACCTTCGTGTAATCTGGGTTCTTGATTTTTTTTCTGCATGACAAGTGTGGTCTCAGAAACAAGGGTTTCATATCTGTTTTTGGATGTCATCTGAAAAATGTTTGTAGCATTCACAAAATTAGGAATTTTCCTTTCTTTATATTCCAGGCTTGCAAAATGTAGATTTCTTCACCTGGCAGAGTCTATCCTGATTATAGGCTTTTAGGGCCCTTTAAGCAATAAAAATAGGTGTGTATTTACAGCTGTGTTTGAATTTCCTGTATCATTGTTTTCACACCAGGGAATCAAACACATTCAACGCTTTTATCAGATGATGCTTGTAATTGTTGCTTGTAATTGTATTACCGCGTATCGAGCACTTCATTAAGCTCAATATATGTGATTTTGATTGAAGACTAAGGTGTTAAACACTTGGCTCTTTGGGGTCAAACACTGGAAGAAAGAGCTTTGTAAAAGGGTTGATTGTTTACCCAGTGTAGTCTCAGGCTTACTGGTATTTAGAGCTTAGAAAAGAAAAAAGAACCTACCAACATTATGAAATATCTTAGTAGCAAGACAAAAGGTGAGCTCCTTGATGGTGAAATAAAGAGACTATAAGGTCTTATAAAAGGCTGGTTATATAGAATGTCAGACATAGGAGATGAAGAAAGCAAAGAGAGAAGTTTCAAAAGAAACATTTTTCACACTTTACCTCCTTGCTGGTGTTCCGGCTTCCTCTAAATATTTCTGTGTGTGACTGGTAAAAGAAACATCACATTTCTTTATTTTTCTAAACCCAATTAAGTATGGCTTTCTTCCCGCTCCCACCAGAATTGGCAGGCAGTGCTCTCTCGGTTCTGTCTATGGGGAAGGGCCTCTGGTCCTCAGCGTAGGTGATGCTACTGCTGCCAGGTTTTCTCGCCCAGGCCTTTGTGGTCTGCTAGAAAGTATAGCTCCAGCCCTGTCTGCCTGAGCTTGGTGCTGGGTCTTTGCTGAAAGTCCCAAGCTGGAGCATCAGCACCTAGCATCCCTAGGCACGGGGCCATCCCCCCCCCTGAAAATTTACCCCTTCTTCATTTAAGTCCCTTACTCCATCCAGTAAAACAAAATACACCATTTACTGCTTTACCACCTATCCTAGATACAGTGATTGACTAGATTTGGGGAAAAGGCCAGAGAATCTGTATTTTTAAAAAGCTCCACAGTGATTCCTACCTGCATCTCTTACCAAAACATCTGCCTCCATCAGGGCTCATGAAGATGAAGAAATCAGGAAGGCACCTACAGAGCCTCCTAAACTTACCTAATGGTTAAGAGTCACATGGGGGAACTTGCGCAAATTTCCAGGTTCTCTTTCCAGCTGCTCTTAATCAGAATGGCCCATTGAAGGGCCTGGAAAGGTATATTTACAGTCAAAAAGGTTTAGGAAACAATCATCTACAGTGCTTCTAAAACTGAAACATGCATGAGAATCCCCTGGAGCTTGTTAAAACAGATGCTTGGGCCCCACCCCCCCAGAGATTGATTCAGTAGGTCTGGGGCGGGATGAGAATGTGCACTTCTAATAGATTCCAAAATGATGTGTTTCCTGATCCCTGGACCACACTTGGAGTAGTACTGCTCTATGAGGTACACTTCTTAGGAAGAGCCAGCTGTGTCACCACTCCTGTCACGAGTTAACCTGTGCATTCTGCAGTACTTTGAACTCTCTCTTTTCACGGGAATCTGCCTTGTAGCACGCACCTCTTCCTGCTTCTGATGGGAATGGAGGGTGTGACCCATTGATCTAAATAAAAGCCAAGGCAGATTCCCGGGTCCTGATGCCTGAGATTCTGATTCCGTTTCCTAGAGTGGAACCCAGTATCTGCAGGTGTGTCAGGCATCCTGTCCCACCTCATAGCTTATGCAGGCAGTCTTCAGGCCACATGGAGAAACCCTGGTTCAGTCTTGGGACTCCTTAGGTTTGTGAGTACCGTGGAAGAGGATCCCTTAACAGACATGGGTTGGCAACTAAGAAGGGGAAAGGAGGGAGGAGCCAGCTTCCTCTCACATGTAGTGCCAGTTCTTCCCATTAAAAAAGAGAGAAGTGTTGCATAATGCAATACTTGCCTTGATTTTTCTTTTTGTCAATAGGGACATCAAAGCATCTAAATGTATTATGTAGGAAATACAGATGGGAGGAGAAGGGCGGAGAACGGGAAGGAAGAAAGTGGTTCATGAGTCTGAGGAAACCAGACTGACTGCCTTAACAGGCCCAATCACCGAAATGTTGATGCCATCTGATTATTATATATTGTCTTTTATGTTCTTTTTCCCCCTTTTTGTTTTCTCTTTTTATTTTTATTTTTCTTTGCGGTACGCGGGCCTCTCACTGTTGTGGCCTCTCCCGTTGCAGAGCACAGGCTCCGGACGCGCAGGCTCAGCGGCCATGGCTCACGGGCCTAGCCGCTCCGCGGCATGTGGGATTTGTTTTCTCTTTTTTCCCTCGGTTTCATGGGACCTAGATTGCCCTCTGCTGGCCAAAACAAAAAAATTTTTTTAATCGGATAAAAAGTTGACAAAACTTCCTGATTGTTTTATAATCATCATGTGTAAACAAACCTTAAGATCTGGCTCTTTCCGGGGGCATGATGCTTAAGCTACTGCTCTTTTAATCAGTTAGTCATTTTTAGCATATCTGGGTATCAAATTGATACCTAGTGAAATAATGTGTGATATTCAGAAAGAAACCTGAGTTCCTGCTCTTGTCGTACAAAGTACGGCATAATAATCCAGTTAAGACACGTGTGATTAGCAGTTTACAATGACTGCATGTGTGCAGTATGGGAATTAAACTGTGGTCTGCCCCCAGCTTTCTGAAGCTAAGCTGAAAAGAAGTTGTAGGTCATAGTATCTCACCTTGAACAACAGCCGTCCAGAAATGCCATCTCCAGAAACAATAACAAAAGTTACAAAGTCTAAACAATGTACTTGGAGTAATTTTTAAAGCCGATTTACCGAGGTATAATTTTACATACCGTCAAATTTACCTATTTGAGATATACAGTTTAATTATTTTTAGTAAATTTATAGAATTGTGTACCACCACGGAAATCTGGTTTTAGAACGTTTCCATCATCCCAAAGGGATTGTGCCCATTTGCAGTCAATTCTGCTTCTACCCCCGCCTCTAGGCAACCTCTAATCTGTGAGTAGGGTTGTTTTAAGGCATAAAAATGGACACATCTTAGTTAAGTGGGAAAGATAATGATTTGATTGATAAATGGTACTGGCATAGTCGGCTGTCCCTCTGAAAGAATATCCCGTCTCACTTGCTCACCGCCACGAATCTTGTCACCTCTTCCTTAACCCTCTGCAGAGCAGCTCTGGCCTCTCACCTCACTTACTGTGGACTATCATCCTATCTAAGCCGGTAGGAGCTGTCGCAGTGACCTGTTAGGATGGCTCGAGGTGTTGAATGCAGGGTCACAAGAGAGTCCTCCCAAGCCAGTAAACGCTCCACCTGCCAGCCTTACGTTCTGCACACCCATCCCCACTTCAGCACGCTCACTAGAGATCCACTCCCACGTGTCTTCCCCTAGTTCCTGCCAGTTCACACCAGCCGCCTCTTCTTTCACTGTGGAGACTCTTTCTCCCAGACCAGGAACTGGATTTCTGGGCTCTGGGTGTGCTGAGCTCTGATGCTGTTTATTAGCCTGGAAGCAGTGAGAAGCAGCAGACTCTGCAGGTGGAGTCTTTGTAGGGGCTCCAAGGAGGGGAGGCTGCTCTCCTCTGACAAAGTGGAGGGAGGGTGGGCCTCTCTCAGATGGGATGATTTAGAGGGCTCGGGAGTTTAGGGTTCTGAGCCTTGTCTACCTGGACGGCTCCATCCTAGTCCTCTGGGTCCCACTCCCCTGACTTTGACAGAAGGGAACTGTCAAGGCTGCATAATCAGTTTTCTTTGTAGCTTTGCCTCCTTGGCGGATTTTGAGTTGATTTCCAGTGAAGTCCGCCCTACAGTTGCAGGAGATAAGGGTTTCCTAAGCGCCTCCCTGGAGGCCCTCTGTTTTTTACAGTTTATGGCTGGTTGACCTGTAGCTATCTTTTTTTTTTTTTTTTCCCCAAGATATTCAAACAGTTACCAAAGCAACGAACACCATAGCCACAGCCGTCATAATTACCATTTCACTGTGCTGTTCAAGTGTTCTTCACCTTCCACCAGTGCCTAATCCTATTACCCCAAGGTAAGAGTTCATTGTGATGCTTTGTCCCTCAAATGGCCACCGTAAATGGGGCCCTTGCCGTCTGACCAGTGGGTAGGCAATCGGCTGCCGAATCCTCCTCCGAGAGTTTGCTTTCCAGGCCATTTCTGGTACTAACTTTCTTAGCCTGGTACCCCAATATCCAGAGACTGAAACGAAGGCTTGCATGCGGGTGGGTTTGGAGGGAACTGTAATTCCAGGAAGCAGGAAATCAGGATGGGGAATCCACAAAAGACAAAGATACATTTTTGAGGTATTTTACTACTTTGCAATTAGTGTTTGATCCCACTGGATTCTACCAAGGAGAAATAGTCTCTTGGGGAATGAAAGGGCTAAGCACTGATCTATTGGCCCCTGTGCCCTACACTTTTGGGTTTCTCATGGCCAAGTGTAAGAGTGGGTTCCCAAGGGGTGAGAGGTAAGCAGCCTTAACCCGAAGCAAGGCTCTATCTATCTCCCTGCATCTGTGCAAAGCTAGTCAAAGCTTGCATGGAAGTAGATGCTGCAGCTTTTTGGCTGCAGTAAGAAGTAGGGGAAGAGGATTTTGAAGTGCACACCATACCTACCCCGCACCTCATGCAGCTTCTACTCAATCCATTTTTGCCCTTCTCTCCTCAGCTCTTGCAGTTCTTGTTATAATCAAGGGATTATCTACCACGTTGGGATAAGCCCCTAACCTGGAGGAAGTATATTCTTGCTGGCATCTTTTGAGCCCCTGAACCAGCTTATTAAGCATATCCCCCGGCACAGCTTCTTCCTAAATGTCTCCTCACCCGATTTCTTTATTTTGGATGACCCTTGGATGTTTTCTGAGACTGAGGATTATATACCCCTCCTAATTTTGCTCAAAATGTCATTATCCATACTGCTATTGTTTCCATTAATCTTGTTTTGTGTGACACGATGGAGGAGAACTGGAAATTTCTGTCTCGTGCTGCCATGTTTATACTGGAATTCCTACTCTGATTCTTTTAATCACACAGAGATGGAAACGTCAGGTCCCTGAGTGAGAGGCAAGGTAGAAGGTTTCACGCTCTCCTGTGTTACCATCCATGCAGGGCCAAGCACTACTTAGATACTAACCTTGTTGATTTTAGCCCCTGCTGAAGGCAAGATGTTTCAGTTGTCTTCACAATCCTGGCTCCAGAGCTGGTGTGAGTCCCTTGGTGATGATCGGTGGGGCTTTGTCTGCACGCCCAGCCAAGCCTCCGTGGTAGCTACCAGGTGAGTGTTCCCTAGGAGTGGGGGGAGTACATGTTCTGACATATTTTATTATTTTTCCTCAGGGTAGAAAATATAGGCCCGCGGTGATGTCTAATTGCAACTCTCTTACCTCATTTGTGGCAGATATCTCCCTGTGCTTTTATAGAAACATAAAAATCAAGCAAGCATGATTTCTAACCAAAGGGAGACTTTTAAACATTTTTTTCTTTCATTGCTGTGTATGAGTGGCCTGTTTCCTAAGAAAGGTCTCAAATGTTTCAAGTATCTTGTTCAAAAATCCACAGGCAATAGTCTGTCAATCCCTTCTGCTTCACAGGAGGGATTTTTCCAAGGGTTTCCCATAGCTCCTGACATATATTATCTCATTTAATCCACACAACAAACCCAAGAGAAAGGTGTTGTCAGCCAGTTCTATATATGAAGGAACTGAGACTCAGAATTCTAACTCAAGTTTTTCTGACTCCAAAGCCCATACTCTCCTGGTACCATAGGACACAGCATTTCACATAACTTGTATTTTGTGGATGAGGAACACAAGTCCCTAAATTCAAAACACACGACCCCCTCCATTTACTAGTTTTGTTATGTTGGGTAAACTACTTAAACTCTCTGTGCCTCATTTCTTTGTTTATAAAATGGGGATAAAATAAAACCTACTTCATTGTTGTGGTAGGTTGTTGAGGGTTAAATGAGTTAACATGAGAAGTGTTTAAAATAGAGTGACACAGGGAACTCCCTGGCGGTCCAGTGGTTGGGACTCTGCGCTTTCACTGCTGAGGGCATGGGTTCGATCCCTGGTTGGGGAACTAAGATCCCACAAGCTGCATGGTGTAGCCAAATTAAAAAGTAAAATAAAATAACGACACAGAGTGGGCATGCCACGTGGTTTAATAAAACCAAACCAAGGTTCTGGGACTAAAATCAATTCTGACTCCTGCTCCAAAGTCTTCCTCTGTGAAGCATCTCTGAAATGGTAACTAAAGTCAATGGGAAAATGCGTTATACTTTGCAAATGCTTTATGCACCTTTTTTCAGCAAACATTTACAACGTTAAACAGTGACAATTTATGTCTTTGGTTATTTGGACACTGCAGTCAGTGTAGAATAATTCAAATCCATTCACTAGAAGACCATTTATTGTTCATGCCAGGGAGAGAGCAGGAGATCGTAAGGTTGGAGCTAATGGATCTTTAAAGAATGGAGGTAGCAAACTGGGGAGACCAGGTAAATGGAGGCTGAATAGGCCAGACAAGCCATATTTGTCCTACACATTGTAGTGGTGAAAGTCTTCACTGCAAGTGACAGTAACCTAAGGTGCACCAAAACAAAAACAAAGAAAGGAAGGAATTGGTACATGTGATTGGTAAGTTCAAGGATAGCACTCACTTCAGGCAAGACTAGATCTAGGGACTTGAGCAATGTCATTGGAACTTACCCCATCTTTCTCCCCCCCTCATCTCTTCTTGTTTCTTGTTTCCTAATAATTTATTGGCTTCATTCTGTACTGCCAGAGACAACTCTTTGTACATCATGGGGAAAATGATTACTGACACATCCATGTCTTCATCCTTACAGGAAGGAGAGCACTTTCTCTTCAATATCCAAATAGAAAAATCTCATGGAAGAACATCAATTGGCCCTGCTTGGATCTGTGTCCATCCTTAGACCAGTCACTATGGTCCGGTCACTATTGTTAGTTGGATAGGGTCCCATGAGAGTCCCAGCCTTGGTCGTTGCCCTCCCTCACGGAGTAGGAGAGTCAAGGCTTTGGGCTAGAGAAGAAATAGCTCTCCAATTAAAAGGGGAATACTAGACAAACAAAAATCAATCAATGTTTTTGCCCTCTGTATACAGTCTCAGGTTTTCTCGACTGTTTTCTTCTCCTTTCCCCTCAAGTCTATTTCCAAACTGGTTTCTGGCTGTTGGTTTAATTTACCTTCCGTAATCTCACCCTTAGACTTAATGTTTACATGTGAACCCCAGACTCCTGACTCCTGTCTGCACCTCAAGGTTTATGGCTCAGATGTGTTCTTCCACTCGTTCTGCTTTAGACAACAACCTTAAGTAAGATTTCCTTCCTTGGCAAATCCTATGGAGCCCAGATTCTAGCACCAGTTTCATCTTCCCAATTCCGTTGAGCTTCCCAGAATTAGAGATTTTGTGTGACATGAGGGTATGTTTAGAGTACGTTAGGACTTCCCTGGTGGCACAGTGGTTAAGAATCCGCCTGCCAATGCAGGGGACACAGGTTCAATCCCTGGTCCGGGAAGTTCCCACATGCCGTGGAGCAGCTAAGCCCGTGCACCACAACTACAGAGCCTGTGCTCTAGAGCCCGCGAGCCACAACTACTGAGCCCGCATGCCACACCTACTGAAGCCCACGTGCCTAGAGCCCATGCTCCTCAATGAGGGAAGCCACCGCAATGATGAGTAGCCCACGCACGCAACAACAGAGATCCAATGCAGCCAAAAATAGATAAATAAATACATAAATAAATAAATGATCATAGAGTACATGTGTCTGATAGTAAGTAGTAAGCCTTCAGTGTATATAACCCACTGAGGGCTGGGATCTCAGGAACACTGGAGTAGGACGCGTCTGAGGATTAACAGTGGATCAGAGTAAGAGCATTTCTGTAGCTCAGGACCATTTCTATAGGTCCTGGGAAAACTGTGGGACTTTGAGATTAAAAGGGAACAGATTGACTCCAGGGTTGATAAGAAACATGGGGACATCAATACAGCTTCCTTTTACTGGGGGGAGGGGTGGGTATGTCTCTTAAGACTCACTTAAACTGAAGGTTTCTTCTCTGTTTCTTTCTTTTATTGCAATTTGTTGAAGACACAGGATGATACATTTTATAGAGTGTTCTCAGTAATTTGGTATTTGGATCTAGACAAGTGACTCGATCAAATTCAAGCTTGAGTTTTTAGCAAGACTACCTTGTAGGTAGTGTGTTCTTTCTTTAGGAGGCATTTAATCTTTGATCATATATATCTTTTTGTGATTTTGGCAGTCATTGAAAATCATTCTTTAGATACATTAATAGAAGTTGCAAAGTACTGATATTCTAATTCTGTTATTCCTTCTACACTTATTTTCTAGAATACTTTTATAAAAAGAAACTTCCTTTTATCAACTATTTTTTTTTTCCTAGTGGTACACTGTATACAGGAAAGGCAGGATAAATTCTTGATTCCTTTTTCTGTTTTCCTGTTTTCAAGATTGTTAATTCATTAGCACTTCCAATAGTGACCAATAGATTTTGTAAGTATCGTTATGAACTCATGGATCTAAACATATTTAATATGTTTCAGTTCATTGAAGTTATCCTTATTGATACTCAGATTGCCCCTCTTTTGGCCAGTGTGAATCCCTTTAAGTTGGCATCTGAGTCCTTTTAATACAACCTTAGGAGTCTCTGCTAACTTCCACGCTTTCTAGTGAAATGAGATATATGGGCTCATCTGGTAGGTTTCTTGCCCCAAAACTGGAATCGGCCATTTCTTCAAGGAGCCCTGGTTCCTTTAAGTAGTAGATCTCAAGACCACAGCCGAAGTGCTAGGGACTTATTTTATCTTCTGAATTAACAAGAAGGCAAAGTTATTCAATTACAATCTACTTAAGTAATATGAAGGCTCTGAAGGTTACTAGTTCTACGAAAAGGCCCTATAGATTTTCAGAAATTTTGGACAGTGTATTAGGGTTCTCCAGAAAAATAGAAAATAGAACCAATAATCTGTCTATCCATCCATCCATCCATCTATCCGTCTACACATATATATAAAGAAGATTTTTTTAATGAGGAATTGGCTCATATGATTATGGAGGCTAAGTCCCACAGTCTGCAGACCACTAGCTAAAAACCCAGGAAAACCAGTGACGTAATTCCAGTCCCAGTCTGAAGGCCTGAGAACCAGGGAAGCTGATGGTGTAAATCCCAGTCCAAGGGAAGGAGAAAACTGAAGTACAGTTTAAATGGATAGGCAGGAAGGAAATGAATCCTCCTTCCTCTGCTATTTGTTCTATTCAGGTGCTCAGTGGATTAGATGATGACCACCCACATTGGGGAAGGCTAGCTATTGTAATGAATCCACACATTCAAATGCTCGTCTCATCCAGAAGCACCCTTACAGACACACCCAGATATAATGTTTCATCTGGCCCTGTGGCCCAGTCAAGTTGACACAAAAAATTAACATCACAGAGAGTATGTTTGACAATATGGGTATGTTTAAAGACTTTTGTGAAATGCCCCCTAATTATCTCAAGAAGGTCTTCAGGGGCTTTTTAAAGATTCAGGCTCTTATCCTCCAGAAGGGTTGAAGCTGAGGTATGATGAGAGGCCCCTGGGACTGCTGACTGGGTGAGATGTACTAAATGAACAGAGAAATCAAACTGTGGTTCACGTATAAGCCTAAAATTGAAGTCACTGGGCTAGATGCTTCAAATTGCAGGCATTGATTTGCAAGAGCAAGCTGTTTTTCACATGGGTAGCCCTATGTAATTGGTCTCAGGAGGACTGGCAGCTTGGATTGATTTCTTTAACAATGGTTAAACATTTACCCAAGCAATGCTGGATGCCAGCTAGTGGGAAAGCTATCACACAGGCTGAATAGGCCATGTCAGTCCATCTGCATGTTTTTTTGTCTGTCTGTTTGTTTTACATGGGTAAACTGTGCAGAAAGCTAAATTTTAATCTCAGTGTACTTCATCTGAGTTCAGCTAGCTGTTGGTGGTAGTGTTCAGCCTACCGTGCTCTGACAGCCTGTTGCAACTATTTCCACCATGGGGCTGGCCGGCCATTCCTGCAGGAGGTCTGGAATGTACCTTTCACTGGTCAAGTTCCTTCCCTGGACATGGCTGGAGGCTGTTCAAGTTGTGTAAAGAGCCATACTCCCCTTTATGAGTGAGTTCATACCACCACCTCCCCTTTATCTTAAAAATATGGCATTTTACATGCGTTTTCTGATGCAGGTCAACTAGAGAGTTTTGGAATCTTTAGCTGGGGGAATTCTAGGCCTTGCACTAAGCATGTTAAGTGCATGAAGACTTTGAGTGACACTTGTCCGTACATCTGAAGGAGGTCATTGACTTTGCTTTCCAAAAATGATTCACTTCATTCTTCGGACCTGAAGATGGACAGTGGACTTTTCAGAAGGCATATCTAAGTCGCAGAACTGATTGGCTTCTGGGTGAGAATGTCAAATTACAGTTGTATGTTTGGGGCTATCACCAATGTCAGACTAAGGATTTGGAGTGACTAAAATCAACTGATGGTCAGACCCTGAGATAGTGTGACATCATATTGTCCAGCTAGCATTAATAATGTAACTCTTGGGCTTCCCTGGTGGCGCAGTGGTTGGGAGTCCGCCTGCCGGTGTGGGGGGCGCGGGTTCGTGCCCCGGTCCGGGAGGATCCCGCGTGCCGCGGAGCGGCTGGGCCCGTGGGCTGTGGCCGCTGGGCCTGCGCGTCCGGAGCCTGTGCTCCGCGGCGGGAGGGGCCGCAGCGGTGAGAGGCCCGCGTACCGCAAAAAAAAAAAAAAAAAAAAAAAAAAAAAAAAAATAATGTAACTCTTTTTTCTTTAAATTTATTTATTTTTATTTTTGGCTGCGTTGGGTATTCTTTGCTGTGTGTGGGCTTTTCTCTAGTTGTGGTGCGCGGGTTTCTCATTGTGGTGGCTTCTCTTGTTGTGGAGCATGGACTCTAGGCACGTGGGCTTCAGTAGTTGTGGCACACGGGCTTAGTTGCTCTGCAGCGTGTGGGATCTTCCCGGACCAGGGCTTGAACCCGTGTCCCTTGCATTGGCAGGCGGATTCTTAACCGCTGCGCCACCAGGGAAGCCCAATAATGCAATTCTTAAGTGGTACCTATGCCATGTTTTAAAGCCTCCCTAGCTAGTGCAATACTGAGAAAGCATATTCCTGTGGTATTTTTATTGAGGAGAAAGCATATTCCTATGGTATTTTTATTGAGGAGGTTGGCTACAGTGCTTTTACTTCTGAGTAAGCACAGAACTTTCACCTTCGCCTTACATCAATTTATGAAGGAGAGGGAGCTTATTTGGGTCAAAAAAATGACACAGACAAGCATATGTAAGAGTAGAATTTCTGGTGGGCAGATAAATGAATTATAAACAACATTGATTGAGAGCATATTATGTGACAGGAACAGCTCTAATATTTTACATGGATGGTTTCTCACACTTCCTTATAACAACCCAGTTAGGTAAGAGCTGTTGTTGATCCCTGTCTTTGTCCATTCAGGCTGCTATAACAAAAATGCCACATACTGGGTGGCTTAAATAAAAACATTTATTTCTCACAGCTCTGGAGGCTGGGAAGTCCAGGACCAAGGCACCAGCAGATGAGGTGTCTGGTAAGAGGCTGCTTCCTGGTTCATAGAGATGGATATCTTCTCACTGTGTCCTCACAGGGCAGAAGGGGCAAGAAAGCTCTCTGGAATTTCCTTTATAAAGGCATTAATTCCATTTATGAGGACTCTACCCTCGTGACCTACGCACCTCCCAAAAGCCTCACCTCCCAATGCTATCACTCTGAAAGTTAGGATTTCAACATATGAATTTTGGGAGGAAACAAACATTCAGTCCATAACAACCCCCGTCTTGCAGCTGAGGAAACTGAGGCCCAGAGGAATTAAGTTATGCTGAGTGCATGTTGTTTGCCAGAAACTGCTAAATATATTTTCTAATAGATCTTTATTGGAGTATAATTGCTTCACATTACTCTGTTAGGTTCTGTTTTACAACAAAGTGAATCAACTATATGCATACATATATACCTATATCCCCTCCCTCTTGAGCTTCCCTCCCACCCTCCCTATCCCACCCCTCTAGGTCATTGCAAAACACCAAGCTGACCTCCCTGTGCTATGCTGCTGCTTCCCACCAGCTATTTTTCATTTGGTAGTGTATATATGTCGTTGCTACTCTCACTTCGCCCCAGCTTCCCCCTCTCCCCCGGCATGTCCTCAAGCCCATTCTCTATATATACATCTTTATTCCTGCCCTGCCACTAGGTTCATCAGTACCTTTTTTTTTTTTTTTTTATGATTCCATATATATGTGTTAGCATACGTATTTTTCTCTTTCTGACTTACTTCACTCTGTATAACAGACTCTAGGTCCATCCACCTCACTACATATGACTCAATTTTGTTTCTTTTTATGGCTGAGTAATATTCCATCGTATATATGTTCCACATCTTCTTTATTCGTCTGTCGACAGACATTTAGGTTGTTTCCAAGTCCTGGATATTGTAAACAGTGCTGCAGTGAACATTGTGGTACATGACCCTTTTTGAATTATGGTTTTCTCAAGGTATATGCCCAGTAGTGGGATTGCTGGGTCATATGATAGTTCTGTTTTTGTATCAATTTACATTTCCACCAACAGTGCAAGAGGGTTCCCTTTTCACCACACCCTCTCCAGCAATCATTGTTTGTAGAGTTTTTGATAATGGCCATTCTGACTAGTGTGAGATGATACCTCATTGTAGTTTTGATTTGCATTTCTCTAAGAATTAGTGATGTTGAGCATCTTTTCATGTGCCTCTTGCCCATCTGTATGTCTTCTTTGGTGAAACGTCTATTTAGGTCTGCTGCCCATTTTTTAATTGGATTGTTTGCTTTTTGATATTGAGCTCCATGAGCTATTTGTATATTTTGGAGATTAATCCTTTGTCCATTATTTCATTTGCAAATATTTTCTCCCATTCTGAGGGTTGTATTTTCGTCTTGTTTATGGTTTCCTTTGCTGTGCAAAAGCTTTTAAGTTTTATTAGGTCCCATTTTTTTCTTTTTGTTTTAATTTTCATTACTCTAGGAGGTGGGTCAAAAAAGACTTTGCTGTGGTTTATGTCAAAGTGTTCTTCCTATGTTTTCCTCTAAGAGTTTTATAGTGTTTGGCCTTACATTTAGGTCTTTAATCCATTTTGAGCTTATTTTTGTGTATGGTGTTAGGTAGTGTTCTAATTTCATTCTTTTACATGTAGCTGTCCAGTTTTTCCAGCACTGCTTATTGAAGAGGCTGTCTTTTCTCCATTGTATGTTTTTGCCTCCTTTGTCATAAATTAGGTGACCATATGTGTGTGGGTTTATCTCTGGGCTTTCTATCCTTTACCATTGATCTATATTTCTGTTTTTGTGCCAGAACCATACTCTCTTGATTACTGTAGCTTTGTAGTATAGTTTGAAGTCAGGGAACTTGATTCCTCCAGCTCCATTTTTCTTTCTCAAGATTACTTTGGCTATTCGGGGTCTTTTAGGTTTCCATACAAATTGTAAAATTTTTTTTCTAATTCTGTGAAGAATGCCATTGGTAGTTTGATAGGGATTGCATTGAATCTGTAGATTGCTTTGGGTAGTATAGTCATTTTCACAATATTGATTCTTCCAATCCAAGAACAGGGTATATTTCTCCATATGTTTATGTCATCTTTGATTTCTTTCATCAGTGTTTTATAGTTTTCTAAGTACAAGTCTTTTGCCTCCTTGAGTAAGTTAATTCCTAGGTATTTTATTCTTTTTGTTGCAGTGGTAAATGGGATTGTTTCCTTGATTTCTTTCTGATTTTTCGTTGTTAGTGTATAAGAATGCCAGAGATCTCTGTGCATTAATTTTGTATACTGCAACCTTACCAAATTCATTGATTACTTCTACTAGTTTTCTAGTGGCATCTTTAGGATTTTCCATGTATAATGTCATGTCATCTGCAAACAGTGGCAGTTTTACTTCTTCTTTTCCAATTTGGATTCCTTTTATTTCTTTTTCTTCTCTGATTGCCATGGCTAGGACTTCCAAAACTATGTTGAATAAGAGTGGCGAGAGTGGACATCCTTGTCTTTTTCCTGCTCTTAGTGGAAATGCTTTCAGTTTTTCACCATTGAATATGAGGTTTGCTGTGGGTTTGTCATATATGGCCTTTATTATGTTGAGGTAGGTTCCCTCTATGCCCATTTGCTGGAGGGCTTTTATCATAATTGGGTGTTGAATTTTGTCAAAAGCTTTTTCTGCATCTACTGAGGTGATCTTACGGTTTTTATTCCTTAATTTGTTAATATGGTGTATCACATTGATTGATTTGCGTATATTGAAGAATCCTTGCATCCCTGGGATAAATCCCACTTGATCAAGGTGTATGATCCTTTTAATATATTGTTGGATTCTGTTTGCTAGTATTTTGTTCAGGATTTTTGCATCTATGTTCATCAGTGATATTGGTCTGTAATTTTCTTTTTTTGTGATATCTTTGTCTGGTTTTGGTATCAGGGTGATGGTGGCTTCGTAGAATGAATCTGGGAGTGTTCCTCCCTCTGCAGTTTTTTTGGAAGAGTTTGAGAAGAATCAGTGTAAGCTCTTCTCTAAATGTTTGATAGAATTTGCCTGTGAGGCCATCTGGTCCTGGACTTTTGTTTGTTGGAAGATTTTTAATTGCAGTTTCAATTTCATTACTTGTGATAGGTCTGTTTATATTTTCTAATTCTTCCTGGTTCAGTCTTGGAAAATTGTACCTTTCCAAGAATTTGTCCATTTCTTTGTGGTTGCCCATTTTATTGGCATATAGTTCTTTGTAGTAGTCTCTTAAAATCCTTTGTATTTCTGTGGTGTCAGTTGTGACTTCTCCTTTTTCCTTTCTAATTTTATTGATTTGCATCCTCTCCCTTTTTTTCTTGATGAGTCTGGCAAATTGTTTATCAATTTTGTTTATCTTCTCAAAGAACCAGCTTTTAGTTTTATTGAACTTTGCTATTGTTTTCTTCATTTCTATTTCATTTATTTATGCTCTGATCTTTATGTTTTCTTTCCTTCTACTTTCTTTGTTCTTCTTTCTCTAGTTGCTTTAGGTGTAGGGTTAGAGTGTTAATTTGAGATTTTTCTTGTTTCTTGAGGTGAGCTTGAATTGCTATAAACTTCCCTCTTAGAACTGCTTTTGCTGCCTCCCATAGGTTTTGGGTCATCGTGTTTCATTGTCATTTGTTTCTATGTTGATTTTTTATTTCTTCTTTGATTTCTTTAGTGATCTCCTGGTTATTTTGTAGCACACTGTTTAAGCTCCATGTATTTGTGTTTTTTACAGTTTTTTTTCCCCGTAATTGATTTCCAGTCTCATAGCATTGTGGTCAGAAAAGATGCTTGATATGATTTCAATTCTCTTAAGTTTTCTGAGGCTTGATTTGTGACCCAAGATGTGATCTATCCTGGAGAATGTTCCGTGTGCACTTGAGAAGAAAGTGTATTCTGCCACTTTTGGGTGGATTCTTCTATAAATATCAATTAAATTTATCTGGTCTGTTGTGTCATTTAAAGCTTGTGTTTCCTTATTTATTTTCTGTTTGGATGATCTGCCCATTGGTGTAAGTGGGGTGTTAAAGTCCCCTACTATGATTGTGTTACTGTTGATTTCCCCTTTCATGGTTGTTAGCATTTGCCTTATGTGTTGAGGTGCTCCCATGTTGGGTGCATAAACATTTATAATTGTTATATCTTCTTCTTGGATTGATCCCTTGATCATTATGTAGTGTCCTTCCTTATCTCTTGTAACAGTCTTTATTTTAAAGTCTATTTTATCTGATACAAGTATTGCTACTCTAGCTTTCTTTTGATTTCCATTTGCATGGAATATCTTTTTCCATCCCTTCACTTTCACTCTGTGTGTGTCCCTAGGTCTGAAGTGGGTCTCTTGTAGACAGCATATACATGGGTCTTGTTTTTATATCCATTCAGCCAGTCTGTGTCTTTTGGTTGGGGCATTTAGTCCATTTACATTCAAGGTTATTATCGATATACATGTTCCTATTCCCATTTTCTTAATTGTTTTGGGTTTGTTTTTGTGGGTATTTTTCTTCTCTCATGTTTCCCACCTGGAGAATTTTCATTAGCATTTGTTGTAAAGCTGGTTTGGTGCTGCTGAATTCTCTTAGCTTTTGCTTGTCTGAAAAGCTTTTGATTTCTTTGTCAAATCTGAATGAGATCCTTGCTGGGTAGAGTAATCTTGGTTGTAGGTTTTTCTCTTTGATCACTTTAAGTATATCCTGCCACTCCCTTCTGGCCTGCAGAGCTTCTGCTGAAAGATCAGCTGGTAACCTTATGTGGATTCCTTTGTATATTATTTTTTGTTTTTCCTTGCTGCTTTTAATATATTTTTTAATTTAATTTTTGTTAGTTTGATTAATACATGTCTTGGTGTGTTTCTCCTAGCGTTTATCCTGTATGGGACTCTCTGTGATTCCTGGACTTGGGTGAATATTTCCTTTCCCATGTTAGGGAAATTTTCCACTATAATCTCTTCAAATATTTTCTCAGACCCTTTCTTTTTCTCTTCTTCTTCTGGGACCCCTATAATTACAATGTTGGTGCATCTAGTGTTGTCCCAGAGGTCTCTGAGATTGAGTTCAATTCTTTTCATTCTTTATTTTGCTCCTTGGCAATTATTTCCACCATTTTGTCTTCCATCTCACTTATTTGTCCTTCTCCCTCAGTTATTGATTCCTTCTAGTGTATTTTTCATTTCAGTTATTGTGTTGTTCATCTCTATTTGTTTGTTCTTTAGTTCTTCTAGATCTTTGTTAAACATTTCTTGTATTTTCTCAATCCGTGCCTACATTCTATTTCTGAGATACGGATCATTTTTACTGTCATGACTCTGGATCTTTTTCAGGTAGATTGCCTATTTCCTCTTCATTTATTTGGTCTTGTAGGATTTTACCTTGCTCCTTCATCTGTGACATATTTTTTACTCTTTTTTTTTGATGAGTGGGATTGCATTCCTCTCTTACTGGTTGTTTGGCCTTAGGCTTCCAACACTGGAGTTTGTAGGCTGCCAGGTAGAGCTGGGTCTTGGTGCCGAGATGAGGACCTCCAGGAGACCTCATGCGATGAATATTCCCTGGGGTCTGAGGTTCTCTGTTAGTCCAGTGGTTCAGAGTTGGAGATCCCGCCACAGGAGTTTCGGCTGGACCCCCATCTTGTGAACCAAAATCCTGCAAGCCACTTGGGGTGGCAAAAAGAAAAAAAAAGGAGAACAATAGCAAAGTAAAAAATAAAATTAGGAAACTAACAGTTATGTTAGAAAGAATATAAAAATAAAAGTATGGATAAAACAATAACCAGAAGGTAAAACAGAACCACAATAGTAAAGAGGAGGAGGAGAAAAAAAAAGGTGGAAAAGGCCTTGGCTGTGGAGGGCAGGGCCTGAGCAGAGACGGGGTTTGGGGTGGTGGGTGGTGCCTATGCTTAGGACCCACAGGGCTGAAAAAGGTCCTGGGGGCTGTGGGTGGGAGGGCTTAGGCTCAACAGAACAGATGGGGCCCAGGCATGCCTCCTGCCTCTGGTCTCAGAGGGCAGGGGACCCCACCTGGGAGCCCAGCAGGTTTCCCAGTCTCGAGTGGGTGGAGCAAACGTCCTTCACTCCTCTCCCTCACTTCCTGTCCGGAGGGGCCCCTCCTGCCTGCCTTTCCTCTTCTCCCGCAGGCTCCCTCCTATGCCCCCAGGACCAGCATGGCCCGGAGGGGCCCTCTGAGAGCATAGAACCCGGCCCAAGAACTGGGCAGACTTCCCCGGCCGATCGGGCAGGGAAAATGCTGGGCATACTCCCCCTGATCTGAGACCCCGAGGGTCCCTCCAGGCACGGAACCCCTCCCCCTTCTCAGCCAACCCTCAGGGGTGCTGATCCTGTCCAGCCTCCACTTCTCCTCCCCCCTCAGTCCAGCCACATCCTACCGATTCTCCTGGGGCTTCCTTCCGTTTCCTTGGGCGTCAAGGTCCCTCACCAGTGTCTGGCAGGTGCACTAGTTGTGGGGAGATGGGAACTCCACGTCTTCTGTGCTAAATAGTTTACTTGGATTATTTCACATAATTCCTTACAATTACCTGATAAAGTAGAACTATTAATAATCCCCATTTTATGTATGAGGAAACCAAGGCACAGAGATTTAATTATTTCCCTAAGATCACACAAGTAGCAGAGTAGCAGAGCTAGAATTTGAGCTGCAGAGAGTCCAGCCCTCTTAAAGGGCCCGTTTGTTCTTGGGATTGTTTTAGCCTCTTAGGATTTATTTCTCATGTAGCAGCTGTGTTTGAAAGGAGGGGACATCAACTTTAAAAAGTCCTATAAAACAAGGGTGGGTTTCAGGGCAAAAGAAGCAGGAATTGGCATCTGTCCTGGCTCTGTAGGGTCCACATGGCCCCACTGTGGCTGGAAGCGCACCCTTTGGGTGCCAAGAGGGCCACATGGAGAATCCCAGCTCTGGGTTCAGGCCTCACTGACAATTTCCATGCAACAAGCCCTTTGAAAACCATGTCACCCAGAAAGCCTGCAGTGCTTTCTGATGGGCTATTATTATTGCTAATAATACTTTGTAACTGAGTAACTTTCTGAAGTGGGTTGGTCCTCTTCTCCTCCTCCTCCCCCTCTTCTCCCCTCTTCTTGTTACTTCCCCTCATCCTCCCCCTCCTCCTGTTAAGGCAACTCTAAAACAAGAGAGCCCAAACAGAGCATCAGGGGGGCATAATGGAAAGGCCACCAGGTGGGGTCTGAATGATGAGGGCTTGCATGTCGCTTCCTTCCTCCTGGATCTTGATTCCTCATCTAAAATGATGTGTTAGGCTAGGCCAAGAGTCCCAGTCAGAATCTCTGGTGTGTGATCCTGAAATCATTTGTAGACACTCCGTGGGTGAGAGGCAATTTTGAGAACCACTTCCTGAGAGGAGTAAGGTCAGTGTCCTCCAAGTTTTCTGTTGTTGCTTCCAAACCACAGCTCTCCTGTGTTCTTGTAAGGAGAGGCTGAGAGGCTCCTGTATCTCTCTCTCCCTGTCTTTATCGTTCCTTTCTGTCAGTCACCACCCACCACCTTCACTGATGATTTTGACAAGTGGCTCAGAGACTTCTTTCCACTGTCTCCTGATCATCCTGGTTACTTTCACGCTAGCCAGTTCAACTTTCTAGCCTAGTTGCTTGGTGTTTTCACTTCCCCTCCATGACCACCACCTAGAACTGCATTGCCTCAGAGATCTTGAACAGCAGTAGTCTACTCTTGACCTACATTCCATGGTCCCCATTGTAACTGGTCTCTAGCTAGTACCCTTGTCTGCTTCATCCCTTTATCTTTCTGCCATGTCTCTGGCAGCATCCCATTCCATCCCATGATGCAGCTGTGTGCTTTCTTCCCTGCCCTAGGGCCGCCAGGCTTACTGGAAAAAATAACACAGATGCATGCCATAACATTATGTGAGTGTTTTCTAACTCTAGCCAAGGACTTAACATTGCTAGCAGTACTTCTCTGTTCCCTCTCCCCTTCCTCACAACAGCTGTTTTGGACTTGTACCACAATCCTCAGGGTACCTGTCCCTCTCTTATGCCATCTCTATCATTTTTAGTAGACATTCTTTCTGTTCAGCTGGAGAAATCCTTAAATTCCTGCCCTGCCTCAAAGAGATTTTCTTCTCTTGTGAAGGTTGATGCATTTTTCAACCTGAATTTTGGATTCTACCTCCATGACAGAATAATTTATTGTGATGTTAATTTGTGCTTGCCCTATGTTCCTCACCCATCCCCAGGCCCACGACCCCCCATCTCAGGGATGGTTTGTGGCAAATGGAGTAACAGAGGTTGCTGGAATCCCTGTTCTCTGTAAATACTCAAGTTTATGGAAAAGGGGGCAGGTAGAGAAGGGCTGGCCCGTAAAGGCAAGAAGAGAGGAGAATGATTTCTCACAGATCAGGAGGATCCTAAAGGTAGAAAGGAGAGGAGAATTCCCCTGAATGATGGGGACTCAGTGGTAGGGCCCTGGGGAATAGTGGGTTGTCTATGTGATAAATCTAAGGATGCCCACCCCCAGGCCTATGGGCTCACAGTCTCCCTCAAAGCAGATTGGGCCCTGCAGGCTTGAAGAGTGAGCATCTCTGCACTCTGTGCTAACCAGTGTGGTCAACAACCAGAATGGCTTCTAGATGTTTTGATGCTAGGAACCTTGCATGATTTGGGGAGGGAGGAGGACCCCATTATTGACTGGGATTGAATTTTCCACCAAAGAGTTAATTTGCTTTAGAAGGAACTGTGATCTGAAATGGTTTGCAAAGTTTACACTTCCAACTCCCCCCCCCTCCAGAAACTTCAGGGTCTCACCTCTTCAATTATCACCTCAATCCCCTCTCTCATACCTCTGCCCACCTCCTCTGCTGGTTCCTTCCCCTCAGTATGTAAGCACATTGAAACCTCCCACATCTTGAAAAGATACCCTTCTCTGGGACCCATGCCTTCCCTAATTATCCTTCCATCTCTCTCTTCCTTTTCACAGGCTTCTTCCTGAAAGGACATCTACTTGGGTCATATCCGTTTCATCTTTTCAACGTCACCAACACTTGCTTCTTACCCAGTGCTCACCAAGGGTTAAGGTCACACCAAGGGTGTCATTTCACTTATCTCCTCTGAAGTAGGAGGTTTCCTTCTGGAACCTTTGTTTTTTTGCCATTGGGGAAACACTTCATTCTCTTTACTCTCTCCCTTTGGCATTCTTGGAATCAATGGAGCTTTCATTCCTATCTGTCTCTGAATGTTGACCATCACAGTGTTTCTTCCCTGACCCTCTCCTCTTGTCTCCCTCACTCTAAATATGCTCCAAGGAAAGTGACCAGATCTGCTTCCATGGCTTCAATAACCATGCCCTTATAGATATGTTGAAAATCTTTATCTTAAAGCCAGATCTTCTGAGCTCCAGATATAAAATTCAACTGCCCTCTGGGCTCCACTTGGCTCCTGAAACTTAGCGTGTCCCAAGCAGAATCCATCATTTCCCTCCCATCCGTGACCTGCTCCTTCTCCGAAATTCTGCATATCCAGGAGCGACCTACTTGGAATTCACTCTTGACTTCTCCCTTCATCTCATCTTCCAGCTCCCTAAATAACCAAATACTGTCCATTTTACTTTCTGAACATTTTTTTTTTTCTCCCTTCTCTTCCATTCTTAGCAGTTCAGAGGCAAGGTCCTAATCTCTGCCTCCCTCCCCATCCACACTTGCACTTTTTTTCTTATTTTTTTTTAAATTTATTTTTGGCTGCATTGGGTCTTCGTTGTGGTGCATGGGCTTCTCATTGTGGTGGCTTCTCTTGTTGTGGAGCATGAGCTCTAGGTGCATGGACTTCAGTAGTTGTGGCTCACGGGTGTAGTTGCTCCATGGCATGTGGGATCTTCCCAGACCTGGGCTTGAACCCATGTCCCCTGCATTGGCAGGCACATTCTTAACCAGTGCACCACCAGGGAAGTCCCCACACTTGAACTTTTACAAGTATCCTAACTGCCCTCAGGCTTCTTATCTTGTCCTCTTCCATTCGTTCTCTGATAGTTATCATCCTTCTTAAAACCTTCCATTATTCATCATGTCATAGAATATGAGTGTTATCAGTGAGCATACTTTGGTTAGAAAAAACAATATGTAACCAGGAGTGGCTTAAGCCCTAAGGGCATAAGAGGGCTGCCCCTAGGTTCATCAGAACCACTTTTTTTTTTAGATTCCATATATATGTGTTAGCATACAGCATTTGTTTTTCTCTTTCTGACTTCACCCTGTATGACAGACTCTAGGTCTATCCACCTCACTACAGATAACTCAATTTCGTTTCTTTTTATGGCTGAGTAATATTCCATTGTATATATGTGCCACATCTTCTTGATCCATTCATCTGTCGATGGAAACTTAAGTTGCTTCCATGTCCTGCTATTGTAAATAGAGCTGCAATGAACATTGTGGTACATGACTCTTTTTGAATTATAGTTTTCTCAGGGTATATGCCCAGTAGTGGGATTGCTGGGTCATATGGTAATTCTATTTTTAGTTTTTTAAGGAACCTCCATACTGTTCTCCATAGTGACTGTATCAATTTACATTCCCACCAACAGCGCAAGAGGGTTGCCTTTTCTCCACACCCTCTCCAGCATTTATTGTTTGTAGATTTTTTGATGATGGCCATTCTGACCGGTGTGAGGTGATACCTCATTGTAGTTTTGATTTGCATTTCTCTAATGATTAGTGATGTTGAGCATCCTTTCATGTGTTTGTTGGCAATCTGTATATCTTCTTTGGAGAAATGTCTATTTAGGTCTTCTGCCCATTTTTGGATTAGATTGTTTGTTTTTTTGGTATTGAGCTGCATGAGCTGCTTGTAAATTTTGGACATTAATCCTTTATCAGTTGCTTCATTTGCAAATATTTTCTCCCATTCTGAGGGTTGTCTTTTCCATCTTGTTTATGTTTCCCTTTGAAGTTTCATTAGGTCTCCTTTGTTTATGTTTGTTTTTATTTCCATTTCTCTAGGATGTGGGTCAAAAGGGATCTTGCTGTGATTTATGTCATAGAGTGTTCTGCCTGTCTTCCTCTATGAGTTTTATAGTGTCTGGCCTTACATTTAGGTCTTCAATCCATTTTGAGTTTATTTTTATGTATGGTGTTAGGGAGTGTTCTAAATTCATTCTTTTACATGTGGCTGCCCAGTTTTCCCAGCACCACTTATTGAAGACGCTGTCTTTTCTCCATTGTATATTCTTGCCTCCTTTATCAAAAATAAGGTGACCATATGTGTGTGGATTTATCTTTGGGCTTTCTATCCTGTTCCATTGATCTATATTTCTGTTTTTGTGCCAGTACCATACAGTCTTGATTACTGTAGCTTTGTATTATAGTCTGAAATCAGGGAGCCTGATTCCTCCAGCTCCATTTTTCTTTCTCAAGATTGCTTTGGCTATTCAGGGTCTTCTGTGTTTCCATACAAATTGTGAAATTTTTTGTTCTAGTTCTGTGAAAAATGCCATTGGTAGTTTGATAGGGATTGCATTGAATCTGTAGATTGCTTTGGGTAGTAGAGTCATTTTCACAATGTCGATTTTTCCAATCCAAGAACATGGTATATCTCTCCATCTATTTGTATCATCTTTATTTCTTTCCTCAGTGTTTTATAGTTTTCTGCATACAGGTCTTTTGTCTCCTTAGGTAGGTTTATTCCTAGGTATTTTATTCTTTTTGTTGCAATGGTCAATGGGAGTGTTTCCTTAATTTCTCTTTCAGATTTTTCATCATTAGTGTATAGGAATGCAAGAGATTTCTGTGCATTAATTTTGTATCCTGCAACTTTACCAAATTCATTGATTAGCTCTAGTAGTTTTCTGGTAGCATCTTTAGGATTCTCTATGTATACTATCATGCCATGTGCAAACAGTGACAGCTTTACTCCTTTTCTGATTTGGATTCCTTTTATTTCTTTTTCTTCTCTGATTGCTGTGGCTAAAAATTCCAAAACTATGTTGAATAATAGTGGTGAGAGTGGACAACCTTGTCTTGTTCCTGATCTTAGAGGAAATGGTTTCAGTTTTTCACCATTGAGAAAGATGTTGGCTGTGGGTTTGTCATATATGGCCTTTATTATGTTGAGGTAAGTTCCTTCTATGCCTACTTTCTGGAGGGTTTTTATCATAAATGGGTGTTGAATTTTGTCGAAAGCTTTTTCTGCATCTATTGAGATGATCATATGGTTTTTCTCCTTCAGTTTGTTAATATGGTGTATCATGTTGATTGATTTGCATATATTGACGAATCCTTGCATTCCTGGGATAAACCCCACTTGATCATGGTGTATGATCCTTTTAATGTGCTGTTGGGTTCTGTTTACTAGTATTTTGTTGAGGATTTTTGCATGTATGTTCATCAGTGATATTGGCCTGTAGTTTTCTTTCTTTGTGACACCTTTGTCTGGTTTTAGTATCAGGGTGATGGTGGTCTCGTAGAATGAGTTTGGGAGTGTTCCTCTGCTATATTTTGGAAGAGTATGCGAAGGATGGGTGTTAGCTCTTCTCTAAATATTTGATAGAATTCGCCTGTGAAGCCATCTGGTCCTGGACTTTTGTTGTGTTGGAAGATTTTTAATCACAGTCTCAATTTCAGTGCTTGTGATTGGTCTGTTTATATTTTCTATTTCTTCCTGGTTCAGTCTCAGAAGGTTGTGCTTTTCTAGGAGTTTGTCCATTTTTTTTTTGTGGTTATCCATTTTATTGGCATATAGTTGCTTGTAATAATCTCTCATGATCCTTTGTATTTCTGCAGTGTCAGTTGTTACTTCTCCTTTTTCATTTCTAATTCTATTGATTTGAGTCTTCTCCCTTTTTTTCTTGATGAGTCTTGCTAATGGTTTATCAATTTTGTTTATCTTCTCAAAGCACCAGCTTTTAGTTTTATTGATCTTTGCTATTGTTTCCTTCATTTGTATTTCATTTGTTTCTGACCTGATCTTTATGATTTCTTTCCTTCTGTTAACTTTGGGGGTTTTTTGTTCTTCTATCTTTAATTGCTTTAGGTGTAAGGTTAGGTTGTTTATTTGAGATGTTTCTTGAGGTAGGATTGTATTGCTATAAACTTCTCTCTAAGAAGTGCTTTTGCTACATCCCAAAGGTTTTGTGTTGTCGTGTTTCCACTGGCATTTGTTTGTAGGTATTTTTTGATTTCCTCTGATTTATTCAGTGATCTCTTGGTTATTTAGTAATGTGTTGTTTAGCCTCCATGTGTTTGTATTTTTTACAGAATTTTTCCTGTAATTGATATCTAGTCTCATAGCGTTGTGGTCGGAAAAGATACTTGATATGATTTCAGCTTTCTTAAATTTACCAAGGCTTGATTTGTGACCCAAGATATGATCTATCCTGAGGAATGTTGCATGAGCACTTGAGAAGAAAGTGTGTTCTGTTGTTTTTGGATGGAGTGTCCTATAAATATCAGTTAAGTCCATCTTGTTTAATGTATCATTTAAAGCTTGTGTTTCCTTATTTATTTTCATTTTGGTTGATATGTCCATTGGTGAAAGTGGGGTGTTAAAATCCCCTACTATGATTGTGTTACTGTCGATTTCCCCTTTTATTGCTGTTAGCATTTGCCTTATGTATTGAGATGCTCCTATGTTGGGTGCATAAATATTTACAATTGTTATAGCTTCTTCTTAGATTGATCCCTTGATCATTATGTAGTGTCCTTCTTTGTCTCTTGTAATAGTCTTTATTTTAAAGTCTATTTGGTCTGATATGAGAATCGCTACTCCAGCTTTCTTTTGGTTTCCATTTGCATGGAATATCTTTTTCCATTCCCTCACTTTCAGTCTGGATGTGTCCCTAGGTCTGAAGTGGGTCTCTTGTAGAGCGCATATATGGGTCTTGTTTTTGTATCCATTCAGCCAGTCTGTGTCTTTTGGTTGGGGCATTTAATCCATTTACATTCAAGGTTATTATCAATATGCATATTCCTATTACCATTTTCCTAATTGTTTTGGGTTTGTTTCTGTGGGTCTTTTTCTTCTCTCGTGTTTCTCACCTAGAGAATTTTCTTTAGCATTTGTTGGAAAGCTGGTTTGGTGGTGCTGAATTCTCTTAGCCTTTGCTTGTCTGAAAAGCTTTTGATTTCTCCATCAAATCTGAATGGTATCCTTGATGGGTAGAGTAATCTTGATTGTAGGTTTTTCCCTTTCATCACTTTAAATGTGTCCTGCCTCTCCCTTCTTGCTTGTAGACTTTCTGCTGAAATATCAGCTGTTAACCTTATGGGGATTCCCTTGTATGTTATTTGTTGTTTTTCCCTTGCTGCTTCTAATATTTTTTCTTTGTATTTAATTTTTGATAGTTTGATTAATATGTGTCTTGGCATGTTTCTTCTTGGATTTATCCTGTATGGGACTCTCTGCGCTTCCTGGACTTGACTATTTCCTTTCCCACATTAGGGAAGTTTTCAACTATAATCTCTTCAAATATTTTTTCAGTCCCTTTCTTTTTCTCTTCTCCTCTTGGACCCCTATAATTCAAATGTTGGTGTGTTTAATGTTGTCCCAGAGGTCTCTCAGACTGTCCTCAATTCTTTTCATTCTTTTTTCTTTATACTGCTCCGCAGTAGTTATTTCCACTATTTTATCTTCCAGGTCACTTATCCGTTCTTCTGCCTCAGTTACTCTGCTATTGATTCCTTCTAGAGAATTTTTAATTTCATTGATTGTGTTGTTCATCATTGTTTGCTTGTTCTTTAGTTCTTCTAGGTCCTTGTTAAACGTTTCTTGTATTTTCTCCCTTCTTTTTCCAAGATTTTGGATAATCTTTACTATTATTACTCTGATATCTTTTTCACATAGACTGCCTATTTCCTCTTCATTTGTTTGGTCTGGTGGGTTTTTACCTTGCTCCTTCATCAGTTGTGTGTTCCTCTGTCTTCTCATTTTGCTTACGTTACTGTGTTTGGGGTCTCCTTTTCGCAGGCTGCAGGTTTGTAGTTCCTGTTGTTTTTGGTGTCTGCCCTCAGTGGTTAAGGTTGGTTCAGTGGGTTGTGCAGGCTTCCTCGTCTAGGGGACTGGTGCCTGTGTTCTGGTGGATGAGGCTGGATCTTGTCTTTCTGGTGGGCAGGACTGTGTCCGGTGGTGTGTTTTGGGGTGTCTGTGGCCTTATTATGATTTTAGGCAGCCTCTCTGCTATTGGGTGGGGTTGTGTTCCTGTGTTGCTAGTTGTTTGGCATAGGGTGTACAGCACTGTAGCTTGCTGGTCACTGATCGGAGATGGGTCTTAATGTTAAGATGGAGATCCCTGGGAGAGCTTTTGCCATTTGATATTACGTGGAGCTGGGAGGTCTCTGGTGGACCAGTGTCCTGAACTTGGCTCTCCCACCTCAGAGGCACAGGCCTGACACCTGGACAGAGCACCAAGACCCTGTCAGCCACATGGCTCAGAAGGAAAAGGAGAAAAAAAGAAAGAAAGAAAAAGTAAAATAAAATAAAGTTATTAAAATAAAAAAAAAATTTTAATTATTAAAAATAAAAAAAATTAAAAAGTAATTTTAAAAAAGGAAGAAAGAAAGAAGAGAGCAACCGAACCAAAAAACAAATCCACCAGTGATAACAAGTGCTAAAAACTATACTAAAAAAACCCTAGAAACAAAAACCAAAACTGACAGACAGAACCCTAGGACCAATGGTAAAAGCAAAGTTATACAGACAAAAGCACACAAAGAAGCATACACATAAACACTCACAAAAAGAGAAAAAAAAATCTATATATATAAAAAAAAGGAAGAGAGCAACCAAATCAATAAACAAATCTACCAATGATAATAAACTCTAAATACTAAACTACAGTAGGCATAAAACCAGAAATAATTTAATGCAGAAAGCAAACCCCATGTCTACAGTTGCTCCCAAAGTTCACCACCTCAATTTTGAGATGATTCATTGTCTATTCAGTTATTCCACAGATGCAGGGTACATCAGGTTGATTGTGGAGATTTAATCCACTGCTTCTGTGGCTGCTGGGAGAGATTTCCCTTTCTCTTCGTTGTTCTCACAGCTCCCGGGGTTCAGCTTTGGATTTGGCCCTGCCTCTGCGTGTAGGTCGCCTGAGGGCAGCTGTTTTTGCTCAGATAGGATGGGGTTAAAGTAGCAGCTGATTCGGGGGCTCTGGCTCACTCAGGCCGGGGGGAGGGAGGGGTGTGGAATGCGCTGCGAGCCTGCAGCGGCAGAGGCCGGCATGACGTCGCACCAGCTTGAGGCGCGCCGTGCGTTCTCGCGGGGAAGTTGTCCCTGGATCACGGGACCCTGGCAGTGGCGGGCTGCACAGGCTCCCGGGAGGGGAGGTGTGGATAGTGACCTGTGCTTGCACACAGGCTTCTTGGTGGCGGCAGCAGCAGCCTTAGTGTTTCATGCCCATCTCTGAGGTCCGTGTTGATAGACGCAGCTCGCGCCCGTCTCTGGAGCTCGTTTAGGTGGTACTCTGAATTCCCTCTCCTCGCGCACCCCGAAACAATGGTCTCTTGCCTCTTAGGCAGTTCTGGACTTTTTCCTGGACTACCTCCCGGCTAGCTGTGGCTCACTAGTCCCCTTCAGGCTGTGTTCACGCAGCGGACCCCAGTCCTCTCCCTGGGATCTGACCTCTGAAACCCGAGCCTCAGTTACCAGCCCCGCCCACCCTGGCGGGTGAGCAGACAAGCCTCTCGGGCTGGTGAGTGCTGGTCGGCACTGATCCTCTGTGCGGGGATCTCTCTGCTTTGCCGTCTGCACCCCTGTTGCTGTGCTCTCCTCCGCAGCTCCGAAGCTTCCCCGCTCCGCCACCCACAGTCTCTACCCGTGAAGGGGCTTTCTAGTGTGTGGAAACTTTTCCTCCTTCACAGCTCCCTCCCACTGGTGCAGGTCCCGTCCCTATGCTTTTGTCTCTGTTTTTTCTTTTTTCTTTTGCCCTACCCAGGTACATAGGGAGTTTCTTGCCTTTTGGGAGGTCTGAGGTCTTATGCCAGGTGTTCTATACGGGTTGTTCCACATGTAGATTTGTGGGGAGGAAGCTGATCTCCACGTCTTACTCCTCCACCATCTCAAAGATCTCCCCAAGAGCTGTTTTTAATTCAGGGTCTTTTGTTTTTCTATATAAATTTTAGGATTATTTGCTCTAATTCTGTGAAAAATGTCATGGGTATTTTGATAGGGATTGCATTAAATCTGTAAATTGCTTTGGGTCATATGGCCATTGTAACAATAGGAATTCTTCCAATCCAAGAGCATGGGATATCTTTCCATTTCTTTGAATCATATTAAATTTCCTTCATCAGATTTTTATAGTTTTTAGAGTATAGGTCTTTCACCTCCCAGGAATTTCGTTTTGATGTGATTTTAAACAGGATTGTTTTTTTACTTTCTCTTTCTGATATTTCATTATTAGTGTATATAAATGCATGGATCAACAGACACAAGCCACTATGTATATATAATAGATAAGCAACAAGGATATACTGTAGAGCCTGGAGAATTATACCCATTTTCTTGTAAAAACCTATAACAGAGTATAATCTGCAAAAATACTGAATCACTGTGCTATGTACTTGAAACTAACACAGTCTTGTAAATCAACTGTACTTCAATTAAAAGAAAGAGCAGTTGTCACAGCTTTCAACTCCTAGAGCCCTTGAACATGTTCTCTGTCACCTCCCTCCCTCTGCCTTCATAGATCCATCACCTGGAATCTAACTCCCCATATGTACACACCACTGCCTTCACTGGCTGCCTCCTAGCCCCTTACAAACCTCGGCTCGGATATCACTCTTCCCCCCTGCCCACTGGATTATATGTCCAGCGTGTGTTCTGAATTACATCATTTATCCTACTCTAATTCCAAATTTCCATTCCTCATAGCAATCTTCAACCCCCTTGAAAGCTGGGGCTGAGGCTTTTCCCCCTATTATAGCCACAGTCCATTTTCTTTGAAGGGGCTGAATTATTTTTAATAATCCCATTTGTGGATTTGAATATAAAGCCGCTTCCTCTTTGTGGTTTTTCCCCATGGTTTGGTTAGCTGCCCATAGCCAGTAGAGGGCACTCTGGCCTTTGACTAGAGTGCCCTTTGGTGGTAGTTTGATTCCTTCAGCATTAAGCTTGCTTTTATTTTCATTTTCCCCCAAAGAGGTGCTGATTTGAAGTTTCTTAATCAAGAGACTGAAATCATACATTAGATATTTAAAGTTATATCTTGTTTGTATAATGCATCCAAAGAATATATTGGGGTCGTGGAGAGTGATGGCTCACCTTCACTTAATCGTCTGAGGTTTACTGCTGAATCCATGCAGGCTCGAAAATTCCCCTCCTTAGGCAGAGTGGGTGCAGCTGTTGAGCTCTTGACAGTAGCTGAACGGGTCTGAAGAGCATAGTATGGTGTCTTGCAAAAGTACTAGCCTTTCAGGGCTCCAAAGCCTGCTCCACCCCTCATTTAGGCTGGGTTGGCCTAGGGTAGTTTTGATGAGTTGTGATAGTAAAAGTGAATATTATTTGAGGAATGGAGGGGGAATGAGTCTGGTTTAGGAAGTGAGGGTAATGGGTCGTTCATTCATCCAGTCAGTCTTTCACGTGTTTAATAAATATTTGAGAACCTACCATGTACCCAATGCTATTCTCATCACTGGACTACAGCAGTAAATAAAACATATTAAGTCCCTGACCTCATGGAGCTTATGTTCCAGGGAGGGATATAAAATTAAATTTTAAAAATATATAATAAAATATAAGGAAAAATCCCATGGCGGGGGGGGGGGGGGCGGGGAAATACAGCGTACTGAAGGGTTAGGGAAACAAAGAGGGTGCCGTTTTAGGTGTGTGCCATAGAGGGGAGAACATTCCAGACAGAGAGTTCAGCAAGTGCAGAGACCCCAAAGCAGAGAGTGCCTGGTGAGCTGAAGGGATGGAAAGAGGCCAGAGGAGCTGGAGCAGGGCTGTGTGGTGAAGGTGGTAGGAGATGAGGTCGGGGAGGTAGCAGGGGTGGGGCAGGGAGAGCTGGGGGGCATGGTTAGGACTGGGATGTTCTTCGCAGTGTGATGAGAAACCACGGGACGGATGGTCAATAGTGGAAGCAGGGAGAACAGCCTGGGGGTTAATGCAGAGTCCAGGCAAGAGGTGCTGGTGGCCGGACCACGGTGGCAGTGGCAGAGGTGGTATGTAGTGGTCAAATTAGGCTGTATTTGAAAGACTTTAAAGACAGAGTTCCTGGGATTTGTGATAGATTGATTATATGAAATGTATGTAAGAGAGAGAGTGGCCAAATCCAGGGTCTCGTTTTCTCCTTTCTTTTTTTTTTTTTTTTGCGGTACGCGGGCCTCTCACTGTTGTGGCCTCTCCCGTTGCGGAGCACAGGCTCCGGACGCGCAGGCTCAGCGGCCATGGCTCACAGGCCTAGCCGCTCCGCGGCATGTGGGATCTTCCCGGACCAGGTCACAAACCCGTGTCCCCTGCATTGGCAGGCGGACTCTCAACCACTGTGCCACCAGGGAAGCCCTCCCCTTTCTTTTCTTTCTTTTTTTGAAAAAATAAATTTGTTTATTTTATTTATTTATTTTTGGCTGCACTGGGTCTTCATTGCTGTATGAGGGCTTTCTCTAGTTGCGGCGAGGGGGGGCTACTCTTTCTTGCAGAACACAGGCTCTAGGTGCACGAGCTTCAGTAGTTGTGGCACACGGGCTCAGTAGTTGTGGTGCACAGGCTTAGTTGCTCTGCAGAATATGGGATCTTCCCAGATCAGGGCTCAAACCTGTGTCACAGGCAGATTCTTAACCACTGTGCCACCAGGGAAGCCCCTCCCCTTTCTTTTCTGAGGATGCATTTAAACTGAAGCCAAACTAGTCATCATCCATCTTAAGTTCTTGTATCCCTAACACCAAGCCTAGCACTGAACAGCTGTTGTTTATGCTGCCGTTGACAGTGAGGATTTCTGTTTTTTCTTTATTTTGTCTGCACTGGGTCTTGATTGCAGCATGTGGGATCTTTAGTTGTAGCATGCGGACTCTTAGTTGCGACATGCATGCGGGATATAGTTCCCTGACCAGGGGATCGAACCTGGGCCCCCTGCACTGGGAGCTCAGTCTTACCCACTGGACCACCAGGGAAGTCCCAACAGTGAGGATTTCTGATTTCAAATAACAGGACTTCAGCATAGGGGCTTCCTTCATTGTTCTATGATTGACAGCAGTCTGTTCATCAGGTTTGGATGATCTGCGAGGTGTAACATGAGCACCAAGGGTTTTTCCCTTTGTGGCCTCTGTTTCCCCCAATCCTCTTTCTGCTCTTTTATCTAGAATGAAGCATTTCATTTTGTTAGCTGAAGAAAGCCACCTTTAAAAGTTTCATTCCTATACCACAGGAAAGAACATTTTATATCCCTTCTGAAAAAGTGCAATGAAACCTCAGTGTGGCATTTGTCATTATTTCGAGTCAGGTTGGCGAGAATCTCCGTGATCAGGGCAGATTTTAATTCTTCTGGGCTCTGTGCCTGTAATTCAGAGAGCTGCCACCAAGTGGAGCAAAGTCTAACGGGCTAGGCCTCTCTGGGTACAGGTAGGAATGGAGAGCAAACTCCAGGCTTTTTTTTTTCCTCAAGAACTTGCAATTTATAGAGATGAACCTCATTTAAAATTATACCCGATAACTTGGAAGGAATAATAGCACAATAATTCATAATGAAAAAGCCTGTCTTTTAAATGTTTCTCATCTCTCACTTTCTCTGCAGCTCACTGCCTGTTTTAGGTCCCCTCCTCATCATGTCATGTCTCCCCCAATTCCCACATCACCAACCTCCTAATTGCATTCCCTGCCCCTCACCAACCCTACCCAGTCTTATTTTTACCCCCAAAATGATCTCTCTAAATCACAAGTTTGATCTCATCACTCTCCCCCTCAACACTTTGCCTCCCATTGTCTACAGAATAAATCCCGAACTTCAAGCTCTTCATAATCTGGCCCAATTGACCTTCACATCCGCATCTTCTCCCACCCCATCTTTTCAACCCTATGTTCTCTTGGTACTGGCCACACTCGTGTTCCTTTAGTAAGATGTACATTCAAGCCTTTGCTTTTCTCCATGCTGTTCCTTCTGCCTGGAATGCTCTTTCCTTTTTCCCTGGAAGTTTCATACTGATTCTCCAAGCCCCTGCTCAAAGCACCTTCTCTGTAAGATCTTACACAGCGTACTCATGACAGGCTCTCCTGTTGCTGCCATAGCAGTTTTTACAACCCCCTGTGCCTCTATTCTAGTGCAGAGGCTAATCACCAAAGCTGCTTTTTGTTGGTGGCTTTCTATGTGCCAGGGACTCCTTAAGGTCCTTTGTCTTAACAATAACGTGGATATATGTCTCCCACGCAAGATGGCTTGAAGATCAAGGTTTGCTTACATTCTGTAACTTTTCAGAGTTTACTAATATACCAGAGGCACAGCAAATGCTTATAAATTTCCCATCGATTAAAGACCCAAAGATTTTGGTTTTGATCTTGTGGGTTCTCAAGCACCACCTGGTGATTTTAAGAATTCCTGTAAGATTTTTTAAGAGCTCCCATAAGAATTCTGAGAAGACTAAAATATGCACCTTTTCACTGGGATGAGGTTTGGGGAATGCCTCACTTTATAAACCATGGGCTATAAACCACAGAGGGAAAACCCGGTCACCCTTCTCTCTTATTAAGAGCATTTCCAACTTTCTGACAATCATTGTAGATTTAACATGTTTTGGATAATAAGATGAAATGTAATCAAGTTACCCAAAGTGTTGTGAGGTTCTAGTCACATGTGCACTAAACGAATAACTCAGTTATTGTCTTCCCTTCCCCTCCTCCCTTGTGTAATTTTAAATGTTTTAGGAGTTCTAGTACAAAAAAAGGAGAGCAAGTGAAAATGTTTCCCTTCACTCTGAAAAGTTTCAAGGGTTACTAGGAGTTTCTCTACAGTTTGTTGGAATGTAAAAACATCACAGATACAGGGAATTATATGGATTCACTTTCTTCTCATGCTGTTTTGGACCGAGAAGGGTAGAACATCTGCAGACACCTGTTTGCTCTTGTAACTGCAGGGCGAAGAGGCCCATCTAAATGTCTCATGGGAACTGGGGTGGGAAGGGTTATTCTTTCTGTGAGAGAAAGAGTAGGTGAAAAATATGGAGATAGTTAGATAATAGACTGATCGATAGATGTATATTCAGGCCCTTCCATGTCTGGATTAAGACTCTTAAACAAGGTATGGAGGCCAAAATTAATGCCTGTCTCTGCGATGAGTGCCCTGAATATGCAGAGATAACCTACTGAAAACCAAAGTGGTATGATCTAGTTTGGGGTCAGAAGGGAAAAGTAATTTTTAGTGTAAACCTGGGTGGTGGCATTCAGCTGTCTTTCAAACCAACCCCAAGAATCTTGGACCTAAATTCCTCAAGACTGGAGACTAAAATACCAGGGCATGTTCCCATCCTGAAGCCTAATAAGGAGCCACAAATACTAGTGTAAAGTGAAGCCTTCCTCATCAACTCCAGAAAAGGAAATAGTCCTGGAAGGGAATCGACAGTAGTTACAAAGGAAGCCCCCAGGGGGCAGAAAAGAGCACCATCAGTGGCAGTGGTAAAACCTCAGTGGATACTTTAGGGGAATGAAATATGTGACTAACCTGGGAAAAGGGTAACCTCAGGGGTCTTGGATTTCCACTCATTTTACTGGGTGTCCAACAGAAAAACATATCCATCAGGTATGCTGCCCAGCCATTTTGCCCAGACACAGTTCATACTGACTAATCTGGTGTGTGAATGCACGGGGGGAAAGTGTAGCTTGTAAGCATTTCCCTACAGCTCTTGCTATGTTGTACTATGATGTGTTATTTGTGTGCCTGTCTCTCTTGCAAGATTGTAAACTATTAGGGAGAAAGAAGTAAGCATTACTCATTCTTGTACCTCTAGTTCCTAACTTAGAAACGACACTGCCAGTTGATCAACAAATCCTGGTGAATGAATGAATTTCTGAATGAATCACTGAGTGAATGGATGAGGACATGGTTTGGCCCTCTCTCTGCTCCTGAAGCCTGACTCCACTAAAAAGTATTTCATGATTGCTGAGAAAGTTTACCACTAGCACAGTCCTTTGCATTTTAAAGGTGCAGGATTGAGAACAATTGCTTATCTATGCAGACAGGGCTGGAAAGAACTGATTCATGGTTTGCAGGTCCCTTCAATAGGCACAAACAAGACATTTCTTTGACTTGTGTCTCCAAATGCTCTCTACAGACTCAGCCCAGCTTCCCATAGCTCAGATATTGGACCAAAACACCATCCACCTTTAATTCAATTCTTGCATCAATAGTTGATGTGATTTTCAGGCTCTGGGAATGAGTGGACCAAAGGGTGCTGTGAAGGAATGTGTGGGGACCCTGTGACAACTTCCCGTGTGGAACCATGTGCGTCTATATGAAATTTAGTACTGATTAAGCAAGTTACCAGGGTATTGTTTGTTTTGTTTTTGTTTGCCTGCTTTGCTTTGTTTTATTGTAAGCTTGTTATCATCATCATCAAACACCTGCGAGGGCAATTTAGGTTTCAAATAAGCAAACCACAAATACAGGCAAGCACATAAGTGTATTGAAGAACAGGAAGTTGGTGGAAATAGTTACCCTCTCAGACCCAATCTCTGTGTGAATGAACACTAAATGAAGAGAACTCAGAGGTGAGTCTTTTCATGATGAACATCTTTGTATTTTATGAAGAACTTGGAAATAACTTACCTCTATGGATGGACTATAAAGAGTCCCTGAACCTCTGGTAGCAAAAAACAAAAACAAACAAAACAAAACAAAACAGAAACCAAAAAGCTCACTCTTGTTTCTAGGATAATCATAAATTAGTTGACAAGTTTTTGTGATTCCAGAGGGCTGAGAACATCTTATCATGGTGCATTTATTTTAGAATGTACTGGGGTGGAATTGTTTTGGTCCACAGCTGTGTTTTTGCACTTTACAATTACCCCACTATGCTAAATTAATTTAAAAGTAATTAGATTTGAATGATTTAAGTTATGGTGATTAAGATTTCTATAAGGTTTGCAAGTCTCTGACATTTAAGCTTCTACAAGATACTGTGGCACTTGCATCGTGTGGAAAGTGATTTATAGATGGTTAGGTGACCCAAGAAGTTCAGGACCTATCTCGCCCCAACCTCCAGTCCCCCTGGAATCTGAGGGAGAAGATGAGGATGACAAGCAAAGGGCTGGTTGGGGCCTGACCTGGTGTGGAGCTTGGCCAACTCATGGACTGAGTGTCTCTCTCGCCTGAAGTGTGCTGGCTGAAGGTCCAGCTCCACAGCAGAAGAGGAGGATTCCTCAGCTCCCTTTAACCCTGTCCACACTGAAATCTCAGGTCTCTGAAGGTTACCCTTAAGGGGGAGGAAAGGCAAGCCCAAGGAAAAGTATGCCAAGAAAGAGGAGGAGTCGAATGCTGCAGGAAACTTTCTAAGCACGAGCTCCCCATTCTCCTGAAGAAGGCTGTTGAGTCAGTCCACCATCTAAGCCCTGTGGACAGGGCTGCCAAGGTGGAGGGAGCTAATGGCGACAAAAAAGGGAGCAAGAGCTGCCACCAGAAAACAAACCAAAAAAAATTTTTTGTCTGTCTTCGTATAAGACTTTTTCATAAACATGGTGTTGTCCTTGGGCTTACTTTGCTGTAAATGGAGAAATGACTCATACCATCTAATCATTTCTGTCCAAATTTAGTGTTGTATTCATGATGGACTTTGTAGTCTTTGGACTAAATCTGCTTTATAGGGATCAAATAATTATATGGAAACAGCCAAGTGTTGTTTCACAGTTATTAATCCATTGAACACGTGTTAAACTTGTTTTTACTGTAGCTACCCACACCTGTAGCTCATCATTGGAGACACCTTTGGGAGCTTTCTGCTTGGCCCTTAAAAATCTGTAGAGTTCAGAGTTACCAGGTCTTTCTGATGGTCAGCCAAGATTGAGAACTGTCAATCTAGCTTCCTAGTTCTAGCCTCCTAGAACTGTCAATCTAGCCTCCATGCCTAGTGGTCTCCCCAAATAGGTGTTTTGTTTATGCTCATAATTTAAGTGCTTTTCTCTATGTTCTTTTTCTAAATCCTAACTCTTCTCATGTCTCTTATCTTTGATGAGACCTTCTCTGAATATGTGATTAAGAAAAATACTCTCTAATATATGAATACTTACAGAATATATTTCTCCCCTTACATACTTAGTCATCTTTTGAGGTCTGTAAATCTGGCTTCCCAGACCTGGGGGCAATCAAGTGTATAGCTCTTTAAGACTTCTGAGAGATTAATGGCTACACAAACAGATGCTCAATGTACATTTGCCAATTAAAAAAAATAGAATTCTAAACCTAAATTGATTAATGCTAAATACTTCAATTTTGAGCCTACTTAGAAATTTTTTGCTAAAGAGAACATGAAATTACAGTGAAATTGGTGGTGTAAGTGTCAATGGTGGGATTCTCTTGCAGTAGAAACCTTCCAATCCTAAGGCTTGATAACACTGAAAGGCATTGTAGGCTCTCTGTTCAGAACTCAAAGGCAAGCCAATCTCTGGGATAGTAAGTGATTTAAGGGATTGAATGACAAGGTCCATATTAAGGTTCTTGCATGAAGTAGTACAGTCCTCCCTGTGCATGGCTGCACTATGCATGAATTTCAGTTAGTTAAATAACACTAGTCCCACAAAAATATGATTCAAATTTCATTACCATGTTATACTTACTGTGAGTAATTGCATAACATACAGTTTGTTCCTAGCTCTTCAGGCAACAAATATCTATGTAAATAACATGCAAATCATGATCAGTAACCAGTCATGCCCTTTATTTCAAAGTCTGCGAGTGATTAGTCTACACACATCCTTTTTTAATTTGCACAGTCAGCAAAGCATGTAGTTGTATTACCTCCTTGTCTCCCAGGGATAAACCAACATGACATTTTATAAAAATGGATAATCAAAAAGGGAATTGGCCAACAAAGATAAAAGTGCAAAAATGAAATGAAAAGTGATAACGCTGGAAGTGAAATTTGAATCAGACATAAATGGAGTTATAGAAGTACTGCTGACTATGGAAATGTTGACAGGGCTGCTATTTGAAAGATTCGGCATATACAGCTGGAGGAACTGAGGGAAGGTGAAATTATGTATCTAAATCAAGGAAAGTGGTTGTGACAAAAAGGATACCGTAGAGGAAGTGGGGCTATCTAGTAAAGAATTCCCCAATAAGTGAACTTTCAGAGCTGTTTCATGACATTGAAATTGCAAAAGATACAGTATTGGAAGTAGATCCTAACACAGAAAGGAGTATGACAATTCACCAACATATAAACAATGCTCATTCTATATCATAAATTATATGATGAAAAGGAGAAGGCAAACACTGTTCAAACTACTCTTGACAGGTTTTTAATGAACAAATAAAACATTTTAATGTTCAATGTTCCTAATGTGCTAAATTACCATGTACTAACTGAACATTAGTTTTACTATTTCTTTCCATTTCCCTATCCATTTATGACCAACAGTAGGAGAGTTTTTAATATTTTGACAAAAATTTTTAAAGGTCACAGAGCAACTGTAATTTTCCCCATTGATTATTAACATACTTTGCACAGTTTTAGCTTCCAGGGTCATTTTTACAGTCTTGCACTGCCATGCAAAGTGAGGACTGCCTTTATTATTTCAAAGTAGACTGTTATAAATTAAGAATGCTTATCATAATGTATAGAGTAAACACTTAAAAATACATAAATAAAAGGTACATGGAAAAGGTATAGCTAAAAGGTTTATAGAAGAATTCAAAGAGATTACTTAAAATTATTTGATTAACTCAAAAGAAGGTAGGAAATTAAAACTAGTGAAACAAAAACATCTTTTTAGATGGCAGCAAGGTAATAAAGTCAACTATATCAGTGATTACATTAAGTGTACATGTGCTAAACACTTTAATTAAAATTCAGAGATTGTCAGATTGGACAGAAATCAAGTTTCAACTATACGTTGATTACAAAAGACACAATTTCACATAAAGACGCCCATAGATAAAGGTAAAAGCAAAGAAGGAGACATTCCCTACAAATAGAACTGTAAGAAAGGTGGTAAACTTTTTAATATGGAATAAAGTAGACACCAAGCAAAGAGATTATCAGAGATAATGAGGGACACTTGATAATGATAAAAAGATTGATTCATCAATAATACAAAATAATCATAAATGTGTATATATTCAATAATTTCAAAATACATGAAATAGGAGAAATAGAAATATCAGTAATTATCATGAGAGATTTTAATATCCTTTTCTCAGTAATTGATAGAATAATTAGTTAAATTCAGGACAGGTAAAGATGTGAACAACACCTTGACCTAACGTTGCCAGAACACTACCCACAACATCTGCAGAGTACATGTTCATTCCCAGTGCATATGGGACTTCCACCAAAATAGACTATTTGCTAGGACATTACATTTCAAAAGATTGAAATATTATGCACTATGTTCTGTGACCATAATTAGAGATAAATAACAGTAACTTAATACATTAATAATGCATAATAAGACAAAAGATGAAAATTTTGCATTTTTATAAGCATATTTTGTATTTGGGTCCAATGTGATTTTTCTCTTCATATATATTCTTTAGAGCTGTCATAAATATGCCCTACCCCAATGGTTAATTTTGAACATTGTAAAATGGCAGCATTAGTCTCATAGGAGCTGTGATATTTGAATTAATTCAAAGAGCATCTGGCATGGTTTAGGTGACAGATTGTGAAAAGACTTAGCTATTAGAGGACCAATTAGACCAAGTGCTTTGGTTCTGTTTATCCAGATGACATATTAAAATTTCCCCATTTTGAAAAATCCACTCTACCAATGGGTTTTTTTTGTTGTTGTTGTTTGTTTGTTTTTGTGGTACGCAGGCCTCTCCCTGTTGTGGCCTCTCCCGTTGCGGAGCACAGGCTCCGGATGCGCAGGCTCAGCGGCCATGGCTTATGGGCCTAGCCACTCTGCAGCATGTGGGATCTTCCCGGACTGGGGCACGAACCCGTGTGCCCTGCATCGGCAGGCAGACTCTCAGCCACTGCGCCACCAGGGAAGCCCCCAATCGGTCTTTTAATTGATGTATTTAGACAATTTAGTTAGCTAATGTTAGGCCGTAAGTCTACCATTTGTTTTGGTTTGTTTTTGTCTGTTCTTTCTGATTTTAGTTTCTCTGTTTTATTTTTTCTGCCTTCCTGTGTTACTTTAAAATTTTTTAGCAGTCCATTTTCATTTATCATTTTTACTTATTAGCTATAGTGGTTTTGAGTATACCACTTTGTATAGCTTTGTAATCAATTTCTTCAGGTATTATATTACATATACTATATATACACACACACATATATATATATATGTTATATATATCATACGTATGATGCATAGTCTACTGGTATCAACATTTTACCAGTTAGAATGAAGTGTAGAAACTTATATCATTTTATATCCCTTTGCCCTCTTCCATTTATAATATAATTGGCTTAAATAAATATTAAATTTAAGAATTTCCTCTATGTATATTGAGAACCAAATTAGAGAGTGTTATAATTTGTGCTTCAAATGTCAAAACGTCAAAAGTTTTAAAAACTCAAGAGAAAAAGTAAAATCTTCTTTACTCGTATTGCTCCTCTTTCCATTGTTCTTTCTTCCTTCCTGATATTCCAAGATCCCTTCTTTTTTTATTTCTTTCTGTTTAGAGTAGGAAGTCATGGCTTATAGCTGACAGGTGGGGTTGGAAATCCAGGTTCCCCAAATGGCATCCAATGCCACTCGATGAGGGGGTTGGCCCCTGATTACTGCTGATATCACCCCTTGTACCCTGTCATTACTCTAGTCACAAGGTCCCTAGCCTGTCTGCCTTTTGCTTTCCACCTTTCAGAGTCTTCTTGTGTTTCTTTAATCAGAAAATGTCCAATATTTTTAGCTGTACTGAATAAAAAGAATAGGGAAAAGTATGTCTACTTTATATTTGCAGATGTGGAAATCTTGGGAAATATTTCTAATGCAATGATAATGAAAACTCAATCTATCCGAATTTGTGAGATGCAGCTAAAGTGAGATGCAGCTAAAGTATTTAGCAAGAAATACATAAATCTAAAAAGTTATATTAGAAAATAAAAATGATCTATAATTGGTGATCTAAACCTCCACTTTAGAAAGCTAGAAAAAGGAGACCAAATTAAACTCAAAGTAACTAGAAGATGGAAATGATAAAGATAAAAGCATACTAAATATATCAGAGAACAGAAGAATAAAAAAGTCATTGAAATCAGCAGCCCTTTCTTTGACAAGATCAACAAAATTGAGGAATCTTTAGCAAGACTGATCAAGGACAAAAAAGAGAGAAGATGTAAATTGCCAATACATTCATTTTTGATATAACACTTGTTTTGAGACGTGAATTCTTTCCAGTACAATTGCTAAACTAGGGAACACCTTGAGTGTAGCACATTTTCACATTCACTTGTGCATGATTCTTCTGTGCACAAGAAACATAGGTGAATGCTGAACCCGGATGAACCAAGTCACCTGGGAATACACAATATGCACATCTGTGCACAGCTCAGACATCTACTAGCTACCTCATTTCACCACGTGTGTGATGGGCCACACCCATCCACATCTGGTGTTGGATCTTCCTGTTCAATTTTAGAAAACTATTTCCATCACTTCATAACTCATAAACTGCAACCCTTCTGGTACCTGCTTCCACAAGCAAGCTTCAGGTCTTTTTTTAAGGTAAAATGCCACGTTTGTTGTAGAACTTACGCATTTCTTAAGCTTTCCACATGTGTAAAACTGCTACTGTTTTTTAACAGATTTCTATCTTTTTCTTTTTCTGTTATGCGTCACCAACAAAAGTTTTTGAATGTTGTACCCTTATTCCTATTTTCCCCGTAAGCCTTGTGGTTTTTACTGGGTAATTTTGCATAACACCATGATTTTTAAGGGTATATATGTAGCATTATAGCAAAACTGGCTGTTACTTTACCAGGTGCTGAAATTTACTGTCCCTGATAGTACAACCAGACATTGTATGCCTCCTGATATGTTGCATTATGCACTATATAGCATCTCCTGTGAAGACTTCTTACCAAAAGTCTTGAGCCTGAAGCTAATCAAGACTTTAGATCTAACCTCCAGTGTTAAAAAAAAAAAAAAAAGAAAAAGAGAAACTCCACAAGGGAGGGCAAAAGAAATAATTTAAATGACACCATGAGGAAACCACTAGATAAATGAAAAATGTTACAACCAAGCAGATAGTTGGCCTGGTCTGATTGTATCCTATTTTGGAGAAACCAACTATAAAATACATTTTTGGTACCACTGGGGCCACTTACTAAAGACAAGGTATTACATGAGATTATGGAGTCATTGTTACTTTCAAGAGTAGTAATGTTATTGCTGTGAAATTGCAAAATGTCCTTATTTGGGGACTATAAAAAGTTACATATTTAGAAGTGAAATGTCCTGATGTGCGTAATTCCTCTAAAATGTTTCAGCCTTTTACATATGCGTGTACACACACACACACACACACACACACACACGCATATATATACATATATGTATATGGAAATAGAAATGCAAATATAAGTATATAAAAGCATTTATATACTTATTTATACACTTATTTATAAATATGTAAAAGCAAGTACAACAAAATATTATGGATGGTCATCGTACTAATCTTTTCACTTTTTGTATGTTTGACATTTTTTTGTATTTTATTTTTATAATTTTACAAAATTGGCATTTAAGAGGAATTAAAATATTATTCACCTGCTTTTTTTCACAGAAACTCCTTGACTTTAGGGACCACCCCTCCTCCCCCGACCAGGTCTCAGGGCCAATGTATCCTTGCCTGCTCCAAGTGGACACGGTCCGATCTCATTGCTCTCGTGTCTCCTGTTATAAAAGCTCTCCGCTCAGGAGGCCTGTGCCCATCTTCAGGATTCCTTGCATTCCTCCAGGATATAAGGCTCCCATTGTATTCCCTTGACTGGCCCCACAAGGGAAATTTAGCATAACTTTCTCTCTTACTTGGATTTTTTTTTTTCCTTTGAGAAAAGGAACAATCAGATCAGAGCAAAATCTGAAAAAGTGGGGTCATGCTTAATGTTCGCCAGGAGGAGAGACAGTGTTCTAGACATTTGGGACTTTGCGGGGAAATTTTTTTATGCCTTTAGCGAAGGCTTTAGCACAGATGGTCAGCCCAAGGGGGAAGGCAGAGCCAGGAGAATGAGTGTACAATGTGTGTGCCTGAGCCCTGCTTTCGTGAAAAACTTGGCACAGCGAATCTGTCTCTCCCAACTCCTTGTTGACTCAGAGCTGCTGAATCCGAGCCAGGCCTGAAGGAAATAGATATCTGAGTACAACGCACACGGGGACAGCTCGTGTGCACGCTGTTGCAGCGATTACACGGAAACCTCGGAGATGAAGGGCACGGGGGTCGGGCATCCAGGAGATGAGTTAGGGTATTTAGGAGTGATTATAGGACTTTCTTTTGGCTTCTTTTTTTTTTACCTTTAATTTTTCACTCGAAGAGGTGATTAACTGTTGTGCATCCAGAAGTGGTTTAAGCTAAACACAGCATAGCTGGCAGAGGTTGTTATAAAATAGAACTTGGTTGTGGGAATGCTGCCTCTTAGCTGTAATCCTTCCCCTGGGTAAAGAAATGTCAATGCTATGCCCTCAGGCCAAGGTCAACCTTGAGAATCAGGTGTAAGATCTCAAGTCTTTAATTTGGGGGGGAAAGGTCATTCTCATGGGTATGCAAACTATCTGAAGTCAGAGGGACCTTTTCTTGAATAACCATCATCTTTTTTAGAAGTGGAAGAGACCACCGTTAAGATTTAGTTCAGATTCCCAATTTTATAGATGAGGACTATAGAAGTAATTTACCCAAGCTCACATATAGGTAATTGGTGATAGAGGTAAGACTCCAAGTTCAGTGCATTTCTCACTATAGCATGTGGTTTCTATGAATTTAGGATTCTTTCCCTCATTGATTTATGATTAAATGTGAACTCAGTAGAATACGATTAAAACTCAGAGGAGATTGTGCGTTGGCCTTATTGACCTTGCAAAACTTTGATTAGGTTCTCAAAGGTGGGGAGGAGACTGTAGTTGGAAGATTGTATGGACACAATCAGCAAAATAATCAGAGCCTCTAGTTAGAGGCAGGTGTCGCCCTTTAGGTGGTCTAATCTCAGGGGATGCTCAGAGATGATTCCAGCTGTGCCATCTGAAGAGCTATATCGGCATTGTACGTGTAGGTACCTGTGTGAGGTGGAGAGCTAAGCATTATGGAGTTAGGAAACATTAGAAAGTAAGAAAGGTGGCTCTAGGACCCAAGCTAGGTGTGCATAGAAATATCTCCCTGCCTCCAGCTTTAGCTGAGTGCCCCCTGCATGGGATGCTCTGCAACAATTTTTTTCTTCTGTAGAAACTCCCTGGAAAATTCTATTCTTCTTTTTATTCATTCATTTATTTTTTAAAACTTTTATTGGGGTACAGTTGATTTACAATGTTGTGTTGGTTTCAGGTGTACAGCAAAGTGAATCTCTTATACGTATACCCACTCTTTTTTAGGTTCTTTTCCCATACAGGCCATTACAAAGTATTGAGTAGAGTTCTCTGTGCTCTACAGGAGGTCTTCATTAGTTATCTATTTAACATATAGTAGTGTGTATATGTCAATCCCAACCTTCCAGTTTACCATCCCCCCCTTATCCCCTGGTAACCATAAGTTTATTTTCTACACCTGTAACTCTATTTCTGTTTTGTAGATAAGTTCATTTGTACTCATTTTTTAGATTCCACATAGAAGTGATATCATATGATATTTGTCTTTCTCTGTCTGACTTACTTCGCTCAGTATGACAATCTCTAGGTCCATCCATGTGGCTGCAAATGACATTATTTCATTCTTTTTTATGGCTGAGTAATATTCCATTGTATATATGTACCACATCTTCCTTATCCATTCCTCTGTTTATGGACATTTAGGTTGCTTCCATGTCCTGGCTATTGTAAATAGTGCTGCAGTGAACATTGGGGTGCATGTATCTTTTTGAATTATGTTTTTCTCCAGGTATATGCCCAGGGGTGCGATTGCTGGATCATATGGTAGCTCTATTTTTAGTTTTTTAAGGAACCATAGTGGCTGTACCAGTTTACATTACTACCAACAGTGTAAGAAGGTTCTCTTTCATTCATTCTTTTAAAAAAACTTTTTTTGAGGAAATAACTTCAGACATGTAGAAAGGTTGCCAAAATATTGTTAAGTATTCCTATATACCCTTCACCCAGATTCTCAACATGTTAATGTTTTACCAGTTTGACTTATCATTCTTTCAGAATCATTTGAAAGTATATTGCAGATATAATGCCTCTTTATGCCTAAATTCTTCAAGGTGTATTTTTTTAAACAATGATATTCTTTTATAAAACTATAGTACAGTTATCAAAACCAGGAAATTAACATTCCTACAGCTATTATCTAATCTACATTCACAATTCATCAATTGTCACACTAATGTGTGAATGTATTTTTGTGATCTAGGATCCAGTCTAGGCTCACATGATACATTTAGGTGTCATGTCTCTCTAATCTCCTTCAAGTTCCTCAGTCTTTTTTTATGACCTAGACGTTTTTGAAGATCACTGCCTGGTTACTTTGTAGAATGTTTTCATTTTTGTTTTATCTCATGTTGGCACAGTGGTTGAGAGTCCACCTGCCGATGCAGGGGACATGGGTTCGTGCCCCGGTCTGGGAAGATCCCACACGCCACGGAGCGGCTAGGCCCGTGAGCTATGGCCGCTGAGTCTGCGCGTCCAGAACCTGTGCTGTGCAACGGGAGAGGCCACAACGGTGAGAGGCCCGCGTACCACAAAAGAAAAAAAAAAAAATTGTTTCCCACAATTAGATTTAGTTTATACCTTTTTGGAAGTAACACCACAGAAATAATGATGTGTTTCTCTCAGTACATTATCTCAAAAGGCAAATGATACCTATTGCCCATTATGGGTTATAACTGAGCAATTGGGGAAAGTGGTGTCTGTGACATTAGTACACTGTAAAGTAACTTTTTTCCCCATTTGTAATTAAGAAGAGTCTTGTGGGAGATACTTCCAGACTATGTAAAAATTATGTTTCTTATCAAAGTTTCACTCATTGGTTTTAGCATCATGGTGATTCTTGGTTGCTGCCCAATGCTAATTATTTTCTAATTCCACCACTCCTTCCATATTTATTTCCATCGTGTCTTCTATATCTGTATCTATATCTATTAGGTACCATTCTAAGGCAAGGAAGAGATTTTTTTCTTCTTTCTCATTATTTATTTATATACTTACATAAGTACAGACACATGGAGTCTTATTGCATTCGGTGGGTTATAATCTGTACTGTTAATATTTATTTTGAGGCTCAAATTGTCCTAGGTTGAGTCCCTGTAAACTGACTCCTTATCCTTTTGACATGTCCCCATATTCTTTTAACACATCTCTACTTTCTGGTGCAGCAAGATATTCCAGGTTCATCTAGTAATTTCCCAATCCCACCCCTAAAAGCAGCTGTTTTTTCAAAGAACACTGATTCCTTTCAGTGGAGCATGGTATTTAGAATCCCAGATCTGGGTGCTAAGTTTGCTTATTTGTACTGGGATGTCCCAAATGACACTTTTGCAAGCACTATTTTCATCATTTCACCTCTATGAAAGTTGCTGGGCCTTTTTGCTAGAAGACCCAGGGTCCAATTTTCCACTTCCAGGCCTGTCCTGGTGCTGCCTTCTGTCTTCCAAGAAGAAGCTTTCACCTGCTTGTTCTCATATTCTTAGTAACATCTGTTCTCCCAGTGGCTATGAATTTGGATGCAAACTTCCCAGAGCCCATCTGTCCAACCAATTCCTATAGCAACCATGTATTCTGAACCCCAAACTAGGAAATTTCAACACACAACCTCCCAAGCTTAAATATACTTACGGATAGAATGGAAAAAGGCCTTTGAAATGTGGAAAGTCCTGGAAATTCTATCCATCAACAAGTACAAAGACCTCCCTCTTCTTCTTCAAATAGGGGCACAGATGTGAAGAAACAAAATTGGTAAGTGTGGGTAGAACTCAACCTTTCCAAACGTCATTTGTGAACCTGTAGCTTGTTCCCTGGTCTATATTTCCCAACCATTCTTCTGAGAAGTTTCAGGGAGGGTCTTTGTCAGTCATGCCTCTTTAATTCTTGGAACTAAAGCTCATAAATCCTTCTCTGTCTCTAATCTTGGGTATCTCAGGACTGAATTAGAACCCTGTCAAAGCATTTGCTCTCCATATGAATTCCCAAATGCTCTAAATATCAACTCTCCAAAAGAAGACCAAATACAGTGAGTGATGGTAGACAGGAAAAGTAACTAACATAACATATATGTTTTATTTTCCCAGTCCTGAAAGTTTTCCCTGGTCAAGTCTGTCATTTTTATTATGTCTTAAAGTTGTGCTTTGTTATCATTTCATTTGAAAACACATGTCTTTGTTTAAAAATGTGTGTTAGTTGGTGCTAGTTGTATATTCTGAAACATCTTCCTGGAGTCATAGTAGTTTTCACTAATCTCAGAAACCATGGCCTTTTCTAATGCTGGGGAAGCAGAAGCACAAAGGAGGACTTGTCAGAGCTGACTTCCAGCTCAGGGCTGGATTTCAGTGTAATCTTAGCAAGTCACGGATCTTGTGTACTGTGTCTACTGTTGCCTCTAGCCCATGTGGTAACTTTGCATGGATTAGAAAAAGGTGCCTAAAAGGTCTCAAACTCACAAGTAATTAGTTGGTCACTTCCACTCACAACTGATTAGCCAGAATTAGTCACATGACTTCATCCAATGACAAGGCTGTCAGGAAGTGTCCCCTCATGTACCCAGAATGGGGGGAAAACAGGAAATATTTGGCAACAAGATTAATGACAATGAAATGCCTTACAATTGGTTGTATCTTATAATTGATATTTATAATATTTTACCGTATTAGTGGTAGGTAAAATAGTGGTGCTTCTTACAATATGTGGCCTCTCAAATTTTGTGAAATATGGCTGCTTTTATGGGTAGTATGAGACTTTTAACAGGATTTCTTCCTAGCCCCACTAACACATGGGGTAAAAATCAAAGACTATGGTCATAAAGACACTCATAGCCAATAAACTAATGCAGAAACTCACAGGACGTCTTTGTGGGCACTGTTGGGCCAAGTTTATGCCATTTGCATGTGTATGGGGGAGCTGCGTCCATCCTTGGCCATCACTTTTGACCCTCTCTCTTTGTCCTGCATTCCTCCTCCATCTTATGGCCATTGTAACTGCTGCTGCAATGCCTGGGGCCAAAGTCTCTTTGCTTGTCTGAGTCCTGGTGGTCCCGTGGCTCTTGCCATGACTACTGCTTCCCCTGGGACCCTGGCCGCCGTGCCATGTCCACTAGAGTTAATTACCCCTATTCCAGGCAGGAACCGCACTTAGGCCAAAGCTTGGGACCTGGGTCCGATGGCCTCATCTCAGCCTGAGCCCTGGTACAGCTCTGATGCAGGTCGTCTGGCTGTTTGGAGCCCCAGCTGATGCTGGTATCTGGGCCCAATTCTGGTTGCCACCTGGCCAGACTCTCCCAGTAATGCGCCACCTTGACCACATAGCCTGTTTTGCTCTAGCCACCAATACCCTGGCTAGCCAGCAAAGTGTCCTCCTCCAGCATCCCATGATGATGCCGAGGAGGCTGTGTTTCTCCCACTCTAGACTGTTAATGATCTTCTCCTAGAGGATAGTCCTGATGAGAGAAAGCCTGTCCCTACTGTTCTGTGAAGCTTTAAACACCATGCAGGGCTTAGCACTTGCTCCACAAATCACTTACTCTCCCTCCAGACCCACTGCAAACTTTCCCATCCTTGCCCATTCCCCTCCAGCCACACTGAGCTGTCTGCAACCTGCTGTCCAATACACCAGGCTCTCTCACACCAGGCTCTCTCATACCTCGGGTCCTTACACAGGCCTTTTGTTTAGAATACATCTTGCTGTATCCAGCCTATTCTTACACATTCTTCAATGTCAGGCCAAAGACTATCATCCCTTGGACACCTTCCCTGATTTCTGCAGCCTGACTCATTCTCCCTTCCTTCAAGCCCTCCTGAATTTCAGCCATACTCATGTCAATCTAATCACTATATCACATTATAGTTGAATATATCTGTCTCTTCAAAGCAAGCTCCTTGAAGGCTGAAGCCCTGCCCTTGCATTTCCGTGTATCTCATGTCTAGCACAAAGCCTGGCACGTTGCAAAGCCCAATAAATGTTGAATGGATACAGGTCTGTGCTCTTGATGAAGAAAATAGGAAGTCTGTCACCAGGCATACAAACTTGAAGGCTCCATTAGGGCCCTCTCACTGGAAGTGGGGTGACACCAAACCTCGAGACAGAACAAATGGGAGCAGGAGAGGGAGATGCCATCCATGTCAGCTTTCCTCAAGTGTAGTGAGGGGCAGGGAGGGACCAGCAATGATGCCAGGGAGGAGAGATGGGGCGTTTCTCAGACACCAATGTGCGCTAAGGAGCAGCTGCAGCGCAGAGACCAATAAGGCAGGAGCCTTAGAGGCTCCGAGAGGGGACACCCGAGGGGTCAACTCTGTAGCCAGGATTTTACTACTGAGCGCCAGAACGGTTTTCCCAGCTGCTCACTGGAGATATCCTGGACATCTCAGGTTCGGGATGCCCAAAGCTGGGAATCATTGTCATCCTTTCTACCTCCTGGGCTTCTTCCTTGGTGAGGGTTCTACCGCATATTGAGCCAGGAATCTGGGTATCATTCCTGATGCCTCTCGTGCCCTCACTTCCCGCATCTGATACACTATCAAGATCTGTCAGTATTTTCACCTGAACGTCTTTGGATTCTCCTTGCTGAGTGCCTCTTAATTCCATCTCCTTATCTCCTCTCCATTCTCACTCTCTTGATTCAGACCACCGTCCTCTTCCAGACTTAAAACTGATGGCCCTGCCTTTAGTCCCTGGACAATACTGTTAGGTACTTCTCTCCCTTTTCTGAAAGACTTTGGAAGCTACTCGTTGTCAGGAGAAAGTCTTATTTCCTTAGCATGATAGAATCACCTTCGCAATCTGGCCCCTTCTTCACTGTCAAGCTTTATCAGTTAAGATTCTTTCAGCTTTAAGTGGCAGAAAATCCTGATGCAAAGGACTTAAACCAGTGATTTCCTAAGTGGCAGACACATGTCTAGAGCGTGTGCAGGATGACCCATTGGACTACAAGGAAAAAATATTAGAGCTTCTTAAAAGTAAGACATCAAACCTTCCATAGGTTTAAGAGTCTGAAGGAGGAGATAGAATTCCAAATTGGGGAAGAGTTGACCAAGTGCGATCCAGGTGTGCCTGGCTCAGTGAATTTAGAGATCGTACTACCTGGATTTTTTTGGATGGTGAAGATAATGAAATGATTTTCCTTTTAATTTGTTATTGAAACATAATTTATAAAACTGAAATATACCATAGGTTAGTTTTTCCTTTTATAGAACTTCTAGAAGTAATAGAAACAACAGAATATACTCTTCTGTGTTTGCTTTTTTTGCTTACCATAATGCTTTTGGGACTGGGATTCATGTGTGATGATGTGACCTGGTATATGCTTGACTTCCTAAGAAGCTGCCAATTTGTTTTCTAAAGTGTTTGTATGATTTTGTACTCCCACCGGTGGTCTATGAGAAGTTAGGTTACTCCATATCCTTGCCAACATTTGATGTTGTCAGACTTTCATTTTAGTCATTGTAGTGAGATGGTATTTCATTTGGGTTACGTTTGCATTTCCCTGATGACTAATGGTGTTTTTTACCTTTCTATATGCTTGTTATCCATTTGTATATCTGCTTTTGTGAAGGATCTGTTTAAGTCATTTGTCCATTTAAAAAAATTGATTGACTTTTGTTTAATTTGTAGGAGTTCTGTATATATTCTACATTTAAGTACTATATCAGATATATTTGTTGCAAATATTTTTTCTAGTCTATGAGTTCCCTTTTCATTCCTCTAGTAGTGTTTCTAATTTTAGTAAAGCTTTTAAATTCTGGTAATTAGACTTCATATATTTTTTCTTGGGGTGTTAGTACTTTCTGTATCCCATCTAAGAAACTTTGTCTGATTATGAAGATAACCTCTTGTGCTTTATTCTAGTATAGAGTAAGAGTAAAAGGCACATAGCCTCTTCGTATCATAAAATCAGTTTTGAGTTCACAGACTTCCTGAAAGGGTCTCAGGAGCCCCCAGTGATAACCAGAACACACTTTGAGATCCTATACTTTATATCTTTACTGATTTTTTTGTCTATCTTTTCTATCAGGAGTATGAAATTTCTAAGTCTGATTACAGGATTTTTTTCTTTGGTGCTGTCAGATTTTGCATCATATGTTTTAGAGCTCTGTTATTTCATGCATACACATTTAGGATATTTATGTTTCTCAATGATTTGATCCTTTTATATGTCCCTCTTTATCTCTGTCAATGCACTTTGTCTTGAAGTCCAATTTGATATTCATATAGCTACTCTATCTTTTAAATAATATAAATAATGATTTCATAATATATATTTTTTCATCCTTTTACCTTTAACCTGTCTGTGGATTTATATTTAAAGTGCATTTCTTGTGGACAGCATATAGTTGTTTTTGTTTTTTGGCTTTTTTTGAATGCCAGTCTGACAATCACTTTCAAAAATTAGAGTTTTTACTCCACTTAAATTTAATGTAATTATTGACATGGTTTGGTTGAAGTCCACTGTCTTGCTGTTTGTTTTATTTGTCCTATCTATTTTTGGTTTACTTTTCTTTCTTTCCTGGTTTCTTTTGGATTAATTGAATATTGTTTAGTGTTCCTTTCTGTATACTCAGTTGGATTTTAGTTACACCTCTTTGCTTTATTTTTTAGGAGTTGCTTTAGGAATTAAAACATCCATTCTCAACTAATCACAGTCTACCATGAATTAATATGTTTAACACTTCATATGCAACTTAAGATCCCTAACAGCATACTTCCCTGTTACATCCTCTTTCCTTTGTGCTGTTGTTGTATAACATTTTACTTTTATGTATATATAAACCGCACAATGCATTGCATTAATTTGTAGTTTATACATATAATTATGTGAACACTTTTACTGTGCAGACACATATTCATTTTTTAGCTCAGAAATGTGTTCTTCTATGACTTAATTATGTTTAATGATGGCCTCACCTCTTTCTCTTATTTTTTCTTATTTTGAGGCTGATTTGTTTTTCAGGTTGCTTCAATATATTCTCCAAGCCTTTTATCTTTTACCTCATGGCTTTTATCTGTTTGTATTTTTGCTCAGTTCTTTGAAATATTTCTTCCATTTGTCTGGCTTATGATTTGAATCCCATAGTGATTCTTTTGTCAATTCATTTTTTGACTTTTTCAGTTCTACATAGTGGGCTTTTTACTACTAACAGCCACCTCTGTATTATCCTTGACTACCTTTAATACTGTCTTTCCTGTTCAATTTGTTGTTAGTCTCCATCAGCAGCTCTGTTTCACTAGGGCCTGTTCAGAATGGTTCTTTTTGTTCTTCGCCTCTCTGACTGCCAGACACCATTACATATAATTGGTAATTGAGTTGATGGTCTGCTCACTTAGGCTCAAATTCAGCTGCTGACGCACCTGAAGTAGGGCTGTCCTATGAGTGATGAAAAACTTGGTGGTCTCGGCTCCTTTGAGCCAGTAGTGGAACAACAGGCACTTCATTATCCTCTACTGAAGTGTCAGTGTCAGGAAGAAGCCGTTCTGTTTCTCAGCCTCTCTGGGTTCTCCTGTCTTAGGAGCAAAGAGAAGAAAATCCCTGTTCTCAGCTCCTCCTCAGCATTTCAGAGTCAAGGAGCCCAGGCCTAATGGCTGTTCCCTTGGTAGTGTCGTTGGGGTGAGAGGTGGGAGCCCAGGCCTAATGGCTGTTCCCCTGGTAGTGTCGTTGGGGTGAGAGGTGGGGTTCCGTGGATCTCAGTGGACTAAGTTCCCTTCATGGATCCACAGTATTCTAATCCTTGACCTTAAGGTCTCCACTGCTGTTTCCAGGTTCTCACCTTGCTCAGGTGGAAAAAGTCCTGCGCACATAGTCATCTCTACTTTTATCAATATCATTGTCAACTGCAGTCATGGCAGTGCTTGACTCAGTGGAAGTAGCTGGACTGGAGTGAAGGGAGTCAGCACATAGTCAAGCTGCCATTCTTCAGGAATTTTCTATTCTAGGGACTATTGTTAGACAAAGGAAAACTGACCACAGAGATTACCGAGGTAACCATGATGTTCCCCATCGAGTGGTGTGTGAAGCAGTGTGGTGTAAGGGGAAAGCTTTGGGGTAATCCAGACTTGGGTTGGAACCCCAGCTCTTCCACATACCCATAGTTGGCAAGTTATTTAGAGTCTGTGAGCCTCACTTTCCCCCTCTATAGAATAAGGAAGATGAGAGCTCCTTTACAGAATTGCAAAATCTAAACCAGGTATTACATGCAAAGCCCCTACACAGGCAGGTGGTACCTTGTAGGTTCCCGTCTCCCTTTTCTTTAAACCTCGTTCTGCTAACATTGATCTATTTTCATGTCTCATTGGCCAGCTCACAGACATGTCTCATAGCCCAAAGCAAGGGTACCTACAAGATCTCAGCTCCAACACACGTTTTCCAAGTTGTGTGGCTATATAATGCTACAGTATGTTCTTGTACTGTAAACAGCGAGGCACCACGCCCTGGATGTCATGAAACAGGAAGAATTGATGTTTTGTGTAAATAAGCAGGGTTTGAGGTAGAGAACGAATATTTCCTAAAGCCCTGGAGTTAGCCTGGGTAATGCAGTGTGTGAGAGAGAAGCTGGGTCTGGACAGAGGGAGAGGAACTAAAAGGGTGGAGTTTAAAGGAAGATGACTTGGGAGTGGTAAAAGGACTAGGACAAGGATAGGGGTTGAGAGAGGGAGAGGCACTGGGACTGGCCCTTTAGACCATGCGTGTGCCCCACAGGTAGACAGAGCATAAGAGCACACAGGCAGAACTGGCTGCTAGCCGATGGCAGCTTTCCTGTAACCTATGAGCCTGCCAGTCCATCCACACACCCTCCACGCCTGGAGAACCAGAATGGCAACCTGCAAACTAACTGGAAGTATCCTCTACTCAGGTCCCTCTTTATTTTGTCCCAGATATTCACATTCTTTCCTGTTCCTCACCTTTATCCACTTTCCTGTTGTCAGCTCTGCTCTGACCTTGGTGCTCATTGAGTAAGTTTAGTTTCCATGGCTTGGCTCTGATGCTTGCTAAGGAGGCTTAAAGTCATCTCTCCCTTTAGCTCCTGGCAGTAACTCCATCCCAGCTTTAGCACCTGCTCTTGGAATGGAGGTTGACCATCAGTCTGGCCACTAAACTAAGTTTTCCTTTCTAATGTGCCTGATGCTGTCTCCTCTGTCCTTTCATGATTTGAAAATGTCCTTGTTTCAAAGTCTAATTGTCCCAAAAGGTACTTCCTTCATTGCCTGCCTCTCCACCACTATGATAGTGATTACTTGAGCAATCACTGTTTATTAATCACTCGCGTGTCCCATTCATTATTTATAGCACTTAATATCCTTTTACATAATCAGCAGCAGTTGTTCAATCAGGTTAGCTAATCAGCATAAGTGAATGAAAAGAGGTCAGGATGTAGATGGGAGGTGAAAAAGAAGTTTCAAGAAAAAGCTGACAATTCATGTCATTTAGGGAAGCCAGCATTGTTAGGTAAGAGAGCTGGTTAGAAATGCACTATATCTAAGTTCATTTTACTTTATATTTTGCTTAGGGAAGGCAAGATTTAGGGCTGGGGAAAAGCTTTTCCTTACCATTTTCTGTTTATTAATATACAAACAGTTCTTCAAGCTAAGAGGCTAGATTTATTAAAATCCAAATTGTCTGAAATATAATTTGTCTTAAAATCACTTTGTGTACCCCCAACTAATAACCTAGTTTCTAATTTAAGAAACTAGAAAAAAAGAGTGAATTAAACCCAAAGCAGGTAGAAAGTAGGAAATTAAAGATTAGAGCAGACACTAATGAAATGAAAAACCAGCCAAAAAATAAAGACAGAATCAGTGAAAACAAAAGTTGATTATTTGACAAGATCAACAAAATTAAAACTTTATCTAGACCAGTGGTTCTAAACCGAGGATAATTCTGCACCTCAGGGTACACTTTCCAACTTCTGGAGACATCTTTAATTGTCATACCTTGGTGTGTGTGTATGTGTGCATGCCCATGCCAGAGATGCTGCTAAACATCCTATGATGCATGACAGCCCACTCCATAATAAAAATTATTGGACCCAAATATCAATAGTATTGATACCGATAAACCTGATTTAGTCTGACAAAAAACAAAAAAACAAAGAAACCAGAGAAGACACAAATTATCAAAGCCAGGAAGGGAAAATGAGACATCACTACCACCCTTATAGAAATTAAAAGGATTATAAGGGCATACTATGAAAAAACTTTATGCTAACAAATAAGACAATTTAGATGAAATACGAAGGTTCATACAAAGACACAAATGAATGAAACTGACTGGAGAAGAAGTTGAAAATCTGAATAGACCCATAACAAAGAGTTTGATTAGTAATTGAAAATATTCTCTCAAAGAAAAGTCTAGACCCAGATGTCTTCACTGGCAAATTGTATAAAATATTCAATGGAAAAATAATACCAATTTTCCAAAAAGTCTTCCACAGACTCTTCCACTTTCCAACTAATTCCATAAAGCTAGTATTACCCTAATACCAAAACCAGACAAAGACATCACCAAAAAAACGACAGACCAATATCTCTTATGAGTCTCGATGTAAAAATTCTCAACAAAATCTTAGCAAAATGAATTTGTCTACATATAAAAATATTATACACCTTGACCAAGTAGGTTTTCTCCCGGGAATACAAGGTTGGCTTAATATCTCAAAACTGATGTAATACCATATTAATAGGATGATATGAATAAAGGACAAAACCTGTATGATCATCTCCATAGATGCACAAAAAGCATCTGATAAAATCTAATACCCACTCATGATGAAAACTTCCAATAAAGTAGAAATGGAAAATATTTTTCTCCACTTGATAAAGGGATTCTCTGAAAAATCTACAGCTAGAATCATACTTACTGGTGAAAGACTGACTGCTTTTCCCTCTAAAATTGGGAAAAGGGCCATGTATTGTATGACCCCATATGTATAAAATGTCCAGAGAAGTAAATCTGTAGAGACACATAATGGATCAATGTTTGCCTGTGATGGGAATGGGGAATGACTGCAAATAAGCACAAGAAATCTTTATGGGGTGGTAAAAATATTCCAAATTTGGATTGTGGTGATGGTTTCACAGCTCTGTAAATTTACTCAAAAATCATTGAATTGTACAATTAATATGGGTGAATTTTATGCTATCTAAGTTATATTCAACAAATATCACTCTTAAAATATCACCGTGTGGTGTGTGGTGTATGTGTATACACATGTGTGGGAATGATTATCTGAATTTCTAAGGACTTAGGCCCTAGTCCTGGCCTGATGTCTAATTAGCTGTCTATCTTTGGTAAAATTTCTTTATCTTTCCAAGTCTCAGTTTCTTCACCTATAAACTGAAGGGGCAAGGCTATTTGATTTCCAAGGTTTCTTCCAGTTCTTCATAAGTATCTGGGTGCTTTCATGTGAATTGTGGTTCATGGGCCAGGTAACTGAGGATTAGATGCTAGACTTCAGAGAAAGCTGTTACTCTCTGCTTTAGAGAGTAAGAGACCATTAGGTTGGGAGAACCTCTTGAATATCAGTCAGGGCCAGGTTACTCCCTTTGCCATGTAAATGAGAACACTGACACATTAAGTGACTTGTTCAAACCAGCCCAGTGGGACTAGAATCCACTCACCTGGTCCTCAAATCAAAGTCCTTGCTCAAGGGAAAGCCAATGTCCTTTCCCAGAGCAAAGCTGTCCTTTTACATTTATTTTACTAAGAGCTGGGGAGCAGAGCTTAGAGGAAGAGTAGGCGAGAAAGGACTGTTTGGTGCCTGTATGTATGGGTTATACCTTCATGCAAATAGATGCGAGGCTGGGTCTGAGGATGGTGTGAAGGGCGTTGCTTATATGTTTAGTATCTTCCTTGCACAACCGTAAACACATTCTTCCCTTTTCTACCTACCTTTTCCCCAGTAGTCTCCCTGTCACTGAGTAAAATCACCACAAGCATCAGCTTTCAGGAAAACCCCTATTTGTTATTCAACAGATATTTTATTCCTACAAAAGCCAGACAAAAAAGTAATCACATAAAAGTCAAAGTATAGTGAACTCCCTGTAAATTCATGGCCTGATTTCATGGGTCCCACCCTGCTTTGTTTCTGGCTGTGAGCATGTGGGTCCAGGTTCATTTCTTTCTCCTCTTCCATCATTTACTGCTTTCTCACTGCTTCTCACCTCCAAGCTAGATCCCAGAGGGTGAATTAGGGTATCAATTGTCTGCTGCCTTGTGGCTGGAAACGTAATGTTATAGGTTAAGTTCCTTGAATCTAGAGAATTTGGAAAGTTGACTATCAGGGTAGTAAAACGCCTAATACTCATGACTAATTGTAAGAATAGCTGCCATTTATTAAGCACTATATTCCAAGCAGCATGTCCAGCTCTCTATATGCATTCATGTGTTTACATCTCAAAACAGCCTTATGAGACAGGCAGTCTTCATTTCCTGATGAAGCAACTGAAGCTCAGAGAAGTTAGGTAGAGTGGTCGGGGCATGTGAAATAAGTGATGACGCTCCCAAGTCTGTCTGTTTCTAGAGCTGAGCTCCTAATGTAACAACTGCACCACGCTGCCTCTGGATCCCATCTCATCTGAATCCAGTTTCATCCACTGCTCAAATCCCTCCACCATACCACTGTCAATGGACCATCCATTCTCACCATGGCAAGGAACTCACAGCCGCTGGGGCACCCGCATTCTGTACTTGAGGGACTTTTTGCAGCTTATGTTCAGTATTTGTCCTGGAACTTCTACACAAACAAGTTAAAACCACATGACTGACTTTCAAATTAAAAAAAAATAAAACAAGAAGAAACATCATGTCCCTTTGCCCTTTGAGCACCCCCCCCGCCCCCACAAATAGTCCCATTCTTGAACAATCTCTATGTGACAGGGTTTTGCACCTCCCTACCATCCTGGCTTCTCTCCTTTGCACATGCCCCAGGTTATCACTCCTCCCTCTTAAAATGTGGTGTGGAGCCCACAGCACAGGAAGGAGCAATGACATCACCTTCCCCTTTCTGGTTTCTATACTTCTTTTAATGCTGCCTAAGCCTTGCTTAATTTTTGGTGGTCACATTATTTTGGTGGTTAATTACCCTGGGAAATCCATTTCCATCTCTACATGGTTCAAATAAAATAGATTTAGAAATCACAGATGAGTACATACTTCAGGCTTCAAGAAATACTTGTTAAATGACCTTAGGTATTCACTTCATCTAATTTTAGATTAACTGATTGCCTTAATGTCTATTTCCACTTAATCTTGCTGATGATTTTCTTCCTTGATCTCATAATCCAAATTTGGCCAAGGATTTTTGCCAGTCTTTTTAAAAAATGCCCTTTCCCTTAGAAGAAGAAAAAAACAAACAGCTCCTTCTCGTGAAGAGCCTGGCTGAGCCATGTGGCTGAGCTGACAGGGATGCATCCTCTGTGCTCATTCCTCTCCCAACTGATGGCCAAGTTGCATATTTGACCACGGAAGATGCTGAGGAACTCTGCCCACTCTAAGTTTAGCCTTGATCTTGTTGAGCAGCAAAAATATCTATGTGTCAATGGCTAAAATTACCCACTCAGGCTCTCTCCACCCCTGGCCTGCATTATCCATCATCTGTTTATTTGTAGTGGGAAGAGATCATCCTCCAAAGTGGGCCAAAAGCAGATAGATTCAATTCTACCCCCTGTTGAGGCATAATAATTTTCTAAATCTGCCTGGGGACTCAAATTAGTTCTGGATGCTTTCCTGTCACTTGGGTGGAGGGCTTGTCCCCAGCATTAATATTGATGGAGATATAAATTGTTGCTGCCTATCTAGTTATTAACTGGTACTTGAAGTGGAGTTTTAAAGCCCTACAAAGATTTAAAAAAAAAAAAAAAGCAAAATCCTTGCCAATTTCTATAGTTCTTGAAACACTCAAGCAGTAGGGTCCTCCCTGATGTCCTTAAATCATAGGAACATTTCCCCAGCCCAGCCCCTGTCCTGTAATTCTACCTGAAAGCAACTTAATGTGTATTTGAGGTTGTTGCCTTCTTCCTACAGCCCAACGCAGAAGGTGATTCAGTGAGATGAAATCCGAGCTGGGCCTGGCATGCCTGATTTTTAAAACATGTCTAAAGCATGTATTTAGCTGTCACAGAGAGATCTGACAGTTTATGGGAAAAGCGCTGTGTACAAAGGACCAGCAGTGGGCATTCCCAGCACACACCCACTTAGAGTATGCTATGATCTGAGGGTCCCCTCTCCCCAGAGCCAAACACAACCTCTGTAATAATAATAATAATAAAATAATAGTAATAACAATAAACCCTCATTTATAAAGCACCAGAATAAGCCCCAACCATGGTTTTCTTTTGGGGACACCCTATAAGGACATGGATGCAGGTAGAAACAAGTGACCATAGCCAAGTTAGCTCATCAAAAGTGTGTTTTTCCTTCTTGGATTAAAGTAGTACAGGGAATATTTGGTTTTAGTCATTGCCAGAGATCCTGGAACCAACTGAAATTCTTAGCACTGGGATTTCTTGGTTGTTGGGCTGCATCTCCACTTTTGCCTTCTGAAATACTTCCTCCTGCCATCATCGAACACTTACTAAGCTTCCTCTAAACATGGGGCACTATTGTACTTCACTGTCTTATTCGTCTGCAAGGCAAAGTAGGCATTGTCAGCCTCTTTTAGAGATGGGAAGAATGGAGCTCAAAGAGGATAAGGATCTGCTCCAAGGCCTTTTACATTTACACACAGCTCATCAGCAGGAGAGCTGACAAAGTGGCCAAGCAGCCAACAGAGCCTAAGGTCTCCATCTCTAAAGCCCTTGCTCTTAACCACTGTGCCCCACTGCCTCCACGGGACCTTCTCATGCCTGTGCCCTATCCCTGCCCACCCGCCTCCCATCCAAATTAAGTGTTGGGATTATCCCCAATCACCTAATGCTGCCTCCGGCAAAATGAATTGTCAAGCTTAAGAAGAAAGTCCTACCATTTTCTCTGAGAAAGGAGAGGCCCTACCAGTGGAGAGATGCTCACCCAATCCCCAGCGTCCCCACCCAGGCATCTGTCCAGCCTTCAGAGGACCCCAGCCCCGCTATCTGACCACAACTGCATGGAGAGACCCCAAGTGAGCCCATCCGAGCCCATCAACCCCAGAACCATGAGAAAGAAAACTAAATTGTTCTTTTAAGCCACAAAGTGTTGGGAAATTTGTTATGGCAGGAAAAGACAACCAGAATGCTGCAGTTAGTGAATTAGTCCGTCTTCTAATTCACTCAAGATCCATAGTACCTACGGTCTAATGCAGAAATATCTTGCAGAGATATCTCCAACCTCCCACATAAAAAGAAAAAAGGAGAAAGAAAGAAAGAAAAAATCCCCAAATGTTCCAAACCCACAGAGGACCACTCAATTAAATTTTGTTGTCATTGGGTTGAAGGGCAGTGATTGGAGCTTTAAGAAATTCCTTAACAGCCTTTTAATCCTATGTTGTCACATAATGCAACAGAACAGGTCTTGCCTGGGAGGAAGAGAGGAGAGAGGATTGTCAAAGCTCAATTACTGTTTCGGTAGTTCATCACTTGACATTTATACGTCTAACGTGTCCAATGTGCCTGTGAATTTGACATTCCAAATGATTGACCATGACTGCTAAAGGGTACTTCACATCATGAAGGAAGGCAGGTTGGAAATTCTCTGAATGACCAGGTAGATCACTAGTAGACAAAAATGGGAGTGGGAAATCATATTCTACAAATGCTTCCTATGTGTGCAAATACTTCCTATGTGTCAGGGACTGTCCATGAGTTATCTCCTTTGATCCTCATTCAAACACCTAAGGGAGTTACACTTCTCCCCATTTTACAGACAGGAAAACTGACTCAGAGAGGTTGTAATTTGGGGGTCGCTGGAAGAGCTAGGACTTGAACATTCAGTCTGATTCCAGTGTCTGTTCTCTTTTTACTCATTAGCATCAGCTACACAGAGCCAACCGATGTGACTTCAGTGCAGATGTCAAAGCAATATGAATGGATCTTTGCCGCCTCCCTCTGCCCCTCCCTGAGGCAGGAGCCATTCTTTGACTTGTCTCCAGGAGTGCATGGCTGTCATTGAACCAAACGTGTGCTGCACGGGTAAGAGCTTGTGCTACGCTCTATTCTCCCCTGTATCCAAACCCAGGATGCTGTGTTCCTGCCCTGGCGGGAACATGGGTATCTACTAGTGTTGCTGGTCCCTGAGCTGGACAGCACTTTGAGTTACTGGCTCTTGGGCCACCATCGTGTTTCCAAGGGTTTGGTTACATGGAGCAGAGTCCTAGATGACCATGCCTCTTCATTCACAGAGAAAATAGAGGCCTATCTACACGAACGTCCTGATCTTCATAGTGCCACTAATCTCTATCCCCCTCACTCCCACCACACACTTACTTGTCGTAGCAGAAAGGTTCCAGTCACAGCTTCGATGTACAGCCATATAGCTCTCGTTATATATTACTCCGTAACTGGGCTGGAATTTCTCACAGCCTCCCCTTTTCCTCTGATGGTGACATACACTTCTTTTGTTACTTCAAGATAACTCAGTCACTTATAGTTTTACATATGGTCAATTCGGAATTTAGTTCTTTCAATGCAATCTGAGTTCCTGGTGGCCTTTTTGCCTGGGGGAGTTGCTCTTGTCCATGTGTTGTCCTCTGTTCTTTACTCACCGTGGCTCTGCTGCCCCATGCCTCCAAGCCATGTCTATGTCTGTGAGTCTATTTCTAGTTTGTAAATAATTTCATTTGCATCAGTTTTTAGATTCCACATGTAAGTGATATCATGTGAAATTTGTCTTTCTCTGTCTGACTTCCTTCACTTAGTATGATAATCTCTAGGTCCGACCATGTTGCTGCAAATGACATTATTTAATTCTTTTTTATGGCTGAGTAGTATTCCATTGTATAAATAGACTGCATCTTCTTTATCCATTCATCTGTTTATGGACATTTATCTGTTTATGGACATTTAGGTTGTTTCCATGCCTTGGCTATTGTAAATAGTCCAAACTTTTCTCTTTCAACCAGCCCAGCTCTTACAAATCAAAAATACTCAGCCTTCAGACTAGCCCAGGACTTGAGGAGCTGTATTTTGAAACTGAAAGCTGAGTTTTTCCACTGAGGACAGTGAGTAAGAAAGCCATCTCTCCTGCCTGGCAGGTAGAGGAAGAGAAATAGAAAAAACATTAAAAAAATAAAGCTTTGTTCAGCATTGCAACCTCCCGCCCCTACATCTGCACACCCATACCCAGCCCTGCCTCATGTGCCATCAGAGCTCTGGTCCCAGCCCGGCCTTGCCTCTCATTCCCTTCCCATTTCTGCAATATCTCCCTCTTTACTGCTTCCTATGTCTTCATCATTATATCATCTTTACATTTTCCCTGTGAAATTAATTAAACAGGGAGGCCGTAAGACTGAGGGGCTTCTCATGCCTTAGCAGCCTATGTAAGCAAATCAAAACCTAAGCCTGAAATGCCTCAAGGTTAAGAAAATGAAACCTAAGGACAGCCCGTCATGCACAGTCAATGAGCCTTTCCCAAATAAGGTGGCTGCTTAAGCTAGAGCCAATCAAATGACTTCCTTGTTTGGCTTCGGTCATCTTCTCTATAAAAGTCTTGACCCAGCTGTTGCCAGTGGAGCGCTCCTAACCACTTCCAGTTTGGGGCTTCGCAGTTCAAATAGATTTCTGCTCACATAAACTCTTCAAGTTTTCTATACGCCTCAGCTGATCTTTCAACATCCCCTGCAAAAACCTACAAACAAAAAGTCCCCTCCAACAAACCTACAGACAAAAAGTCCACAAAATTCCCTGCCTACTGTACGTCCCTGTCTCTCTGTCCCCTCCACAGGTTTTCTGAAAGGGGAGCACACTCACCATCCATTCCTCACTCCCGTCCTCTTCCATTTTTGCTCCCGAGTCCAGTGGGCACATGTCAGGCTCATCCCCCTTGACCTCTCTGCAGGATTTGCTCGCATTGACTGCTGGCCTCTCAAAGCTCTCTCCTCCCCTGGCCCAGGCTCTCCTGGGGTTCCTCCCACATCTCTGGCCATTTCTCTGCCTCTCTAGTGAGTCCCTCCACCTCTGCACATGCCTTTGAGGTTGCTGTTGCCTGGGTTCTGCCCAAGGCTCTCTTTTCTGTTTACATCCTCACTCAAGGACTTAGAGACCACCAGATATACTCTTCACATCTGTCTTCCAGCCCTTTGAATTTCTTCTTTGCTCCTAAACACATGTCTCAAGCTTAACCTTCTGATGGAAGGCAGGTTGTGTATGTGGTGGCGTGCCCCTCTTCTGGGCAGTCAGTGCCCAGCTCGTCAGCGCTGCTGGGGTCTGCTGGCAGGGGGGTTCTTTGTGCTTTGGGAGGCCTCTCTTTGTCATCAACCCACCTTGGATCCTGCTGTTTCCATCCCACTGTTTCTTGCAAGAGTAAACGTGGTCTCATTCATTATCCACTCCCTGATGGTAACAACTCAGCCATTTCCGACAGCTTGAGCGTTCTCCTGTCCAGCCAGCTGAAGATGTTTTGTTCTCTGAGGTCTCAGCATCCCTTTCAGAGAGAATTGCACGATTTGCCTGGGGGGGCCAGGGGTGGAGGCAGAAGACTGCCTCATTTAGGCCTTGTCACGGGAACACAGTACTGACCACATTTGGGTGATGGCAGCCTCTGTGTGGGGTAACTCTTCCTGACAGCACCAGCTCTATCTAGCCTCAGAACCTTTGTACTAGCAGTTCCCTTTGCCAGGAACATTCTTTCCTTTCCTCTTCCAACTTTCTGCAGGCCTCTGCTCAAGGATCGCCTGTGTTAACTAGCACCCCTCAGTCCTCTCCCTCCCCTTATCTGGTGTCCCACCTTTTGTTTCTTAGCAATTATCACCGTCTGACACATTTTAATCTATTTGTCTATTGTCCTCCTCTCTCTACCGGAATATAACCTCCCTCAATACAGGGATTTTTACAGCTTTGTTCAATGCTGTATCCTGTCTCAGACAGGGCCTGGCATGCTCAGATAAATGGATGAATGGATGAATGAATGAATCATGATATCTCTTCTCATGAGAATAAGTAGTTTAGAGCAGTAGATTTTAAACTGCTCCAGATAAACCAAGTCAGAAACCTGGGGTTCACACTCGGCTCTTTCTTCTCCCCAACATTCAGTATCACTCAGTTAGTTCTACCTATTGGATGTCCCTGAATTTAGTCCCATCTCTCTGCCCTCATTCCCAGTCCAGAGCCACATCATCTTTCACCAAGTTACAGCCAAGCTTTCACACCTGTTTTCTCTGACTTTAGTGCTCCCGCCTGCAAATAATCCTTCCCACCTAGCCAGAGGGTGTTGCCGACACCCAAAGCAGCTAATGGCACTCCCTGGATTGAAAGACTTCAAAGTCTTCTCACTTCCTCCAGGGGAAACCCAACCTCTTTTGCACATACATCGCCTGAGATCTGGCTTCCACGGCACTGAGCAGCCCTGTTTCTCTCACAGCTTTTCCCCTGGACTCAGTGTTCCACAGCCACCCAAGCCCCTCCACCTGCTTCAGCAACCAGCACATTCCAGACAGAGAGGGGAGTGTGGACTGGGAGAGGCTATTCTGACCTGAGAGTCTTCACAGACTCCAAGCCCACAAACAAAACCTGAAGCTTCTGCTTCTTCAGCCTATCCCCCTTCTGTATTCAAAATGGGCTCGGTGCTTCCCTCTGCCACATATGCAAGTATAACACTGCATTTTAATTGTTTGCTTGTTAATCTTTCTCGCCCATCAGATGGTGAGTTCCAGTGCACTTTTTTTTTTTTTTTTTTTTTTTTTTTGCAGTGCGCGGGCCTCTCACTGTTGTGGCCTCTCCCGTTGCGGAGCGCAGGCTCCGGATGCGCAGGCTCAGCGGCCATGGCTCACGGGCCCAGCTGCTCCGCGGCATGCGGGTCCCGGACCGGGGCACGAACCTGTGTCCCCTGCATCGGCAGGCGGACTCTCAACCACTGCGCCACCAGGGAAGTCCTCAGTGCACTTTTTTATGTGTGGTTTATATGCTCAGTCTCAGAAGGAGGCTTGCACATGGGGACCACAGAGGAAATGTTGGTTGAAAAGGTGATACATGAATACAGCTTTAACATACACATTGATTTCATTCATATAAACTGGAAGGAAAATACAATAATCTTTTACCATATAGGAAAAAAACTAAGATAAAAATAACTTCCCTTCCTAATTAACAATTTCATATTTTACATGCTGCTGCTCCAGGGTCTGTGCTGTTCTTGCCGGTGTTATTCTCTCTATGTGTCCATACCTGCCCTTAAGAGTGAATGTTTCTAGTACATAATGCAGGAAAATATAACTCGCCATCCTGAAAGAAATCATCAACATGATGAAGAGGCATTTAATTTGGGGGCTTTGAAGACGGAAGTGTGTTTAGTGTATGCCTGGGACAGGTGTGAGGCCAGTGAGACAGCATCCCTCCTTCTTGCCCTGGGGTTGACGGTACATAGAAACGGAAGTGGTTGTACAATCTCCAAGGTCTATTTAATCTTTGGCCTAGTTATTGAATTTGCCAAAAAGGAGGCCAGTTAGTTCCAGGTGTGATGCTGTGGTCTCTGATGTGGAACTTCCCCAAGGGGAAGTTGGCTCACACCTGCCTTCCAATGGTCCCAGCATTATTATCAAGCCTCTCTCTTGCCTATGGGCTGGGAAGGGAATTCTGTTCACTTATTTTATGTCAAAGTCAGTGTCCCGTATCTTCTGGAGACTCAACTCTGCATTTGGTAATGTTCCTTTCTAACGTGAGAATTTGTTGCTATTTGGGTCATACAATTTACACATAAGAAATGACCCTCTGAAAGATTAGATCTCAAAGTGCACTTTATTGAAAAAAAGCATTTCCCTTTCGCTAGTTAAAAAAAAAGACGTCGTGTTGATGAAGCCTTTCTTGCCCCTCACTCATGCTGTGACTCTTTTTGCCCAAATGGGTGATTTGTCCCCAGAGAAAATGATGTAACAGTGTTTTCCTCCACGAAGGAACATAAACTAAAAACTGGGCTAACTTTCACATGCTCTAAAACCCCTTTCTTAATACTTTCCAGTGTAGCATGCTGTCTTGTATACCCCTGCAATTTCCCAATTTCAGTGTTCCTTTTACCAGCCCCTGGGAAAACCAATTTTACTATTAGCCTTGCACACTTATAGATCCATGTTTTCATTCTCAACCAGGAATCATGGCGAATTCTCAGCAGCAGATATATATACGGGGAGCTAACATCGTTCATTCTTTAAAAAGCTCTCTGTAGTATCAAATGTATCATGAAATTCATGGGAGCAAGAAAGCAGCCACAACTCCCTAAATGCCTGTGGCTTACTCTGTTTCCCCAACTCCTGCCAGGCCCTCGGTCCCTGTGGTTTAAACAGAGGCCTGTGACCTCAGACTTGAACTTTGGAGAGATTGTCCCCACCCACATATAAAGAGTATCTATGAGCAGAACATGAGGATTTGATTAGGAAATGTGTTCAGGAGGTTGGACAGCTATGTACCAAGAAATATACTCTCATTCTTACGTAGTGTATAAAACCAGTGAACAATTTAGGGTTGGTTAAGAAATATTGCAATTCTATAGCATAGGATGTGAACTCCTCAAAAGAGAAACTAGTGCTATTTATAGCACTAGAGTCTAACTTAAAATTCAAATGCATTTAAGAGCAGAATCAGGTAAATGTGCATTTTATGCTCCGTAAAGATCACAATTATAAACCAGGTACCAATCTTTTATAAATGTCAAGATGAACTCCAAAGACTGTATCCTCTTTGGAGCTCTAGTAAAACTGGAATATTTTCATAACTCCAACAAGGAGCAATGTAACTATGAAAACACATTCTTATATTCTGTCCAGGGTATTTACTCTGAGCATTCAATTTTGTATGATGCATGCTTCTTAATCGAGTACCTCCTAAGCTTTAGAATGGGGATAACATAAAACATAAAACAGTACGGCAATGATTGTGAAAGAAAAGAGCCCCCTTTAGACATAGATTTAAAAAACACGTCAAAAATCCTTAAAGGTAGCTGATAATGTTGGTGACAATTTGCTAAATACAGTACACGAGCTCCTGCTTCAAGATTAAATATATTTAGGAATGTTGGTATTTGGTCCTTTGTAAACTTTAGATGACGCTAGTCCCAAGTGATAAGTAAAATTCTTTTGCCCAGAGGTTCCTGAGGGATTAGGGCCTATAACATAGATTATCAGTGTAGTTCTGAAGCCACAAGAAGCGTGGGGAAGAAAAGCGTTAGGAATAATGGGGATACAGCAGTAGCTCTTTCAAAGGTGTTGGAAAGTTTAACTATAACTCATTTTACTCTTCATACATAGTTTAGCCACTAACCGTTTGATAATTGATGTTCTTAAAATCGATGGTAAGATACATTTCAACAGTTTTTCCTCTGACAATAAGGAAGGTCCTCCTTCATTTCAATTAGTAGGTGTTAGTGATTTTGGAAACTTGATCCTCTGGATATGAATATCAAGGAAAAGAGTGAGACCTATGTTATGGAAGGTTGCCAGTGTTTATGTCACAACTCCTTACGTTGCGCATATCACATGTCTCACATTCTTTTGGAATGAGGTGGAGCATAGACACAATTTAATAAAATACTCAGGAGTAATTGAGCAAAGTCTTGTTTCACACACATAAAATTAGTTTGCAGAAAATATTCCTCTCTGACAATATTTCTAGATTTTTACTTATTTATAAACTTTGTTTACTTGTGAGTTTGTTTTTTTTTTTTTTTTTTTACAACCTTTCCTATTTTAGCTGAATTAAAAACAACATTACTTGTTTGGGAAATGTGATATGCTCCACCGAGTCCCTGTAGGAATACAGAAAAATGTCCTCAATAGTTAGGAGCAAAGATGCATTATCTGGGGCATATATGCTCTCCATGGACAATTTTGGATACTCATGTTTTTAAGCAGATGTTCTCTTCATTTTAAATGGCCCTGTGATTAATATACCAGTAGAAAGTAAAGGTGTTTTCAAAATTTTATGCACATTAGATGAGTCATCCTGCATGCGTTGTACACATGTACCTTTAATTCTCAGGAAAGACCTGGAAATTATTTGATTTCACCTGCAGTATGTATACTTGTTAGTCCCGAAGGATTCTCTCAAGTTCAGTTCAGACCTTTAATTGCCTTTTTTTCTTCCTTCCTCTTTATTAACGCATTTCCTTTCTTCCTTTTGCTGTGTTGTTTTTGCTTTTCTTTTCTTCCTTTTCCCTTCCCTCTAAATGAGAGTCTTGCTGGCTGTGGTATCCCACGAGCCATAAATCCTCTTGTTGGCCTGCTCAAATATCCTGCTCACTCCCGTCTTCAATATTTCAGACCCTTCCCCAGCATTCTCTTGGTCTGCGGAGCACTTGGCTTGTTGGAGAGGAAGACAAAATGTGTTTCTCTTTGTTTTGGAGGTAAACTGAGAACGGTCTTCCAGCAAATCACTCTTACTCTCAACCTCTTCATCATCATCTGTGAGCATCTCCTTTCCAAAAGCAAAAATAATAGCCCCTAACCTGGCAGGTACACTGCCTTCTAAGTTGAGATTCCAGAGCTTTTGAATCCAGTGTTAAAATGGCAAAGCAATCCTTTCTTTTCCTTCCAGTTTTATCGAGATGTAATTGATAGACAACACTGTATAAGTTTAAGGTGCCCAGTGTAATGACTTGACTTACATACATCATGAAATGATGACCACCACAGTCTTAAAGTTTAGTGAACATCCACCATCTCATATCGATACTAAATTACAGTAATAGGAAATAGTTTTTCCTTGTGGTGAGAACTCTTAGGGTTTACTCTCTCAACAGCATTCATATATAACACACAGCAGTGTTAACTGTATTTCTCATGTTGTACATTACATCCCTGGGACATCCCTGGCTATGAATTCCAAACACCTGGGCACATTAACAAGATTACTTTAGGTGCCTCTGAGAGAGAGTGAAGGAACATGGTTCAGGAGTGTCAGATGGTAACTTTACCGATATCTGCTTTAACAAACAGAGAGCAGTTTCCGTCTTCCCAGTGTCCCTAGGCAAGAAAATATTCGCATGCATTAGGGCGGGGCTGGAGTCAGAGGCATGCTATTACCAGAGCTCTGGAGTTTCCTGATCTGTGCTCAGGGCCTGGAGCAAGAGGGGACTCAGGCCTCACATTATGGTTTACCTGTGTTTAGCTACGTCTCCCTCAGAACAAGCTGGGGGTTCTCTGTAGGCTGACTTCCCTGTTTTTGGAGTAGACTCCCAGGAGGCTGTCAAGACACCAGGGAGGGAACTGTTCCTTGAGGCACTTAGGCAGATGGTGCTGTGGTCAGCCTCACTGACATCTGTGTGCCTCGAATGCAGAGTGGAAGAAGGGGAGAAAGCCTCCAGACTGCGTGGGCCATGTGGACCTGGGTGACAACCAGCACAGAGAGATGAGTCAAGGGGCAAATGTTCCCACCCTCCCCCGGTACAAAGACCTCCCTCATTGTATTGGCACATGTTGCTGGAATTATGGGAGCCTGAGAATGAAATTAAATTTTGCTGGATAAAAAAGGTTAAAATATTTTTAAAAAATATCTTAGAAGTAGATAAGACATATACTTATGACATTCATATGTTTGGCATTTTGTTGCAATTTAACAACAGTGACTTTAATTTATAAAAGTGATAAATCCTTAACATAAATAATAATGAGAAATAGCAATAAATTTTTAATATAAAATAAATAATAAAAGCAAATAATCTTACCAAATACCTTCCCTTAGAGATAACCTATATTGACAGTTGGTAAACCTCAGCCTAGATACATTTCTATGGGTAATCAGATGTAAAAGGATGGATAGAGAGAGAAAAAGAGAGAGAGAAATCATTTTATTAAAATGGGATCATACTATATATGATATATATATATTTAAATAAGAAGGATTATACTTTACTTGAATTTAACCCAGGAAAAATGGTATTGAAGCAAAGCTAAAGGAATTGCTATTCTTCACATAATTGTTTCTTTACCATAAGAGATACTAGTTTGCATAAGATTCCTTAAAAGTTAAGGGGGGAAGATGAGGCTTAAATAATTACGTTTTGTTTATAACAGCACCTTTTGATTTAATAAAATATTAATTGATTCCCTGATAGAAAAATTGAGATTAGTGTTTTTGTACTTCTTCCCACTCTACTGCCCCCAAATTTAGTTTAAAGTCTGACCTCAATGACTCTGGGCTTGGCCACGTGACCTACTTTGGCCTATGAGTTGCGATGGAGTGTGACATTTGCCTCTTCGAGGCAAAAAGTTTTAATTCAAATGTGTGTTTTGGCTTGAGACATCTGGCTTTAGCCCTCCACGATGCAAACAGCATGTTCTGAAGAGGCGCTACTCTTTCAGTCTGGTTTTAGCAGGGAGAAAACATGTGGAGATGGACCCAACAGAGCCACAGCTGATCCACAGCCCTTATCTAATGTGAGCAAGATACAAATGTTTGCCAGTAGGATATTGAGTTTGTTAGTTATAGCATCAAAAATAGTAACTACATTTTTTATAGTTTATGTATTTATATTCTGCCCTGTAAACACAATTTTTTCTGGTTGTTTAGTCTTAGCTTTGTATTTAAATGGATTTAGTATTTAGCACCAGTTCTTATACTTAAAGCATCTCCGTTTCTGAATGATTTGTTTTGATTCATATCTTGATGAGTAGATTTTATCATAACATACATTTTTCTAAAACAGTTCAAGATTGCCATATTCTGTGGGTTTTTTCAAGTTTGTGAATACCTTCTTGTGGCCCTTGTCTACTTGAATACCAACTTAGCTAGGTATAATATTCTCACCCGTTTACTTTCCCAACAGTGCATAAGGTTTCTTTTCTCCGTATCCTTGCCAACACTTATTTGTTGCCTTTTTGATAATAACCATTATGATAGGTGTGAGGTGATATCTCACTGTGGTTTTGATTTGCATTTCCCTGGTGATTAGTGATGTTGAGCATCTTTTCATGTGTCTGTTGGCCATCTACATGTTTTCTTTGGGATTTTTAAAAATTGTGGTAAAAGATACATAACAAAATTTATCATTTTATCCATTTTTGAGTGTATGGTTTCAGTGGCATTAAGTACATTCACATTGTTGTACGACCATAACCACCATCCATCTCCAGAACGGTTTTCATCTTGCAAAACGAAAACTCTGTACCCATTAAACAATAGCTCCTCATTCCCTGCTTCACCTATGCCTCGCAACCACCATTCTACTTTCTATCTCTAGGAATTTCGCTACTCTAGGTATCTCATACAAGCGGAATCATACAATATTCATCCTTTTGTGACTGGCTTATTTCACTTAGCATAATGTTTTCAAGGCTCATCCATGTTGTAGCATGTGTCAGAATTGCCTTCCTTTTTAAGGCTGAATGATATTCATTTGTATGGATATACCACATTTTGTTTATCCATTCATTTGCTGATGAACACTTCGAGCACATCCACCTTTTGGCTGTTGTGAATAATGACTGTGAACATAGGTACACAAATATCTGTTCAAGTCCCTACTTTCAACTCTTTTGGGTATATACTCAGAAGTAGAATTATTGGATCATATGGTAATTCTATTTTTAAGTTTTTGAGAAACGGCCATACATTTTCCATACTGCCTGCACCATTTTACATTCCCACCAGCAATTCACAAAGTTTCCAATTTCTCCCTCTCCTCACTAGCACTCGTTTTCTGGGTTGGTTTGTTTTATGATAGCCATCCTAATGCGTATAAGGATCACTTCTTGATCTATTCTCTATATAGACCATCTCTTCTCTATTTGCTATCATCTTTTTGTTATTCCTACCTATATTCTTTGTGATTAATTCAGATTTTTCAAATTAAAGAATTTAGTTATATTGATACTTATTAGATATATTGTTACATACTTATTAGATATATTATGCTCTTGTTCTGATGATTTGTTAGTTTCCTTAGCTTTGCATCATGTATTTCCAACTCATTCTGTAGTTTTCTGATACTCCTTTATTGAATTCAGATATTTTTAAAATGTTATATCTCAAAACATTTCCAAGGAGTATCATTCTGTCCCTTGAGACAGATTTTCTTTGAGACCAGGTTCATTATGTCTTTTGCCTGCTATTTTCCTTTCCTTTTCTTTTTTTCTTTTTAGCATGTTTATATAGTTGCCATGCCACTTCTCCTCTTGTTTATGTTTAATGTATAATACAGGCATCTCTAACCAGTCTTCTCTCTGCTCTGAGAGATTATGATACATACGCCTTGTCATGCTTCCTTCTTTTTCTATGCCTACTGTTTTTCTTTTGTCAGCTGCAGTTTGAGGGATAAATGTAGATTTCTGTCCATTTATTTGTAGCCTGAAGGAATTGCAGCAGGGAGGCAGGGAGAAATTAGTTGGGGGCTGGATGCAATCTTTGTCAAAGGACTTGAATTCTCTGTTTTAAGAGTCCATTAAATGCCATGTATTATGACCCATTTCTTCAGGAATACACCCCACTCCCATTGCTTTGGGTTGTTTCCCCCAATCAGCATCTTTTCCCTTGACTTGGATCCTTCAGGCTTGTAGGAGTTTCTACCCTTTAATACTTTTTTCTGAGCTGCCTACTGTCTCCCATAACCTGCCTCCATTCAAACTGGAAAGTATTTTATAAATTCTTTCTGTAGTATAATTTTTAGAAGGGTGGGGTTAGAAAGAAAGCCACAAAGGAACCTTTTGTTGTCTTCCCTTGACATTTTCTTAACATTCATATCATGAAGCTTAACCTCTTTTCGTTTTTTTGTTTGTTTTGTTTAATTTTTTTAAAAAATGAGGTATAATTAACATATAACATTATATTAGTTTCAGGTGTACAAGTTAATTACTTGATATTTGTATACATTGCAAAACAATCACCACAGGAAGTCTAGTTAACATCCATCCCCATACATACGTTTAAAAATATTTCTTATTCTTGTGATGAAGACTTTTAAGATCTCCTCTTTTGGCAACTTTCAAATATGCAATATGGTATTATTATTTTTTTTATTATTATTATTTTTACATCTTTATTGGAGTATAATTGCTTTACAATGGTATTAACTATAGTCACCATGCTATCCTTTATATCCCCATGATTTTTTTAATAAATAAATAAATTTGTTAAAAAAAAAAAAAAAGAAAGGGCAGTTGATATAAAGACTAAATTTTCTATCAGCTAAGAGTCCACATTTATCAACTGTTAAAACATACAACTTTCTGGACAATCTTAAAGATATTACTGTCATTTTTGAAAAAGCAATTTGTATAGGGTATAACTTTCATGTATAATTACTGCTAGTATAGGCAGATTGGGGCATTGCTAGGAGCATCCCCATGATTTTTAATGCATTTTTTTAGGTACCAGAAGAAGAGGATACTCTAATCAGGATTTGTCTTGCTGTGTTTTCCTGAAATTCAATATATCTTTTGAATTTCTGCTCCAGGGCTCTGAAGAGCCTTACCTGCCTTCTAAAAAGAAACAAAGCTTGTGGTTCTTTGGCATCAAGGGGATGTTTGCTAGAACTGGTGTCAGCTACACTGACCTTACATTTTTCACTTAGTGTATTTCAGATACTCTTAGAACCTTTCTACCAATGGATCAAGAGAGGGCCCTGTCTTTTTTATTTCAAATGCTAACCTCTTGGGCTTGTTGTGGCTTTTGAGAGGGCCTTTTTCCTTCGCCAATATCTGAAACCCCATTTTTTTCTTCTATTGATGGAGAGGGTTGAAGAGAAGGTGAGGTCAGGAGGAAATTCAGCCTGAGGAGCTGGAGTAGGTGGGCGATGATTTCTCTGGCTGAGGGGTGGGGCAGCCGCCCCCAGGGGGCTGGTCAGCAGGAGAGGGGCTGCAGGAGGGTGTGTTGTGGGCTTTGGTTCCTGAGGGAGTGGGGCAAGCTAGATTCTCTGCAGCCCGTGTTCTGTTTTACTCCCCTACCTGCCTGCTCCTCTCACATCTACCTCTGCTGCTTTTGCCGTCCGTTCCTGTACTCTTCCATCCTGCTCGGTCCGGCCCAACTCCACAAGAAGTTTTGTCACAGTAGCGTACAATGCAGAAATAGAATAGATCTCTTTTGAACATCATGGCATCGTCACATTTGTATGTGATTAGATACCCATTTTTATCAGTTATTTTGACCACTCGACAGGGCTTGTCTTTGTATCTGAAATGATTCATGATATCTGGATCTGTATGTCTTGTGAACAAGAAAATAAGGAAGTGCTTTTGATTCACAGAAGAGCCCACGCACTTACAACTAAATTATCACAAATACCAAAGAGCACCAAAATGTTCACACTGATCCAGAAAGAAATGTTAAAATAACTTTTCTGATATTTGAGAAAAATTATACTCTACCTGAGTGATCTACCATATCTGAATTATCTTTACCTTTTGGGGTCATAAATTACTAAATTTTGAACATGCTGGAAAAGATTCAGAGTCCTCAAAATTCAGATAGAGCTCTGAGAAAGGGAAAAATTTCTGGTCCCCCATGGCTTGCTCTGCTGGCTCTGGCTGGGGCTTGGCAGAGGGGTGCCCATGAGATCTGGTCCCCTGGGACTGCCTTTCAGAGTTCCCTTCATCACTTTACTTGACTGCACTTGGAGACTTTCCCCTGGATGACCTGGGTGACTGAACAGGCAATATTGTGTATGTTTTTCTCCCCAAAGATTGAGTCTGCCAAGAACTTGAACTTCAGTAGCATTCTTGCCTCTTTGTGATAGGGGGCTAGAAGCCCCTGATTGGTGCTTGGGATCAGTAAGAAGAAGGGCCTTGGGCATCTAGCCACTCACCTGTCCTCTGAGAATTCACCTGCTTTCTGAGAATTCTTTCAGGCAGATCTAGTGGCCTGGTCAGGTTTTCACGGACTACCAGTCACGCATTTCATATCTGAGACTCCTTTCTCTTAAAAGATCGTTTTGTGTCTTGCCAGACACCATCAACAAGATTATGAGTCTGAGTAAACAGTTCCTGAAAAAAATTCCATATTCTCTTAGTACGTACCACCAGTTAAGTAGCTCATCCCACCATGGGTGATATTTCTAAGCAGATGTAATTTATTTGACAGGATGGGGGTAGACTAGGTCAAGCCTGAAGTCTGGATCCATTCTCCCTATGATTCGAATAATCTTATTATTTCAGTAAAATATCCCAGTGAGTAAGGTTGTGTGAGGATTAATTTAAAATAATTTATACAAAGCACATAGCACAGTTCCTGACACATAGTAAGTGTTCAATAATAAAAATAAACAAAGATTCTTGGAACTTCACTGTAATAGATACATGTGTCTGTAAGCCCACATACATTTGAACAAGTTAGCCAACATCAAAGATGTGTGGAAGATTTCCTAAACTCACTATGTAGGCTTCTACTTATTAAAAAAAATTTTTTTTTTTGAGGTTCGCAGGCCTCTCACTGTTGTGGCCTCTCCCATTGCGGAGCGCAGGCTCCGGACGCGCAGGCTCAGCGGCCATGGCTCACGGGCCCAGCCGCTCCGGGGCATGTGGGATCTTCCCGGACCGGGGCACGAACCCGTGTCCCCTGCATCGGCAGGCGGACTCTCAACCACTGCACCACCAGGGAAGCCCGTAGGCTTCTATTTTTAAGCAAATCATAGGAAATTAATATTATATACAGGATAAAATATATATTATTATTATATTCATGTGTAGAATAAAATTAATAATATATTAGTATATGTAAATGAAAACAAGCTGTGTTTACTAATCATTTTAAATATTATAGCTGTTTTGTGGAGCTCTGTCTATGTACCAGGTGTTACACAAAGCACTTCACAAAGATGATCTCATTTAATCCTACAACAACAGTAGGTGCTACAGTTATTCCTGCTTTATAGATAGGGCAATAGACTGTGTGTGTGTGTGTGTGTGTGTGTGTGTGTGTGTGTGTGTATGTGTGTATGTGTGTGTTGCCTTAAGTATCTTCCCTGTGCTCACAGATCTACTAATTGAACAAGCCAGGATTTGAACCCAAGTGTGTCAGAGTTGGAAGCCAGTGACCAGATTCTCTAAAAACCACTGTTTCTCTCACTAGTTATTTATTTGCTGGGCTAGTCCCCAGGCTGCCATTCACAAGCTTTACACTCCTCCAAGGAGCTTTGATGTTGACTGTAACTTTAAATGTTAGTTTGTTTGTTTCATGATAAAAGACCATTTGAATTGAATGCTTGTTAAGTACCAGATATTTTGCTAATCACTTTATGTAGATTATCTTAATTGTTCCTCAAGGCTTTCCCGGATCCAGCCTCCAACTCCTGCTTACTTCTTCAGCTTCAATTCTCTTTTTAAAAAAATCTTATTTGTTTTTTAAAATCTTATTTGTTCCTCTTAGCAACTCTGCAAGGTAACTACTAATATTCTCCTTTTACAGAAGCTCAGGGAGATGAAATCACACAAGTCTTAAGTTGCAGGCTAGAACTGACCAAGGGTCTACAGTTCTTTCATCTTTCCAGTTCACCACACCCATGCCCACACAACCATCACCCATGACATGGAAACCTTTCCCCTGTGCAGGCAGCCTGTCAGCTCCCTGGTGGAGGCCTCCCCAGCCTCCTGGTCATGGATGTGCCGGAATCTGATAGAAGGGGAAGAGGACCAACCTATGAGTCAGTGGGTTGGCAGTCTTGGGAAACCTGCCTTTGACCCACTGCTCCAGCCCAGCCCTACGGAGATGATGAGGCCTGACAGCCTCACGGCTAGAGGTGTGGTTGGCCTGCAGTGCTTTGATGGATATTTGTCACGGTTCTAAAGCTGGGTGTTATTGTTTTAGCAATTCATCTATCTCCGTTTAGATGGCTGGTGGTGAAGATTTTCATGGTTGTCTTTTGGTTAACCTCGAAGAAAGAGGAAGTTAACAAGCACCCAATGTGTTTGGAAGGATTTCAACCCCAATTAAGCGCACACTGTAGCATGATTTGATTTGTGGGAGAGTCATAATGAGGAATTCAGAATAAATCATATCTAACATGACACCAGGAACTAAATTTAGATGCTTCACATCATGGAATGGGCAGTTGCCCACCCAAGAACACAGCTATCCCTGCAAATTCCTGCAGGCTGCTTGTGCTGGCTGACTTTCCAGATGTTCATCGACATCCCATACGTTTTTTCCTGTTGAACCATGAAAGTGGGAATGACTATTTGGGTCCCCCCCCATATTTGCTAAGAGGGTTATAAGGAGATCTGCTGTCATCTCCTTGATAGAACTGTGCTGTCTCAGTGCGAAATAGACTCCCACTGCAGCATACCCTTATTTCCACCTGGGCCTGGGAAGTACACACAGACCTGGTCTCGGGGCACCTAATACCCACTAGTTAGAGAGGTGTGTGTCCATTCTAGTCGTCCTGTTTACAGACCCAGTGCTTTCTTGACTTTCTCCCTCCCCCCACTGTGAGCCTTTTACTTAACTTTCCCGAAGGAAAATGGCGAACTCGGCAGCTTTGGAAGAGCTCATTTTTTCCCCTCCATTTAGTTCCACTGAACAAACTAGTGTTTTTGGAGAGGTCATAGCTCTGTCAGCATTCTTTTAGACCTCTTCATTTCATATTTAACCATCATCCACTGAACCCATATTACATGACACTGTCTTAAACTATTTTAATTTTTGGTAGGTGTCAAAGTTTTCTTTATTTTTATTACTGATTGAAATTCTGCTGTTCAGTGTTTACTTTCTTGGCAGTCTCTGTTTTACCAACTCTCATTCATTTTCCTCTCGTGGTTTATCACTTTAGCCAATTTTCAAGGCGGAATTTTGCTCCCCTCTATCTGCTTTACTAAGGATGATAAGATGGTTTTCTAAAATTTTCTACTAGTTACTATAACAAATCATTTTCAAATTTTGGTTCATCCTGTAAGTCTTCAGAGTCAGGATTCTTTGTTTTGTTTTATTTTTTTGGTCTGGCATTTTAAATAGGCCTGATGTTAGTATTTTTTCCACTTTTCTTATTTTTAAAGAAAGGAAGTACAATATTTTCCATAGACAGAGTTGGTGGTTTGATCTCATTCTTCAGATGACCAGCTGAAGGGGATGTTCACATGCACAGCTACTAGACCCTCCTCAGACTCTAGGCTGAGAAGTCTCAAGGGCTCCTGGACATTTCATTCTACCTCACTCCCACCTCCTGACACTGACCCTGATGAAAATCCTAAAAAACTATCATCCCTCCTTATGTGCCCTTCCTGGGAGTGCTTCCAGAAAGCAGTGCTGCCTGTTGTGATTTACTTTGGAGAATTGTACCTTCCGTGCATTTGCTGGGAATTCCCATCTCTGACTAAATATAAAAAAGAGAGTTGGGCCGGGATGAGAGGTAGATGAGGATGGCATGAGTCCCCAGAGAGCATCACCACATAGAGAGATGGCCTCTGTCATCCCATTAGCACATCTCTTGCATGTCCGAGCCAGGGATCGGATGCCAAGAAGGGGCAGGGAGCATTCACCTCCTCCCATCTATTTTCAGGGTGGGAGGGGGAAGCTAGCTCTATTTCTCGTGGTTACAGCGCAAGGAGTCATGGATAGTGGTTTTAATCCCACTTTGCCTATCTTGCAGTTAATGGAAATTGATCCTAGACTCTGAAAATAGGTTATTTTGTTCCAGTTTTGGTGGTGGCATAAGTTTGTATTTTTTTCTGTGTCTTTATAGGTATTTTGTTGAACTGTTGGGACTGGCCGAAAAAGGGCCTCTAAGCCAGATGCCATTTTAAACCCAACTTTCTCCCAGGCTTCATTTCTTAAAAGTCAAAAGCCCTTTAGTCCAAAATATGGTTATGTTGATATCCTTGTAGATAAAGCATCATGTACCTGACAGGACAGAAAGGTCTATTCAGCTGAGACAAGTTCTCTAAGGCAGGGAGACTTCTAATTGAGGAATAGGTTTCCTGTAACAAAGTTTCTCATTGTCTGGGGAGACTGCATTGACAGAAAGCCTACATTGATAAAACCATCTGATCTTTTAACCCATTCGCCTTATGTGGAGAGATCCTGTAAATTCTAATGATCTAATAGCAGAGCTTAGAAACACCTGAATGAAAAGCCACAGAGCCCTGAAAGCAGATTGTGAGATTGTGCTCTCCATGCTCAGGGGTCTGTTACTGCTGGCTGTGGACCAATTTCCCTGTCTCCCTGAGGACCAGCCCTGAAGCTCACTTCAAGATGTGCGCCCAGCCTCGCTGACTTCACTGCCACAGGACACGTCCCACTGCGGGTTGGGGAGAGGGGGTGCCTTCCTCCAGTCACAGGGATGTTGACAGAGCAGAGTCTTTGCTTCACGGGAACAGCGTGTGGACAAATGTTTGGCACTGGAACTGGGCTTGGGCTCCAACATTTGAGCTGCTAAAGCCCGGCACAGTTCTGCGGCCAAAACTGCAGAGTCCTAGCAGCTCCCTTTACAAAACCCGAATTGAACCAGTGCCAGGCTAGACTCCGTTGGATGGACTGTCCTACACACTTGTGATTTCTTGTGAGGGCCTCAGGATGCATTCGGTTGGGTGGAACAAAAAGGCATGTGTGAGTGGCTTTCCTCTCTTTGCCCTACTTCTCTTTCACCAGAGCTCAAGGGCTCTGAGCCAGGTCCTTTGTAGTTTTAGTAGAACAGCTGAGAGGCAGGATCAAATAAAAAGTATAAAATGTATGCTTTTTTTCTTCATATACTTTGTTGTTGTTGAAGTATAGTTGATTTACAATGTTCTATTTCTGGTGTACAGCAAAGCGATTCAGTTTCATACACACACACACACACACACACACACACACACACACACACATCTATTTCAGATTCTTTTCCATTATAGGTTATTACAAGACATTGAATATAATTCCCCGTGCTATACAGTAGGACCCTGTTGTTTATCTGTTTTATATATAGTAGTGTGTATCTGTTAATCCCAAGCTCCTAATTTGTCCACCCCCTCTTTCCCCTTTGGTAATCATAAGTTTGTTTTCTATGTCTGTGAGTCTGTTTCTGTTTTGCAAATAAGTTCATTTGTATATTTTAGATTCCACATACAAGTGATATCATATGATATTTGTCTCTGTCTGACTTACTTCACTTAGTATGTTAATTTCTTGGTCCATCCATGTTGCTACAAATGACATTATTTCATTCTTTTTTATTGCTGAGTAGTATTCCATTGTATAAATATACCACATCTTCTTTATCCATTTATTTGTCATAGACATTTAGGTTGCTTCCATCTCTTGGCTATTGTACATAGTGCTGCTATGAACATTAGGGTGCATATATCTTTTGAATTAGAGTTTTCTCCGGATATATGCCCAGGAGTGGGTATGGTAACTCTAAGTTTTTTTTTTTTTTTTTTTTTTTGCGGTACGCGGGCCTCTCACCGCTGTGGCCTCTCCCGCTGCGGAGCACAGGCTCCGGACACACAGGCTCAGCGGCCATGGCTCACGGGCCCAGCCGCTCCACGGCATGCGGGATCCTCCCGGACCGGGGCACGAACCCGCGTCCCCTGCATCGGCAGGCGGACTCTCAACCACTGTGCCACCAGGGAAGCCCTAACTCTAAGTTTTTTAAGGAACCCCCATACTATTCTCCATAGTGGCTGAACCAGTTTACATTCCCACCAACAGTGTAGGAGGGTTCCCTTTTCTCCCATCCTCTCCAGCATTGATTATTTGTAGACTTTTTGATGATAGCCATTCTGACTGGTGTGAGGTGATACCTCATTGTAGTTTTAATTTGCATTTCTCGAATAATTAGCAATGTTGAGCATCTTTTCATGTGCCTATTGGCCATCTGTGTGTCTAGTTTGTAAAAAAGTCTATTTAGGTCTTCTGCCCATTTTTTGATTGGTTTATTTGTTTTTTTGATATTGAGCTGTATGAGCTGTTTGTATATTTTGGAAATTAAGCCCTGTTGGTCACATCATTTGCAAATATTTTCTCCCATTCCATAGGTTGTATTTTCCTTCTGTTTATAGTGTCCTTTGCTCTACAAAAGCTTATAAGTTTGATTAGGTCACATTTGTTTATTTTTGCTTTAATTTCTTTTGCCTTGGGAGACTGACCTAAGAAAATGTTGCTACGACTTATGTCAGAGAATATTTTGCCTACGTTTTCTTCTAGGAGTTTTATGGTGTCCTGTCTTATATTTAAGTCTTTAAGCCATTGTGAGTTTATTTTTGTGTGTGGTGTGAGAGAGTGTTCTAACTTCATTGATTTACATGTGGCTGTCCAGATTTCCCAACACTATTTGCTGAAGAGACTGTCTTTTCTCCAGTGTATATTCTTCCTTCCTTTGTTGAAGATTAGTTGATATAGGTGTGTGGGTTTATTTCTGGGCTCTCTATTCTGTTCCATTGATCCATATGTCTGTTTTTGTGTCAATATCATGCTGTTTTGATTACTGTAACTTTATAGTATTGTCTGAAATCTGAGAGGGTTATGCTTCCAGCTTTGTTCTTTTTCCTCAGGATTGCTTTGGCAATTCTGGGTCTTTTGTGGCTCCATATAAATGTTGGGATTATTTGTTCTAGTTTTGTGAAAAATGTCATGGACAATTTGATAGGGATCACATTAAATCTGTAGATTGCTTTGGGTAGTATGGCCACTTAAACAAAATTAATTCTTCCAATCCAAGAGCATGGGATATCTTTCCATTTCTTTGAATCATCTTCAATTTCACTTATCACTGTTTTATTGTCCTTAATGTATAAGTCTTTCACCTCTTTGGCCAGGTTTATTCCTAAATATTTTACTTTATTTTATGTGATTTTAGAAGGGATTTTTTTTTTTACTTTCTCTTTCTGACATTTCATTGTTATTGTAAAGAAATGCAACGTATTTCTGTATGTTAATCTTGTATCCTACTAGCTTGCTGAATTTTTCTCTCAGTTCTAGTAGTTTTTGTGTGGAGTGCTTAGGATTTTCTATACATAGTATCATGTCATCTACATATAATGACAATTTTACCTCTTCCTTTCCAATTTGGATATCTTTAATTTCTTTTTCTTCTCTGATTGCTGTGTCTAGGACTTCCAATACTAGGTTAATTAGAAGTGGTGAGAGAGGGCATCCTTGTCTTGTTCCAGATTTTAGCAGGAAGGCTTTCAGCTTTCACCATTGAGTATTATATAGACGGTGGGTTTGTCATAAGTAGCTTTTTTATGCTGAGATATATTCCCTCTATACCCACTTTGGTAAGAGTTTTTATCAAGAGTGGATGTTGAATTTTATCAAATGCTTTTTCTGCATCTATTGAGATGATCATGTGGGTTTTGTCTTTTCTTTCGTTGATGTTGTGTATCACATTGATTGATTTGCATACGTTGAAACATCCTTGTGACCCTGGGATAAATCCAGCTTGATCATGGTGTATCATTCTTTTTATGTACTGCTGGATTTGGTTTGCTAATAATTTGTTGAGGATTTTTACATCTATATTCATCAAAGATATTGGCCTGTAGTTTTCTCTATTGGTAGTGTCTTTGTCTGGTTTTGGTATCAGGGTGATGGTGCTTCATAGAATGACTTTGGGAGTGTTCCCTCCTCTTTAGTCTTTTGGAAGAGTTTTAGAAGGATCAGTATAAGTTCTTTGTTGTATGTTAGGTAGAATTCCCCAGTGAAGCCATCCGATCCTGGACTTTTGTTGTGGGGAGGGTTTTGTTTTTTTTTTACAAATTCTATTTCACTTCTGGTGATCAGTCTGTTCAAATTATCTCTTTCTTCTTGATTCAGTTTTGGTGGGCTATATGTTTCTAGAAACTTGTCCATTTCTTCTAGGTTGTCAAATTTGTTGGAATATAATTATGCATAGTATTCTCTTACAGTTTTTTGTATTTCTGTGGTGTTGGTTGTTATTTCTCTTTGTCATTTCTTATTTTGTTTATTTGGGTCCTCTCTCTTTCTTTCTTGGTGAGCCTGGCCAGAGGTTTGTTGATTTTGTTTATTCTCGGTTTTATTGATTTTTTTCTAGATGTTTTTTACATCTCTTTTGTTTCTTTCCTTCCTGATAATTATTATTTCCTTCCTTCTACTCACTTTAGGTTTTGTTTGTTCTCCTTTTTCTAATTCTTTTAGGCAGTAGGTTAGGGTGTTTATTTGAGATTTTTCTTGTTTTTTGAGGAAGGCTTGTATCACTGTGAACTTCCCTCCTACGACTGCTTTTGCTATATCCCATTGATTTTGCATCGTTGTTAAAATGTCTTTAAAAGTCTTTTTGCTGAGGCTGCAGGCTGACTTTTAACTGCATTAAAGTAATTAGGTCTTGGGGTTGTGCTAATGAGAAGTTGGTAGTCATCTATCTGTTCACTAGCGCTTCATCATTTACACAACCCTTAGTAGAGAATTACACATGAGAGAATGCTAATTAGACCAGGGTTGGCATCAAGATTGTGTGGTCAGTTACTAAAACAGTGTGCTCACAGGAATCATTTGTAGCAGTTAGAACGTGTATGCTTGTTTCCGTATGTGTGTGCAGATTCTAAAAGTACAGTAAGCTCCCTATGCGTGAACATTCAAGTTGCGAACTTTCAAAGATGTGAACTTGCGTTCACATATCCAGTCATGTAAGTTAGTTCACGTGTCTGGCATACATCGTCATGTGCATGCATCCTCTACAAGTGATCGTGCTTTTGTGTACTTTACTGTACAGTACTGTATAGAGTACAGTAGTACAGTACCTTTATTTCAAGCCCAGGATGTCTGGAAGTAAGCATAAAATCAGTGGTGATGTAGCTGGTACTGCTAAGAAGCACCAAGCGATAACGATGGAAACAAAAGTGAAAATAACAGAGAGTGGAGGGAGGTGAAAAGATGGTAGACGTCGCTCATTCTTATAACATGAATCATTCAACCATCGGCATGATTCTAAAGAACAAGGTCAAGATCATAGAACATGTGAAGTCTGCTGTGCCAATGATGTCAACAGTAATATTGAAGAAATGTGGAAAAGCGATGGAGGAGAGGGAGAAACTTCTCAGCGTGTGGATGCAGGATCAGCATCAGGGTCGAGTCCTGCTCAGCTTAATGTTGATTCAAGAGAAAGCTAAAAGCCTTTATGAAGACTTGAAGAAGAAACACAGCAAAGAATCAGAGGGTGCATCTTTTAATGCCAGCCATGGCTGGTTTCATCTGTTCAAAGCTAGAGCCAACCTTCGCAACGTAAAGGTAAGTGGAGAGGCAGCAAGTGCCGATAGGGTAGCAGCTCGGGAATTTCCTGAAACACTTTGAGAAATTATTGATGAAGGTTTGTATTTACCTGAGCAGGTTTTTAGTGTGGATAAGACAGGACTGTACTGGAAGAGGATGCCAGACTGAAGTTACATCAGTAAGGAGGAAAACTTGATGCCAGGATATAAAGCAACGAAGGATAGGCTAACTCTGTTGTTTGGTGGCAATGCTTCCAGCGAGATGAAGCTGAAACCTCTCTTAGTTTATCAGTCAGAGAACCCAAGAGCCCTTAAAAACATAGCCAAGGGCTCTCTTCCTATTATGTAGAAGAGTAACCCCAAAGCCTGGGTTACACAGGCCATTTTCCAGGACTGTTTTTTCCACCACTGTATCCCAGAGGTAGAGAAATATTGCTTGGAGACGGATGTCCCATTCAGCGTTCTTTTGCTGCTCAACAGTGCTCCAAACCACTCCCCATTCACGACCGAGTTTCTTCCCAACAACAGCATAGTGCGTCTGCCACCGAATACTATGTCACTCATCCAACCTATGGACCAGGGAGTTATAGCAACTTCCAAGAGATATTATTTATGTCACACTTTTCATCAGGCAGTAAAGGTGAGTGACAAATCAGGAGCAACCTTGCAACAATTTTGGCAGGACTATAACATCTACAAGGCCATAAAAAACATTGACTTCGCTTGGTGTGAGGTTACGGCTGTCACCATGAATGGGGTTTGGAAGAAGCTGTGCCCACAGTCTGTTCACAATTTTCGTGTATTTAAGAAGGTGGATGAGGAGTCCAAAGAGGTCTTCAGCAACTTGGTGACCTTCAGCAAGAAGGTGGAGCTAGATCTGCAAGAGAACGACTTCATTGAACTCCTTGCTGGGCAACACGAGGCACTTACTAATGAAGACCTGATGGAATCAGAGGCCCAGAGAAAGGACAAAGAGAGACAAGAGGAAGAAAAAGTAACTGAAGAACCAAAGAGATTCACAACGCAGGAAATGGCAAGGGGATTTTCTTTATTTGAGGAGGCACTGTTAGTTTTTGAGGCCGGGACCCAATGAGAAAAAAAGAGCTACTACGCAGACATCACTGGATCGTTTTTTCAAGAGGGTAGATAGAATTGAACCCAGCAAGGAACCAGAACCTCTGCCATCAATATCAGGCGTGAGTGAAACTGCAGCCTGCCCTCCATCCCCTATTGCTGACGATCCTTCAGCTCCACCATCTCCCACCTCCTCTCCCTCCTCCAGTCAGTGACTCTTCTTGCCTGTTCACTCGATGCCAGCCCCTGTATGCCAGCTGTTGGACTGTACTAATGTACTTTTCAAGATACTGTACTGTGAGATTAAAATGTTTTCTTTATTTTTTGTGTTTGTTTTTTATGTATTATTTGTGTGAAAAGTATTATAAACCTATTATAGTACAGTACTTTATAGCCAATTATGTTAGTTGGGTACCTAGGCTAACTTTGTTGGACTTATGAACAAATTGGACTTATGAAAGTGCTCTCAGAGCAGAACCCGTTCGTATGTAGGGGACTCACTGTACAGTACATGCTCAGTTATTCACTCTGGTTGCCAACTTTGTGAACTGCCTAAGAACTTTACAGTTCCCTATATTTTTCTGTCTTATATGCATCTTATGCTTCCTCTGCATTGAGAATGAGGAAGAAAAGAGAAAACCTACAATCAAATGATATTCTTGAGTTTAATTTAGCTATGATTGTCTCACCAACATCACCTTCCTCAAATAGCATTTAGCCTCCCATCAACTCCCTGGAGGCTGAGGCCTGTGCTGACAGGATGGAAAAGAAGAGATCGAGAATCCTATCTTGTCCACGTTATCCCTGACTTAAGGCAACCTAGTTATTTCAGGTTAGTCCTGGAATTTTCCCTGATGTTATATTTGAATTCCTCTGGTGACACTTAGACTCCTGGTTGGTCTCAAAATGAGGCCATGCTTGACCAACTATCAAACGTCAAGGTTTTCTATGATGACAAAGAGCCTCAAAATTCAATCACTTACCACAACAAACATTTATTTCTCACAGTTTTGCAAGTCAGTTGTAGCTCTGATGGCTTAACTGGGCTCAGCTGGAGCTGCCTCTGGGCTACAGGCTGGGTTCCTATCTGCTCCTTGTACCTTCTCGTCCCACTAACCATGGCATATCGTTCTTATGGAGGAGCGTAGAGGGTGAGGAGGGGTGAGAGAAACACCCCTCCTTGAAGCCTCTGCTCTGAACCGGCACAATGACATTTTCATTCACATTCCATTGGGCAAAGCTATGAATTCACAAGGCCCAACCCAAGGTTGATGGTGTGGAGCTGTATGCTCTGCCTACTAGGAAGGATGGACAAGTCACATGAAAAATGGGTACTGTCCTATTCCAGGGACAGAGCAGAAAGTTGAAAACAATAATTGCGTTTTATCACACTAGCCATATAATGGCCCGAAAAAGAGATTCACCATAATTCACTCCTAGTTTTACTAGATGGCCTCAGTTCATAGGTAATTAAATAAGAGTAGAGTATGTATCTGATTAATACCTCCTTTAACTTAAATGTCCTAGAGAGCTAGAAAAGAGTTCTTCCACTGCTCCTCACCTCCAACCTCTCCATGTGTGCACACTAGAGGACATGTTTCTTAGGTTACAGAAGATTTGTTGCCTCTCCTCTTCAGTGGGGTGTGTAGTGGAAAGAGCTTGGGATCTGTTTTCACACAGACATGAGTTCCAATTTACCTCAGGAACTAAATAGCCGAGAGTCATCTTGGGCAATTTATGAAGCTTCCCCAGTGTCCATTTCTTCTAGCATGGGGGACAAAGTACCTTCTTCACTGATTTACTCTGTAGATTAAATGAGATGACTTATCTAAACTACTTACTATATCTCTCATAAAGATTCGTTTCCTTTCCCTTCTCCTAAATCTCATCTACCATCCAAGGTAAACTCTAAATCCCAATGCCTTCCCTAAACCATCTTTAACTTCCTTTTGAATTCATTGAGCCTCTCCTCTGAACTTCTATTGTTCTTAGGGGAGGGATCCATAACCTGCTCCTGCATTCATGAATGGATTTCAGGAATTTCATGGACCATCCCACTCTTCTTTGGAATCAATGTGAAATTTTGTGTGTATAAACCATATGCTTATTTCTGGGGAGAGACTACATAGCCTTTTTCTGAACTTCAAAGTACCTCTAGACCCAGAAGAGGTCCTGAACCATTGAGGTTAGATGAACTGGATAACTCGACCTTTGTGATATACCACCGTGTATGCTGGGTGTTGCTTCATGCTATTAGTCCTCTTTCCCCATCTTAATTATGAGCTTCTTGAGGGGAACAAACATATCTTTCAGTGGCTTATGTGTCTTCTACAGGCTGAACACTTGGTGAAAATTCAAGAAATATTGTTGAATTATTACCCAGAGAAAGGTTTAAAAAGTATCACCACCACACCCACCAGGGTGAACCTAAGAGGTCAAACATTTAACCACAGTGCTGAAAGCATGTAGAGAAAAAAAATCACTGCAAGCAAAACAAGCCAAAAACTCTGGTAGTAGCTGAGTTTGTCTGTCATGTGAAACATTGCATCAGATATAATTGAAACACATCTCATTACTGATCGAAACCCATCTCCTTACTTCATTTCCTAAAAGAAATGTGGCATATTTTAGTAATTATGAGTACGGTTTTAGGTTAGAACTAGGAGAGGGAGGCTGTCGAAGAGTGACATTTTGACAGTGTGTTGGAGTGTAACACAGTCCTATTAGAGAACTCTTAGCTCTTTTTGTAAAAGCGGCCTCTCCTAATCCATAGGTTGATGTTTGGGTCCAAATATAATCTGAAAAAAAAAAAAGGGAAGAAAGAAGAAATAAAGATAAATGAACTTTTTTGTGCCTTTTTTTCTTGCCTGGGAAGCAAAATAAATGTATGGTGAGATCATTAACCAGAACCGTAAACACCACCCAAAGATATCTTCAGAGAATATATTTCTAATCATTTAAGAACCTTTAACCCATTGGAAGTACCAGGTAGGCTTGAGGGAGAAAGAACGGTCAGGAAATGCTTCAGGGAAGATGGAAGCATGTTGTCAAAAGTCAAGGAGTTCTTGCTGGTCCTATGGTTCCTTTATTGGTTATGACTTCCAGGATTGAAGTCTTTGATTCCCCAAGATTTGCAAAATGGTTTTTGGAGACACCATGGTCAAGTGCATGATGGGCATTGAATTCACAAGACACGTTCTCTACATAAAAATTCACAAGCACACATTTTTTGCAAGTCAATCCTCTAACACTTTCAGATGGCCAGATTCCATATGCCTAGCAAAAATTCTATTTTTTGTGTGTGTTTTATCCTTCTTCTCAGCTTCCTTGCTAGGCTTTGGGGAATTAGCAGAACTTACCACCAATTGGATTGCAGAGCTTTTTGGCCCACAGTGAGGCTTGCTATCATCAGGTATGTAAAATCTTGCCCAGTGTAGTCAGAAGTTAAGACCAAACCATCATAAACCTGCAGGACTTATGACCCTGAAAGCCCTGGGGGAGTTTTCTGGACCAGACCTCAGTGGAACTTTGCCCAAAGCCCCAAGTGGGAAATATATATGAACTGATTCCATGCAGTGTGAAGGCTGAGGCAGCAGCAGAACACTTTTATAGACTGATACAATGATAGATTAGTACACAGTTAATCTTAGGCTGGGGGTTTAGGAGAATCAGTCTTCCTCAGTCCCTCCTCCCTCTCTGTTAATGTTAATGGTCCAGAGTGCAGATTTAAAGGTCACAGGCATTTTTCTTTTGTGACGCAATTATTTTATATTTAAGCCAATTAGAAAGTCATTCCATAAGGAAAAGAAGTGCAAATGGGACACCAGTGTGTCGTGTGGCTGAGATTTGCTATAGGATTGCAGACTTCTAGTTTAACTGGGGTTGGGGAAGAAAAGAGATCGTAGGTAGTTTTATAGTAATTTGGTGACAAAAGTAAATAACATCACATTTTTAAGTATATAGATATCACTGACTTAAAGAAAGTCTGCTTATGTACAAACTTATGGAACCAATAAATTAGGGGCTGTTGTTTACATTACAAAATTACTGTTTGCTAGAGTCTCCACAAAGGGTAGGTTTCCTGGTTACCTTTAATATATATTTGATTTGCAAACATCCAATGGGTATAGTGCTTTTCAGGAGCTAACTTATTGGGAAAAGTAAGAAACTTTGCAGAAGTATTAGAGTTAAAAGATGCCATGTTGGAAAATACTTAGGATATAAACACAGAGTTTTTGGTCACAGTTTATAAGAGAGACAGGAATTATATGCGGTCTTGAGAAAAGCTGAAGAAAAAGACCCATGTGCGTCTGTCAATCTGATGTCTGGTGTGTACAGGTAATGATGTATTTTGATCATGGAAATGATTTAGCCACATACCCTGAACAGAAAATCCAGTTGACACCAAAGCTGTCAGGTTTAGCCCTGTTTGTTAGATTCCATATCACATCCTACATTCTATCAGAGCCTATGTAAAAAACAAAAGCAAAAAAAATAAAAAATAAAAATTACAAGTCCCTGTAGAAGTATCAGAAGCCTCCTTTAGATAAAGAATTTGTTTCTAGCAGTGTTAGAGTTCCTTGTGGTTAGATATCTCTAAAACATCCAACACACCCTCACCTTGGCTTCTAGATTTTTTAAGTTATCTGACTTCTCAGCGGCTCTATATATCGGCAGTTGTAGAGGAAGATTTCTACATCCTATTCTCACGCGAATGGAAGACGGGAAGTAAATATATTTACATATACAGTGATTCTGCCAGAAGAACTAGGAGCAATGAACACTTCTGCCCAAGGCATTGGGAAATTGCCTAGAGGTCTTTCTAATAGATCTAGATCTAGTTTGCTGTCTCAGGGCCTGCCATCTACCTAATTTTTTCTTCTGGGACAGAATAAAAACATAACAAACCTAGGATTTGGTCCTATGCCATTGTGGATGATAGAGTTCGGGGTGAACTGCTTAGAGTATAGACCCAGATTTCAGCCGCTCTGGCTGTGTTCAAGATCTCTGCCTGTTCTGGCTGCCTTGTCCTTTAGTATTTAGATATTATACAATTGGTTTGAACCCCATGAAATATACAGTGACATATCTGGTGTTTTATTACATATCAGGAGTTCTTGGTGGTAGAAGTGGTGGTGAGTAGGTACGTGTCGGGGGGTGGTGGTGATGATTGTGGTAATGAGGCTTTCTCTTAGTAAGCACCAACTCTGAATTCTTACGTGCAGGGAGTTCTCTGGGCCATACTGGATTTGTCCTCATGTTCCTTTCTAGCACCGTATCATCCCCGGGTACAATCTTAATCCCTTCTCATCCGAAGTATACTGACTCAGGACTGTGTATGGCAGTCTTCACCCAAGGTTTAGGACTGAGATTGCACACTTGATATCCTTCTTCTTAAAGTGTCGTGGCAATTCCTGAAACCAGGAATGTCCTCCACAATGTTGCTGTTTCCAACTCATTCATCATTCCTCCCTCCAGCTCATTTACCCCTCATCCCTTTCCCCTCAAATTCCTATTCATTTGTATATAGAGATCAGTTTAGCTTCTGCTGTATCTCAATTCAAACCCATCTTAGTTTTTTCTTAACTGCGTTCCCAGATAAGCCCATTAAACAAAGATGATTCTTTCCCTCAAAGGAATTCTATTACTTAGTGAGAGTTAACAATTATGTTCAAGGAAAGTCACATCATTTCAATGCTTCAATGCACACCTATCACTAACTCAATAAAGTACCTTTTGAGCACTTTAAACATTTATTCACTTCCTCTGTGGGTGTATAAGAAGAGTGGCTCTTTTTCACTGAACCCTACTGGCCTTGGAGGTGGAATCAAGGAGGCTGTGGAATTTCTCCTCTGCCGACTCACTTCCCTTTTGTGCTAAAGGGTAGACTTGGGAAGAACACATAGGCCCTTCTTTTAAACTCGTTTCCTAAAGTTTCCTTCTGGTTCGGAGAGATGCCTCCTCTGCTGCCCTTATAACTCCCTGTTCCCTCCGCCTTTCCACTTCCAAACTGGGGGCCAAATACTCTGCTGAGAACTGCCACTGTTCCCAGCCCAGCTGGGAATGATGTCTGTCTGCAGTGGACCAGCCCCAGTGACGATACTGCTATCAGAGCGCCACAGGGAGCTTTAATCCATCCCAGACCTCTGATTGCACAAAGGTCGGCTTTAAAAGGCTGTTTGTATGTCCTGTTGTTCCTAAGTCCTTCATGATTAAGGGGTTAAGCTTTAAAACTAGGCATGTTATTTTATTTGGCACCAGTTTGTACTCTATTGGGCATCTTTTTGGAAGTGTAAACCAGTGTTACCCATATCCAAATTCCATTGCGGCGGGACTACCTGCATTTATACCCACCTCACCTTACCCCCTGGCCTCTGCAAGTGATGTCAGCAATATCTCCGCAGTGACAGCATTCACACTGACAGCCTAATCGACGCTCATTCTCATATGCAGACTTGAGAATGTCTGTCTCCATAACTCTAAACAATGAAACCATAGGAAACATTGAGACAAAAAGGTTTCTGCAGCCGACTTTCATAGTTAAGTTCTCCAGTACCCTCCTGGCCTTCTTCTGAATTAATAATAGGCTAACAGGCTTTTGATATTAAGGCTAAGTATTCCATTTCATGAATCACTTTTCCTTGACCCTTGCTGATTCCTGGCCTTTGCTTAGACCCAGAGGTTTTCACTTGACATGATTTGCTCTTTGTCCTTCAGAATTGTTCCTACTGATGAATGACTCATCTCACAAATCTGTGGACTTCTGTCATGTTCTTGCCACTTTCCATTTTTTAAAAAGGTTTGAAATTTTTTTTCCATTTTCCTCATAACCTTTTATTAATGGCACTTTCTCAGTGAGTTTGTACTCATCAAAAATTAAGCACATACCAGAAATAATGAAAATAGAAGCAATCGGAGTGTGGACTAACAAACCAAAGGACGGTTGAACCTAAAATGACCAACGTGACCAATGAAAGCATCTGTGGTGGCAGGTAGAGTTCACAGTCTTTTGCTTCGGGGTATCAATTTGTTTATGATTTTAAAAGCACATAAGATAAAAGTTTGTAAGTAGGTGATGTCTGTACATCTCTCTTGCTATTGAGGAACTCACGCTAGGCTCCCCAGGGTCCGGATCATAGTACAACGTCAGCCTGTGTTACACACCATTCCTCATTGAATCTCTGTTCTGAGATGGGTTCAGTAATCCTATGCCCCAGTGCAACTAGTCTAGCCTAGGACCTCCCTCTCAGGGGCTAGCAAAGATTTACTCAGCCTTTCTTTGTTGAAGAGTCTTCATTTCCCCGGGGAAGTGTCTTCCCCACTCTTTATTCAAGAGTGGAGAGTGGGGTGAGAGGGTGGAATGAGCATGGTCAATATTTCTGCTGAAATTTCCTAAACTTTTCTTCCAGGAAGTCTAGATTCTCTCATGCACACAATTTTTCTGGTGGCCAAACTGCCTAGCCCAGAGTTCTTAAGAAAGATTTCCAGATTAAGGTCTTCATCATGATCCTTGCTAAAGTGATATGAATTAATATGAGAACAAGCAAACAGTTTTCCCTTTATTGCTCCCTATACTATCCTGTCCCCAGTGGTGAAATAATTCTGAAGATTTGGTGAAACCTTTGCTGTTCCATTGCCTCTCCACCCCAGAACACAGAGGGTGAGAGTAGAGGAGCTAGCTGTGGTCCCTGAGCCAAACCTTGGCTTGAGCTGCTTGATATACTCAAGGACCTCAAAAGAGCTCTGCTCCACTAATTTTATAGGATTTTGCCCTATAACTTAACCCAAAAGATGCCAAGACTTTACAATAAATGGTTACCCTGGAAACTCAGGGAAACCCAGGATAAACCCAGAGTATGAAATCATTATTTAGAATGTCCCTGGCCTACTTTTTCTAATTCTTGGTTAACACTTTTTGGACAGGCTCTCTGTTGCCGAGGAGGAGACCTTAAACAGCACATGCTTCATAAACAGAAGAGAAGTTTAACTGTTTCAGAGGAAATCCAACCTAACAGGCAGTGGGCCCTGCTTTGCCCTTCACCAAAATGTTCATTTAGCTTGAGTTCCACACCAAATGAAATGCAGAAAGCCTCTTCCTGTCTCTCATGTGTACTCTCTGTCTGATACCTGCTAACATTCTTTGTTCCTCATTTTAAAGGTGTCACGTGCACATTTGATAGACCCTTTTTGTTTTAGGAATTATTTCACAGCATCATCTCATATAAAAAACAAGAAAGCACAATGAGCTGTTTGCTGTCATGATCATGATTAGTGTTTCAGTGGCATATTTTCTCCCATCCTTTACATTATGATTTGTCTCTTTCTTGTAGATGACATGTGGTTTCTCTTGCTTTTTTATTCATTACAAAAATGTCTGCTTTTGTTTTAGTTTACATCCTTCACAATTAAGGTGATTATCGATCTGTTTGGGTTTAAGTCAACCATCTTGCTATTTGTTTTTAATTTATCACATCTGTTCTTTGTTCCTTGTTTTTCCCTTTTTTCCTTCCTTCTTCTGGATTGAGAATTTTTCATGATTTCATTTTATGGCTAAAGCTTGTTAGTTAGACCTCATTGATTTAGTTTTTGATGGTTGCTGTAGCTTCACAGTATGCCTCTTTAACTTTTCTTGTTCTTTTAAAAAATATCATACTCTTTCATGGATAATGAAAGAAACAACAATCTATTTTCATTTCTATCATCCTGTCCTTTCGATATTGTGTTCATACCATGTTATAAATCCACAATATATTGTTATTATTTTCCTTTAAACATATATATGTTATAAACTCTACAATATATTGTTACTAGTTTTGCTTTATCTCTTAAGCAAAACAAAAATAGAAAAGTTTTAAATATTTATCTATCTACTTCCCATTGCTGGTGTCCATCATTCCTCTCTGAAGATCCAAGTTTCTATCTGGTATCATTTTCATGCTCAAGGAACTTCCTTTAACAAACTGCACAATGCAGATCATCTGGAAATGAATTCTCTGAATTTTTGTTTCTCTGAAAATGTCTTGATTTTTTTCCTTCCTGTTTGAAAGATGCTTTTGCTGGATTTAGAATTTTAGGTTGATAGGGGTCCCCTCCAACACCAGCTCCTTTCAGTGCTTTAAAAGATTTGTTCCATTGTCTTCTGGCTCACGTAGTTAATGACAGGAAATCTATTTTATTTCTTACCCTAGTTCCACTTAAGTAATGTGTCTTCAGAAATTTTATTATCATGTGCCTTGATGAGGTTTTATGTTTTTTCTTTCTTTTTAAAAACCTTTTCTGGGTTAATTGAACTTTGTATATCATCAAATTCAGAAAATTTTCAGCTGTTATTTCTTCTAACACTTTTATTCTGTTTTTCCTCTCTTCTTCTGGAACTCCAAATATGCATATGTAAAACCACTTGCTACTGTCTCCCAGATCACTGAGATACATTCCGTCTTTTTTTTTTCTCCTTCTGCTTCATTTGGATAATTTTTATTAGTGTGTCTTTACTAATCCTTCCCTTTGGAATATCTAAGCCTTTTCATAAAGATCTTGTAGTTTTTTTAATTCTAGAAGTTCCATTTGGTTCATTTTTATGTCTTTCACTTACATCCTCACTATGTTCATGTGTTTTGTTAAGTACTTGAATGTAGTTAAAATAGCTTTTTAAATGTCTTTGACTGCAATTTCATCATCTCTATTATTTGTTGATCTATTTCTATTGAAAAAATTTTATGTTGGTTATGGGTCACATTTTCCTGATTTTTGATGTGTCTAATAATTTTTTGTTATATGTTTGACTTTGTGAATATTATATCATCAAGGGTCTGGATTTTATTATTATCCTTTAAAGAGTGTTAGCCTTTCTTCTGGTGTTCAGTTCAGTTTGCTGTTCATTTTGATCCTCTTGAGACTTTTAAAAATTTTCTTAGGGTGGTTCTAGATTATCCTATATTTGAGGAATATGTTAACCCCCTTTTAAGATGTAGCCTTTCTGGGGTTTCTACTGAATGCCTGAAGTGATCAACAGGACTCTATGTTTTCTGGTGAGAAACAGAACACCTCCTGGCCCTGGGTGAGCTCTGTGAACTGTTCAGTCCATAACTCTGGAGGCACTGCTTGCCTAGACTCCTGACTATGCGCCAGATCTTAGTATTTAGCCTATACTCAGTGGTGATCCCCAACATTTTGGCACCAGGGCCTGGTTTCATGGAAGACAATTTTTCCACGGATGGGGAGAGGGGCGTGGCTGGGGGGGATGGTTCAGACGGTAATGCCAGTGATGGGGAGTGATAGGGAGCAGCAGATGAAGCTTCGCTCGCTTGCCTGCCACTCACTTCCTGCTGTGCGGCCCAGTTCCTAACAGGCCGAGGATCGGTACTGGTCCGCGGCCTGGGGGTTGGGGACCCCTGCTCAAGGGGACTCATATGAAGATTTCTGAAGCTATTTTTCTGCATAGGTATCTGCTCCTAGGACTTTGCCTTGCAACTGCCAGTCACTTCAGTCTTCCAAAAGTCAGCTGTCCGTCTCCATAACTTAGCAAGCTTCCATCTTCTGCTTGGGACTCCTACCGTCCTGTGGTCTGCAATGTGTCTTCAGGCAGGAAACAAGCAAGACTGTAGGAGTCATCTCTTGTTTCTCATCTCTCATCAGAATCCTGACAGGCACATTGGCCAATGACAGCTCTTTCATTCCCCGCCCCCCGCCTTTTGTTTTCTAGTTTTCTGTTTGGAGAAGGTAAATCAAATATTTGCTACTTCTTCACAGCTGGATGTAGATCTTCTCAACTAAGTCTTTTTACAGTTAGTTTGTTTCAATGTAAAGGTCACGTGTTACATTCAAGGTTTTGTCTCTAAAAATCTCTTTTGTTCTGTAACTCATTTTTCTTTCTTTTTGTTTTTTTAAATGCCATTGATTTCTTAGGTACAATGGATAGTTGTACTTTGAAATTCTGGATTTGGCTAATTTCTTCTTTGTGTTGCCATTTAACCTGTCTCTCTCTTCCTGGAGAACTGTGGTTAGATATGGAGTTGCAATAATTCAGGTAAAATTGTTCAGACAATCATTTTCATAGGTGCTGTGTACACTCCTGAAAAATTACATCACGAGGCAGATAATGTCTGGCTTTCCAACCTACAGAAATACTAAGATTGGTCATTTTGTTCAGGTGTGACCATTGCAATCCCCATTACAAATTTCACCAATCAAAAAAATCTTTTATCCAATAGTTTTGGTATTTATTCACAATATTTGAAATTTCTTCATTGGGATTTATAAATTATAATTTTCTAATTCTATCATTTGTTCTGCATTTAATTAGCTAGAATTCTCCTTTAGAGTAGGTGTTTTTCGATGAAATTTCTAAACAGTTATTCTGCCATTTTTAAGAGCATCAAGTTGGAATTTGGGAAGGGGGGTTTGTAGAAAAAGACATATATGGTATATATAAACCAAGCCATTCTTTTTCTTTTATTATTTTAATTAATTAATTAACATTTTAAAATTTAATTTTAGTTATTTTTTTCTACAGCAGGTTCTTATTAGTCATCCATTTTATACACATCAGTGTATACATGTCAATCCCAATCTCCCAATTCATCACACCACCCACCACCCACCCTCCTGCGGCTTTCCCCCCATGGTGTCCATACGTTTGTTCTCTACATCTGTGTCTCAATTTCTGCCTGCAAACCGGTTCATCTGTACCATTTATCTAGGTTCCACATATATGCGTTAATATACGATATTTGTTTTTCTCTTTCTGACTTACTTCACTCTGTATGACAGTCTCTAGATCCATCCATATCTCAACAAATGACCCAATTTCATTCCTTTTTATGGCTGAGTAATATTCCATTGTATACATGTACCACATCTTCTTTATCCATTCATCTGTTGATGGGCATTTAGGTTGCTTCCATGACCTGGCTATTGTAAATAGTGCTGCAGTGAACATTGAGGTGCATGTGTCTCTTTGAATTATGGTTTTCTCAGGGTATATGCCCAGTAGTGGGATTGCTGGATCATATGGTAATTCTATTTTTACTTTTTTAAGGAACCTCCGTACTGTTCTCCATAGTGGCTGTATCAATTTACATTCCCACCACCAACAGTGCAAGAGGGTTCCCTTTTTTCAACACCCTCTCCAGCATTTGTTGTTTGTAGATTTTCTGTTGATGGTCATTCTAACTGGTGTGAGGTGATACCTCATCGTAGTTTTGATTTGCATTTCTCTAATAATTAGTGATGTCGAGCAGCTTTTCTTGTGCCTCTTGGCCATCTGTATATCTTCTTTGGAGAAATGTCTGTTTAGGTTTTCTGCCCATTTTTGTATTGGGTTGTTTGTTTTTTTAATATTGACATTTCTTTGGAGAAATGTCTATTTAGGTTTTCTGCCCATTTTTGTATTGGGTTGTTTGTTTTTTTAACATTGGGTTGTTTGCATGAGCTGTTTATATATTTTGGAGATTAATCCTTTGTCCGTTGTTTCATTTGCAAATATTTTCTCCCATTCTGAGGGTTGTCTTTTCATCTTGTTTATGGTTTGCTTTGCTGTGCAAAAGCTTTGAAGTTTCATTAGGTCCCATTTGTTTATTTTTGTTTTTATTTCCATTTCTCTAAGAGGTGGATCAAAAAAGATCTTGCTGTGATTTATGTCAAAGAGTGTTCTTCCTATGTTTTCCTCTAAGAGTTTTATAGTGTTTGGTCTTACATTTAGGTCTCTAATCCATTTTGAGTTTATTTTTGTGGATGGTGTTAGGGAGTGTTCTAATTCCATTCTTTCACATGTAGCTGTCCAGTTTTCCCAGCACCACTTATTGAAGAGGCTGTCTTTTCTCTATTGTATATCTTGGCCTCCTTTGTCATAGATTAGTTGACCATAGGTGCGTGGGTTTATCTCTGGGCTTTCTATCTTGTTCCATTGATCTGTGTTTCTGTTTTTGTGCCAGTATCATATTTTCTTGATTACTGTAGCTTTGTAGTATAGTCTGAAGTCAGGGAGTCTGATTCCTCCAGCTCCGTTTATTCTCCTCAAGACTGCTTTGGCTATTCGGGGTCTTTTGTGTCTCCATACAAATTTTAAGATTTTTTTGTTCTAGTTCTATAAAAAATGCCATTGGTAATTTGATAGGGATTGTATTGAATCTGTAGGTTGCTTTGGGTAGTATAGTCATTTTCACAATATTGATACTTCCAATCCAAGAACATGGTTTATCTCTCCATCTGTTGGTATCATCTTTAATTTCTTTCCTCAGTGTCTTATAGTTTTCTGCATACAGGTCTTTTGTCTCCCTAGGTAGGTTTATTCCTAGATATTTTATTCTTTTTGTTGCAGTGGTAAATGGGAGTGTTTCCTTAATTTCTCTTTCAGATTTTTCATCATTAGTGTATAGGAATGCCAGAGATTTCTGTGCATTAATTTTGTATCCTGCAACTTCACCAAATTCATTGATTAGCTCTAGTGGTTTTCTGGTGGCATTTTTAGGATTCTCTATGTATAGTATCATGTCATCTGCAAACAGTGACAGTTTTACTTCTTCTTTTCCAACTTGTATTTCTTTATTTCTTTTTCTTCTCTGATTGCCATGGCTAGGACTTCCAAAACTATGTTGAATAATAGTGGTGAGAGTGGACATCCTTGTCTTGTTCCTGATCTTAGAGGAAATGCTTTCAATTTTTCACCATTGAGAATGATGTTTGCTGTGGGTTTGTCGTATATGGCTTTATTATGTTGAGGTAGGTTCCCTCTGTGCCCACTTTCTGGAGAGCTTTTATCATAAATCGGTGTTGAATTTTGTCAAAAGCTTTTTCTGCATCTATTGAGATGATCATATGGTTTTTATTCTTCAGTTTGTTAATATGGTGTATCACATTGATTGATTTGCGTATATTGAAGAATCCTTGCATCCCTGGGATAAATCCCACTTGATCATGGTGTATGATCCTTTTAATGTGTTGTTGGATTCTGTTTGCTAGTATTTTGTTGAGGATTTTTGCATCTATATTCATCTGTGATATTGGTCTGTAATTTTCTTTTTTTGTAGTATCTTTGTCTGGTTTTGGTGTTAGGGTGATGGTAGCCTCATAGAATGAGTTTGGGAGTGTTCCTTCCTCTGCAATTTTTTGGAAGAGTTTGAGAAGGATGGGTGTTAGCTCTTCTCTAAATGTTTGATAGAATTCACCTGTGAAGCCATCTGGTCCTGGACTTCTGTTTGTTGGAATATTTTTAATCACAGTTTCAATTTAATTACTTGTGATTCATTTGTTCATATTTTCTATTTCTTCCTGGCTCAGTTTTGGAAGGTTATACCTTTCTAAGAATTTGTCCATTTCTTCCAGGTTGTCCATTTTATTGGCATAGAGTTGCTAGTAGTAGTCTCTTAGGATGCTTTGTATTTCTGCGGTGTCTGTTGTAACTTTTCCTTTTTCATTTCTAATTTTATTGATTTGAGTCCTCTCCCTCTTTTTTTTTTTTTTTTTTTTTTTTTTTTATGGTACGCGGGCTTCTCACTGTTGTGGCCTCTCCCATTGCGGAGCAACAGGCTCCGGACGTGCAGGCTCAGCGGCCATGGCTTACGGGCACAGCTGCTCTGCGGCATGTGGGATCCTCCCAGACCGGGGCACGAACCCATGTCCCCTGCATCGGCAGGCAGACTCTCAACCACTGCGCCACCAGGGAAGCCCAGTCCTCTCCCTCTTTTTCTTGATGAGTCTGGCTAATGGTTTATCAATTTTGTTTATCTTCTCAAAGAACCAGCTTTTAGTTTTGTTGATCTTTGCTATTGTTTTCTTTGTTTCTGTTTCATTTATTTCTACTCTGATCTTTATGATTTCTTTCCTTCTGCTAACTTTGGGTTTTGTTTGTTCTTCTTTCTCTGGTTCCTTTAGGTGTAAGGTTAGATTGTTTATTTGAGATTTTTCTTGTTTCTTGAGGTAGGCTTGTATAGCTATAAACTTCCCTCTTAAAACTGCGTTTGCTGCATCCCATAGGTTTTGGATCATCATGTTTTCATTGTCATTTGTCTCTAGGTATTTTTTGATTTCCTCTTTGATTTCTTCAGTGATCTCTTGGTTATTTAGTAACATATTGTTTGGCCTCCACGTGTTTGTGTTTTTTACGTTTTTTTCCCCAGTAATTCATTTCTAGTCTCATAGCATTGTGGTCAGAAAAGATGCTTAATATGACTTCAGTTTTCTTAAATTTACTGAAGCTTGATTTGTGACCCAAGATATGATCTATCCTGGAGAATGTTCCATGTGCACTTGAGAAGAAAGTGTAATCTGCTGTTTTTGGGTGGAATGTCTTGTAAATATCAATTAAATCTATCTGGTCTATTGTGTCATTTAAAGCTTCTGTTTCCTTATTTATTTTCATTTTGGATGATCTGTCCATTGGTGTAAGTCAGGTGTTAAAGTCCCCCATTATTATTGTGTTACTGTCAGTTTCCTCTGTTAGAGCTGTTAGCAGTTGCCTTATGTGTTGAGGTGCTCCTATGTTGGGTGAATATATATTTATAATTGTTATATCTTCTTCTTGGATTGATCACTTGATCATTATGTAGTGTCCTTGCTTGTCTCTTGTAACATTCTTTATTTTGAAGTCTATTTTATCTGATATGAGTATTGCTGCTCCAGCTTTCTTTGGATTTCCACTTGCATGGAATATCTTTTTCCATCCCCTCACTTTCAGTCTGTATGTGTCCCTAGGTCTGAAGTGGGTCTCTTGTTGACAGCGAATATATGGGTCTTGTTTTTCTATCCATTCAGCAAGCCTGTGTCTTTTGGTTGGAGCAGTTAATCCATTCATGTTTAAGGTAATTATCAATACGTATGTTCCTATTACCATTTTCTTAATTGTTTTGTGTTTGTTTTTGTAGATCCTTTTCTTCTCTTGTGTTTCCCACTTAGAGAAGTTCCTTTGGCATTTGTTGTAGAGCTGGTTTGGTGGTGCTGAATTCTCTTAGCTTTTGCTTGTCTGTAAAGCTTTTGATTTCTCCATCGGATCTGAATGAGATCCTTGCTGGGTAGAGTAATCTTGGTTGTAGGTTCTTCCCTTTCATCACTTTAAGTATCTCATGTCACTCCCTTCTGGCTTGTAGGGTTTCTGCTGAGAAATCAGATCTTAACCTTATGGGGGTTCCCTTGTATGTTATTTTCCATTTTTCTCTTGCTGATTTCACTAATTTTTCTTTGTCTTTAATCTTTGCCAATTGATTACTGTGTGTCTTGGTGTGTTTCTTCTTGGGTTTATCCTGTATGGGACTCTGTGCTTTCTGGACTTGGGTAGCTATTTCCTTTCCCATGGTAGGGAAGTTTTTGACTATTATCTCTTCAGATATTTTCTCTGGTCCTTTCTCTCTCTTCTCCTTCTTGGACCCCTGTAATGAGAATGTTGTTGCATTTAATGTTGTCCCAGAGTTCTCTTAGGCTGTCTTCCTTTCTTTTCATTCTTTTTTCTTGATTCTGTTCCACAGCAGTGAATTCCACCATTCTGTCTTCCAGTTCACTTATCCGTTCTTCTGCCTCAGTTATTCTGCTCTTGATTCCTTCTAGTGTAGTTTTCATTTCAGTTATTGTATTGTTCATCTCTGTTTGTTTGTTCTTTAATTCTTTCAGGTCTTTGTTAAACATTTCTTGCATCTTCTCATTCTTTGCCTCCATTCTTTTTCTGAGGTCCTGGATCATCTTCACTATCATTATTCTGAATTCTTTATCTGGAAGGTTGCCTATCTCCACTTCATTTACTTGTTTTTCTGGGGTTTTATCTTGTTCCTTCATCTGGTACATAGTCCTCTGCCTTTTCATCTTGTCTATCTTTCTGTGAATGTCGTTTTTGTTTCACAGGCTTCAGGATTGCAGTTCTTGTTGCTTCTGCTCTCTGCCCTCTGGTGGATGAGGCTATCTAAGATGCTTGTGCAAGTTTCCTGATGGGAGGGACTGGTGGTGGGTAGAGCTGACTGTTGCTCTGGTGGGCAGAGCTCAGTAAAAGTTTAATCCGCTTGACTGCTGATGGGTGGGGCTGGATTCCCTCCCTGTTGGTTGTTTGGCCTGAGGCAACCCAACACTGGAGCCTACCTGGGCTCTTTGGTGCAGCTAATGGCAGACTCTGGGAGGGCTCACGCCAAGGAGTACTTCCCAGAACTTCTGCTGCCAGTGTCCTTGTCCCAACAGTGAGCCACAGCCATCCCCCGCCTCTGCAGGAGACCCTCCAACTCTAGCAGGCAGGTCTCGTTCAGTCTTCCCTGGGGTCACTGCTCATTCCCCTGGGTCCCAATGTGCACACTACTTTGTGTGTGCCCTCCAAGAGTGGAGTCTCTGTTTCCCCCAGTCTTGTTGAAGTCGTGCAATCAAATCCCACTAGTCTTCAAAGTCTGATTCCCTAGGAATTCCTCCTCCCGTTGCCAGAACCCCAGATTGGGAAGCCTGATGTGGGGCTCAGAACCTTCACTCCAGTGGGTGGACTTCTGTGGTATAAGTGTTCTCCAGTTTATGAGTTACCCACCCAGCAGTTATGGGATTTGATTTTACTGTGGTAGCGCCCCTCCTACTGTCTCATTGTGACTTCTCCTTTTTCTTTGGATGTGGGGTATCTTTTTTGGTGAGTTCCAGTGTCTCCCTGTCGATGATTGTCCAGCAGCTAGTTGTGATTCTGGTGTTCTCACGAGAGGGAGTGAGAGCACGTCCTTCTACTCTGCCATCTTGGTTCAGGGCCCAAGCCATCCTTTTTCAATTTTAATTTCATTTTAGTAGTTAGAAAGGACTTGGAACAGACATATTCAAAGGAGATCACATAATTGTTTCATGTCTGCTTGCCACTAAAAGTGATAACTTTAGCAACTCAGAGTGTGACCTTGGAGGTAATATTGACCCACAGTTTCATATTTTAAAAACCTATTTAAAAGGTAGAAAAAATAATAGTTCATTGAACCAGTAGGAGTCTCAGAGATAACCTACTGTATTCCTCTCTTTTTACTGATGAGGAGAATTAAGCTCAGAGAAGTTAAGTGAAGTAGAATAAAATAGTGGCCAAAGCAAAGGCTCTGAGATCATTACACACCTGGGTTTGTTTCTTGATTCCACAATCGACTACTTGTGAGTCTTTGTCAACTTATTTAACCTCTCAAGTCTTTAGCTTCCTCATTTGGGTTAGATGACAGCTAAATGGAGTAAGGCATGAAATGCATCTAATGCAGTCTTGAAATAGCTTAGACACCTATAACAACAAAATTCTTATTTAAAGTGTATTTCACAGACACTTACTGAGTGTGCTGTGTCAGGCGTGTGCTACATTGTAGAGATATAATTTTGTGGAAGGCAGAATAATGGCCCCGAAAAGTTATGCACAGAAACCTGTGAATGTGTTACCTCGCATGGCAAAAGAGACTCTGCAGCTGTGATTGAGTTCTGGCTCTTGAGATGGGGAGTGTCTCCTGGATTATCCAGGTGGGCCTAGTGTAAGCACAGGTGTCCTTTAAAAGTGAAAGAAGGAGGAGGGAGAGCCAGAGTCCGAGAGGGACATGTGATGATGGAAGCAGAGGTTGGAGTGATGCGGCTGTGAGCAATGGAATGCAGACATTCTCTAGAAGCTGGAAAAGGCAAGGAACAAGTTCTCCCCTAGAACCTCCAGAGGGAACACAGCTTTACTGACACTGTGGTTTTAGCCCTGTAAGACCCATTCCTGACTTCCGGTTTTTACAACTGTAAGATACTAGATTTGTGTCGCTTTAAGCCACTAAGTCTGTGGTTATTTGGTACAGCAGCAATAGCAAACGAATATAATTTTAAAGAAGACACAGTCCCTAACTTCAAGGACGCGATTATTACAGCTTAACCATCCTCATTTGGCCTATGTTACCTATTCTCAATTCAGTGCTCTTCGTGCTGCAATAATATATCCCAGTTACCAGGCATTGACACATCATCATCCTGACTTTTTACTCTAACTTCATATCACCTGACACCATACCTGTAATTTTGGGGGTTAGCCTCAGGTGAACCATGTTACTACTGGCTTCAACCTCTCCCTATGCAAATATGTTTATAAAAGTCACAAGTTTCATATGTATTAACTATATTCTTTTTGAATATGCGTGAAGATATGCCCATACCCACTAAAATTATTGTTTCACGTGGCCCCTCCCCTTAAATTACTTACGACCCATCAGTGATGCCCATCAGTATTTTGGGACACCAGCTGTACTCTTTGAGCATTTAGCAGGGTTTTCCTATCTTGGAGCTTTATGTTGGGGAATGTAGTTTGCTTCGATGAAGCATGGTTTAACCAGCATGACTACTAACCAGCATAACAGCAACAGTGGAAAGTTGCCAGGAACTCGGTTCCTTGCTGATCTGTGTATGATGTTATTAGGCATCCGTCTCTAGTCAGCTCTCCTGAGAGCTTATAGATCTGTGTAACTTGGAAAAGGAGCACAGTGCCTCAGCGTGTTTTCCACCCTCCCTCACAGAGGCAGCTCCACTCTTTCACTGATTGCTAACACAGTTCTTCAATGCAAAACAACTCTCCAAAATTTTTTTTTTTTATAAAGAGATTTTATGTCAACATTCAAACTCCCAGATTTTGGTGTTGATTTAGGTAAACTAGCCAAATTCTTGCATGTCCCAAATAAAATGACGTGCTAGTGACTGGGGAAGACACGACACCACTGAACACATGATACAAATCCTCTCCAACTCTTCTGCAGTTACAGGAGTGAGTTGGAACAGCACACAGGAGGCTATAGATGGCAGCTTTGACAATGACACAGCTGATCAGACCAGGCCTAACTGAATTTTGTGTGGCTTTGAGGACTGAGGTTTTCTTATTTCTTTCCCTTCCATCAGGCGTAAAACATTCTCGAATCATCTCTCCACTGCATATGCCATGCTTATTTTTTCACCTCAGGGACACAGGCCTCTCTTTCCCCTCAGCCCTAATGTCTTCCATCGAGACCACAGTGAGGAAGGCGTCATGTGTCCCCATCCTGTCCCTCTTGGTCTAGTTTAGCAGAAAGAAGACAAGAGTCATAAGACCTGGATTGCCTACCTCGCTTGGTCACATAGCCACTGTGTCACCTTCAGCCGGATTCCAAACTTTAGTGAGTCTCTTTTCCCTTATTTATAAAATGGCAATAATCGTACCTTGAAATGTTGGTAGTTCAAATAAAATTATACTGTGAACAAAGGACAAATTCCCATAAAAGCTTTTTGCCAAATGTAAAGTGCCTCTCTTTGCCTTGACCCATGTTGTTGCCTAGCATCTCTTTAGACAAATATCCTGATTAGTCATTCGTTTACTCTCACAAATGTAGAGAAACGTCACCGGATCCTGTGGGTCTTACCTTAAAACACTTACAGAGTTTAAGTAGTTTCACTTTGATGCAGTGTCATCTGGCCACTGCCTACCTCTGTAAATTTATGTCTCTTTGGCTTATACCTCTTTAGCCACACTGGCTTCTGATATGTCCCTAACCATACCAAGGTCATTTCCATCCCACAGGCTTTACAGTATACACTTGCTTTGACTAGAACTCTCTTCCTCCTGCACAGCTGGATCCTTGTACCTTCACAGGACTAAGCTTATATGTCACCTTCTCAGAGACCCTTTCCTCAACTGCTTTATCAAAAAGAAATCTTTTTGTTTCATAATTCCTTATCACAGTAGCCTCTATATTTCCTTCATACAGCTGATCATAAACTATAATTATTCTTCTTGTCAATTGATAGCCAGTTTATTGTCTGCTGCCAGTAAAAAGTGAGCTCCGTGAGGGTGGGGGCCATTTCCTCTCTAGATTTAAGAATAAAGCTCAGTAAAGTAGGCGTTCATTCTGGCAAAACCATGCTGGTGCTTGGACCCTAAGGCCGTGATGGGGGTCAGTTGAGCAAGAGATTTAAATCCTCTTGTGGGTGTCTATTTAGGAGGACACTGTCCTCTGGGAAATATTGTTAATATTTCTTCTTCTTCAACACCCTGAGCATCTATCATAGAGCCTGACACACAGCTAGGCCTTGCTATGTTTTGGTTTGGATAGAATGAAATCTGCCTCTGTTTTCTGAAATGGACTGGCAGATGGACACAGAGCTGCTCCCTTGATCCCAGAGAGCTGGCATCTCATGACCTCTCCCCCCACCTCAGCAATTCAACCTTTGATGATGTGACACTCCTGGAAAGGCCTTCCTCTCCCCCTCACCCACTGCCTTGCACCGAATCCCCCTGAGTCTGTTGAAACACAGTAAGGGCTTTCCAACTTCTATACTACTTGTCGAAGGGAGTACTTATAAGAACTTCTTAAAAATAAAAATAATTGATGGTAATACTCATAATGTGTTAAAACATATAGTATAACATGTACCAGCCACTATTCCAAGAGCTTTGCACATTAGTTTTTGAATATTAACTCATTTGATCCTAACAATAACTCCATGAGGTAGGTTATAATTATTTCCTCCATTTTATAGCTAAGGAAACTGAGGCACTGAGGGGCTGAGGTCAGTGACAAGGCTGGGACATGAGCCTGGTCAGCCTGGCTCGAGGGACCCTGTGCTTAGCAATTCAGCTGTAAATATTGCAGTCCCTAAAGACAGATCTTTGGACCTATCATTAGCCTTCCCTAAGCCAGACGGCATATTTATCCTCTAATTCAATGTTTAATTTTTTTACATAAGTAATGCATGACTTAAATTCTTAAAGCAATTAACACCTTCAAATAAAGTAAAAGTCCCCCTTTGACCTCCTTTTATAGCCCTGAACTGCTTCTTCCTTCTCCATGGGTAGCCATTATACGCAGTTTTTTGTCTGTCCTTCCTAGCCTTTCCCTGTGCGTCTGCATGCACCTGTGTATTAACAGAAAATACAGACTATTGCTGTGGGGTTTTTTTCCCAATTATACGTAGAGAGCAACATGTATAGATAATTAAATCATTTAATTGTACATATTAAGCCCTTTCTCTGACAATACACATTTAGGTGGTCTTTTGCTAGCTGCAGGGCTGATGCTCAGCTGGGACACTGCAGTAGGGCTATACCTGTGGCTGACATTCTGAAACGCTTCTGTATCATTTGGTAAATAGTCTCCGCTGTTCTCCCAGGACCAGGACCAAAAATACATTCATGGGTCCACGAAACAGTTTTAATTTCTTTGAAAATCAGAAGAAAGAAATGAATATAATAATAATGACTTAATTCTGGGTACTGACATTGTCGGTGATTTTTATATTCTTCTCAGTGCTTACCTATTTTTTCCAAACATCTACAATAAACATATGTTATGTGTGTAACAAGGGAGGTGTTTTCAATTATGTTTACAACAACATATTAATGAGAATGGAAAATGCACATCCTATAATGTTAAAGAACAAAAAGCAGAAATTAAACAATATATAAACACAATTTGACCCACTTAGGTATAGATGCATTATATACAAGAAAAACAATGGAAGAAAATATACTGTGCAAAGCCTTGAGTAGACATCTCTTAGTTGTGGGATTATAGGTGATTTTGCTTTTCTTTTCTTTTTTCTGAATTTTCCAAGTTATTTTATAATGAAAGCATATTATTGTTATAATCATAAAAAGTAAGAGTTAAAAAAATAATAATGACTTAAAAAATGAATCTAGACAAGATGGATTTTTTTTTTTCTCTTTATACCAGCATAGCCATAAAAAATACTTTTGGTGTTTTATGTAGGACAGGGCCAACAAAGGCAAAAGTATCTTGAATAAATACCTAGGGCCCTGCCTGGTTCCTCTCCAGGATGCAGTAAGTACAGGGTCAATGCCTGGCAAAGCAGGGCCTTCCCAGGACCCATCCCATGTTTGGACTGGTGCCAGTTAGGACTGGTCAAGGCCATTCTCTATCTATGGGTGAACGTTTTTGAATATGACTAACATCCATGTTATTCTGAAGTGAAAAATGCGCTGCCTCATGCAAAGATATCTCTGATGCAAGCAGCCGAAATCGACACAAATGAACCTAAGCAAAACCGAGCATGTGGGTGGGGGATCTAAAGCAGAGAGTGGTTAGGACAAGGAGGCCTGGAGGAGTTTCAGAAAACTTGCCAAGGAGCCAAGTGTCCATCCTTCTCGTCTCCAAGCCACGGGCCTCTCTGCTGCTTCCCTCTGCTTATCTGCTTCCACCCTCTCTCCCTTTGAACCATTTTCTCACTTCTCCTTTAGAGCTCTGCCATTAATGAGACTCACCTCCCACCCAGCAGTTTTGTTTCTCATTTCAAATTCCTACGTGAGACAGAATCGATTTCGCCTTGCTTATTAGGTCAGGTGCTTATCGCTCATCCAGTAAGCTAGGGCCAGAGGCCAAGGAAATGACAGCAGAGGGGGTGTGGGTGGTATTTGCCCACAACACTCCAAGATGTCAGTGTCATCTCATCCCTTGATTATCCAGTCAACACACCCTTCTGCCCCCACATACAAAGCCATTGATGCCCCTGCTTAATGAGCCAACAGCCTTCTTGTACACAACTATAAATATAATCTCCCCATTCCCAGGGGGAGCAACACATAATTCCTTCCAGCTAACGAATGCAGAGGTCTTGTCACAGGGCCAAGGCTCTTGGAATCCACTATCTCCTGATGATATTTGTTTCTGGGTCCAAAATAACTGTTTGACAAATGATTAGCTAAATGATAAATTTAACCACCATATATAAAACAAATGTGGTAGAAATATTAAGTGTCATCAATTTTTGTATACTTTAGCAGCAAACAGAGAAGTACAGGCGGAGGTTATACACTAAAAGAACACTTTTACGCTGAATCATACAGAGGCAGTCTTTAGGAACGTTTCAGGTTTGTCTCAAAAATATTAAAGAATCAGTTGCTCTCTCATAAAAGTTGACTTTTTTTCAAAGTAACTTTCATACCTTCCTTGATACTTGCTTTAGCTTAGCCTCTTGGGAAATACTGTAATTTAGATTCTAAAGCCATCATGTTGTCTGTGATAATAGCTTGAAAAGTCACTAATTTCTTCACTATCTTATGACCAAATCAACAAAACCTCAATGATTGCTGTAGGGAATCTGTGCTTTATTCTAGACATCCACTCAGGAAAGAGGACTGACCTGACATCGGAGGCTTTACTTCCCCTGACGGGTAGGTAGATTAAGAACTTGAGCTTCATGTTTACAGGCCTAACAAAGCAAAGGCGGGAATGGGATGAGCATTTAATAATGACAGAACATAAATTTGGAGAATTTTTTTTTCTTCACATCTTTATTGGAGTATAATTGCTTTACAATGTTGTGTTAGCTTCTGCTGTAAAACAAAGTGAATCAGCTATATCCATACATATATCCCTATATCCCCTCCCTTTTGCGTCTCCCTCCCACCCTCCCTATCCCACCCCGCTAGGTGGTCACAAAGAGAACTTCGTTTTTGACTATAAATTAAAACTTAGGAGAATGACTCAAGTTGGCTGTAATATTCAGCAGAGTGGAATTGTTTTGTTAATTATCCATAGATATTTGAATATGATGCCCAATATTTCATAAGGAAGCAGTGTTTAATTTAAAACCTTGTACTTAAAAATGTTTATATCCCAATAGTATATGGAATCTGCAACCTTACCAAAAAGATGAAGGTAGTACTCGAATATAATTTTTAAATATTTACTCAGATCATTTTCCATCCTGATCACAAACTGTTTATATACAGAAAATGTAACAGTGACCAAAAAAAAAAAAATATTCCAGAGTGTCCTCACAACAGAGATAGTGCCACATAATTTTGTAATGAAGGGTAATGTTGTAAGGTTAAGTCTTGGGGGAAGTATTCCTGTGTGTTTTCTCAGGAGGCTGGAATAAATATGGGGATGTATATAACATTACTGTTAGACCACATGCACTACAGTGACTTGGCACAAGACAGCTGGCTTACAGGTGCTCTGGCAAGTTGCGCCGGGAAGGCTTTTCGTTTTGTATTTCTACTATTGTGTGCATGCAATGATTGTAATGTGTGTTTTTTTGTGCTGGGGTACACACTGCAGGCATTCCCTTTGGGCTGTGCAGTTTGACTTTGAATGGGGTTTCTGGAAACAGGTGACGGTCCTATTTTCTTCCTTAAGAGGTCCTTTGTTGTGAGTTGTGCCAGGGATTGTCAGCTGGAGCAGCTCTCTTTACCTTTCCGTCAAAATTGAGGAGACGAAACTTAAAGATAAAATGGACCAAAAAATTACCTTAGCAAAGCTTCAGCAGTGCCGCTCTGGTAAGATCATCCAGGCCAAGGCAAGTGGGTCACAAAGGATTAGCAAAACTTTTATAAACAAAGAGACAATTATGCATATTCTTAATAGCCTTTAATGCAAAAGTGTGCCAGTGTTTATTTCTGAATCTGATGTACACTGTTTTTGCTGGTGGAATGAAATAAGCCTGCACTGGAGGAGACAGTCCTGTAACGATATAGCCCAACGTGAACCACTGGGAATGTAGGAGAGGGCGTTTGCCTCACCTGGATGCCTGGCTGCTCTGTTGGGAATGAATCTGCTTGGAACTTGGCCATCTAAGGGCTGCTCTTCTAACACATGAAATGAAGAGAGGAGGGAGAAAAAAATAGCCGCCGGTACAACTGTGCTGAAATAACACTGTTGTACGTTAGACTCTGACCATTCCCCGTAGTGCATTCTCGTTCGATGATGTAAAGTCGATCGGGTGTGGGAAGTCATACCATGAAGCACAGGAAATAGTTTAAATCTTTGGAAATGTTTTTCAGGTTAAATAAATGGGGAAATAACTCTAGTTAAAGTTGCCAACCACTTCAGAGTAATTTTTACTGGCAGATATTTGTTAATTGTTAGTGTTCCTCTGAAAACAGACACAACCAAGATATATTGGGGATAGCCTGCTCTCTGCATTGCAGAGTGTGTTTTTTTAAAGAGGCCGTGGTCACTTCATTGATTTCTCTCCGACTCAATTCAGACGTAGGCAGCCTTCTGTGAATCAATCAGTGAATTAGGTATGTCTGACAGATCAGATAGTATTACTGGGATTTCTAGTTGGATGATGACAAGCAGGTGAGATTTTAGGAGTTTTTGCTAAACATCGACTGTTGCCTTCTATAAAACCAACAGACACATGTCCAACCTGCTTTGATGGAAATGTTGCACCTATTTTGTCAACTGTTCTCATAAGATGAATGCAAGGAAATCATGGGATGTTGGTTTTGATGACAAAATAGGAATTCAAATCAAGATAGAAAGTGAAGCTTACTGGCTAAAAATGCTTGAAAAGCTGTACTATTCTGTAAGGCAGAAGTAGCCAACATGCTTATTTTATATAAAACCCGCAGTTTGTATGTGACCCTCATGATCACCAACTATTGATGGTATAGATCTAGGAAAACCAGGCTTCTTGGCTTCTTTTTTCTCTTCTGTCTCTTCAGTTTCTAGACATTTGTCTCCTTGATCTCAAGAGAGTAAAGCAGGGAAGGCAAAGGAATTAATTTCCAGATACCCTTTTGATATAGGTCAGAATCTGAGCCAGTACTCTGTACATATCATTACTATCGTTTATGGCACATGTCATATCTACTCTATGTTAATGTTTCTATTAGCCCTACTAGTCTATTAGTTCCTTAATGGCACCAGATCATGTTCAACACTCTCTTCCTTGTATCTAGAAGATGGTCTATTAATAGCACACTCTTAATTAGTGATTATTGAATAATTAAATGAGCAATGAAAGGTCAGTATAATGTTTAAAATATGGCTGAGTCAACCCATTGCCCATTACTATGTGTAAGTATGCTTAAAAAACAGTTTTATTGAGATATAATTCACGTGTCATAAAATTTACTTTCTCAAAATGTACAATTCAGTGGTTTTTAGTATATTCATAATGTTGTCCAAGTATCACCACTCTTTAACTCTTTAATTTTAGAACATTTTCATCATCTCAAAAAGAAACCTGGTGCCCATTAGCATTATGTTTTCCATACCGTCCTCTTCCCAGGCCCTAGCAACCAATAGTTTACTTTCTGTCCCTATCGATGTACCTATTCTGGATATTTCATATAATTAGAATCCTAAGATATGTGGTCTTTTGTGGCTGGTTCTTTTCAGTTAGTATAATGTTTGCAAGGTTTATCCATTTTGTACCATGAATCAATACTTCATTTCTTTTTATGGCTGAATACTATACCATTGCATGTACTGATATATACCATGGTGTGTATCCATCCATCAGTTTATGGACATTTCAGTGACCACTAAGAATAATGCTGCTATAAACATTCATGTACAAGTGTTTGTGTGGTTTTCAGTTCTCTTGGGTATATACCAAGGAGTAAAATTACTGGGTCAAATTATAACTCTATTTTTAACTTTTTGAGGAACTGACAAACTGCTTTCCAAAGCAGCTGCATCATTTTACAGTCCCACAGTGCACGAAGATCCACATTTTTCCACGTCTTCACCAGTACTTGTTATTGTCTGTTGTTTTGAGTTTAGCCATCCTAGTGTATGTGAAGTACCGGTATCTCATTGTGGTTTTGACTTGCATTGGTTTTAACTTCCTGTGACCAATAATGTTGTGCATCTTTCCATGTACTTATTGGCCATTCGATTATCTTCTTTGGAGAAATGTCTATTTGGATCTTTTGCCCATTTAAAAAATTGAGTTATTTGTTCTTTTATTGTTTAGTTGTAAGAGTTCTTTATATCTTCTGGATACAAGTTCCTTATCAGATATATGATTTTAAAATATTTTCTCCCAATCTGTGGGTTACCTTTTCGCTTTCTTGATGGCATCCTTTGAAGCACAGAAGTTTTTCATTGATGAAGTCCAAATGCATCTAGTTTTTCCTTTGGTTTCTATGCTTTGGTTGTCATATCTAAGAAACTATTCACTAAATCAACATCACAAAGGTTTACACCTAAGTTTTCTTGTAACACTTGTGTAGTTTTATCTCTTAGATTTAGGTCTTTAATTCGCTTTGAGTTAATTTTTGTATTTGGTGTGAGGTAGGAGTCTAAGTTCATTCTTTTTCATGCAGTTATCCATTTGTCCAAGTATGCTTTTAACATATAGTGAATGTGTCAGCAGAAGTTGAGTGGTGTTTGAAAACATAATAATAAAACCTCAATACTTCATACTATACCACACTCAAAACTAATGATAATTTGGTAATTGACTTTTTGTGTTAGTTATAAAGAAAAGCTTTACCCAGAAAATTATCAATAAACAGAATATCACAGAGGAATCCTAGTATACTTAGGAAATTCTTCTGAAAATCATTAATTGCATCCATTCACTCTCAAATATTATTTATAATATTTATATTCTTTTATTTTAAAAATTGTTGAACATTTTTGGATTGGTTGAGCTTTTTGAATTGTAAAGAACAAAGATGTTCATCATTATCTTTAATAAAAAAGGAGTTTACTGTAACGAATCTGCAAAACTCTCAGAATCCGAGTCTGGTGCCCACATCCTTAAGAGGGCTCTTTGTTTCTCAGTTCAGGTTTGAGAAGGAAGGAAGGCTTTTTGGTGCAATAAGATATAAAGCTATGTAGGAAGGAGATTAGCTCCCCATGGAGGAATGTCCTATTTTTTTTTTCTTTAGATATCTCATCCTGAGACCAGAGTACCTTAATGGCTGTCCTCTTCTCTTGGATCCAACCTCAGGGATAAAAGCATTCCCATTCTAGCAATGGAAATGGAGCTCAGAGGGTAAGCAGGACTCATAACTTAGAAGGTGTGCTTCATGGGAAGGACAAGTCATGAAAAAGACCAAGAGCTGTGGAGAGACTACAAGGGAGGTGTTCTCTCCCCTTAGGGAGTGGCCATGTGTGACACCCTGAAAGGCTGCAACTAGCGTCCCAGGATGTAGAAAGAATGGGAACACTAGACCTGACTTATTCCCACTTTCCCAACTCTGTATGGGTTCAATCTTATTATTTGATGCTAGAGTAAGAAATCACTGGTCAGATTTGGGGGGTTTGTATGTGTCTGCCTGACTTGTTTTTTATGTATACAGAGACATGGGAGGGGCCGATAGTGTGAGAGGTGATGTACCTTCCCTTTCGGATCAGCCTGGATGCTTAAACTCCATCAGTGAGCTGTGCAAAGAGAGGCATTAGCCAACCAAATAGTCACGCTCCTCCCGCACCCCACTGACTGTTCTTCCTGCCTTCCATACCCCTTGTCTCTGAGTTAAGGGGCACTATGCCTGGGTTACATCAAGATATCTGGGAAATTGACTACTTGGTGACTTGCATGTCTATTTCTTACTAAACTGCTTCATTTTCTTCTTCCTTCTGACTTTGCCTCCTCACCCTCTCCTTGATGTAACTTCTCTAATTCAGATTCTGCATGCTTTGGTTTCCTCAAAATAGCTTGGCATATCACCTGTCACCCCGACTCTTCTTCATAGTCCCTAGACCCTTTCTTTCAACTTCAGTTCTCATGGCTCATTTCCAATTCCTGCAAGAGAGAATCAGGTTGGTCCAGCTCAGCCTTTCACCAGACAACCTCATGTATGTCTCATCCGCTGTTAGACTGGTGGTCTTTGGCGCTCTACCTTACAGTGTTATGGCTGGGTCGTAGGCTCGTGTGCCTTACAGTTGGCCATCTAAAGGCCAAAGTCGAGGATTGACCATCTAGAAGAACCTGTGAATATGGAAAGCGCTATGATTTTCAAATTTAGAAGTTGCCTACTATGGGATAGAAGACGAATATGTTTAACTTCTGAGGGAGTATATATAAACGAATGTAGACACATTCTGTTCTTTCATAAAAATAACACTCAGTAACTTGCTCATTCAAATTCACTAATTGAAACATTTCACACATTCTCCAATGAGTACCAATTAGTGATATTCTTTATATCTTTAGGAGCTTAGTTTTAACCACTCATATTCTTTAATATTATAGAATTGGGACTCTGTGTTTTTTGCTTTTTCTCTAATGTTCCTATGCAAAGGCTCACTTTTTTCTTTTCTTTCCTATGTTAAGAAGTTCTTTTAGTGGTCAAAGAATGTTATGGGCTGGGCTTCCCTGGTGGCACAGTGGTTGGGATTCCGCCTGCTGATGCAGGGGACACGGGTTCGTGCCCCGGTCCGGGAGGATCCCACATGCTGCGGAGTGGCTGGGCCCGTGAGCCATGGCCGCTGGGCCTGCGCGTCTGGAGCCTGTGCTCTGCGGCAGGAGGGGCCACAGTGGTGAGAGGCCCGCGAACCGCAAAAAAAAAAAAAAAAAAAAAAAAAGAATGTTATGGGGTGAATTGTGTACCCGCTACCAGACTCATATGTTGATGCCCTAACCCCCAAAATGTCTGTATTTGGAGATGGGGCCTTTAGGGAGGTAATTAGATTAAATGAGATCATAAGTATAGAGCCCTAATGTGATAGATTGGTGTCCTTATTAGAATAGGAAGAAACACCAGTGCCCTCCTTCTTTCCTCGTGCACACACAGAGGAGAGACCAAGTAAGGACAGAGCAAGAAGATAGTCATCTACAAGCAAGAAAGAGAGGTCTCACCAGAAACTGACCCTGACAGCACCTTGGTCATGGACTTCTAGTCTCCAGAACTGTGAGAAAACAAATATATGTTGTTTAAGCCACCCAATATGTGGTATTTAGTTGGGACAGGCCTAGCCGACTAATACACAGAGTGAAGCAAATGTTGATGAGTTCAATTCTACTTACCTCTAACGCTGAACTCAGTTTTATTTTTGCCCTAGTGCTATGAACTGAGCTTATTGAATCATTTGTTTACATGCTTATTGGCAACCCTCTTTCCCCCTTTACCATGTAAACTCCACAAGAGAGGACTTACCTATCTTGGTCACTGCTCTACTCCTAGGCACACAGTAAACAGATATGTGTTTACTAAGTGAATGCATTAATGATGAAATCGTTTTGGTACATCTTTATGAATGAGAACGTGGGAGATGTTTCTCCCCAAATATTAATATTTGGCCCAACTGATCATTCTCTTTTTCTCATGACGCTTTCTACATTTGGCTTTTAGGAAGCCATGTGCTCCTAATTTTTTCTTTTGCCTGAAGGCCTGTTCCATCTCCTTTTCCTTTACTAGCTCCTCTTATTTCTGGATGTAAAGATTGGAGTTTCATGTCTCAGTCCTGTTCTCCATCTCTTCTGATGGAAGATGCCATATTGAATAGTGATTAAAGCACAGATTCTCGAACTTGATTGCCTGGGTTCAAATTCTGGCTCCACTCCTGAAACAGCATGAGTTTAGGCAAGTGAAGTCATTTCTCTGTGCCTCACCATCCTCATTCGTGAAATGGGGATTGTAGGTATCTCAAAGTATTGTTGCGAGAGTTAAATGTGTAAAACACATGGTGCCTGGCATATAGAATGCATTTAACAAATTTTAGATATAATTATTTTTTATATTAATATCATCTTTTGTCATCTACAGTCTCTAGATGATTTTATCTAATCCCATGGCTTTAATAGCCCTGAACTGTCTCTGAGCTCCAGGCTCATATAACCATCATATATCCAAAATGGTAGGTGGAATTCTAAGGTAGCCCCAGGATTCCTGTCCCCTGGTGTACACACCCTGTATAATCTCCTCCTCTTGAGTGTGGGTGGATCTTGTGAATATGGTGTGGTATCACTCCTGTTATTAGGGTACTAATCAGTTGACTTTGAGATAATCAAAAGGGAGATTATTTTAAGGGGGCCTGACCTAATCAGGGGAGCCTTTAAAAGAAGGTGAAACATTAGAGGTGCACTCCTCCTGGCCTGGAAGATAGCAGACAGCGATGGTGTGGACCGCCCATGGGAGCCACGTGGTGAGGACTGAGGGCAGCCGCAGGGAGCTAAGAGCCAGCAAAAAAACGGGGGCCTCGGTCCTACAGCTGCAAGGAAATGGATTCTGCCAACAACCAGTGAGCTTGGAAGAGGCTCCCAAGCCTCAGATGAGAATCACAGCCCTGGCCGCCACCTTGATTTCATCTTGGTGAGCCCCTGATCAAGTGACCCAGCTCACCCGGCTCTGGAATTCTGATGTACAGAAACTGAGAGATAATAAATGGTGTCGTTCTAAGCTGCTGAATATGTGGTACTCTTACACAGCAACAGGAAATGCATATACCAATTGCCAAGTTTACTTCGCTACATCAGTGCGGAGGAAGAATCTCACACTTTACACATCCAAAAGGAACTCTGGATTTCTTTCCACCCTGCTACATTTTCCTCTTTGCAGTAAGTTGCTCAGGCCTAAAAACTAGGATGATCCTTGATGCCTCTGCTTCCCTCAGAGCCCACCTACAATTCATTAGCAAATCCTATAGGATCTCTCATCAAAATATATCCTGTATCCGACGACTTCTCATCACCTCCCCTATAGCCATCTCGGCCCAAGCCACCTCCACCATTTGCCTGGACCCCTGCGATAGCATCTGACTGTTTTCCCCTTTCATGCAGTAACTCTATCACTGCAGTCACAGCAAGTGTTGGAATGTACCTCAGGCCATGTCACTCTGTGCAGGATACACCAATGACTTTTCATGGCACTCAGAATAAAATCCAGACTCCTTACCATGACCTCAAGGCTGTGCATGATTTGGTCCCTGGCTACTTCTCTGATCTCACTTCCTACCACTATTTCCCTCATTGTGCTTCAGCTACATTGGTCTTTCTGCTTTTCCTTTATGATGCCAAGTAAGGTTGTATTCCAGAACCTTTATAATTGTTTTTCCCTTTCCCTGGAACATTCTGCCCCATTTCTTGCATGACTCCTTCCCTTGCTTCATGAGCCCAAATGGTACCTCCTCTAGTAGCCTTCCCTGATTGCCTTATCTAAAATAGCTGGCCCCTCCTGCCTCCCATCACTGCCTATTTGTCTTTATCTCACTTCACTCTCCTGGCATGGTTTCATGTGCCATGTTCTCTATTTGTTAGCTTGTTTATTGCCTGTCTACACTCTTAGAGTATAAGGTCCACAAGGGCAAGGACTTTGACTTATCGCTCAGTCCTCAGGACTTACAACAGTGTCTGGCACTTAAATAACCTTTATTGAATTAAGAATATAGAAAAATATTTGATAAGTTTACATTAAAAGCAGAATTGAAAATTCTGTCTTTTCCAAGAAAATGCTGATCGTGACACCTGTTAAAAACAGGAATTGAGAAAACATACATTTTTGAACTGAGAAATATTTGTGCTATCACGTTTCATGGTGTTTTAGAGAAGTTTAATGCTATTAAAAAATGCTAATGATATTGCTGGTGCCGTTTTTGCTGATGTAAGGTTATGGGGCTTGAACTTCAAGACAAAACGTTATTCTCGTGATGTTCTCTTTGCCTTTTCTTTTCTTTCTCTCTCTCTCTCTCTGTTTTTTGGCAGGGAATAGGTGATTTCGGTAATCCAAATGCTGAAAGCTAAATTCTAGCCCTGATCCAGACAGACATGAAAATGGGGCTGTGATGAGACCATGCCCTCGGTCAAATACAAACTGCCTTCGTAATCAATGGCAAACAGAGCTAGAAAATATCCAAAATGTATGTGACCCGGAAAATAGGGTTGTTTAGAGCTCATCTCATATTTTAGATATCTAGAGGGATCACAAGTTCAAAATTTCAGCACAACCAATAGATGCCATTACAATGAAGTTTGAGATGTTGGAAAGTTTTTCCCAGTATAAAAAGAGCTTAAGTGATCCAAGATGTATCAGTGTTTAAGGCCAAATTTCCAGGTTTACAATTATCAGTTCACATGTAGGGGCGTATTCATCCCTTTTCTTCCTTCTCAAAATGAAGCTTATTTTAAAGACATTGGTAAATAATCTCCACCAGGCTAAGAATGAGTTAGCTTCCCTGCAATGTAGAAAATGGCATATTGATTATGAAGAAAGCCAAGGCAATATGGGTGCTCTTTTCCATCTGACATCTTAGGTTTCTACTGTTTCAAAACACTCATATCTGCTCAAATAATGCACTCATTTCTTTTTCCCTAGCAGGTCATCTCCTCGTCAACTTGAGGCTTTTTAAACAACATAAATATCTTTAAATTTATAAAAAAAAATGTTTATTGTAATTTAGCATGGTTTAATCAAGCAACTCAAATTCAAATGCCTTCTAAATTATCTTGAAAGAGAATAAAATACAATGTGAATTTTTTTAAGCTTTAAGATAGATATGAAAATATATACTGTTTACTAAAAAGGGTCTTTTTTGAACTCTAGTCAAGTATGGAAGTATGCTGTGAATTAAAAATCTGATCTGATAAAATGACACATAAATATTTTAGCAGGAATTTTGGTCCTAATGCCCAGGAGATGGTTGTAAATCTGCCTGTAATACAAAGCTCTCTCTCTCTTTTGACAAGTTCAGAGAGCCAACTATTTGGGTATTAAAAACTCCTGCCCAGATTACTGTTAATGCTAATCCTGTTGGAATTACTGAATAAGTATGATTTTATCCCTTTTATAATATCATAGCTGTATGACTGTTATATTGCATGTCTGCACCCTGACTAGATTCTGGCTTCTTCCATTGTACACATGGATAGAAATTATGGTCTGTTTCTCATGAAGTTGGGTTTAGTTCAGTTGAATGAACATTATAAAAGAATTATTTCTTTTTAGTGAATGTCAGTGTCATGCCCATGGCCTAAAACAAAACAAAACAAAAGAAACAAATCTTTAATTTTAGTTAGACACGGAGGCAGGCTGATATGTTTTTTTAAAAAATTTGTTTATTTACTTTTGGTTGTGTTGGGTCTTTGTTGCTGCGCGGGTTTTCCCTAGTTGTGGTGAGCAGGGGCTACTCTTCGTTGCGGTGCGCGGGCTTCTCATTGTGGTGGCTTCTCTTGTTGCGGAGCACAGGCTCTAGGAATGTGGGCTTCATTAGTTGTGGCACACAGGCTCAGTAGTTGTGGCTCCCGGGCGTAGTTGCTCCACTAAGCATGTGGGATCTTCCCGGACCAGGGCCCGAACCCATGTACCCTGCATTGGTAGGCAGATTCTTAACCACTGCACAACCAGGGAAGACCATGATATATATATATAACATCTTGATTGCAGTATAATTGCTTTACAATGGTGTGTTAGTTTCTGCTTTATAACAAAGTGAATCAGTTATACATATACATATGTCCCCATATCTCTTCCCTCTTGCGTCTCCCTCTCTCCCATCCTGCCTATCCCACCCCTATATGTGGGCACAAAGCACCAAGCTGTACTCCCTGTGCTACGCTGCTGCTTCCCACTAGCTATCTATTTTACATTTGGTAGTGTATATGTATGTCCATGCCACTCTCTCACTTTGTCCCAGCTTACCCTTTCCCCCTCTCTGTATCCTCAAGTACATTCTCTAGTAGGTCTGCGTCTTTATTCCCATCTTGCCCCTAGGTTCTTCAACACCATTTTTTTTTTTTTTAGATTCCATATATATGTGTTAGCATACGGTATTTGTTTTTCTCTTTCTAACTTACTTCACTCTGTATGACAGTCTCTAGGTCCATCCACATCACTACAAATAACTCAGTTTCGTTTCTTTTTATGGCTGAGTGATATTCCATTGTATATATGTGCTACATCTTCTTTATCCATTCATCTGTTGATGGATACTTAGGTTGCTTCCATGTCCTGGCTATTGTAAATAGAGCTGCAATGAACATTGTGGTACATGACACTTTTTGAATTATGGTTTTCTCAGGGTATATGCCCAGTAGTGGGATTGCTGAGATGTATGGTAGTTCTACTTGTAGTTTTTTAAGGAGCCCTCATACTGTTCTCCATAGTGGCTGTATCAAGTTACATTCCCACCAATAGTGCAAGAGAGTTCCCTTTTCTCCACACACTCTCCACCATTTATTGTTTGTAGATTTTATGATGATGGCCATTCTGACCAGTGTGAGATGATATCTCATAGTAGATTTGATTTGCATTTCTCTAATGATTAATGATGTCAAGCATTCTTTCATGTGTTTGTTGGTAATCTCTACACCTTCTTTGGAGAAATATCTATTTAGGTCTTCTGCGCATTTTTGGATTGACTTGTTTTTTTTTTTTTGATATTGAGCTGCATGAGCTGCTTGTAAATTTTGGAGATTAATGCTTTGTCAGTTGCTTCATTTGCAAATATTTTCTCCCATTCTGAGGGTTGTCTTCTCGTCTTGTTTATGGTTTCCTTTGCTGTGCAAAAGCTTTGAAGTTTCATTAGGTCCATTTTTTAATTTTTGTTTTTATTTCCATTTCTCTAGGAGGTGGGTCAAAAAGGATCTTGCTGTGATTTATGTCATAGAGTGTTCTGCCTATGTTTTCCTCTAAGAGTTTGATAGTGTCTGGCCTTACATTTAGGTCTTTAATCCATTTTGAGTTTATTTTTGTGTTTGATGTTACAGAGTGTTCTAATTTCATTCTGTTAAATGTAGCTGCCCAGTTTGCTCAGCACCACTTATTGAAGAGGCTGTCTTTTCTCCATTAAATATTCTTACCTCCTTTACCAAGGATAAGGTGACCATATGTGCATGGATTTATCTCTGGGCTTTCTATCCTGTTCCATTGATCTATACTTCCGTTTTTGTGCCAGTACCATACTGTCTTGATTACTGTAGCTTTGTAGTATGGTCTGAAGTCAGGGAGCCTGATTCCTCCAGCTCTGTTTTTCTTTCTCAAGATTGCTTTGGCTACTCGGGGTCTTTTGTGTTTCCATACAAACTGAATTTTTTTGTTCTAGTTCTGTGAAAAATGCCAGTGGTACTTTGATAGGGATTGCATTGAATCTGTAGATTGCTTTGGGTAGTATAGTCATTTTCACAATGTTGATTCTTCCAATCCAAGAACATGGTATATCTATCCGTCTGTTGGTATCATCTTTTTTTTTTTTTTGCGGTACGTGGGCCTCTCACTGTTGTGGCCTCTCCCGTTGCAGAGCACAGGCTCTGGAAGCGCAGGCGCAGCGGCCATGGCTCACGGACCCAGCTGCTCTGCGGCATGTGGGATCTTCCCGGACCGGAGCACGAACCCATGTCCCCTGCCTCAGCAGGCGGACTCTCAACCACTGCGCCACCAGGGAAGCCCTGTTGGTATCATCTTTAATTTCTTCATCAGTGTCTTATAATTTTCTGCATAGAGGTCTTTCGTCTCCTTAGGTAGGTTTATTCCTAGATATTTTATTCTTTTTGTTGCAATGGTAAATGGGAATGTTTTCTTAATTTCACTTTCAGATTTTTCATCATTAGTGTATAGGAATGCAAGAGATTTCTGTGCATTAATTTTGTATCCTGCTACAATCAATTCATTGATTAGCTCTAGTAGTTTTATGGTAGCATCTTTAGGATTCTCTATAGTATCATGTCATCTGCAAACAGTGATAGCTTTACTTCTTCTTTTCCGATTTGGATTGCTTTTGTTTCTTTTTCTTCTCTGATTGCTGTGGCTAAAACTTCCAAAACTATGTTGAATAATAGTGGTGAGAGAGGGCAACCTTGTCTTGTTCCTGATCTTAGTGGAAATTATTTCAGTTTTTCACCATTGAGGATAATGTTGGCAGTGGGTTTGTCATATATGGCCTTTATTATGTTGAGGAAAGTTCCCTCTATGCCTACTTTCTGGAGGGTTTTTATCATAAATGGGTGTTGAATTTTGTGAAAAGATTTCTCTGCATCTATTGAGATGATCATATGGCTTTTCTCCTTCAGTTTGTTAATATGGTGTATCACATTGATTTGCGTATATTGAAGAATCCTTGCGTTCCTGGGATAAACCCCACTTGATCATGGTGTATGATCCTTTTAATGTGCTGTTGGATTCTGTTTGCTCGTATTTTGTTGAGGACTTTTGCATCTATGTTCATCAGTGTTATTGGCCTGTAGTTTTCTTTCTTTGTGACATCTTTCTATGGTTTTGGTATCAGGGTGATGGTGGCCTCGTAGAATGAGTTTGGGAGTGTTCCTCCCTCTGCTATATTTTGGAAGCGTTTGAGAAGGATAGGTGTTAGCTCTTCTCTAAATGTTTGATAGCATTCCCCTATGAAGTCATCTGGTCCTAGGCTTTTGTTTGTTGGAAGATTTTAAATCACAGTTTCAATTTCAGTGCCTGTGATTGGTCTGTTCATATTTTCTATTTCTTCCTGGTTCAGTCTCAGAAGGTTGTGCATGTCTAAGAATTTGTCAATCTCTTCCAGGTTGTCCATTTTATTGTCATAGAGTTGCTTGTAGTATAATCTCTCATGATCATTTGTATTTCTGCAGTGTCAGTTGTTACTTCTCCTTTTTCATTTCTAATTCTATTGATTTGAGTCTTCTCCCTTTTTTTCTTGATGAGTCTGGCTAATGGTTTATCAATTTTGTTTATCTTCTCAAAGAACCAGCTTTTAATTTTATTTATCTTTGCTATCGTTTCCTTCATTTCTTTTTCATTTATTTCTCATCTGATCTTTATGATTCTTTCCTTCTGCTAACTTTGGGGTTTTCTTGTTCTTCTTTCTCTAATTGCTTTAGGTGTAAGTTTAGGTTGTTTATTTGAGAAGTTTTTTGTTTCTTAAGGTAGGATTGTATTGCTATAAACTTCCCTCTTAGACCTGCTTTTGCTGCATCCCATAGGTTTTGGGTCATCGTGTTTTCATTGTCCTTTGTTTCTAGGTATTTTTTGCTTTCCTCTTTGATTTCTTCAGTGATCTCTTGGTTATTAAGTAGTGTATTGTATAACCTCCATGTGTTTGTACTTTTTACAGATTTTTCCCTCTAATTGAGATCTAGTCTCAGAGCGTTGTGGTTAGAAAAGATACTTGATATGATTTCAATTTTCTTAAATTTACCAAGGTTTGATTTGTGACCCAAGATATGATCTATCCTGGAGAATGTCGCATGAGCACTTGAGAAGAATATGTATTTTGTTGTTTTTGGATGGAATGTCCTATAAATATCAATTAAGTCCATCTTGTTTAATGTATCATTTAAAGCTTGAGTTTCCTTATTTATTTTAATTTTTGATGATCTGTCCATTGGTGAAAGTGGGGTCTTTACGTCCCCTACTATGATTGTGTTACTGTCGATTTCCCCTTTTATGGCTGTTGGTATTTGCCTTATGTATTGAGGTGCTCCTGTGTTGGCTGCATAAATATTTACAATTGTTATATCTTCTTCTTGGGTTGATCCCTTGATCATTATGTAGTGTCCTTCTTTGTCTCTTGTAATAGTCTTTGTTTTAAAGTCTATTTTGTCTGATATGAGAATCGCTACTCCAGCTTTCTTTTGATTTCTATTTGCATGGAACATATTTTTCCACCCCCTCACTTTCAGTCCGTGTGTGTCCCTAGGTCTGAAGTGGGTCTCTTGTAGCAGCATATATATGGGTCTTCTTTTTGTATCCATTCAGCCAGTCTGTGACTTTTGGTTGGAGCATTTAATCCATTTACATTTAAGGTAGTTACCAATATGTATGTTCCTATTCCCATTGTCTTAATTGTTTTGGGTTTGTTGTTGTAGGTCTTTTCCTTCTCTTGTGTTTCTTGCCTATAGAAGTTCCTTTAGCATTTGTTGTAAAGCTGGTTTGGTGGTGCTGAATTCCCTTAGCTTTTGCTTGTCCATAAAGGTTTCAATCTCTCCCTTAAATCTGAATGAGATCCTTGCTGACTAGAGTAATCTTGGTTGTAGCTTTTTCTCCTTCATCACTTTAAATATGTCCTGCCACTCCATTCTGGCTTGCAGAATTTCTGCTGAAATATCAGCTGTTAACCTTATGGGGATTCCCTTGTGTGTTACTTGTTGTTTTTCCCTTCCTGCTTTTAATATTTTTTCTTTGTATTTAATTTTTGATAGTTTGATTAATATGTGTCTTGGCATGTTTCTCCTTGGATTTATCCTGTATGGGACTCTCTGCGCTTTCTGGACTTGACTGACTCTTTCCTTCCCCATGTTAGGGAAGTTTTCAACTATAGTCGCTTCAGGTATTTTCTCAGTTCCTTTCTGTTTCTCTTCTTCTTCTGGGACTACTATAATTCAAATGTTGGAGCGTTTAATATTGTCCCAGAGGCTTCTGAGACTGTCCTCAATTCTTGTCATTTTGTTTTCTTTATTCTGCTGTGCTCTAGTTAAATCCACTATTTTATCTTCCAGGTCACTTATCCGTTCTTCTGCCTCAGTTATTCTGCTATTGATCCCTTCTAGAGAATTTTTAATTTCATTTATTGTGTTGTTCATCATTGTTTGCTCTTTAGTTCTTCTAGATCCTTGTTAAACGTTTCTTGTATTTTCTCCATTCTATTTCCAAGATTTTGGATCATCTTTTCTATCATTATTCTGAATTCTTTTTCAGGTAGCCTGCCTATTTCCTCTTCATCTATTAGGTCTGGTGGGTTTTTGCCTTGCTCCTTCATCTGCTGTGTGTTTGTCTGTCTTCTCTTTTTGCTTAACATACTGTATTTGGGGTCTCCTTTTCGCAGGCTGCATGTTCGTAGTTCCCGTTGTTTTTGGTGTCTGTCCCCAGTGGCTAAGGTTGGTTCAGTGGGTTGTGTAGGCTTCCTGGTGGAGGGGACTAGTGTCTGTGTTCTGGTGGATGAGGCTGGATCTTGTCTTCCTGGTGGGCAGGTCCACCTCTGGTGGTGTGTTTTGGCGTGCCTGTGGCCTTGTTATTATTTTAGGTAGCCTCTCTGCTAATGGGTGGGGTTGTGTTCCTGTCTTGCTAGTTGTTTGGCATAGGGTTTCTAGCACTGTAGCTTGCTGGTCATTGAGTGGAGCTGGGTCTTGGCCTTGAGATGGACATCTCTGGGAGATTTTCACCGTTTGATATTACTGGAGCTGGGAGGTCTCTTATAGACCAGTGTCCTGAACTTGGCTCTCACACCTCAGTGGCACAGCCCTGATGCCTGGCTGGAGCACCAAGAGCCTGTCATTCACAGTGCTCAGAATACAAGGGAGAAAAGAAAGAAAGAAAGAAAGAAAGAAAGAAAGAAGAAGATAAAATAAAATAAAGTAAAATAAAATAAAGTAATTAAAATAAAAAATAATTATTAAGAAAAAAATTTTTGAAAGTAAGAAAAAAATGGAGAGAGAGAACCCTAGGACAAATGGTAAAAGCAAAGCAATACAGACAAAATCACACACGGAAGCAGACACATACACACTCACAAAAAGAGAAAAAGGGGGAAAAAATATATATCGTCGCTCCCAAAGTCTGCCTCCTCAATTTGGTATTCGTTGTCTATTCATGTATTCCACAGATGCAGGGTTCATCAAGTTGATTGTGGAGCTTTAATCCGCGGCTCCTCAGGATGCTGGGAGAGATTTCCCTTTCCCTTCTTTGTTCTCACAGCTCCCAGGGGCTCAGCTTTGCATTTGGCCCCGCCTCTGCATGTAGGTCGCCAGAGGGTGTCTGTTCTTCGCTCAGACAGGACGGTGTTAAAGGAGCAGCTGATTCGGGGGCTCTGGCTCACTCAGGCCGGCGGGAGGGAGGGGTACGGAGTGTGGGGCGAGCCTGTGGCGGCAGAGACCGGCGTGACGTTGCACCAGCCTGAGGCGCGCCATGCATTCTCCCGGGGAAATTGTCCCTGGATCACGGGACCCTGGCAGTGGCGGGCTGCACAGGCTCCCCAGAGTGACCTGTGCTCTCACACAGGTTTCTTGGTGGCGGCAGCAGCCGCCTTAGCATCTCATGCCCTTCTCTGGGGTCCGCACTGATAGCCGCGGCTCTCGCCCGTCTCTGGAGCTCATTTAGGCAGTGCTCTTAATCCCCTCTCCTCACGCACCAGGAAACATAGGCAAGAAAAAGTCTCTTGCCTCTTCGGCAGGTCCACACTTTTTTCTGGACTCCCTCCCGGCTTGCTGTGGTGCACTACCCCCTTCATGCTGTGTTCACGTCGCCAACCCCAGTCCTCTCCCTAGGATCCGACCTCCGAAGCCTGAGCCTCAGCTCCCAGCCCCCGCCCACCCCGGCTGGTGAGCAGACAAGCCTCTCGGGCTGGTGAGTGCTGGTCGGCACCGATCCTCTGTGCGGGAATCTCTCCGCTTTGACCACTGCACCCCTGTTGCTGCGCTCTCCTCTGTGGCTCCGCAGCTTCTCCTTGTGGCTCTGAAGCTCCCCGCCTCCACCACCCGCAGTCTTCGCCCGCGAAGGGGCTTCCTAGTGTGTGGAAACCTTTCCTGCTTCACAGCTCCCTCCCGCTGGTGCAGGTCCCGTCCCTATTCTTTTGTCTCTGTTTTTTCATTTTTCTTTTGCCCTACCCAGGTATGTGGGGGAGTTTCTTGCCTTTTGGGAGGTCTGAGGTCTTCTGCCAGTGTTCAGTGGGTGTTCTATAGGAGCAGTTCCACGTGTAGATGTATTTCTGATGTATCTGTGGGGAGGAAGGTGATCTCTGTTTCTTACTCTTCCGCCATATTGAAGCTCCTCTCCCATTGTTTTAACCTCCCCCTTTCCCCTGATATTTTTAAGATAACAGAAAGCCGTATTGACCAGAAACAGACCTGGTTCAAATAATCAAAGCTTCAGTCAACAGAGTGGCTAAAGCACTAGGGATGTCTAAGAACTTTCTAAATTGCACTCGTCTCGTACCATAACAGTTGTTCTAGAGGAGATGAAAGTGATATGGAACTAACAGGCGGGGATGAAATGCTCACAAATAGACCAACAGAAGATTACCAGCAATTTACTCCTCATCACCTTCCCATCCCACACATTTCATGGATGAATAAAGAGCTATTCCTTACTGTATCTTGCTATTTGTAACAAAATCTGCCCAAATTAGTTTACAGTTTACCCTGCAGGTTTATAACCACAATAAAATATGTTCAGATATGATGAGATACAGCAATAGTAATCCATAGTGTTCAAATGGAATCATTGGCTTAAAATGCTTCAGAACTCAGTGCTTCCCTATTATTTTCTCATTCATCTTCATACCACTCCTGTGAGCAGGTGGAAGCTATGATATCTATTTGACAAATATAGTCACTGATGCAAGGAGAGAGCCAAAGATTTTCGAAACGTCACCAAAGAAATCCAAGTAGGGAAATGGCAGCAGAATTCAGATTTAACGACTCCCTTAATATTGCTATGCCCACGATGGTACAGTCCATTGAACTTCACAGTTAAAAGAAAATATCTTTTGGAGTACAAACTCGTGGTTAGCAGTGGGGAGAGGAAAAACGGGAAGGGCAAGATAGGGGTAGGGGATTAAGAGGTACCCACTATTATGTATAAAATAAATAAGCAACAGGATATACTGGGCAGCACAAGGAATATAGCTAATATTGTATAATAACTATAAATGGGGTATAACCTTAAAAAATTGTGAATCACTGTGTTGTATACCTGAAACTTAAGTAATACTGTATATCAATTTTGCCTCAATTAAAAAAACTACCGTAGATGACTCCTCAAGACTTGCTTCTCTCAACTAAGCTTTCAGTGAGTTCAACATTAGAAAAATAAACAAAAAGAAAGAAAGAAAGTAAATATCTTTATTTACCAGAATAGAAACAGAACAGGCACCCTGAGCTTATGTTGGCCTGTTTTATGAGAAGGAACTTTGTTTTCTATTTCTTACAGGGGACCTTGAAAGTCTTCCTTACGGAATTTGCTTTTTAATGATGTAAAATGTTCTTTTTTAGAATTAAAATGTGCACAGTTGGGCGATTTAGGAAATTTAGATCGTTAAAGTGTCACTGTATGCCCTTGTGGTTATCCAGGCCCTCACCCTCACATCTGGTGACCAACTCCACTGAACTCAGCACATAGCATACTCACAGCTTCCCCAATAATTCCTCTTAAATCATTTCTGAGTTCAAGACCTTTCACTGATGTTTTATTGCAAAATGCCACATCTTAACTAATAAAGTTGGTCATCAGGACTCTCCCTCCACTAACTCTCCTTCTCCACCCATATCTCTCATTCATTCATTCATTCAATGAATATTCATTGGTTATCTATGTATATGAGGCACTGTTTTAGCCCCCTGTTATCCAAAGTCATGTAAACCAAGTCTTTCATCCCTAGAGGAATTCACACTTTTGAAAAGGGAAACTAAACAATGATTTAACAATGAAACAAGTGAAATAATGCCTAGGGAGTATGACAGGGTTGTGTCTATATAAAAAAAAGTAGGTAGTTATCTTGAACGAAATTTATAATATTGAAGGTAAAAAGGATTTGGTAAAAAGATTTAGGCTTGTTTGTCATAGAGAAGAATCAAAAATGTATTGTAAGCAACTTGACTAGAATGAGAAATGGGTTAAATAATTACAGTACATTCATAGATTAGAATATTAGGCAGTTTGAAGTATTCTGCTCCTAACCTCTTCACAGCCTTTCTAAGAGTGAGATGGAATCTTCTTCGACCCCTACCACCAGTTTCTTTACCAGGTGCAGCGCATGGAGCGTCTGATGATGGATTTCTATAGGACCTCTTCCTGGCATGGTGAAGCCTTTCACAATGCCCCTACTTTCTATTTCTTGCCCATGAGCTTTCTGGGAGTTGTAGTCTTTGGTGTGCTTAAGGGGAGTCAGACGTGCGCTGTTCTTCCTCCCACAAAAAATAACAATCACTTGGCATAAGGATGGTTCCTCAATTTTGTGTTTGGATTGACTGAAAAACAGAAAAAGTGTTCTCTTATGGACTCCTAGGTAAGCAGGATCATTCTTCCATCCAGCTCCATCAGTTTTCTTTAAAGTGGAAATCCGTCTCAAATTCTGACAAGAACTTGACTGATAGTATTGTTTTTCACCACAGTTGTTGGTTTCCATCTTTCTTTTCCCTTTCTTCTGAATCGCCATAGGTATTTTAGAGGGAAGTTTAGTAAAAGCTTTTTCAGGGACCCGTGCCAGCAGTATTTAAAACCTGTTTGATTTGGCTTGTACAATTTTAAAAAATTCCTTCAGGCCAGACATCAATTCTCCACTTTGCCATAGTTTTGACCACTTCCTACTATCTAAAAGTGACTTATTCACTTATTTAAATTACCTTCCTGGCCATTGAAGCTATCAGTGTTTGCCATCCCCACTTTATAGGCATAACAACAATGGGGAAAAAAAATCACCTGGACAGGTATTACACTGGTAGAGGGGATTGCTAACGTTTCCAACTTAGAAATCAGTAGGAACCAACAATAAATTCATACAGGGGACTCTTAATGGATCCTAGTATTTGCCATTCATTCCTCGGTACAGGGAGAGAACTTCTTTAGTACCTGTAAAGACTGTCTTTAGTTCTTCAATGGGAGAAAGGAATGTGAGGCCTAACAAAATCGATGTATGAAAGGACTAGGAAATACAAGCTATAAGGAATGACATGTAGTGGGAATCTTGCCAAGTAATAAAACATTTGCCTTTCAAGCCAGGCACTGCGCCCAAATCAACTAGCTGAATCCTTCATGGTTCAGATCCTCTTCATTTTCTCTCTAACTCTCCATCTTGCTAGTCAACTCTGATGTTTTCCAAACATTTAGATACTGGAATGTAATCCCAGAAAGTAAAGGATTTCCTTTGGGCAGCCACCCTAATCTTGGAAAGAAACAAGATTTCAGATTCCACACCCTCTTCCTGGAAAGCCCATTTCAGATTCCTTTCTGATAGCCTAGGGGAATGCAAATGACATCAGGGAAGAGCTCAACCTTCCCATCATTCAGTGAAATCCCAAACAGTGAACCCTGCTGGTCTCATTTGGGAGAACTCATATTAGATTGAAATATTTGGGGGGATATCAAAAAATCTGTGATCTATGTTGATCAGATAATCCATTTTTATCCAAATCATGAATCCCCTTTGTTTCACAAATATTAAAAAAGTGAAGGGAGATTCTGAGACATTGGTAAAAAACACGAAGATTGGGACTTGTAGTTGTTAGGTAGGACCTGGGAATATGCACGTTTAACAAGCACCTCAGGTGATTCGGAGTCAGAAGGTACACAGACCACACCTTGAGAAGCACTAAGACTTTATTCACACCTGAAATTTATCTGCAAATTTCCACTGTGAACTATATATGTGTATGTGTGTGCTGTGTGTGTGTATATATATATATATATATATATATATATATATACATTAACATATATATTCTTTTTCAGATACTTTTCCCTTATAGTTTATTGCAAAATACTTAGTTCCCTGTGCTATACAGTAGGTCCTTGTTGGTTATCTATTTTATATATAGTAGTGTGTATATATGTTAATCCCAAACTCCTAATTTATCCCTCCCCCCTCTTTCCCCTTTGGTAGCCATAAGTTTGTATTCTATTGTCTGTAAATCTATTTCTGTTTTTTGTAAATAAATTCATTTGTATCATTCTTTTAGATTCCACATGTAAGTGACATCATTTGATATTTGTCTTTCTCTGTCTGACTTCACTTAGTATGGTAATCTCTAGGTCCATCCATGTTGCTGCAAATGGCATTATTTCATTATTTTTTTAATGGCTGACTAATATTCCATTGTATAAATACACCACATCTTCTTTACCCATTCATCTGTCGATGGACATTTACGACTGTGAACGTTCAATTATTCTTGATTACGATGACACTGGGTAACATAAATCTTCTAATAATTCAGAACTCTCATTTTAGCCATTGCTTCCAACATGTTTCCACATCTCCACACCCTGACAGAATTCTTCACTTGAACAAAGAAGGGAAGCAAATGTCATCGATCATCCGTTCACCAACTGGATAATCAATCCAAGTTCACTATCAAGATCAAGTTAGAGTTCTTTGGGTATTAAAGTTTCAAGGGCACACAAAATTACAGAGGGGAAAAATCAGTTTATTGAAATGTGACTTAATTTAGGATTTCATCAATGGAAAAAGAACACAAAGTAATTGTGAGCTTATTTGTTACAAAATTAGAAAGATAACAGCAAGAAATATATTACCTCTAATGAAATTTAAGGGATACAGTGGATTATGTAAAATCGCGTACAGAAATGTAAACATACAGTTGCCAAATTGGCCAGAGTACTTCAGGATCATGTATTTATGCTTTCGCGAAACTTGTGTACTAGTCCATGCTAAATAAAACTGCACCCTAAATGTATTATTAAAATAATATAAACATTACCCTTATCAAGGTCAATAAGGGCTGGAGTTTCGAATATATATGATATTAGTATGGTATGGGTTATAATTAATAGGAATTTCTTTGGAGGTTTTGCTCAGTTTGTGTATTAATTTTGCTTTAGGTCTTAAGGACTGAGTTCAAGAAGAAAATGGACTCCTGTTAAAATATAGGTGGACATATTTAGGAAAGTGCAAATGTTACATAAATGGACAAATTCCTGAAATAATTCACAACTTTTACCCTTTTGTAAGTATCCCTATAAGCCTCATTTTCTCAAATAAATCTAGAATTCACTTAAGATGACTTGTTAGTAAGGAGCTTTATAATCTCTGATAAGACTGTTAGGGACTTTGAAAAGATTCCAAATATGGCTCCATCAATGACTAAAGTAAAGTGTCCTTGTTTGCACAGCCAACACCATAATTTGCACATGTAGCTTGATGAATACTTTCAGGTACTCTAAGGAGTAGTATCCAAGTCACAAGAATTTCAGAAGGTGCTGTTTGCTCTGTATATTTGCCCACAAATTTCTTTTTTTACACTTTTGAAAGGATGGAATCAGGTACAAATAGCACTTACTCCCAAAGTAAAGTTTTTACGTATTATAGTTAAATAAATTAAGATTGGCAATTTAATCCTAATGTGTTCCTTCCCTAGATCTTGAAGTTACTTTCACCTAATGGCACATAATAGAAAAGCTTAAAAGCAAAAATGAAATCTAGTCTGTCCTCCCACCCCCTCCCCCCAGCCATAAAGGCACTTAAAAAAATTTAGGTTCATCCCATTTCTGTGATTTACTTTCTAATTAATTTACTTTCTTATACGACTAAAGGATTTACACCTGGTCTTTATCTTCTAAGGTTTAGAAACTTTCTGAGTTCATGTGCTTCTCCTCTCTCCATTTCTCCTTCTCTCCATCCATCCATGCCTTCCTTCAGTGAATACGAATTAGCACCTACTGCGTGCCAGGCACTCTTCTGAGCCCTGGCTGAGGTTGTGAGACGAGAAGATACAGTTCTTGCTCTCTTGGGGGCTAACAGCCTAGTTAGGGGGCAAAGAAGTAAACAGCCAATTGCAATACTGTGTGTGATGTGCCCGTGACAGGGGCAGCAGAGGAGCAGGATTGTGCGTTGAGTGGAAGCACCTGGTGAGATGCCTCACCTACTCTTGGGGGAAGGAAGGTCAAATAAGGTTTCCTGGAGAATCTCTCCTAGGCTGTTGTCAATTTAGGACCACTAAAGACTTTTCACTCCAAATGGGCTCAGTATTCCTTACTCTTTATAACTATATATATATATATATATTTGAAAGCTCCCTTGACCTTCTGAAGGGATTTTTCACATATTCCAGCCACCATTCTATTGGCCAAATTTAACCTATTCATCTTAAACAGCTGTAGTGTTGTACCACTGAGATTTGAGGCTTTATCTGTTAGAGCAATTACTATCACCCATCCCTTGATCCTGATTCAGGACAGCTGTAGGATCCCCATGTACACCTTTGATGCTGAACTCTGTGGAAACCCCAGGTGAAGCCTGGGAACAGGCCTTTACCTTCCTTTCATTACCTGCCCCCTGATCAAGGTAACAATTTGCATTTCTTATTTAACTTACCTTCTGCAAACTTCAATTCTAAATTTCCTCCTGTGTCACTTCTTTATGTCTTATCTTTGAAAAGTTTAAATGTACAATTTAAAGAGGAAAATACATGGTCAAGAAATTTTGCTACAAGAAGTAGACACTGAATTCCAATGATAGTTTCCTCTATCAATTATATTACTGTGTCATGTTTTGCTAATAACTATGTGCTAAAAAACCCGAGGGCATATGTGATAAAATTAGATGAGGCAGGATAAAAAAGAACTTTGTAACTTTTCTGAATTTTGTCAAGGCCCGTAGTACTTTGTCTATGCAACTAGTCTGATTTCCTTTTTTTGTTTTCCCCATAAGGGCACTGTAATTTATCAGGTTTCATGACTGCTTGAAAGTTGAGAGCCAAATCTGTGGCTGTAGCTCTTTATGGAATGTGCATTTATATTAACTTCATCCTTGGTTCCATTTTAAGGCCATATCCTTGTTTTGCTTTCTCATCTAATTTTTTTCCAAGTGGAAATATCTTTATTATTTTATTTAATTATGAAGTTAATTCGTGCTCCAAGTAACAATACTCAAACAATATTGAAAAGCAGAGTAGAACCTGAAATATTCCAGTAATCCCACCCTGACCCTTATCCCCTGAGAATGTTCTCACCTACCTTTAATTAGATATCTTGACATATTTTTTAAACATGTATCTTTACAAGCTGGCTTAAATTCTTCTAGAACATAGCAGTGTACCACTAAATGATGATTTAAAGTGTTTTTAATAGTGTTTCACAATTTACAGAGTGCTTTCACAACCTTTAACTCATTTAATCTTATAAGCAAAGATCAGTATCTTCTAAAACATGTTCATTTTATTGTTGCCAAAAATCTCGTTGATTTGGTGAAATTTCATTTTCCTGCCAGCTTTTTTTTTTTTTTTTCTGCCAGTGTATCCAGTTAAGAAAAAACTGTAAGTCATGCACCAAATTTTATGATCACATTCTTCCCAGTGGATAGTGAGGTCCTTGTTAGTTGCATCTTAGAAATAGGAAGGACGACAGATAAGACTTCATGGAGCAGTTAGAACAGGTAAAAATATGTCTGTCAGTAATTGAGGGTCAAAAGGAACGGTTGCTTTCAAATTATGCTTCATATCGACATTTGTTTTACTGTATTCTGATTCTAAGAGAAATTATTTTATTAAGTTGTTAGTAAGAAGCAAACGAAATTCTGTGTTCCTGTGTGTTTATTCTCATTGTGTGATTTTTTTTTTCAGACCTATCCAGAGACTAGGTGTTGATTTTTCTGATTTTTGTAGCAAAACTCAAGGGGATTGTGTCCACATACACACTGGTACTTCTTTCAGAATGAACCAAACGGAGGTATAGCTTAACACTGCCTTCTATAGACGCCTCTAGTTAAACTGAGGATAACTGAGTTCAAAAGAAAGAGGTCCATTTTCCTTTCGTTTAGACACTGATTTCAAATAAAAAAGAAAAGGTGATTATAATAAGCAGAAACTCTTGATATCCAGTCACAGGCAACAACGGAAAAGTAGAATGTTGCTTAGTACATCGATGATATTACTTTGCTTTTGTTGTGTTTGCCAAGGTGCTTTTGTAAGACATGGAAACCCAGCTCCAGGGTCCTTTTCTGGAGGTCTTGTGACACCATCAAGGAACTTCAGAGGCTGAGTTTGGACTAAGTACTGTATTTCATCCACCAGCTTTCTAGTATGCCCAATGTGTGTGGGAACAGAGAGAATGTGGATGGATACTGGGCTGGACAATGTTGCGATGAAGCAAAACATACCAAAACACACAAAACTGCTTGGATTTTAAAACTGGCATTCTTGTATATGAGAACAAACCCCATTAATAAAGTGTTGTGTTAGTTGACTGAGAACTACCTACTAAACCACTGGTACTTTCTGTGTAATGCTGGAAGTTGTCTCTCAAAGCCTGTTGTATCAGCACTTCAGAGAAATAAGGATTCTGCTCACTGACGTATTCTGACAGGGACTTTGGGAAGCTAGTTATAAACACAGAATCGGTGTTTGTCCTCACCGTTCCCACTGATGGGGTTTCCATTAGAATAAATACTCAGTGCAGTTCATCAGACATTTACTGAGTGCCTACTGTGTGATAGGGGTTGAGGATACAAAAATGCAGGATACAATGCTTTCAAAAGGCTTAAGAAACAATGGAGATCAGATATTTGGGGATGGAAAATTCTTTCATAAATGTATTTTGCAAAACTTAATTGTGCATTTTAACAGAACAAGGATCTCGTATTTTACTCTTTTACATATTTTCATAATGGCTAGTACAAAATAGAAACTGAATATTATTGTTGACAGACTAGATGACTTATGGAAAAATTGTTGCCAGGTTCAGGTAAACAGTTTCTGAGGTCTCCAGAGAAGATGAATGGAATGAAAATGTCTGTTTCTAAATGTAATTTCTTGATTTCTTTATAATCTCTGTTGTCCTTTGCTGTATTATTTGGACAAATCCTTCAACACGTGGAGAAAGAATGACAATTTTTTGAAAAGGCTATTATTATATAAGATTTTCTGTGTGATAAAACCACACCCAATGGGTCTCACCCAGAGGAGCTTATATATGTTATTAGACTCAGGAATGTTAAGTGTGTTAGATTCGGTCTCTGTTGGGCAGTCATATGACGCGAACGGTGACTCTGAAATGAAGCCGTAATGTATGGTTGAACCTCTTAACAGTTTGTGATGTCATTTTTTTATGTGGTAAGAAAAACAAATGCTGTCACATTTTATATTTGAGACTCCTGCAAGCCAACATCAAGAGATTAAATATGAGCATTACCAACACACTATCGTGAATGCAGTTAAATGGACGCCAGGAAATCACTGGGACCTCAAACACTCCTCAGTAACTCAGTGTTATAGGATGGAAAGATAAGTCTGCTGATAAGTTACAACCCTCATGAGACACTGTGTTTTCACCTTAGAAGGAAGCAGAGGTAATCTTAAATATTTTGATTTGATTGTTAATTCCTATATTTGTCTAGTTCCAGCTAATCTTTATGCCTATAACTTAAAAGTCCAGAAATACAGTAGCTAAAATTAAAGAAAAATCTGTATAGTCAGATAAAAGACAAAATTAGAACAGGGATGAATTGGGGCAGAGAGTAAGTAAAACCGCTGGTTTGCAATGTTTACTTTCTTGAAATATGGTTTTGAGTCATTTCTGGGAGATATAAACATACTACTTTATGTTTCCTATCATTTTTTTATTATGCACATAATTTAACAGTTTGTAATAGTTGAAGCCACATGTCTCTATGGACTGGAATATTGTTGAAACAGCTTCACTCAAGTGAGGAGACTTTTAACTGTATAATTCAGGTATGTATATTTTCCTTGAACCGAGTGTGTGACATTCAACTTGTCAAAAATGAACATTTTGCTTGACTGAACAGCTTTGCTCTGTGTTTTGCTTGTCTACTGAGGCAAATAAAGCCTGACAAGAAGGGCATTTCCAGCTAGTTAAAGACCAAGAGGGGAATGAAGCAGGATTTGAGCCAGTTATCAGAAAATTCCTTTCTTGCTGAAATTTTATAATGTACATGATATACTAACTAGAAATAATTTAGATAAATCTTAACTCTGGGTAACGAAATGTGTGCCTCCTGCTTCCTCCTGCTTCTATGTATTTAGTGAATTACTTTTTATTATATACTTTGAAAAGTATAAAAGTATTATATACTATTTATTATAGGAATGTGTAATTTGTATTGCGGTGGACATTCTGTATATATTATTTACATTATTTATTTTTTTGTTTCCTTCTTATTGGGGAAACTTCAAGGTGATGATGAGGAACATAATTGGCTCTGTACCAAACTTCATTTTATTTTTTAAAAGCAGGGAGTGTTGTTTGAATGTTTTATTATCTCTTCAAGAATTATATGGCCTGTAGATTTTTATTTGGAGTTTGCCTATGAATTTACATGATGAGGCAGTCCATTTCATTAGTGGATTCTGTCCATTCACTTAGTCAGTCAGCCAGTGTTTTTTTTTTTTGAGTACCTACTATGTTCTTAGGACTTACATTGGTACTGGGATAAAGGTGAATAGATATAATGGCTGTCCTCAAGGACTCTCGGTTTGTGTCTTACTTGATGGCTAAGTTTCCTGGTCAGCTCACTGAAAGGGCTTATTAATTATTTATTAAGTCAACAAATTTCAAGTTTTGTCAGACATGACGTGCTAGGCATTTGGACTGGAGTCACATTGCATTGGAATCACAGTGATGGACTGCTTCTGTAGAATTTACCACCTGGTGGGAGAGGGGAAGACACATTTTGGCCATTTGATAACATTAGTAAAAGTATAATTACAAATTAGAATAAATTCTCTGAGGAAAAATAATGCAGATACATGAGTGCATATAGATAAGGAAGGAATCTAACCCAGATATGGGAGGGGCTCGTAATGAGTTATACCAGAGAAGGGGATTGGGAGGGAAGGGGAGAGCAAAGACAAAAGATGTGTTCCTAGGAGTAGCATGCCAGTGTCTGAGGAACAGCCAAGAAGGAAGGAATGATCAACCATGCCCTTTGGTTTTACAAGGACAAGTACGATAGAGGACCAAGCAGTGTTCATTGGATATGACAGTATGGAGGTAACTGGTGACTAGCGCAGGTTCTATTTCTCTAGGGTAATGGTGGCTGAATTCTGACCTGAACGGATTGAGGATTAAATAGGGAGGAAAGCAATAAAGAGTATGAATAAAACCTTCAAGAAGTATGGTTATGAAGGAGAGACGTGGAGGTAGTTGAAGGAGAGTTATTAGTTTCTTTGTTTACTTATACATGGTAGAGGCTGGACCATGTTTGAATATTGAAAGGTAGGATAGAGTTTACAGCGGGTTGCTGAATATACAGTAGAAAGAAGGGGAAATGTGTAGTAAGTGTCTTTCCTAGTTGAAGGTAAGGGGAGATTAGACCCAGGGCCCTCTGCAGGGACTGCCCTAAGAGAGAAAACAGAAGAGGATGGTTGTGAATATATGTAGATTTGGCGGAAAAAGGTAAAAGTAGATGTCCTCCCATTCTACTGATTTGGTTTTCTCTGTAAAGTTGGGGCTATGCATTATCTGTGGAAAGGGAGGAGGTGAAGGAGGAGCTGGAGGTTTGGAGAAAGTTTGAAATAGTCATTGTAGGGGGTGAAATGGAACAAGAGTGAATGGACCAGGAGGATTGATGGGCAGTGTCGAGAGCCCATTTGAGGTGGGTGAAGATGGTGCTATAGTAACACTTCTCTGTTCTATTCTGTGGCTTTCCCCTGCAGTGTTTGGCTCCTGGAAGGCCGGCACTGAGGAAGCAGATAACTGAGTTTGTTTTGAGTTGAGATGTGAATAAAAGACCAAGAAGCAAGTGTGTGTAGGGTATTGAAAGAGTGTTATTGAAATGATGGGCCCGGTGGAAAAAAGTATGCTGGATAAAAAGGGACAGAAGAAAAGAGAAGGCTGAAGAAAGGATTGGGACAGAGTGAGGAGTCAGTGGAGTAGAAGTGCCCTGAGATCAACAGGTAGACTCAGAGTCAGCCTGAGAATCAAGTATTCTAATGTTCCAGTGGAACAATTCTTTAAGAGGTCTGACTTGTGATGCCAAAACACATCTGATGCAAGCCTCCAATAAAAGGGCTTGTGGTCCAGAGCAGAGGCTTCGGAAAGAGTGGGACTGGGGTGAGATAAAGAACTATTGGTGGTGGCTGGGGTCTTCTAATACTCCATGTGTATTCTAGTACCTGAAGAATGTGACATTTCTAGTCCTTGTGTTACAGTGAGGTCATTAAGTTGTTAAGGAAAAACATCTGTTTTAAAGCATCCTCCCTATATTTTATGCAGTATCAAGGAAACTTGATCTTCAGTCGATAGTGAGAATACTTTCTTCCATGTCATTCAGTTATTTCTTCAACTGTCAGTGATGTATATTGACTGGAAGGTAATTTAAGTACCTATGGATTTTTAAGCAGACAGTGAACAATCAACAAAATCAGACTATCTGTTAACATTTGAATCTGGTGTCAAGGATCTGGACTTGGACCTCTGGTATGGAGATGCTCTCAGGGGGTGCCATCTTCTCATATTTATATAGAACAAGTAATGCTTTCCTTCTCCTGTCTGGCTTTCTGAACACACTTTGTTCTCCAGGACCTGGAGTGCATCTCCAGTAACAGAAGCCTTCATCACCTCATGGCTGGTTTATGGCAGCATCTTCTTAGCTGGTCTCCCTCCTTTTGGACTTTCTACTGCCTTTTTACCCTATACTTTACTGACCCATTATTTAACTTTAAATCCCTGTTCCTTCTGTTACCTCCTTGTTCAAGGATTAGAAACTCACCCCTCCCTCACCACACTGGGGTAGGAATAATTTATCTGCCTCTTAAGTGACTTGTCCAAAGCCTCATTGTCTCTAACAGTGGAGAAGGGCAATAAACAAGTAAGCTAACAAATAGAGAACATGCCACGTGTAACTTCTTTAGTTTCGTCACCCATTTAAAAATAAAAATGTGGCTATTGAGCTAGATGGCCAAGCTCTTTGGGGTTTGGGGTATGTACTTGGGCTAGAATTCCCTTCTAATGCTGAAGTTCTGTTGCTGTATTTCCCTCCAGGGCCTGCTTCCAATCTTGGTAGTATAGCCATTGAGCTTCAGACTCTCATATGGCAAGTTGGGTTAATCAGCACCTATCTTGGTGGCTGTTTGAAAATTTAATTCAGTTACTGGTGCCTAGAGCTGCCGCCTGGCACACCAGTGTGGGTTCCCTTCTTTTTCCAGCCTGGTACCTTAGGTCCCCTACCCCTACATTTTAGAACCACCACCCTACCAAGCAAAGCCTTGCCTTTTGCTGCTCAACCTTGAGACTCAAACATCCTAGCAAGGCCAGCCATTTGCAATCCCCCATGGGAACACTTTCCTATTTCCAGCCTCTGTGGTCTTTGTTCTTATATTTTTGTTTTTGGTTTTGTGTGTGTGTGTGTGTGTGTGTGTGTGTGTGTGTGTGTGTTTTACTATCTTACCCTTCCCTGTTTACCAATTCAAGTTGAAAACCTGGCCCCCAACCCCTCTTAGAAAAGATCTCTCCAGATTTTGGCCTTCCAGCTTTGACTTTCTGGGAATCAAAACTCAAAGGGAGATATTTTTTTCTACTTCTGATTTTTTTTTTCTTTTGCACCTTGGGAACTCAAATACACACATAATGAGTAAGTAGATGAATTCTGAGAAGCAGCTCCTTTACCATGTACAAGAACAAAATTCCCCTGTTCTGGGCACAAACGCTCACGCTGTTACATATGACAGTCATTTCCTATAGGCATTTCTGCCTGGGCTGTGCCTCTCATTATCTGCAGTTTGTGTCTGGTCTGTTTACACAATTAAAATGGGTGAGATCTGAATCTGTCTAGATCACTGATGAGCTACAATGTTTAAGCACAGCGCTTGGCTTTTGGAATATGTGGACTGAATGAACAGTTGCTAGGGAGTATGGCCGCGTCGTCGTTTTATGCTGGGTTCATCCCAATGGGCGCACGTGGGAACTTCACAAAAGTTATTTCACCAGCACTTGGCTGAATCCTCTTATCGGATGGAGTTTACTGAAGTGGGGCCAGCTCCCCGCCTCTGCTAGCTTCATTGCCAAGGTTCTAGAGGGGTGGAGTGGCCTGGAAGATAGTTGGAATAAGGGTGGGGGACTTGCTTTCTTATAAAGATGCTTAGGGAGACTGGCCCTGGAGCGTCAGGTTTTCAGGAAGAGAAGAGCCTGGGTCCCAATAGCAAAGAACTTCAAAACGGCACGACGTTTGTTTGCTGTTACAAGAAATTCTGGAGCCTCAAGTCTAATTAAGAGCGCTGCCCACACTGGAGAAGGGGACGCCCTGGCTTGCCCCCAGAAATCCACTGACACAATAAGATAACAAGCGAAGTCATTCTCGCTTCACCCATTTCTTGGGCTCCCTATGCGTAATGCCGGCTCCTGGTTCTCTGCGTCCCTACCTAGCTGTCATGGATCCCCAGACCCAGGTTGCAAAACAGACTCCATGGGAGAATCTCTCTGCGCGCCGAGTTTGGTTCCCCACGGACAAACACACCAAACCATTGTGTGGGGTCTTGAGATTAAGAAACTCGCGCCTCTGCACACGCACAAACTCTTCCCCACTCCCCGGAGGGTCTCGGGTGGTTCCCAGGGCGGTTGCAGCGCGCCAAGCTCAAGGGAAAGCGCGCAGGGAACGGCCCTGGGGACTCGTCCCGGGGAAAGCGCTAGCGTCCGGGGAGAGCCTTCCCTTCTTATCCCGCGCTCTCCTAGGGCAGGCAGGGTGGCATTCCAAACATGAGCAGCAAGGTATGCCACGCAAGACACCCCCTTTAAAAAGAATAAATAAATAGAAGCCAGCGCCTAGCCCCGCTCGGGTTTCTCGAAACGCGCACCGCGGTCGCTGCCCGGGCGGCTGGGTGTCTGCGCTCCCCGCCTTCGCTGGGCTGACACAGGAGGGGAGGAGCAGGAGCCGGAGGGGGTGCTGGAGCGGAGGGGGGGGGAGCGCGAACCATCCCGAGCCAAGACAAGCAGCACATTCACAAATAACGCCCCCACCCCCAGCGCACGCGCTCCCATTCAAAGCCGCCGGCTCCGCTGCCGCAGGGCGGCTCAGAGCACGCGCGGCGGCCCCAGCGCAGCCTTGCCCCGCAGGCGCACGTCCGGAGTCCGCCCGCCGCCGCAGAGCCCCGCAGCCTGCGCGGGACGCGGCTACCACTTGCAGGGTGGGGTCTCGTCCGGGACTCCCCTTCCTCCCCGCTGCGGGGCCATGGCCGGGCTGGCTGCACCCTGGAGCTCGGGGCTCCTGGCCCGCATCCTCGGGGGCACCTGGTGCCTGCTCTGTGTCGCCGGACAGGTAGGGCAGCTTGCTCGTCTTGCGTCCCTCCCCCTCCTGGGACCTTTCTTCTAGGCTGTGCTACAGCGGGGAGTGCTGTAGCTTGGGGCGCGCTCTCTCTGGCCAGGGACTGTCCTAGGGTTACGCTGCCACCCGAGCTGGGACAGGTGGCGCGGGGTTGGGACTAAGGCGGCCCCTCGCGGCGAGCCCCGACCTGGCGGGATCAGACCCTGCGCTGAGCCTCTGCCCAGCCTCCTGGGGCCGCGTCCCGGCTTCCCGCCCACGCCCTCGTCCTGCCTCTCAGGCGAGGAGGTGGCGCCTGAGCTGGGGTGCGGCCTTCTCCCAGGGAGCCCGCGACCCCGCACCTCTTCCGGACAGCCCTTCGGGGAACCCCTTCTCTCCTTCCCGGAGGAGGCAGAGGCGTCTCCGGGAAGGCTTGGGCGCTGGAACACTTCTCCTCATTCCTGCCCTTCCCCGGTCCCAGGGAGCTTCTGACACCGTCACCTCAGGGCCACCGCGTCCGGGAGAGTCGGGCGGCGGAGCGTTGTAAGGTGCGCAGATGCCAGACTAGGTGGGCTCCCTGATGCTGTGCGATGGAGAAAAGGCGGTTATGGCCGGTGCACGAGGACTCGCCCTCACCACGCCCCCTCCGGATGCTCCTAGGGTTTTCTCCCGAGCCACATGGGGTATAGGAACTGGGGAGTCCTCCTGAGTCGGTGGGCTCAGGCCCCGAGGCAGAGCAGAAGGGTCCCGGAAGGGTGTAGTCGGCTTGGCTATGGTTTATTACAGAAAGACCCTGAAGGGAGCTGCTTAGGGGAGGAGGTGGGGGTCAGTCAAACCCATGATGCATGTGGTGTCTTTGGCTTTCACGATTTCCAGAGTCAGGTAACTTTTGATTAAAACTCATGATTTAGGCGGTTTGTACATAATTTAGCCTACATAGATTTGCTTTTCACAGGATTACTTGGGTAATTCTGGGAAAATGCCCAAATACTCTTGGCCGGAATTATCGCCAGATAGCCTCCCTTTCCTCTGTTTTGCTTATGGAGACTTGTCCAAATCGGGGGATTTCCTTCCCTCGCTTTTACTTGACGTTTTTGAAACTTATTTTCAGTTCTCTATTTTAAGGGTCTTTTTGATTGTAGTGGTGCACTTGTAGAGGCTGAGGGAGGACCAAGAATGAAGGCTAAGAAGGACTCAGAGCCGGCTGGAAGCTGACAGGCAGAGACTAACCTAAGAAGTGATAGATATTTTTTTCAACAGGGAACACCTGCTTAGATTGGAGCATGAAAAACCCTTGCAAAAGCTTGTTTTAATTGTGAGCCACTTTTATTCCCAGCATGCCTTGTTCCATCGGCAGGGCTTCTCAGAGGTGGCTGCATGTTAGGATTGCCTATAGGACCTCTTGACATTCCCTGGGCTAGGCACCCACCTCAGCTGGATTGCATCAGCATCCTTGGGGGTATGATGATGAGGCCGGGCGTTGGAACTTATTAAGCTCCCAGGTGATTACATTGTGCAGCTGGGTTGAAAACCACTGTGTCAAAATGACCTGCCTTACAGTGACCTGTTCTAATGGAATCCTGAGCCCCAAAGAAAACTCAAGGGAGAAGAGTAAAGAGGACCTAAAAGACAGGCTAGGGAGAGAGTCTTAACATGCAGCTTCCATTCCTGGCTCTGTCGCTAACTAGCTATGTCATTTTGGTCAAGGCCCTTAACCTTCCATTTCCTCATCTGTAAAGTGAGGGTGTTGGCCGATGTTCCTGAAGGTACTGCCAGCTCTAACAACACCAGGCAGGTCGGCTTCTAACCCAAATCAAGACAGAACACCTTGTGTCTTATTTTAAAAAAATCACAGGGGTAGAAATTCTACCTTATCCTTGAGACTTTGGTAAACCATCAGGTAACATTTGAATCCAGCAAAGATGCTAAAGAAGATGCAAAGATGCATAAGGTAGTTTCTTAGACTTGTGTGGTTTTTTTTTTTAATATACTTTAACACGCTGCCTGTTTTTTAATATTTTAAACACTCTGCTTGTTTAGACCTATTTCAAGTCATTCGTGCCCGATTGACATTCAGGACAAACTGATTTTCCCAATGTTACACACCTGTTCTTCCTTGCTTCTCTCAGTGTTACACACCTGTTCTTCCTTGCTTCTCTTCTCAACCAGCTTTCTTCTGGGTGAAGATGATGAAAGCAGATTTGAGCCTTGTGTGTGTGTTGGAAGTGGTTTATTGTTTAGTTCCAAATGACTTTTTCTTGTTCCACTTGGCAGGGCTGCTCTCCACATGTGAGAAGCCTGACTAAACTTGTCGGGGAAAGGATATCAGAGAGTTTGAAATGGTAGATGGGTTCTGTATTCTGGTTGAATGCAATACACTTTAGAGATAGCTTAGTCAGGTGTCGGTCAGAAGGAGCTGATCTTGCAACACAATTTAACAACTTTTTAAAAAACCACTTGGGTGTTATACCTGTGAATTAAACAGACCAGAAACTCGAGGATACTTAATATCAAATCAAGAAGAAATAAAACCAATAGCCAGTGCCAAAGGACTGGAACACTGTTTGGAATTTATACATTCTTTAAACTGTTTTTTCATTAGAGCACTCTGTATATGAAGGCATGACTACCCGAGTTATCAGACCTCTCGTATATATTGTATCCGTAGTTAAAAGAGGATCTTTGTTTAAGAGCTTCTGGCTCCCCAAGTTGAATTACACCTGAGCTATATTCTCCAAAAGTCCAAACAACAATTTTAATACAAATTAAAATTATTTGGAAATCTCAGCATTTCTCCTGTCTTCTCACTGAATTTCTGCTTTCAGGGGTTTTTTCCCTTCCCTTTTGTCCTGGCTGAATTACCCTCCTAACTTGAGAGATTATTTTCTTTCCCTGTGCAACTTGAAGGTAGCTCACTCTTTAGGTTCTTATGAAACACTATTTTACTGATATCAATTTCATTTCATCAGCTGAACTCAAATTCATCCCATTGCCCAAATTGCTCCCAGGTAAGGAAGTACATAATTAACTGTTATAGCCACTAGAGGTTACCAACTACTTAATGATTTCTACAACCCATCTGTAGCAATACACTGTAAAAATAAACAACGTTCCTGGAGAGGATTGTGGCTAGATCAGCACAAATCCATTACTACTGCTTAAAAATATCACTTAGTGGCAATTCATGTTCTTATGGTGGCATACCAGTGATAGCTTATTCAAATACTAAGATTGAATATTTTTATTTACTATGGTATTCTAAATCCTACCCTTGTTAGGAATTTGGTAATGAGGTAAAAAACAGGATGGCTGGAAAGAATTTGTGCCTTCGTGGGCACCTGATTTTCAACTAAAGACCTTGAAGGAAAGATTTTTCTTGTCTCTTTTGTTATTCTCTTGTATGTTCTTGCTTTTATCTTATTTTTTATTTTTACTTTTACTGCGATAATAATTCTGCATGGTTAAAAAAATACTCCTAAGGGCTTATAAAGAAATATAGCAACTTCTTGCCCTAGTCTTCTAACCTTTGTCAGATCCCGTGACCCAAAGGCAACCTTTTTTCTTGTTTGTTTGTTTTATATTATTTTGGGGTATATTTGACATACAGTAAATTGCACGTATTTAAACTATATAGTTTGATAAGTTTTGACATATGTATATACCTGTGACACCATCACCCCAAAGTTTCCTCATTACCCTTGGTAATCCCTTCTTGCCACTCTTCCTCACACCCTAAATCACGGTGCAAATAGTGATCTACTTTCTGTCACTGTAGAGTAGGTTGCATTTTCTCAAATTTTATGTAAATGGAATCATAGAGTATGTACCCCCCCTTTTTTGAATTTTATTTTGTTTTAAACAGCAGGTTCTTATTAGTTATCTATTTTATACATATTGGTGTATATATGTCAATCCCAATCTCCCAGTTCATCCACCCCCCCCAACTTTTTTCTTTGATATGGCTTTTTTTTCCCCCTCAGCATAATTATTTTGAGATTATCCATGCTGTAGCATGTTCCCAGTAATTTCTTTTTGTTCCCAAGTAGTGTTACATTGTACGGATATATTACACTTTGTTGTCCATTAACATTCACCTATTGATGGACAGCGTGTTTCTCGTTTTTGGTTATTACAAAGAAAGTTGCTATAACGATTTGTTTATAAGTCTTTGTATGGACATGTAGTCTTATTTGTTTCAGGAGTGGGATGGCTGAATCATTGGTAGATGTATGTTTAACTTTTTAAGAAATGCCAGTTTTTCAGAAGGTTGTACCATTTTACATTCTTACTAGCAGTATACAAGAGTTCCAGTTCCTCTCCATCCTTGCCAACACCTGCTGAAGTCAGTCTTTTGTTTTAGCTATGCAAATAGGTGTACTAGGAACTTGTTCTGGGTTCTGATGTGCAGTTCCCTAATGATCGATAATGTAGAACATTTTTTTCCTGGATTTATTTAGAATGTATATATCTTTTTTGGGCAAAATATCTATTCAAATATTTTGCTCATTTCTCATTGGGTTGTTTTCCTATTGTGTGAATTATTTATGTATTCTGGCTATAAGTCCTTTATCAGATGTATCATTTGCAAATACTTTCTCCCAGTCTGTCGCCTGTCTTTTCATTTTCTTTACATTGTATATTGATGGGCAGAAGTTTTTAATTTTGATGAAGTTGAATTTACTATTTGTTGGTAAATTGTGATTTCGCTCTTGTTCTTAAGAAATATTTGCCGAACTCAAGATCACATGGGTTTTTCCCCTAGAAATTTTATGCCTTACATTTAGTCTATGTGCCATTTTGAGTTAATTTTGTATGTGGTGCAAGATATGGGTCAAAGTTCATTTTTCACCCATGGATTTTCAATTGTTTTAAGCAAGATTTTTTTTTGAAAAGACTATCCTTTCTCCACTGAATTGCCTTTGCACCTTTGTCAAAATTCAGTTGTCCATACGTGTGGGTCAATTTTGGATCCTCTAGTCTATTTCACTGAACTGTGTTGCTGTGCCAGTACTACACATTCTTGATCATTGTAGATTCACAATAAAATTTGAACTTAGGAAGTGTGATTCCTCCAGCTTTGTCATTCATTTTCAAGGATGTTGATTTGGCAACTTTATATAAATTTTACTTCTTTGTTGTTGTTTTTTTTTGGCGGTACGCGGGCCTCTCACTGCTGTGGCCCCTCCCGTTGCGGAGCACAGGCTCCGTACGTGCAGGCCCAGCGGCCATGGCTCACGGGCCCAGCCGCTCCGCGGCACGTGGGATCCTCCCGGACCGGGGCACAAACCTGTGTCCCCTGCATTGGCAGGTGGACTCTCAACCACTGCGCCACCAGGGAAGCCCTTATATAAATTTTAGAATGAGTTTGCCAACCTTTTTTAAAAAAAAGGTATGCGAGAATGTGACTAGGGTTGTTTTAATCTATAGATCTATTTTGAGAGAAGTAGCCTCTTAACAATATGGAGTTTCATGATCCCTGAACATGATATATACCTATCCACTTAGGTCTTCTTTAGTTTCTCTAGGCAATATTTGGTCATATTTAGTGTATAGATTTTACATATTTCTGTCAGATTTAAGTATTTCATAGTTTTAATGCTGTTTTTTTTTGTTTGTTTTTTTTTGCGGTACGCGGGCCTCTCACTGCTGTGGCCTCTCCCGTTGCAGAGCACAGGCTCTGGACGCGCAGGCTCAGCGACCATGGCTTACGGGCCCAGCCGCTCCGCGGGATGTGGGATCGTCCCGGACTGGGGCACGAACCCGTGTCCCCTGCATCAGCAGGCGGACTCTCAACCACTGCGCCACCAGGGAAGCCCTTAATGCTGTTTTAAATGGCACTGTTTTTTAAAAAAATTGTTTCTGATTTTCCTTGTTAGTATATAAAAACACAGTTGATTTTTGTATATTGTTCTTATTTTCTGCAACCTCACTTAGTAGTTGTAGTAGCTTTTTGGTATATTCAATCAGATTTTCTACACATACGATCATGTCATGTACAAATAAAGACAGTTCTTCTCTCCCTATTTGGATGCCTTTTATTTCTTTTTCTTATTTAATAACATTGACTAGAACCCCTAGTACACAGTTGAAAAGAAGTGGAATGAACAGATATCCTTGCTTGTTCCCAATCTTAGGGAACAATGATTCAATATTTCATCATTAAGTATGATGTTAGGTGTAGGGTTTTTGTAAATGCCCTTTATCAGCTTAAGGAAGTTCTTTTTATTCTTTGTTTATTGAGAGTTTTTATCGGAAATGTATGTTGGATTTTTGTCAAATGCTTTTCTGCATCTAATTATTATATGTTTTTTCCTTTTTAGTTTGTTAATATAGTGAATTACACTGACTGATTTTTGAATGTTAAACCAATCTTGCACTCCTGGGATAAACTTGATTTGGTGATAATTTATTATCATTTTTCTATACTGTTGGATTTGATTTACTAAATTTTGATTAGAATTTTTGCACTTATGTCCATGAAGAATATTGGTCTGTAGTTTTATTTTCTTGCAGTGTCATTGTCTGGTTTCCGTATCAGGGTAAAGCTGGCTTTATAGAATAAGTTTGGAAATACTCCTTTCTTTTCAATTTCCTAGAAATAGTGGTGTATGATTTCTTCCTTAACTGGTAGAATTCACCAGAGAAACCATCTGGACCCGAAGTTGGCTTAGTGGGAAGGATTTTAACTACAAATTTAAATTCTTGAATAGATGTAGGGCTATTCAGGTTATCTATTTCATCTTGAGTTAGCTTTGGTAGTTTGTGTCTTTCATGAATTTGTCTCTTTCAATTTAGTTGTTGAGTTTATTGGCATAAAGTAGTTCATGATGCTCCCTTATTATCTTTTTAATATTAGAACATGTGGTTATGTCACCTTTTTTATTCCAGATATTGGTTATTTACTTTTTCTTTATCAGGCTGCTTTAGTTGCTTAATTTTATAGGTCTTCTCAAAGAACCAGCTTTTGATTTCATGGATTTTCTCTATTGTTTTGTTTTCTATTTCAATTATTTCTTCTCTCATCTTTATTATTTTCCTTCTACTATTTTGTGTTTCATTAGTTCTTATTTTTCTAGTTTCTTAAGGTGGATGCTGAGATCATTGATATGAGACCCTTTTATGTTTTCAGACAGGTGTTTAGTGATCAAAACTTTTTCTTCAGTGCTGTTTTAGTGGCATATCATAAATGTGTTTTCATTTTTTTTCATTTCAAAATACTTTATTTCCCTTTGATTTCCTCTTTGACCCATGGGTATTTTGAAATTAGTTGTTTAGTTTTTAAATATTTGGAGATTTTCCAGATATCTGTGGGTTATTTACTTTTAATTCCAGTGTGTTCAGAGAACACACTTTATATAACTAGAATCTTTTTAAGTTGACATTTGTTTTATGGCCCAGAATATGGTCTATCTTGGCAAATGTTCTATGAGTATTTGAAAAAAATTAAACTTCCTACAAATCTCTGTCTTTTAAATTTTCCTGATTAATCTAGCTGTTGTTGCGTGAAATACTCTTTAAACATCAATTAGGTCAAGTTCGTTGAGAGTATTAAAATATTCTCTGTCTTTACTGATATACTTACTGTATCAATTATTGAGAGATGTATATTACAGTCTCCATCTACCATTGTGGAATTGTCTGTTTCTCCTTGAAATCCTATCAGTTTTTTCTTTATTTTGAAGCTCTGTTATTGGGTGTATAAGCATTTAGAATTGTTATGTCTGTGGTTAACTGACTCCTTTGTCATTATTAAATGACCTTATCTATCCTTGGTAATAGTCTGTGCTCTAAAATCAACTTTGCCTTTGACTATATTAATATTAGATAATCATTTTTAATCCTTTGTGATTTCTATATGATAGTACTTCCATAGTTATTACAGTATACCTTTAATATGATTTATTGTATTCTATTAGATTGTCGTTATGGTATGATTTCCTAATTCTCTTTCTCATCCTCCTTTCATCATTCTTTCATGATGTTTTATCACATTTTAGAGACCCAATGGTCAGTATTAATCTATTGTAATGGGTACACTGTGCCAAGCCGTATATTATTATTCTATTTTTTTCTAGTGTATTTCCCTTTTAAAAGAGCTTTATTGGAATATAATGCACACATCATACAATTCACCAAGTTAAAGTGTATAATTCAGTGGTTTTTATTGTAGTCACAGATATGTGTACCATCACCACCGTCAATTTTAGTAATTTTTGTCACCTCAAAAAGGAACTTTGTACCCTTTAGCTTACCCTTACTCTTCACTACCCCCCAGCTCCAGACAATCATAATTTACTTCCTTTCTCTATAGCTTTCCCTACTCTGGATTTTCATGTGAATGAAGTTATATAGCAGAGTCATATAATATGTGAATTTGTGGGACTGGCTTCTTTCACTTAGCGTATTTTCAAGGTTCATCCAAGTTGCAGCATGTATCAGTACTTCATTCCCTTTATGACTGAATAATATTTAATTGTATTGATATACAACATTTAGTTTATCCATTTGTCTGTGGATGGACATGTAGGTTGTTTTCACCTTTTGGCTATTATGAGTAATGCTGCTGTAAGCATTCACGTGCAAGTTTTTGTGTGGACATAGGTTTCATTTCTCTTGGGAAATGTTCTAGGCTTTGTAGGCTATACTGTCTCTGACACTAAATTCTGCTGCTATAGCAGGAAAGCAGTGCTAGACAATATAGAAACGAATGAACATGGTTGTGTTCCAATAAACTATTTAAAAAAATGGGCGGTGGTCCAGATTTGGATCACAAGCCATAATCTGCCAACCTCTGAACCACAGTTTCATGATGTTGTGCCTCGATGTGGATTATTTAAATTCACAGTGCTAGGTTTTTCATGGACCTTCAATAGATCTATATTCTTCAGTTTGAGGAATATTTATTTTCATGTCTTTGATAATTTCCTTGCCGGCATTGTATGTGTTTGCTTTTTGTGAAACTCCTTTTAGTCAGTTATTAAGTCTCCTGGATCTACCAATATAGCTCTTAAAATCTTTTGTCTTGTTCTTTTAGTTATACTTTCTGAAAGATTGTCTCAATTTTACTTTTCAACAGAGTCTTCTTTCCATAACTTTTCGACCACTGTTCTAGTTGTAGCCAAGCCTTCACTCCCATCTTTTGCAGCACCAGGTGCCTCTGTGTCTGAAGCCTTTCTGAGCTTCCACAGGCCAAATTGTCTTGCTTCCCATCATTATATCCTGTTGCAGGCGCAATCCTGTTAAATCAGTTACAATTCCTCCACCAGCTTTCCATATTCCAAAAATTTATTGGCATCTTTTGTCTGCTGTTGTCTCCTTTCCAGTTCTCTTGTCATTTTAATTTATTTACTGTTATTTTAGCAGACGTTTGGGAGAGAATGGAAAAAATTGGTGTTCAACCTGCCATGTTTAACTGGAAGTTAGCACTATTTATTCTCTTTCATTATTTCTATTTTCCTGTCTTGATCCATTTCCAAATCCCATTAAAGCTCATTCTGGTTATTCACACTTTTCAGAGATTCATACGTTTTGTTTCCCAGTGCAAGCAAAACTTTGGTCAGTATTAGAAAAAAGACGCTAGATTTGGGGTCCTAAGACCTAGGTTCTAGGTCTGGATTTACTGACTGTCTCTGCAACTAGAGAGTTGGACTTCTTTTCAGGGAAGGGAATCCATGCTAACTGACTGCCTGCTAGTTGCCAAACACAATAATAGGTACCCTGTCCATCCTCGTTTTCATATTTTAACTTTCAGTCTTTCAGTAACTGTGTATTTCCCATTCCTTGCTTAAATAGAGTCTAACCTATTTGCTCAGAGATACAGTACAGAAATATTTTATTGTTTTACAAATTTTGATGTTCATATTTGGAAACGGTTTAATGAGAGAACATGGAGTTAACATGATGTAAATATCTGGCTTTAAAATATCATATGTGGTATTAAAATTTATTCTCTAAGGTGTGATTGAGATTCAGGCTTTTTTGTGGCAAAGAAGGGAGATGAGGTAAAATGAATGGGGAGGTTGTTTTGAATGGTTAGTACATAATACCATATCAGCTTTAATATTTTATTTTGTACCAGGATGATCTCTGTGTAAAGAATTAAGCATTTTTTTGGAGGGGATGGAGTGGGTGGTGTAGGAGCTACATATTTCTTTTTAGTTGTGCTCATGTCTGTAGAATTATAAAGCTGGAAGGGGCCTTAGTGATTCTTCAGTCTTTTGGTTCAGAAACTTTGTTGTGTATAAGTAGTTTGGTCTTCTGCATAGTTCCAAAGGTCGCCAAAGACTAAAGCTGTGCAACTAGAAGCTGAGAAACTTTTTTTTAAAAATTGAAGTATAATTGATTTACAAGTTTTAGCTTCAGGTGTACAGCAAAGTGCTTCAGTTATACACACACGTGCATATATATATATATATATGTACATATATACGTATATATACTCCTAATCTTTTCCAGATTCTTTTCCATTAAAAGTTATTACAAGATATTGAATTAGGAGTTTGGGATTAGAAGCTGAGAAACTTGGAAATGCCAATTCCTGGGCCTCACTCTTGGAGATTCTGATTCAGTAGGGAAAGGATGCGCCTTTGGTACATTCCCCTCACCACATACCCATAGAGGATTCAGACACAGTTGAACCAAAGACCACATTTTGGGAAACACTGGTCTGACCTGTCTTATTTAAGGAGGAGAGAAGTAAGGTCTTAGGAAGTCGAGCGACACGTCCCAGTTTGTTAGTGGGAGAGATGGGAGTGGACCACACGTCTCAGAACTCTGTTCGGTGACTTTTTCCACCAGAGCATACACTATTATTTTAGTGTCTAGTTACATCATGAACTAAAGATATGAACCACCAGCTTAAAGTGTCTTTATTTGTAGTAACCTCCGTTTTTTATAAATGGTTTTCAGATGTTTGGGAATAGCTTCAGCTCCCAGTCACTCTGCCTGCAGCGGAGGAATGATCTGGGGGAAGAAGGGAAGGGAAAACCCTCTACCCTTCCCCCTCTCACATAACCTGCTGGAAACTGGCTTCTGTGTATTTTTTCCTCCAGTCATCATGCCCCTGGAAGATTAACAGATACTTATTTAGAAAACTGTCCAAAACATTCAGGAACTTGACACTTGTTGAAAGGGAGAGGACGTGCCTCTGAACACCTTCTCTACCCAAGTGTGATGTAGCAACTGTTGCTACGTTCTTGGATGGGAGGAAGAAACTGTTTCATGTGCTTATTATTTAGGATGTTCTCCGCACCCCTCACAAACCAGCCAAATGACACAGGCACATGCTGTCCGCTGAGTCATACATGATCTATGATGTAGTCCTACACATGGAGGAAAAACGTTTTCTTTACTATTAATATCTTGTACATTTTATGAAGAATGATCATTGTGAATCTCCTTTCAGAAATCAGTTGCAGTGAAATAAAGGATGTTTACCGTTAAAGAGTATCTGTCTATTGATTAAGCTGGAATTCAAATTCCCGTATTCCATTTTTTTTTTTTAAAACTCTATGTTAGTCAGGTTGGGCTAGATGATGCTGTGGTAACAAACAACCCCCAAATCATAGTGGCTTCACACAACCAAGGTGTGTTTCTCCATCAGGCCACGTATCTGGTGTAGGTTGCTAGCAGGGCGTGGCCCACTGTGTGTGTTGAGGAATACATGCTGATGGTAGCTCCATCTCAGCCCTCGTGCTTCCGTAGCCGCCAGGGTAGGGAAGGGAGAATGCTGGTCTGTCTTGCCCTGGCAATTAAATGCTTCCACTCAGTGACAAATATTGCTTCTGCTCACATTTTATTGGCTGAATCAAATTCAAGAGAGTTGAAACTGTAAGCTAACGTTATTCCGAATCCAGAATATTCTTCTTGCTTTTGTTTCAACCTCATTAGCTTTTCTAAACTTGCGGACTTCCGAGATGTGACCTAGATCTTTAAGTTTTCTGATTGTGTGTATATATGTGAACAGAGGTTCTTGGACATTACTGCGAAGCCACTTAGAATTAACTTTGACTTCTCAAATTAAAAAAATCATAATTGTAAAATATACGTAATAAAATTTACCATCTTAATTTTTTTAAGTGTACAGTCTAGTTGTGTTAAATACGTTTACATCGTTATGTAACCACTCTCCAAAACTCTTTCATCTTGTAAAACTGTAACTCTATACTTATTCAATAATAACTCTCCATTCCCCCCATCCCAGCAATAACCATTCTACTTTCTGTCTCTATGAATTTAAGTTATCTCATATAAGTGGGATCATATGGTATTTGTCTTTTTGTGATCGTTTTATTTCTCTTAGCATAATGTTCACAAGGTTCATCCATGTTGTACCTTGTGTCAGACTTGCCTTCCTTTAAAAGGCTGAGTAATATTCCTTTGTAGGTATTTACCATATTTTATCTATACAACTGTCGATGGACACTTGGGTTGCTTCCACCATTTGGCCATTGTGAATAACACTACTGTGAACACTGGTATTCCATTTTGTTTTATGTGTGCTGCTTTTTCCGTACAAAAGAGGCAACACCTTCCTCTTCAGACCTCTATTTTACTCTTTGGGAGGGACTGGAAACAGTTATTTAAACGTTGGACTAATAGGCTTACCTTGGGAATCTTCTGCCATTGGTTACAACAAAAACTGAGCAATGCTCCACCTGCGTCTTGCACATTCAACTGAATCAGTAGAGCCAGTGGATTGCTGTATTTTGTCTTGCATGTAACCGGCAAATCTTGACATTTTCTGAGATGGATGATAATATACGGCTAGCACGTTATTTTTCCTCTAAAGATCTAGGAGCCTGGCAAGAAGATCTGTTTACATGTGCTGTGGCTCTTTGAGGAGCCTCAAACCATTGTATAACCTAAGTCCTTTCCTCTCCCACTCCCAAGAACCAATTTTTCATCCCCTCAGGGCCATTATCGCTCCCTTGAGAATGTATGCTTTAGACTAAGATTGCAAATCCTTACTGGTCTTCAAGGCCTAGCATGATTCATCTTTCCCTAAGCTCCCCTTCTTTTTTCTCCCCTCCCCCACCCCACTGCATCTCCCCCTGTTCACTCCTGTCCAGCTCCACTGGCTTCCTTTCAGTTCCTCAAGGCTAAGGGCATTAGCCTTGTTCCTACTTTAGGGTCTTTGCACAAGTTGTTCTCTTGGTTGGAGAGCTATTTCTTTATTTTTAACTAATTAGTTTCCGCTCACACATTTGTTCTCCAGCTTAGATATCACTGCCCTAGAAAAACCTGTCCTGCAGCTCCCCCTTCCCCACTCTATATTAGATCTCTGCTGTTATTCTCTCACAATTCCCATTTTCCTTCAGGCATTTGTAATTTGTAATAATACACTTATTTATAGTTTTATTATATGTCTGCCATCCCCAATATATTGTAAGCTTGAGGCCAGAGACTGCCTTGCTTTCCTCTGTATGTATCACATTTACCTTGCTGCTAGATTTGTTGAAAAAAGGGTTAATTAAGCGTTTCGTAAAAATGCACAGTGAAAAAAACTGCTCTGAACTTGGTATTGCTTTTTATTTATTTATTTTTTGCACGGCGACTTCTTCTGGTATTGCTTTTTAAATGTATGTATATACTCATGTTAAGTGTTCTTATCAAAATAAAAAAATACAATGAAATAAAATGAATGTATACATTGTTCATCACAACAGTAGTATACATGTATACATGTAGGAGGTATAGGAAACCTTAGCTGCTATAACATGTATTAGGTAAGGAAGCCCTAGCTGCTATAACAATGAAATTCTGAAATATCAGTGTTTTGATAAAATAGTTTGTTTCTTGTTCACATAAAAGTCCAATTGGCAGGGCTGAAGTGGGGGCAGGGGATCTGCTCCAAGCAGCCATTCAGGGACTGGGTTGATGGATCCTTGCTGTCCTTAATGCATGGCTTCCAAGGTCACCCTGGTGCCTGTGTCTGGGTGGCAAGGGAGGGGTGGGGGGAGAATGTTGAGAATTGCATGGGAGGTTTTCTTGGGGTAATCTTGGGAATGGAATGCATCACTTCTGCCCACATCCATTTTTTGCATTCCTGACCAGACTCAAATCTCCAGTAGGGTTCCAATGCCTATTATTCTACCGTAAGAACCCAGTCACACACCTCCTAGCCAGGGAGGCTGGGAAGACAGCTGTGAATTCAGGAAGTATGCTGGTCTCTTCCAGAATACACTTGGAAGGTTGCACATATATGTGCAAATGTGTAGTTGATATCTGGGTATATGTGGATTTACAAATCTCTTTCAGGAACTTAGGGGCCCTTGCCAAGTCCAAGATGCAGAGAATGGGGATCACTAAAAATAGGAGTATGTGAGTTTTATTTTAGGAGAGGGTTTTGTCTGCTTCATCATTTTCAAAATTATTAGCAGAGAGAAGGTGGACTGAAGTTAGGGGGAAGTGGGCTCAGGGTTAGAGAGGCGCTATATACACCTTACTGAACAAACAGTTTATCGCCACTCAAGAACTAATCTTCCCAGGCTCTTGTAGTGTGGCTGTGTTCATGAGAGCGCAGACTGGCGTCTTGTCAGCTGAATGTAAGCCCAGTGAGGTTCTGGTTAGGCTGCTGGCAGCATCGTCATTAATAAAATGGAGCCTTTTTAAACCAAAGAAGTGTTTTCAGTTTCCCGATCACCTGATAAGTCCTATTCTTTTGATACACTACAAATAAAAACTAGTTCTCCATCCCATGGGGCTATTAATCAAATAGAGTCTGTTTGTTAGAAGGAAAAAAAAAAAAAGACCTATAGCATGTCTGGTTCATAATACCACAAGGCAATTGTAATTGATCTACGAAATCATGATACTGTGCTTTTATCTGGGCCAGGACTTACCTGGCCATCCTTCTGGTTTGCTATTCTTCCCTATGCCAGGGGATGGGAGCAGAAATCTGAGCCTGGGTGTTCCTTTTATGCCGTTTACGAGCGTCTCTCAACTCCTGTCCTTAGCAGAAAGAAAGAGAGAATTCAGAACTTGGTGGGTTAGGTGGGTGGCTGTGTTACTTCTGTTTCATTGTTATTGACCAGCTTTTGAGACTTGCCCTTTTCTTTCCCTTCTACTATCCATCTAACTCTGTAACCTAGTGGTCCTTTTAGAAAGCTGGGGAAAAAAACCAGCATTTGGAGACCACCTCTAACCTCCAAACAGAAAAAGTTTGTACATTTTAAATTCTAAAATTTCAAACAAGTTGATTGGCCAATTGAAAGTTTTTCAACAAATGTCAGCATTTTCCACCTCCTGCCTCTTTCAGCTCTTTGGTTTTTCCTTTTGCATAAGATGCAGTTTCAGGTCAGCAATGTCCTGCTTTCTATGCTTCTGATGAAGCTGAAAAGGGTTTGATTGATATTATCAGCAATTTGTGACAGCTGTGAGCTTAACCCCCCAAAGCAGGTTGTTGAGGTCACGCTGGCATCCTTCTCAGTGCCCTGGTAGGATTAGGAAAGAGGTTTATGCTTAAATTCTAGCTATGGCCAGCGCTGGACAGGGGACCTCCCAAACACCAGGATCTGCAGCTTGGCAGAACTTCACAGTGGTGCTGATTTGTACAAGTTGGGGGGTAATCATCATCTCCCGCTATCATGAAAAAACATATTACCAAAAAAAAAAAAAAAAAAGGTCTTATTTGGAGCAAGGCAGCCATGTAGGAGCTGGGTGGAAATGGTTCTGCAGGACCCCTGCAGCAGCAGGAATACTTGACTTACGTTTAATTGGAATCCACCTATCAAGAGCTTTCGGTGTCCCTCTATTTGGCAACGTACCACGTTTGGCTGGATTTTGTTCTAGGTCTTTCCCAAGTAGGAAAGGGCTGTTCAGAGGGATGCTTACTGAGTGGGAATTCAGGAGCCAGTCAGCCAACCATGAGCTCAAGCCGTTCTTCCTGGCAGCTGTGCTTGATTATGTGTTTAGCTGCCACTGGTAATGAGTCAAAAAAGCAGCATCTGCTGAGAGCCGGGGTTGGCACTTCCAGGGTCTCCATCAATTGCTCCAAAGACGGTCCAAGGGTGTGGAACAGATAAAGCTGAATGTTGGATGTGTGGTTCTTTGAGGCTGTTTTTGAAGGAACGTGGGAAATGATTGAATTTGACATTGAGTGACTTGCCAGTTAGTTTCAACCTCTTGCACTTTTTGTGTCCTGGTTGCTTTTGTTTCAGATAGAAGGCTGCTGGAGGGGTGAACACAGTTTGGGTTGAAGGTACCGTAGAGAATTGTACAGGCTTCTCCTGTAGAGTCATTAGTTTCTTGGGTGATTTCTGAAGCTGAGACATGGAACAGATGCCGGGAAGCCCTTCCACTAAATTTATTTCATTCATTTTGTAAGTCTTTTCTCTGTGTTGGGTGGGGATAAATATATTCCCTATTGTATGGGCTATCCCAGAAAATGTTTTCATTTTGAATACAGTGACCTAAGGAATCAGGTTATTACAACAGTTTATTCTCCATGTTACATTTTTTTTTGAAACAAATATGGGTAAAGGGCAAGCTCTTTGGAATCTATTCAGGAATCCACTATGTGGATAACTCCTCCTGTAGTGTGATATGATCTTTTCCCCACATTTCTTCAAGTGGTTTGATTTCTTGTTTTCTGGATTTGATTGATCCCTTCTTTCAGAGCAATTAAATTAGATAATTTAAACTTTTAAGGAAAAGGACTAAGCCCTGTACATCTTGGGTCCTCCCAAAGTGCCCTGCCTAGCACCATGCCTAGAGACACTCAGATTAAATCGTATGCATTTCCTTTGACTGCTGTAATAAACTGCCACAAACTAGGGGGCTTAAAGTGAGAGAAATGTATTCTGTTGTAGTTAATAGAGACCAGAAATCCAAAATGAAGGTGGCAGCAGGGCCATGCTCCCTCCAGAGATTCTGGGGGAGAATCTGTTGCTGTCTCTTCTAGCCGCTGGGGGCTGCCAGCAATCCCTTTGTCTTCCTTAGCTGTAGCTTGCATCCATCCGGTCTCTGCTTCTGTCTTGCTATCACCTTCTCTGTGTATGTCCAACCTCTCTCTGCCTGTCTTTTGTGATGGCTTTCAAGACTCAGCTGGATTGTTCAGGATAATCTCCTCATCTCAAAGTCCTTAATTTAATCACATCTGCAAAGGCCCCTTCTCCAGTCATTGGACATGACAGTGGCTTATCTTTGGGAGCCACTTTCAAGTCTACCACACCTGTGTACGGTTTCCACATATTCTTGTGCCCAGTCATTGGATCTTCACCAGAAACACTTGGCTTCAAGGATATTTGCTTCTGTTTCATTTTTTGGGGCTGTTTGTTTCAAGTCACTTCTGTTTTAATATCCTCTTGTTCTTTATTCTTTCGTTGTTAGGATATCAAATTGTTTGCAGTGAAAAAGGCTTTCACTGCAGTGGGATTGGCTTTGGTCTTGGCAGTCTGTGCCATTGATAGCGAGTTTCATCTTCTATTTGTGGCTGCGGACAAGGAATTATTGCTATCACCACTGAAATTAATGACAAGGTAGGTGTGGTGTTCGGTGCAGGTTTATTGAGCCTGTATAGGTTAGAGGGCATCAAAGTCTTGTGTTTACAATAAATGTAATTCCCCCATAATCTCAGTTTTGAGCATTTTACTCTCTAAGCTTCATTCCTATTTTTCACAATTTACTTGCCCTGGAATCCCCAACTCCATATTTCTTCAAGTCTACTGGAACCTACAAGCCCTAATTTCCACCTCCTTTTTCCTGTATCTCACTCACCTTACTTCCCTCCTTGGCCAGCTGAAATGCCTTGGCCAGTCATGATAACCACTCCCTCAATTTCTTTCTTCCTCTCTCTTTAGTTCGCTCACTTGGCTAAACCTTAACCGAGTTAAACTCACCTGTGCAGGTGAATGTGATTGCTTTAAAGTCAAGCTCACTGTCCTCTGATGGGCCCTTGGGCCGCTCAGCAGTCATGCTACATTTCCTGAGTCCGTCTACTCTCTCACTCGCTCAGATGAATATTTTTTCTTTTCTCTGATGAAACCCCCACAAGATTTCCCACGTTTCCACTCGCAGATTCCTATTAAATTAAGACAATAGAAGCTATCAGAAGAAAATCTCCACATTTTCCCACCTACCTGCATCTGGTTTATGTACTCTGACTTCTGTCCAGTTATGATGGGTAAATCATCCTTCCATTCCCCTAACAAAGGCCAGTCTTTCCACTTGGGGTCCCAGATCCCATCCCCATTTGCCTATTCAAAGATATTGCTCTGATAATTCTTCCCCTCTTTTCTGCATCCTCTTCTTTCTTTCTTTCCTCCCTTCCTTCTTCCCTTCCATACTGGACTTTTCCCATCAGCCCACAAACATGCTATTATTTCTGCCATCATGAAAGCTTTCTCTTGATTCTGTTTGCCCCTTCATTCACCACTCCATTTTCCCGCTCTCTTGTACATTCAAACTCTTTAAAAGAGTTGCCTGTATTTGCTCTAGTTATCTCTTGAGACCATTTTTTGTCAAGCTTTCATACCATTACTCCTCTCAAATATTTATTATCAAGGCCATCAATAACCTTCATGATACCAAATGCAATGGACCGTTCTCAGTCCTCATTTTTCTTGACTTATCACCTTAACACTTACCACAAATGATCATTCCCTCTTCCTGTGACATCTCTCATCACTTGGCCTCTAGAACACCACACTCTCCTTTCCTCCTGCCTCTGCTCCAGCCTCATTGACCTTCATGCTATTCCTCAAACTGCCATGCATGCCCCTACCTCTAGGCTTTCTACTTAGTACTTAGTGCTTTATAAAAACAAAACAAAATAAAAACACTATGTTTATTCTCATTTATCCTCCCCCAGTCTGGGGACAATTGTATGTCTGTGTGCTTTTCTAAGCATAGTTTCCTTGCTATTTGCTAAATAAAAACTACTTCTACGTGAAATGAATTTATACCTAAGACCCTTGCGCCTTAGGTCATTTTACAGACTTGTTACCTCTCCTTTTTGCAGCTTCACAAAATAGTTGACATCCTCATCGTCTCATGCATTTTTTTAACCACTGCGACTCATTTTAAAATTACGGTTCTTTTATCTCTAACTCTTGGGGTATACTCAGAACTCATTGGCACCATAGAAATAGAAGAAGATTGAAGGTATCTCTAACATAAGTAGAAGTTCACAGATGACAGAGGCCAGGGTCATGACCACATCTTCTCTCCTCCAGGGCCTGTGAGGGAAAGAACCCAGGCTGGGTGCTGGCTCAGCCACATAATTGGCAGTGTGACCTCAGGCAAGCCCCATAACCTCCGTGAGCCTTCCTTTCCCATCTGTAAAGGGAAAGGGCTTGAACCAGTTAATCTTTGAGGCCCTTTTTAGCCCTAACAATGTGTGAGTGTGGGCAGGGACACCGCTCAGGCCATAAATACCTGCTAGATTATATTGAGGTCTCTCCTTTTTCTTACCTGCTCCTTGCCAGCTTTCATGTTAAAATTTTCCACCAAACAGGAACAGCAGAGGCAAAGGACTTACAGCAGGTACCACCCCTGCTGGCTGCCAAATCTCTCTCCGACCTAGCCACTGCCTGCATGGATGGGCTTTTGCGTGAAACTGGCCAGCTTTAGTCCCCTTCCACAAATAAACTTTCAAGTACTCCCTTGAAAAGAGAGAAGCTGCCAGTGGTACTGGCAGTGAGTTTTATAATGATTTTTTGATGATTTCCATGTGAGTTTGGGTCTGAGGGCGGTATGTTTGGTTTGGTTGTATTGACAGGTTTCCCACGGACATGGTTTACACCTGCCGGCCACGCAGGAGACAGCGTGGTGAAGAGCTTCTTGGTCCTCTGGCCCTCTGCTAGTCTCTGTGCGCTGTGATGGCTACCTCTGCAGCTGTGACCTTTGCCAGCCTGTCCGCCATTGCGCCTCATGCGTGGCTGCCAGTGACGAGAGCCTTGGACTACTCAGCTTAGACATGCCGAGTCAGCTCTCAGAAAGCATTTTCCCTAAAATGATGTTGCAGGCAGTGATGAGGGATAACCATGAAAGCACGTTGCTGTGGGCCATGCTGTGGATTAGCCTTATCTTTAATCCTCACGATAGCTCTTACAGGGGAGGCTTTGTCTCCATGGTAGGAATGATGGAATGATGAAAGTGATCTAGATGTTAATTAACAACCAGTAAAGAGCTGAGCTGAATTGGAACCCAGAATTTTCTGATTGCACAGTGCATGTTCTCTGCATGGCTCTATGCTCCTGTGAGTGAGATAGAGCCAGCAGTACACTTAGATCCCTTATGGCTAATTAGGTTTTCATTGGTTGATGCCAAACTCAGCTCCTAATTCTGTAACATTGTTATACAGAAAAAAAAAAAAAAAAGAATTCTGATTTTGAAAAAAAAAAAAACTTTGGTAATATTAACCCTTTGTAGGTTGTAGGGGGGTGCTTGATTTACTTATTGATTTCAGTTCCATTTTTGATCATTACTCAGGCACCTCTTCTCAAAAATGTAGACAATTGAGGTTAGTTGAGGCTTAGCCTATGGTTGGCCGTATTATGTTTCTTCACGTCTCTCTTGCTTAAAAAAATAATCACCTCCACGAACAAAATCACACACCTAGAAGTCAGGAAAAGGGGACGACTCTAAGGCTTTCTTTTAAAACACATAGATCTTGAGGTTTGAATCAAAATGATAGTGTTTTACCGTTCATAGCTGTTTAATTGTGACACAGTACACCTGCTTACTTTAAAGAAGAGAAGCAATAGAATTTTAAGGAGGGGGGGGAAAGTGACGTGGACACCCCATAACTCTTCTCCAGTGATAGCCTGATGAGTTAAGCATAAATGAATCAGAAACAGATGGATTTTCTTTTCCCCTTGAAATACACATGGGTTTAAAAACTAAGGGAAAATATGCTTGGGAAAAAAAAACATTCTTTGTTAAAGTCCAAATGTTTGAATTAGGATTTAAGATTTTCGTAGGTTCCAGCAAGTAGTTGTGTGCACTCATCTCTAATTTAGATGGGGTGTATGCTTAAGTAGAGCATTTAAACTATTCTGTGGGGCTGCTGTCAGGGAGGCGTAACAGTTCTGTAAAATGACATAAGGCACAAGGGCCTTATGTGCAAACTCGTTTCACATGGGTTCTTGGGTATTGAGTAACATGAATTTCATGTAATTTGATTCTTGAAAATTTCATAAGGTTTACCTCAATCTGTGTGTGTGAAAGTGGAAACAGTTTCAAAGGGATCCCTCCAGGTGCTGTGCTGGGCATCTTAACTCTCCCTCCTTCTGCCAAGGGTGGAGTGTCATCTCCATGACCTTGTGCTTAACTGATTCTTCTTCAGTTTCTTTGGTCATTGTTTCGGGTTCGATTGAAGCCAGTATTCCCCATAATTTGTTCCACTAGCTGCAGGTGTTCCTATGAACTTTGACTTAACTTTGACTTGACTGTAAACTGGAAAACTGCAGAAAGGTGTTAGTTAGATATCAGGAAATCCTCCTGACCAAACAAGAGCTGAGTGCTAGAAGAGATCACCCAGTCACTGTCCTCTGATTAGGTCCTTCGTTACTGACTGGGTTACCTTGCTGTGGGATCTTTGAGGAACTGTGGAAATGATGACATTTTAAGAGTACTTTTTTTCCCCCCTGAAATTATGAAGCTAATAACTCCAAGCAGGTCCACTGCTTTCCCCTGATGTTTCTGGCTGGGTATCTTGCTATCATCTTAACCTAGACATGGAGAAGACCCTTTTCTTTTTTTTTTTTTGGCAAATCATGAGACACTTCTCTGCCTAATGCCTCCGTGCCTGTTAGGAGGGAAAACATTCCTCCTTGTGCTTATGGTGTCTCCACACTGAACTCCTATCAAGTCTTTCTTTTCCCACCTTTCAGTTCCCACCTTCACTCTCCATTTGTAGAGCCTGGTAACTTTTGTATATAGTCTGGTCATCTGGTTTCACTAGGACTGCCCTATTTTCATTCAGTTTCTAGAAAATTCTGTATTCTTCAAACCATTTTTTATTTTGTTTATTACTTGGTCACTTTGCTTTGGCTAGTGAACTATTTCTTTTAGCATAAATGTGATATTACTTAACCTTGCAAAGCCTTCCTTCATTAGACTTTTTATTCCTATAGTTTCCAGTTGGTTTCAAGCTGGTTTCAAGTTGGTTCTTTTGGTTTTAATCAAACTCGTCTCCTCTTGGGTCCCCTTTGTCTCTTTTCTTACTTGTGAATTATGTTATGTGCCATCTCCAATGTCTAAAATATTGACTTTTTCGCCTCATCAGTATCTTTTTATCTCATTCAGAAATCTTCAAGATTCTCTTAAAATAATGTATACTTGGTTGGTAAGAATGATGTATGACTGTTGATATATAAAATTCTGCCTCAAGGGAAGCTTTAGCTCATTTAATGAAAGAATGATTATAATGATCGTAATGAATCTTTCTGGGATTTCTGTTTTTTCAGCTGGTGTTTGATGTTCTGCATCATTCATTCATTTACTTACATATATTGAACTTGTACCATATTCTTATACTGTAGTAAGCACTGAGGATAAAAATATGAACAATAAGTTACCCCACCCTAGAAAAGTAATAATCAGAGGTAGACAGACATACATGTATAAGTTATATTAGAGTAGACTGTATCTACTATGATGAATATTTTAACAGAGTCCTGTGGGCACATGGAGGAGGGAGTAATAAAGTCAGATCAAGAAAGGGAGGGTGTCACCAAGAAAGTGATACTGGACGTGAATCTTCTCCTCTGAGTGGAGGCATGGGAGAACAAGGGTGTTGGTAGAGGGTAGCACTGCAGAGGCATGGAAGCATGAAGAAGAAGGGTGTGTTGGGGATGGGAGGAAGAATAAAACAATAAGTGTAGTTAAAATGTACAGTGTGATAGGATCGTAATAGGACATGAGACAGGGTGGTAGGTTAGACCAGATTTGTGAAAACTCTGCAAACCTTGTTAAAAAGTTTGATGTTAGCCCAGAATTATTACAGTTGTTTCATGCTTGTCTGTTTAGCATAATGAAATGATCTCATTTGTTTTGTTTTTTTTTTTAAATCTTTATTGGAGTATAATTGCTTTACAATGGTGTGTTAGTTTCTGCTCTATAACAAAGTGAATCAGCTATACATATACATATATCCCCATATCTCCTCCCTCTTGCGTCTCCCTCCCACCCTGTCTATTCTACCCCTCTAGGTGGTCACAAAGCACCCAGCTGATCTCCCTGTGCTATGCAGCTGCTTCCCACTAGCTCTCTATTTTACATTTGGTAGTGTATCTATGTCCATGCCACTCTCTCACTTCGTCCCAACGTACCCTTCCCACTCCCCGTGTCCTCAAGTCCATTCTCTACATCTGCGTCTTTATTCCTGTCCTGCCCCTAGGTTCTTCATAACCTTTTTTTTTTCTTTAGATTCCATATATATGTGTTAGCATACGGTATTTGTTTTTCTGACTTACTTCACTCTGTATGACAGACTCTAGGTCCATCCCTCTCACTGCAAATAACTCAATTTCATTTCCTTTTATGGCTGAGTAATATTTCATTGTATATATGTGCCACATCTTCTTTATCCATTCATCTGTTGATGGACACTTAGGTTGCTTCCATGTCCTGGCTATTGTAAAAAGAGCTGCATCTCATTTATTTTTAAGGTTGTAACCCTTACATCATTGTGTAGAATGGATTTAAGGAGAGAAAAGGCTCCAAATGGGGAGATGAGTATTGGTGCTAAGTATTCCAAGGATCTGGATGAGAGATGATGAGGGCTTGAACACTAAGCTGTAAAGAGGACAGACTTCGTGCAGTAGACTTTGGTAGCAGATGAATTCGGGGGCCAAGTAGAGAGGGAGAAGGAACTGATGACTCTAAGAAATACATAGCTTGTGTAGATGGCAATGCAGTTTACTGAGATAGGGATACAGGAAGAAAAGTTAATTTGGGCTGGGTAGATAAAGAATTTAGTTGTTGTTGAGTTGGAATTGGCTGGCAGGCACCCAAGTAAAGCTGCCTGGTAGGCATTTGGAAGTGCAAGATGGATATGTAAAAGAGGGAGTTTGCATTAGAAATAGCAACCTGTCATGGCCTTAGATGTCCATGGCCTGAACAGTGCTACTTTTGATATACAGTTAAAGTTCTTAAGGACAGTCCTGTTTATGCCTATATTACTTTTTATTTTCTCTTAGTTCTTTTCACATTTTCTTGACAAATTGTTCCTTTAACATCTCTTCCACTGCTCCAGATTTTGATGTTGACTCTTTTTTTGTTTTTTAATAAGAGTTGTTATTTTGGGCTTCAACTTCAGACCTTTTGGAGAGATAACAATTTCATTTCTTATGCCATTTTGAAGTTGCAGTTTGGGGCCAACCTTGTTTTTGTCTGTATCATAAAAGGGAGAAGCCAAGCACGTTTTTCCTGGTCTAGACATTTCGGACAGGTGGTTTCCCAGCTGTTGTCTCTTGGAAATCTTCCCATTCTTCTCTTTATCTCACTGGGCAAAGTGGAAACTCTGAAGGTCTATAATTTTCAATTTGTAGTTATAGAAATTCATGGTTTGGTTGCCAACCAAAGCAGCTGATGTCGTTGTTAGCATTGTTAAAAAGCCTTCAAGTACTAATCTAGTTTTTGAATACTTGTGACTTATTCCCAATTTGAAGACACCACTTTTTATATGATTTCAGTATAGAATCTATATATTTTCTTAGTTGATACAATCTCGAAAATGTGTCCCATCAGTGGGGAGAATATTTTGTATGCTACAATCCAACGTGTCAGACCACATTTTGCAAAGATCCTGAGCTTTAGGTATAGTGTCAGGGGTGTGATATTAAATACTTAATAACTAGCACATTAATATGTAAATGTTTATTTTAAAATATTGTATGGCTCCACCCATTTATATGAGGTATATAATAGGCAAATTCATAGAGACAGAAAGTAGAACAGAGGTCAGTAAGGAGCCAGGGGAAGGGAGAGTTAGAGTTTAATGGGTACTGAGTTTCTGTTTGGAATGATGAAAAAGTTCTGGAAATGAGTAGTGATGATGGTTGCACAAAATGGTGAATGTACTTAATGGCACGCAGTTGTACACTTAAGAATGTTGCCTGTATTCTCTAGATAAAGTATAAATATACATCATAAAACTGCCTACCAAGTAGTGTAGCTCAAATTACTCATCAAGTTATTGTAATTGTTTCTGAGTTATTGGTTGATGCTTAGAAATTGTTGGTGTGATCTTTTTGATAAATGATATCTTAGTCTGACTTCTGATATGATGCAGGGAACTGGGTCGGATTCTTCCAAGTTCTCCATGAAATCGATGGTCAGTTAGGCTTTTGGCACTGGTGCTTTGTTACAAGTGGGTGATGCTCACCTGGAAGCCAGTCCTTCCCACGTGGCCTGGGAAGAGTCCATACTTGGACCTTCACTGAAAAATCACTATCGACCTGCCCATTGTAGCCCCTCACATGCACTGAACCACACATGCCCTTGTGCTGCCACCACCTAGGTCGTTTCAGCAGCCACTGGAAGCGACTCACATCTGTGCTGGCACCACTCAGAGGTCCACTCCCTGCTCCCAGGATGCCATTAGGTGACATAATTAGGTAGCTTGTAGTCTCAATAAGTAGAGGTTTTCTTTTTATCAACTGCTATGGAAGTATTGCAGTATTTTTACCACCAGAACCTACAGTCTGAATGTCAACCCTGGTTACTTACTACAATGTACTTTACTTACATGAGAGTCTACAAGAACGATGTTAACAGTAGATTATAATGGGTTATTCCTTAGAGTTTAACATTATTATCCTGGACTTGACCTAGATTGCCATGTTGAAGTCTTGGATTTTATGTCATTCAGAGGTATTGCCATTGATTTTGAGATGGGGTAAAAAACCATTCTTACCTCATCACAGTTAATGAATATATATATATATATATATATATGTACACACACATATGTATTATATTTTTAAGTATGGTATTATATATATATATAGTTGCCTGCAAACTTCTTTCAATTTGTATTTTATGATTAATACATTTGAAACTACTTTCTCCTTCAAATGTCTCTTCTCTGTAGATTGTAATATTTTTGGTAGAAAAATATATCTTGTCAGTTGGTACTCAGATACCTGGTAAGTCAGAGAACATTTTGATAAATAGAAAATATCCTCATATCCATATTTTCTCATAATTAAATATATAATTATTTTTAGCCTCAAGGAGTTTGCCATCTTTGGGTCTCCACTTAGAAGATATACATATATATTTTTTTACATCTTTATTGGAGTATAATTGCTTTACAATAGTGTATCAGCTTCTGCCCTACAACAAAGCGAATCAGCTATACGTATACACGTGTTCCCATATCTCCTCCCTCCCGCGTCTCCCTCCCTCCCGCGTCTCCCTCCCTCCCACCCTCCCCATCCCACCCCTCCAGGTGGTCACAAAGCACCTAGTCGATCTCCCTGTGCTCTGCGGCCGCCTCCCACCAGCTATCCATCCTACACTCGGCAGTGTATATATGTCCATGCCACTCTCTCTCTTTGTCACAGCTTACCCTTCCCTGTCCTCATATCCTCAAGTCCATTCTCTAGTAGGTCTGTGTCTTTATTCCTGTCTTACCCCTAGGTTCTAGAAGATACTTTTTGACAAATATTTTTACAAGATAAAATTCATCAAGTAACTTGCCTCTATTTATGATCCTATTTAATATTTTGCTAAATTTTGATGCTGTGAAATTTGAGGCCTTTGGAACTTTTTCCATTCTATTAAATATAAGTTTTCTAATTTGCAAAGATAGGAATTCTGGAATTCCATCAAAAGATTCTTCCTACCAGTGGATCTAATGCAAAGTGCAGTTAGAGAATTTCAGGTTAAATTTTGTGTGCTATTTGAGGTGCTCTAATTATTTAACTATTTCAGTAGCTCCCTTTTGTAGGGGTTAATTTTAATGTCTTCCTGTTTGAGAGGTTTGATTTTATAATTGAAATATGTTAAAAGCTTCAAAACCTTAAGTGTTTTGGCATTTCATTGGTTGGCACTTTGATTACTTCATGTTAAAGTTTTCTAATGGATTTTGAATAGAATTCAATAAAGTCTTAAGGATTTGTTTACAAAAGTAGATCAACACCAATGGAGGATACTGGGGTTATTTATGAAATATTTCTACAAGCTTTCTAAAATACTAGTGATGATTGAGAGCAAAGAGAGAAAACACATACTACATGTGTAAGTAGCATCAGCTTTGCTACCAAAACTTTGTTTCTGTTTGCTGTTCTGTGTGTGTATAAAATATAATGATATATATTTATAGTTACTTACTATTTAACTATGCATATATAGTTATATATATAATTTATATTCAGTTACCTAAAATAACTATAAGCCAAAATCTATAAAACTACGTATATATATGTGATTATATATATGTATCCATACACACACACACACACACACAAAGTAAGTAAAATAACTAAAAATTATAAGGCATTGATCATAATACACACACACACGCAGTCATTTTGTAAACTATAGTTATTGTGATTGGCTGACTATCATGGTATGGGTGCATTTTCAAATTATTTCAAGTATATTTCTGCCTTATGCAGTTCTTAATTTTGTAAGAACATTGTTTTTACCAGGATGCTGTATTCTACCAAATTTGTGTTTGTACTTATATCACAAAAATAAATACTTCTATCTTCAATGATGAACTTTTTAACTGAATTTGCAGTAGCAATCACTATTGTCAGCTGTTTCACTTAAGACAGAATAAACTTCCCAAAGCTTTACTTTTATCCAGGAAGTGTATGTGGAATCAGATGATAATTGACATTCACTCAACTAACTTCTCTTTGAAGCATCTGATGACCTAGACCATTTAACTGTTTGCAAATCTATGCTAATTAGCCAAGATTTCACTTAATGGTACTGACTCATTCTTCTTGCACAAGAAAACTAGGAATTGAAATAAGTGGAATTAGTTTAGAGGAAAAACCAGTTTACTTAAAAGAAAAGTCATGCATCACAGAGTATCCATAAACACACCTTCTGCAGCTGCACATGCTACACCATCATCCTCGGGCACCATCTTCTGAAAACATCAATTTTTGAAATAGATGTTGATGCTTCTCAGGCAGATGGATGTCTTCTGATATTCATGTGGTCAGTGAGTCACCATGGCTCCCTTGATGGGTGGTAAATGTTGACAAACATTCTGTTCAAGTTACATGTTCATCCTTAATTTTCTTTTGAAATGGATACTTGGTACTTAGTTTTTCACTAAATATGTATTTTCATTTTTTGAGCTTGTTGCTATCACAAGGGTTCATTGCAATATTACAAAGTATTACCAAAAAATAAAAACAATAGTTGCAGCCTTCCATCACAATAAATGATGAAACCACTGTAACAAGAGTGTTCAGACTATACTCTGAATGCTCTCCAGCAGGACTCTTCTGCCTTTATTTCCTACACACATTTCACAAATACCTGATTTTCCCCCATTTTGCATTTCCCCGCTGACTTGTTAATTAGCAGCCTTGTGCCTCTCACAAGCAAAGGCATGGGCCCCAGTCATTGACTGGTGTACCAAGTGGTTGTCTGGAATAGAAGCTTAGAATACTCCCACCGCCATTTGACACCAGGAGTAGCTATCTCAAGCCCCTGGTATTAGATTGCCCTTTAGTTTTTTATGGAGTGCAGTGTATATTGTCCTTATAAGTGAAGTGCCAGTTGTTTCAAGACAGGAAGGTATCTGGAAAACAGCATCAGTTGAATTCTGTTTGTTTCTAGATTTGACCCCACGTTATAGTGAGAACTCTTGACCACACAAGAGTCTCACATTCTAGTAGAGAAGACCATGGTAGAAACTCAAAGTACAAAGTGGTTTATTACAATATTAGAAGAAACTAGAAACTAGTTAAACCATCCTGATTTAGTTGAATGCAGATGTTAATATAAGTATTTTAAAAACTAAAATTAAGGGAAGGGGCTCTCCAAGAAGTCAGGTGGGACTCTGCGTGGGCAGAGACCAGGGCATGCAGATCCAATAGTGCCTGGCTCAGGTTCTTGTCCCTAAGAATGGCGACTTCCACAGCATCCTGGGTTTTACCCCACTCATCTTGAGAAGGCTTCCACGCATCCTGGAAGAGGGCATGGCCACATCACTGGCTTTGAATTTTCAAGAGACGCTGGGCACCCTCACACTTCTCCTCAGCCAGTTGGTGAAAAAAGTGGCCCACACCGTCCAGAGTCATATTGTTGCTGTAGAAACAGAAGCCAAGAGAGAGCTACAGGGTGAAAGTGAAAGGGAGATCAATCAATAAAAAATGGACAAAGAAGACAGGAGATAAACAGAAAACAGGAGGAAGAAACTCATGAGAAAAAAGCAGAAAAAAGAGAGGAATAACAGATGGAGCTAAGACATTGATATCATTCAAACATGAAGCCGTGTGGCTGACAGGGTCTTGGTGCTCCAGCTGGGTGTCAGGCCTGTGCCTCTGAGGTGGGAGAGCCAAGTTCAGGACATTGGTCTACCAGAGATCTCCCAGCTAGCTCCACGTAATATCAAATGGCAAAAGCTCTCCCAGAGATCTCCATCTCAACACTAAGACCCGGCTCTACTCAACGACCAGCAAGCTACAGTGCTGGACATCCTATGCCAAACAACTAGCAAGACAGGAACACAACCCCACCCATTAGCAGAGAGCTGCCAAAAATCATAATAAGGTCACAGACACCCAAAAACACACCACCAGATGTGGTCCTGCCCACCACAAAGACAAGATCCAGCCTCGAACACCAGAACACAGGCACTAGTCTGCTCTACCGGGAAGCCTACACAACCCACTGAAACAACCTTAGCCACTGGGGGCAGACACCAAAAACAGTGGGAACTACGAACATGCAGCCTGTGAAAAGGAGACCCCAAACACAGTAAGTTAAGCAAAATGAGAAGACAGAGAAACACAGAGCAGATGAAGGAGCAAGATAAAAACCCACCAGACCAAACAAATGAAGAAGAAATAATCATTCTACCTGAAAAAGAATTCAGAGTAATGATAGTAAAGATGATCCAAAATCTTGGAAATAGAATGGAGAAAATACAAGAAACGTTAAACAAGGACCTAGAAGAACTAAAGAGGAAACAAACAATGATGAACAACACAATAAATGAAATTAAAAATTCTCTAGAAGGAATCAATAGCAGAATAACTGGGGCAGAAAAATGGATAAATGACCTGGAAGATAAAATAGTGGAAATAACTAACACAGAACAGAATAAAGAAAAAAGAATGAAAAGAATTGAGGACAGTCTCAGAGACCTCTGGAACAACATTAAATGCACCAACATTCAAATTATAGGGATCCCAGAAGAAAAAGAGAAAAAGAAAGGGACTGAAAAAATATTTGAAGAGATTATAGTTGAAAACTTCACTAATATAGGAAAGGAAATAGTCAATCAAATCCAGGAAGCACAGAGTCCCATACAGGATAAATCCAAGGAGAAACACAACAAGATACATATTAATTAAACTATCAAAAATTAAATACAAAGAAAAAATATTAAAAGCAGCAAGGCAAAAACAAGAAGTGACATACAAGGGAATCCCCATAAAGTTAACAGCTGATCTTTCAGCAGAAACTCTACAAGCCAGAAGGGAGTGGCAGGACATATTTAAAGCGATGAAAGGGAAAAACCTACAACCAAGATTACTCTGCCCAGCAAGGATCTCATTCAGATTTGACGGAGAAATTAAAACCTTTACAGACAAGCAAAAGCTAAGAGAATTCAGCACCACCAAACCAGCTTTACAATAAATGCTAAGGGAACTTCTCTAGGCAGGAAACACAAGAGAAGGAAAAGACCTACAATAACAAACCCAAAACAATTAAGAAAATGGTAATAGGAACATACATACTGATAACTACCTAAATGTAAATGGATTAAATGCTCCAACCAAAAGACATAGACAGGCTGAGTGGATACAAAAACAAGACCCCCTGTATATATTCTGTCTACAAGAGACCCACTTCAGATCTAGGAACACATACAGACTGAAAGTGAGGGGATGGAAAAAGATATTCCATGCAAATGGAAATCAAAAGAAAGCTGGAGTAGCAATTCTCATATCACACAAAATAGACTTTAAAGACTATTAAAAGAGACAAAGAAGGGCACTACATAATGAAAAAAGGATCAATCCAAGAAGAAGATATAAGAATTGTAAATATTTATGCATCCAACGTAGGAGCACCTCAATACATAAGACAAATGCTAACAGGCATAAAAGGGGAAATCGACAGTAGCACAGTCATATTAGGGGACTTTTAACATCCCACTTTCACCAATGGACAGATCAACCAAAATGAAAATAAATAAGGAAACTCAAGCTTTAAATGATACATTAAACAAGATGGACTTAAATGATATTTGTAGGACATTCCTTTCCAAAAACAACAGAACACACTTTCTTATCAAGTGCTCAAGGAACATTCTCCAGAATAAACCATACGTTGGGTCACAAATCAAACCTTGGTAAATATAAGAAAATTGAAATTGTATCAAGTATCTTTTCCAACACAATGCTATGAGACTAGATATCGATTACCGGAAAAAATCTGTAAAAAATACAAACACATGGAGGCTAAACAATGCACTACTTAATAACCAAGAGATCACTGAAGGAATCAAAGAGGAAATAAAAAAATACCAGGAAACAAATGACAATGAAAACACGAAGACCCAAAACCTATGGGATGCAGCAAAAGCAGTTCTAAGAGGGAAGCTTATAGCAATACAGTCCTACCTCAAGAAACAAGAAATATCTCAAATAAACAACCTAACCTTACACCTAAAGCAATTAGAGAAAGAAGAACAAAAAAATACCCGCAAAATTAGCAGAAGGAAAGAAATCATAAATATCAGATCAGAAATAAAAAGAAATGAAGGAAATAATAGCAAAGATCAATAAAACTAAAAGCTGGTTCTCTGAGAAGATAAACAAAATAGATAAACCATTAGCCAGACTAATCAAAAAAAAAAGGGAGAAGACTCAATTCGATAGAATTAGAAATGAAAAAGGAGAAGTTACAGCTGACACTGCAGAAATACAAAGGATCATGAGAGACTGCTACAGGCAACTATATGCCAATAAAATGGACAACGTGGAAGAAATGGACAAATTCTTAGAAAAGCACAACCTTCTGTTACTGAGCCAGGAAGAAATAGAAAATATAAACAGACCAATCATAAGCACTGAAATTGAAACTGTGATTAAAAATCTTCCAACAAACAAAAGCCCAGGACCAGATGGCTTTACAGGCGAATTCTATCAAGCATTTACAGAAGAGCTAACACCTATCCTTCTCAAACTCTTCCAAAATATAGCAGAGGGAGGAACACTCCCAAACTCATTGTACAAGACCACCATCACCCTGACACCAAAACCAGACTAAGATGTCCCAAAGAAAGGAAACTACAGGCCGGTATCACTGAGGAACATAGAGGCAAAAATCCTCAACAAAATACTAGCAACCAGAATCCAACAGCACATTAAAAGGATCGTACACCATAATCAAGTGGGATTTATCCCAGGAATGCAAGGATTCTTCAATATACGCAAATCAATCAATGTGATACACCATATTAACAAACTGAAGGAGAAAAACCATATGATCATCTCAATAGATGCAGAAAAAGCTTTCAATAAAATTCAACACCCATTTATGATAAAAACCCTCCAGAAAGTAGGCATAGAGGGACTTACCTCAACATAATAAAGGCCATATATGACAAACCCACAGCCAACATCATTCTCAATGGTGAACAAATGAAGCCATTTCCTCTAAGATCAGGAACAAGACAAGGTTGCCCACTCTCCCCACTATTATTCAACATAGTTTTGGAAGTTTTCGCCACAGCCATCAGAGAAGAAAAAGAAACAAAGGGAATCCAATTGGAAAAGAAGAAGTAAAGCTGTCACTGTTTGCAGATGACATGATACTATACATAGAGAATCCTAAAGATGCTACCAGAAAACTACTAGAGCAAATCAATGAATTTGGTAAATTTGCAGGATACAAAATTAATGCACAGAAATCTCTGGCATTCCTATACACCAATGATGAAAAATCTGAAAGAGAAATTAAGGAAATACTCCCATTGATCTTTGCAACAAAAAGAGTAAAATCCCTAGGAATAAACCTACCTTATGAGACAAAAGACCTGTATGCAGAAAACTATAAGACACTGAGGAAAGAAATTAATGGTGAAAGAAACAGATGGAGAGATATACCCTGTTCTTGGATTGGAAGAATCAACATTGTGAAAATGACTGTACTACCCAAAGCAATCTACAGATTGAATGCAATCCCTATCAAACTACCAATGGCATTTTTCACAGAACTAGAACAAAAAATTTCACAATTTGTGTGGAAACACAGAAGACCCCGAATAGCCAAAGCAATCTTGAGAACGAAAAATGGAGCTGGAGGAATCAGGCTCCTGGACTTCAGACTATATCAGAAAGCTACAGTAACCCAGACAGTATGGTACTGGCACAAAAACAGAAATATAGATCACTGGAACAGGATAGAAAGCCCAGAGATAAACCCACGCACATATGGTCACCTTATTTTTGATAAAGGAGGCAAGAATATACAATGGAGAAAAGACAGCCTCTTCAATAAGTGGTGCTGGGAAAACTGGGCATCTACATGTAAAAGAATGAAATTTGAACACTCCCTAACACCATACACAAAAATAAACTCAAAATGTATTAAAGACCTAAATGTACGGCCAGACACTATAAAACTCTTAGAGGAAAACAGGCAGAACAGTCTATGACATAAATCACAGCAAGATCCTTTTTGACCCACCTCCTAGAGAAATGGAAATACAAACAAAAATAACGAAATGGGATCTATGAAACTTAAAAGCTTTTGCACAGCAAAGGAAACCATAAGCAAGACAAAAAGACAACCCTCAGAATGGGAGAAAATATTTGCAAATGAAGCAACTGACAAATGATTAATCTCCAAAATTTACAAGCAGCTCATGCAGCTCAATATCAAAAAAACAAACCACCCAATCCAAAAATGGGCAGAGGACCTAAATAGACATTTCTCCAAAGAAGATATACAGATTGCCAACAAACACATGAAAGAATGCTCAACATCACTAAACAGTAGAGAAATGCAAATCAAAACTTCAATGAGGTATCACCTCACACCAGTCAGAATGGCCATCATCAAAAAAATCTACAAATAATAAATGCTGGAGAGGGTGTGGAGAAAAGGCAACCCTCTTGCGCTGTTGGTGGGAATGTAAATTGATACAGCCACTATGGATAACAGTATGGAGGTTCCTTAAAACACTAAAAATAGAATTACCATATGACCCAGCAATCCCACTACTGGGCATAAATACCCTGAGAAAACTATAATTCAGAAAGAGTCATGTACCACAATGTTCATTGCAGCACTATTTACAATAGCCAGGACATGGAAGAAACCTAAGAGTCCACTGAAGATGAATGGATCAAGAAGATGTGGCACATATATAAAATGGAATATTACTCAGCCATGAAAAGAAAGGAAATTGAGTTATTTGTAGTGAGGTGGATGGACTCTGTCATATAGAGTGAAGTAAGTCAGAAAGAGAGAAACAGATACTGTATGCTAACACATATATATGGAATCTAAAGAAAAAAAGTTGGTTATGAAGAACCTAGCGGAGGATAATAGGAATAAAGACACAGGTGTCGAGAATGGACTTGAGAACACGGGGACGGGGAAGGGTAAGCTGGGACGAAGTGAGAGAGTGGCATGGAGTTTTATATACTACCAAAATAGATAGCTAGTGGGAAGCAGCCACATAGCACAGGGAGATCAGCTCAGTGCTTTGTGACCACCTAGAGGGGTGGGATAGGGAGGGTGGAAGGGAGACGCAAGAGGCAGGAGATATGAGGATATGTGTATATGTAATGCTGATTCACTTTGTTATAAAGCAGAAAGTAACACACCATTAAGACACCATAGTAAAGCAATTATGCTCCAATAAAGATGTTAAAAAAAAAACAGTAACATCAAATGCTGGATCAAATGCTAAACTTGGCAGGATGACAGGATAGTTGGTATAAACCATGACTGTAATGTAATCCTCTCCACAAGGTTGTTATTATTACCCCCATTTTACCCGGGAGGATACTGAGGCTCAGACAGTTGAAGCATCTTATCCAGGATCATATAGGTAGCTAAAAACATGTGTATGATTCCAAACTCTTATCTCACTGTAAATCACTGCCATTTTAGTGTCTGACCACCTTAGACCTACAGTAAAGGTACAGTGTTAACTAATTATGGGTCCTCAATACAAACTTGTATTTAAAAATACATTTACATGTTTTTACTTATGGAACCTTAACATTGTGTACAAGAGGGTTGAATGAGAGGTTAAATTATGACCACTTTCCCAGCAGGAATTCTTGGAGCTTAGAGGGATGGTATAGAAGTGAGGAAGGTGGTCTACCAGGGAAGGAGTCAGCAGGTTGGAACCAAGCTTGAGTGCAAAAGAGCTGAGTGAGTGGATGCAGAGTTTTTTGCTGTAACAGTTTGCCCAGCAGGTACTTAAAATTCAGTTGGTCAAGGAAAAACAAATTAGGTTATTCTCCTATTAAGCAGAGCTTTGAAAGAGAGTGCAGGTTCTTGTGTTTATAGTTCAATGAGGAAACATCCCAGGGCCCTAAGGAGAGAGCTGGCTGGCTGAGGTTTTTGTTTCTTCCTTTCATTAATCTACACATTCTAACTGTGTAAGACCTTTATTCATTTATTTGGAATCCTGGTCACTCCAAGTCATAACAGCCTAGTTTCTCGGCAATATGGACAAAATGGTATTTTTCTGACTTATTCCTCTTTGGCAGAATACTGTAAATCTGAGTTCCTTGCTTCTCTGTGTTCTCTAGGACTGATGTGCTCGGTGCCTACAATGTGTCTCGTGTGTTTTCCCACAATAACACTCCCAGCCAGTATGTAGCATCATTCTCTTTGCAAAGATGGCCACGTGCCTGTCGGGTCTCTGATGTGAGTTTCTGAAATGCTCCTGACGTGTAATGCTCCTCCCCCAGTGTTGTTACATGCTGTTACCATGATACTTCACATTCTTGGATTTCTTTTAGAGATGCTTTAGAAATTATGTAGGAAAAACAGTACAGATAATGTTTTAAAAACACTCGTGAACCTACCACCTAGAAATAATGTGCATTATATTGCCATGTTCCTTCTTACTTTGTTAAAAAATTAAATATCATAGATAGCAGGTAGGTCCTCTTTGCACCTTTTTCCTAATCCTCTCCCCAGAAGCAACTGCTCCCATGAGTTTCATGGGTTTCCTTCCATCTCTCTTTTTATATTGATATTTTTAACTACGTAGATGTATGTATTTTAAATTATAAACATTTATATAAATCGTATATATTATATATTGCATGAAACAATCTGTAACAGTCTGTAACTATTTTATGCCATACTCTGCTTTTATGATAGTCATATTGATACATGGAGATCTAGTCATGAATTTGAATGGCTGTTTAATACTTCCATTATATGAATATATCAGAGTTTATGCATTTCTCTATTGATAAACATATAGGTTGATATTCATTGGAGTTCCAACAGAAAACAGATGGCACACTCATGCTGGGTTATCGAGGAGGATTTAATAAAGGGATTGTTAATGACTATGTGGGCCAGGTTTCAGAATAAAACAAGGAAGGGTACAGTATCCCACAGAAAAAATGGCACACTTATTGCCACCCCTAGGCCTGACACAGGACTGTTGTTCCCAGAGAGAGAGCTGTCTTGAGAGGCCTGACGTGAGCTGTGTCCTCTGTAGAGATGAAGCTACCTCCCCATGATCCCTCAAAAAGAGAGGAGAGGAAACACTTTGACTGCATTCTCTTCCCTCCCTCTGGCCTCCTGTTGGGCTCCCCATTGGATGACAGGGGTTCATTGCTGTAGTCCTTAAAGATGAGCTTCCCAGGTCGCGGCATCACGGAGGAGGGTGGACTCTGGATATGGAAGGGTAAAAGGAGATATGCAGCACACCTTTGTTTCATAGGTTTTGCTACTCCAGATACTGCTTCAGGGACCGTCTTTGTCATGCCTCCATATCATCTGTCCAGAGTTTCTCAGGGTGTGTATGTATGTATAGCAGTGGAGTTGCATACTCTTAAGGATATAGATTTTCCACTTCTCTGCATATTGTCATCTTGTTCTCCAAAGTGGTTGTATTTTTACCAACTCTGCACTCAAGTTCGTTTTCCTGTGTCCTCACCAGCACTTGACATTTTATTATTGCCAAAATGGTGAGTTTGAAATGATATCGTGACATGGATTTTAATATACTTTTCCTTGATTATCTGTGAATTGAATGGCTTTTCCTATGTTGATCAGATATTCTAGTTTATTTTCCTCTGTTTTATGATTTGTAGCTGTTGCTCATTTTTCTATTGCGTTGCTTGTCCTTATTGATCTGTAGGAATTCTTTTTTTTTTAAGAATCTTGGATGATATTTATTTATTTTTTTGCAGTACGCGGGCCTCTCACTGCTGTGGTCTCTCCCATTGTGGAGCATGGGCTCTGGAGGCACAGGCTCAGCGGCCATGGCTCACGGGCCCAGCTGCTCCGTGGCATGTGGGATCTTCCCGGACCGGGTTACGAACCCGTGTCCCCTGCATCGGCAGGCGGGCTCTCAACCACTGCACCACCAGGGAAGCCCTGGATGATATTTATTTATGATTTCTTAGATTTACAGTTGTAAATCTTGGTATCTTTAGGAATTTCTTATTTCAAGTATTTATTTAATGAAGGAAATTCAGTCTTTGTGAAATTCAAAAACAGATGTTATCCTAGGGTGGAACGTTTAATTTTGAGGTCCTGTTTGATGCTGAGTATAATTGCTAAGTTGGTTTTTTTTCTTTTAATTTTTATTGGAGTATAGTTGCTTTACAATGTTGTGTTAGTTTCTGCTGTACAGAAAAGTGAATTAGTTATACATATAACCCCTCTTTTTTTAGATTACCTTCTCATTTAGGTCACCAGAGAGCATTGAGTAGAGTTCCCTGTGCTATACAGTAGGTTCTCATTAGTTATCTATTTTATACATAGTAGTGTATATATGTCAATCCCCGTCTGCCAGTTCATCCCACCCCCTCTTCCCCCCTTGGTATCCATAAGTTTGCTCTCTACATCTGTGTCTCTGTTTCTGCTTTGCAAGTAAGTTCATCTGTACCATTTTTCTAGATTCCACATATAAGCGATATTGTACTATATCTGTTTTTCTCTTTCTGGCTTATTTCACTCTGGATGACAGTCTCTGGGTCTATCCACATCTCTGCAAATGGCACTGTTTCATTCCTTTTTATGGCTGAGTAATGTTCCATTGTATATATGTACCACATCTTCTTTATCCATTCTTCTGTTGATGGACATTTAGGTTGCTTCCATGTCCTGGCTAGTGTAAACAGTGCTGCAATGAACACTGGGGTGCGTGTATCTTTTTGAATTATGGTTTTCTCTGGGTATGTCCAGGTGTGGAATTTCTGGGTCATATGGTAGTTCTATTTTTAGTTTTTTGAGGCACCTCCATACTGTTCTCCATAGTGGCTGTACCAATTTACATTCCCACCAACAGTGTTAGAGGGTTCCCTTTTCTCCACATTCTCTCCAGCATTTATTGTTTGTAGATTTTTTGATGATGGCCATTCTGACTGGTGTGAGGTGATACCTCTTTGTAGTTTTGATTTGCACTTTTCTAATAATTAGTGATGTTGATCATCTTTTTATGTGTTTGTTGGCAATCTGTATGTCTTTTTTGGAGAGATGTCTATTTAGGTCTTCTGCCCATTTTTTCATTGAGTTGTTTGTTTTTTTGACATAGAGCTGCATGAGCTGTTTATATATTTTGGAGATTTGTCCCTTGTTGGTTGCTTCATTTGCAAATATTTTCTCCCATTCTGAGGGTTGTCTTTTCATTTCATTTATGGTTTCCTTTGCTGTGCAAAAGCTTTTAAGTTTAATAGGTCCCATTTGTTTATTTTTGTTTTTATTTTCATTACTCTAGGAGGTGGATCAAAAAAGATCTTGCTGTGATTTATGTCATAGAGTGTTCTGCCTATGTTTTCCTCCAAGGGAGGAGTTCTTTTTTTTAATTGAAGTATAGTTGATTTACAGTATTGCATTTGTTTCAGGTGTACAGCAAGTGATTTGGTTACATGTGTATATATATATATGTGTGTGTGTGTGTGTGTGTGTATGTAAATGTCTATATTGTTTCTTTTCTTTTCCATTATAGTTTATTACAAGATAGTGAATACAGTTCCATGTGCTATAGAGTAAATCCTTGTTGTTTATGGGAATTCTTTATGTAACCTGAATTCTAGTCCTCTACTTATTATGTACGTTGAAAATATCTTCTCCTAGTATGTGGATTATCTCTGAACTGTGTTTCTCATGTTCTTTGTTCTAATATTTTAAAATTTTATAAAATCATTTTTTCCTTTATTAAACATGTTTAGGCCCTGTTTGTGAACAACTTCCTGACCTGGAGATCGTACAAGTATTCTTACGAAGTATTTTTCTAAATTTTTTAGTCTAAAAGTTTTATTTTTGACTTGTATAGGGCTTTATTGCATTTGGACTTTTTGTTTGTTTAATGTGATATAGACATCTAATTAATGTTTCCTACGGAAAATTCAGTTATTTGAATACAGTTTACTGACTCATTTCTCTTGTGTTTACGACGCCGTCTCTCTGATACTCCAGGTCTCATTCAAGCATAGGGTTGCATCTGGGCCTTCCATTCTGCTGCATGGATCATTCTGAACGCTCCTGCACAGATACAACCATGTTCTTTTTATTGCAATTTAATAAGCTACAATGTTATGAGTGTTGTTATCTGGAAACAGTTTCCCTCCTCTCTACTCTACTTCTTTCTCCTCCTGCCTTCTTTAGGATGTCTTAGCTGTATTCAAACCTTGACTCTTTCACATGAATTTTATTAATTTTTGTACAATTTTTTGATTGGACTTGCATGGATTGCTTATGTTAATTTGAGTAGAAATGACACCTTTATGATATTACGTCTTTCCATTCTTGAGCTTGGTATCTCTCACCACTTATCAGGTCTTCTTCCATGGCCTTCAATCAAATTTCATAATTTTCTCAGGAAGGTCTTGTATATCTGTGGTTGGATTTCTTCCTAACTGCCTCATTATTATTTTTTGTTTTTGTTGAGACTAGAATCTTTTTCCTCCATTGTGTTTTCTCATTGGTCATGATCAGTGTGAAGAAACGGTATGTAATTAGTATGAAGGAATGTTATGTGTTTTATCACTTCTGTATCAGCTTATATTATTCTTTGCTCAGAGTCTTTCATAGGCTTTTCATCTCACTTAGTGTAACATCCAAAGTCATTATGGTGGCTTGTACAGCCCTGCTGTGGTCTGGTCCCTTGACCCCCTTCTGGGTTTATCTCCTACCCTCATCTTATTTTTTAAGTTCTCTTCCTGCCTCCCCACACTATAATTAAGCTCCACAATGATGGGGACTTTGTTTTAGTTACCTTTGTATCTTCAGTACCTAGAGCAGTGCCAGGCACATAGTATGCTCTTGGTAAATACTTGTTTGAGTGAGTGAATAAATGAATCCAGCAGCTTTGCTGAATTCTCTGTTAGACAATCAAAGACGAAAGAGTAGAACTCTGTTGACAGTGTGCACATCATGACAGTATTGAAAGAAATGCCCCCTTTATTATGACACCTTGTCCGCAGGACTCTGGTGTATGCACACATTATTGGCTAAGGAGACACCTGAGTGGACAAATCATGTTCCTCCTGCATGCATCTCCACTGAAGTCTTGGAAACTTCTTGTGTACTCAGGCCTTCTCTCCCCATAGGGTGAGCTGTCTCTCCAGGCTCTTTAACACAACACGGAGGGACATCCCTGATGAACTTGAGTCATTCTCTGAAATATATATGGAGACCTCAGCATCTGCTTTCTTTTTTTTTTTGCGGTACGCGGGCCTCTCACTGCCGTGGCCTCTCCCGTTGCGGAGCACAGGCTCCGAACGCGCAGGCTCAGCGGCCATGGCTCACGGGCCCAGCCGCTCCGCAGCATGTGGGATCTTCCGGGACCGGGGCACGAACCCGTGTCCCCTGCATCGGCAGGCGGACTCTCAACCACTGCGCCACCAGGAAAGCCCCTCAGCATCTGCTTTGATTGCACCCTTTATAAGCATTGACCCACGTGGCAGTTTGGCCAACGAAGGAGCTGACCTTGGGAGAACACTTTGTCACATGAGTCACTGCATTGCTAGAAGTTCAGGTTGTTCTTACTGCTACTGATGTTCCACAGCACATTTGTCACTGTGTGCACAAGTGCATTTGCCCATTCACTCATTTATTCATTCTACAACCTTTGATAGAACAAGAGCATGGTTCAGGCACTCTACCTGGTGGGGTAGGTTGTGTAATAACTGTGGCAGACACTGTACCCTTGGCGGGGTTCATAGTTTTATCAGTGGAAATTGTTAAAGCGTTGTGCTCAGGGACACCAGAGAAGAAGAATAATTCATCCTACCTGGCAGAATCTTGGGAGATTTCACAGAGAAGGCACCAATAGAGTTTGGCCTTGTTTGTCAAAAGATGAAGTTTCTAAGGGGAGAATGGAAAACCAGCTTTATAGAAGCAAAGTGTTTTCGATCTAGAAATTTCACTTACAGTAATTTGTTGTATGTGCACAAAGATTTATTTATGAAGATGTTCATTCAGTCATTCAGTATTGTTCATAAAAACCAAAAAAATTAAAAGTATTTAAATGTCCATTATTAGGGGATTGGTTTTATAGTCTGCAAACTTTAATCATATTCAGTAAGTCTGCATGCACCCGTTTAGAAAGATCTAACATTAAATTTGAAAAAAAAAAAAAACCCCAAGGCTCAGAATAAGACATGTAGAAAGGAAAAGGTTATGCTTATATATGCCTAGAAAAATTTTGGAAGGATACTCTTTTAGTATCTACTGTTGCAAGACAAACCACTCCATAGCTTTGTGGTTCCAGGCAAGCAAGTTTTTATGCTCTTGATTTTGTGCATGAGGAATCTGGGCAGGACAAGCTGGGAAGACTTACCTGTACTCCAGAATAACTGGTGTCTCAGGTGAGGTCTCTTGAATGGCTGGATTGACTGAAAGAGCCATATGTCTGGCTGTTGGTTGGGTTCCTTGGTGTATTTAATATGGCTTCTTCAGTCACAAGTCTGGTGGCTAGGCTGAGATAGTTGGAGGATCTAGGTCTAGCTGGGGAAATCTCTCACTCCTCTCCCACCTCTCCCCGTGTGGCATCTTCATGCGGCAAGCTTGGGCTTCCCCACAATATGACAGTCTCAGGGTAGTAAGACTTCTTATAAGGCATCTGGCTCCTCCCACAGTGAGCCGTCCAAAAGGTCCAGGTGGAAGCTGCAAGGCTTCTTATAACCTGGCCTTGGATGTTCCAGAATTTTACCTCTGCCGCCTTCCATTAATCATGTAAGTCCACTAAGACCAGCCCAAATTCAAGGAACTGGATGCCACCTCTTAGAGATGAAAGAGCAAAGAATTTGCAAATGTCCTGACTGTAAACCTAACTTTAGATTGTCTTTAATCTCTCTTCATTTATATGTCTAAACTCAGATACATAAAAAGTTTGTGAATAGTAATTGCCTCTGCAGAGGGACTCAGAGGGTTTGGGATATTAGGGAGACTTACATTTCATTGCATATTTTTCAGAATGGCTTAATTTGAAAAAAAAAATCCTCATTCTACCTGTGTGATGTTTTCAACTGGAAAAACAGCCCTCAAATATAGTTATTCATAAAGCTCAGGGGACACAGGATTGTTTGACTTGTTGGGCACGGCAAGGAGCTCAGTGGTTCAAGTTGTCCTTCAGTGTGCCTGTGAAGCATTGGTTCTATTCCACAGATAAGGGGGTTAGGTCCTGAGAACAGGGGAAGTAGAGGGCTAGGGTTTTAGTCTAAGTTAACAGCCTGAAGTTCTAAAAGGGAAAAAAAAAAATGCAGTTGGGTCTGTTTAGGGTTTTCACTTAAATGGAAATCACTCTGTACAGGAAAGGTTCATGTTTCCCCTAAACGTCCTGAATTCCCACCCCTTCCAGCTCAGCCATTTGATGGTGCTGGACCTGGAGTCTGTCAAACCAAAGGTGAAAAGGTACTGGCTGCTCCGGAAGTCCTTAGATCCCTTATGCAGTGTCACAGTAGCATCCAGGTTGTCAGACAGAGGGTAGGTGCAAATGGATGTGGCCTCAGCTAAAAATAATGAAGAATAAGGTAAATGTACATATATACGTGTGTCTGTGTGTCTATTTTATGTCATATATGTGTATGTGATATCATGTGGCCAGAAAGTTATAGAAAGATTTAATCTGCCACCTTGCATATATATGCCATGGCTTTCTCTTAACGATTCAGAGTAGCCTGCTTCTCCTGTGACTGCCAAGTCTGTTCCCTGTGGCTCTCCAGTTCTTGGCAACCTTTCAGGCTGTTGAGTCGCCAAAGTGGCTCATCCCTTCCTGGGACCTGGAATAGGAGACTCTGTTGGCTATACTGTCAGCAAAAGGAAAGGGGAGGGCTTTCGCTATCTTAATTTGCTTGGTTTGCTGAAGCATGAGTCTTGAAAAATTCCAAATTTAGGATTGTGGTTATAATGTCTTTTGGGCTTCTAATTTTATGTTTCTTTATTCAATTTTTATTTCAGGAAACTTTTTAATTTGAAAAATTGCAAGGGAGGAAACAATTTTTAAAATATTTGCTGAAGTTTTTAAATAAATGGCAACAAAATACCATGGAAAAATCTGAATATTTCAATTTTTAAAATTCAAGTATGCACAGTTATCCATGAGACTAATATTATGTAAATCAAATAATTTATTTAACAGAAAATTGCATTTTTTGTGAATACATTTTACCTCGTAATGCTTTTTGAAGTGGTTATAAGGCTTTTTTTGGAAACACATACCCTCAGTGTTTTGCAGAGAGATGATCTAAGTCTCATAATCAGTTACCCTAAATTTAAAAAACAGTTTGGATGCTGAATTCTGATCTTGTTTTTTTGTTTGGCTATACTGCTTGGTACAAATAGTATTGATAATGATGTTGATTATTGATAGTATTGATGGTGATACTGATTATTGGTAGTATTGATGGAATTGATAATATTGTTGGCTGTGTTCTTTTGATGTAAAACAGAAATTCTAATCAGATTTTTTGTGGTTTAAGCAAATAAGAGCCTTGAAGATAGCATAGAAAGTTCCAGAGTAAAGCACCTTATGACTGGGAAACCTAGGTGATTGTAACAATTTCAGTAGGTTAGGTGCTAGCAGGCCTGAGTGTCTGTAGGAGGACTCAGTTTTCCTGCTCCCTTTCTTTGTTCGGACTGTTGAAAGCATTCTCTGTATTGCCACAGTGGAGCTGTTGTCCTTCCCGTGGCTTAAAAATGAAAGCTAACTGTTGAGTGCACGGCTTTTCTTTTCCTCATCAGTTTGCAACAACTCAAGTCATCCTACTTTGGTGCCACTAACGTGCATGTTAAAATTACAAGTTGTCAGATGATCCAGAATGTATATTTTATTTTCCTAGATTTTCATGAAAATGAAAACAGAGAATTAAAAAACGCTTCAGTGCTCACAAGAAAACTATTAGAAAGATTGGAATTCAAAGATGGATCAAATATATATGTGTGTGTGTGTAATGTTTTTAAACACATGAGAAAAAAATGAAATGTTCCAGAGATACTCACAGATCTGTAAAGCCTCAGTATGAGGAACACTGCTGGAGAATCAGAACATAGAGGAGCCCATTGGAAACTCCTTAGAATTCTGTCCTCCACCCCCTTTCTGCCTTTCAGATAACTCCTGCTGCTACTTCTATTTAATCGCATACTTGCTGGTATTGCTGATTGGCGTGCCTTAGACCCTAATGGATGCTGAAAGACACTACCACCAGGGGAAGGCTGCCATCATTGGCCTTATAGCTCTTTGAGATTCTGACACCCTCCATTCTCAAGCTTTCTCATCATCTCTGCTGCTCCAGCTGCTGCTCTCTTGCCAAGCTACTTTTTTTTTTTTTTGCCTCTCTATAGGTCAATTTCCAATGTTAAGGGAAGCAATAACTCAGATTTGGCCTTTGCTCCCCATTGTAATGGGTTAATATTGTCCCTCCAAAGTTACACCCACCTAGAACCTCAGAATGTGACCTTATTTGGAAGTAATTAAGATGAGTTCCTACTGAATTAGGGTGGGTCCTAAATCCAGTGAAGAGACGCCACAAGAAGCACAGAGCAGATGACCGTGTGAAGGAGGAAGCAGGGATTGGGGTGATGCAGCTATAAGCCAAGGAACATCAAGCATTACCGGGAGCCTCCAGAAGCTAGGAAGAGGCAAGGAAAGATGCTTCAGAGGGAGTGTGGCCCTGACAATACCTGGATTTCCAGCTTCTAGCTTCCAAGACTATAAGAGAATAAATTGCTCTTCTTTTAAGACTCCCAGATTGCAGCAATTATGGCAACCCTAGGAAACTAATACACCCACCTGTCAAAATATATTGATCATACCCTCCTTTGTCTCACTTTTCTCTAGCTAGAAAGAGAAAGAGGTCCTTCTTCCAAATGTCTCTTCTTTCGTTTTTCCTTCTTGTGTCTTAAGTTATTTCACCTCTTTCTAGTCAAATGCCACTATTTAATAAGGGATGAGTAAGTTTTAGCTGTACAGTGCAAGCCATCCCTTCACACAAACCCCCCTTCCTATTTCCTGTTAAGAGCAGTATAGACAGTAGAGTCACAACAAATGGTGTTAAGATTTGTTTTTCCACTAGACACTCAGATGAGAGCATGGGGAAAGGAAGCAACGTGTAGAAACATTCTCTCCATGTTGGGAAGTACTTAGCAGTCTTGTTTGTTAAAGGCTCAAGTTTTGTGAGCAAGTTTATTGCATTAATTTTTGTTAACCGAAGATTATTTTAGCTGACATTTTTCTCTTCCAAGTAAAATTCATGGAGTGCTAACAATGTCTTAGGCTGGATCCTGAGCCAGAATAATTTGGTTATCCCTAGATGAATAATGGCTTCATTAACTGGGCGTTGGACAAAATGTTCTTTTCCTCTCCTTGTCCTTAATTACATTAATTACCTGCGATTTCTGTGGCATTGTATGTTTTGTGCATAACACATTCCAGGGCAGTTCAAGTAAGGTGATTCAAAAATTGGATTTGTGTATCAAAACCCCAAATCCTTGGGCTTCCCTGGTGGCGCAGCGGTTGAGAATCTGCCTGCTAATGCAGGGGACACGGGTTCGAGCCCTGGTCTGGGATGATCCCACATGCCGCGGAGCGACTAGGCCCGTGAGCCACAACTACTGAGCCTGCGCGTCTGGAGCCTGTGCTCCTCAACAAGAGAGGCCGCGATAATGAGAGGCCCGCGCACCGCGATGAAGAGTGGCCCCCGCTTGCCACAACTAGAGAAAGCCCTCGCACAGAAATGAAGACCCAACACAGCAAAAATAAATAAATTAATAAACTCCTACCCCCAACAAAAAAAAAAAAAAAAAAAAAAACCCCAAATCCAAACCAAACCAAACCAAAACCCACATTTCTTCCATGCCAATGAAAAGGAAAATAAGTCTTAAAAATTACATTTAAGAACATGTGAGATCTTGCCTGATATAAACAATATGTACTATTACAGAAAGATAACCCTATTAAATTCCATGAGAAATTTTGGCTTGTCATAATTCCGGCAGTAGTATAGAAAACCCATATCAGTTTGGTATTAATACTGTCGTATTTTAAATTAGGGCGAAACCAAATTCTGACTAGGCAGAAATTTAAACTTTTTATTTTATCAGGACCCTAAAAGTAGACAGTTGAGTACTTCACTAATATTTCCAGATTTTAGAGACTTTGAGAATTGATATCCTTTCTTAAATTATTCTAAAGTTTTCTGTCTGTGGGAATAGTAACTTAAAATAATTACCGCTATAGTGCATTAATAGGTTATTTTCAAGTGCCAACAAAAATTCTATACATAGTTTAAAATGTGAAAAGGAACCCTGAAAGGATTTCTGAGTATCTTGAGTATGTTTAAGTTCCCAAAGAAGGTAAAGGAAAAGTTAAATTTGTGCCTAGGATTTTACCGAATGGCATTTAGACTTTTAGCTATATGATGAAGGTCATTTTAATGTCATACTTTTTTTTCTCATTTCCTATTGCCTTCAAGGTCTGCTGCTTTTAGCTTTCCTGTATGATTATTTAATTGATATTGTATAGATGATAATGACAACCCCTCTTTCCCCACCTACAACTTTACTGAGTATTTGAAATATGTCACAGCCATGGTTAAATTTTTTAAACTGACCTGTTTTTTTTTTTTTGTATTTTCTTCTTTTTTTCACCCCGACCCCTGCATCCTGTCCTAGAGTATGACTTTCTCAGTTTGAGTTTCCAAGTCTGATCTGACTTATCCATAAAATGGGTCTTTATGACCTTTTGCTAACAGTGGTTTGGGCACTGCTTACCTTTCAGGTCTATCACTGGAGTCACTGAGAGACAGAGTAGTGTATTTGTTAAGGTTAATTTCAGCTGTGATAGAGAACCCAAAGTTTTACAGTGCCTTACGCAAGATATAAAAGTGCATTTCTCTTTTTCATCAAACACTGATGGTCCAGGCTGGTTTCCGGCTTCATATCCCCACCCCGGATCCCTTTCTTGGGTCTCCATTGTTTGTTCTTCAACACACAGTTTTTTTTAATGATTAATATGCTTGATTTTATTTCTTTCATTTAACCTATTTTTTATTATTTATATTACATTGTTTTTTTCTTTTTTCCCCAGTTTTATTGAGATATAATTGGTATTTAACACTGTATAAGTTTAAGGTGTACAGCATAATGATTTGACTTAACATATATCATGAAATGATCACCACAATAAGTTTAGTGAACAACCATCATCTCATATCAATATAAAATTAAAGAAATAGAAAAAACCCCACTTTTTCCCTTGTGATGAGCACTCTTAATATTTCCTCTCTTAACGGCTTTCATGTATAACATACAGCAGTGTTAATCATATTTATCATGTTGTACATTACATCCTCAGTACTTATTTATCTTATAACTGCAAGGTTTCTCAGTAACTCACTTTTATACAGAGCCTTATCATGTAAGGATTATGTTCCCTCGCAGCAGGGAGACTGCTTACCTTTACTATATATAGGTGACAAAAACTGAATTTTGTAGAGGTTAAATGAGCTAGCTGGAGGTCACAAAAACAACTAAGGGGCAGAGCTGGGAATTGGATCCAGGCGTTTTAATTCCCAGTTTCACCCAGACCAGGGTGGAAGCCAGAACCCAGGCAAGGTCTTATCACCTTTAACTGGTACTTGAAAGGCTATCATGAGAGCACACTCTAGCACTGGGAGGGCAAGGAAAGCTTGACCCAGAATTTTATTCTTCACTCTGTGTGTTCACAGTCTTCACTGAATGCTTTTTCAGTCTTTTAATATTTTTCATCCTCTTGGTCTTTTGCTCAGCATCAAGTGTTATGATCTTTGTCTATGGAAATAAGCCCTGCTTAGAGTCAAATTTCTGACACCTCCCATCTCTCAATACTATGCTTTACCTTATACATTCCATGTTAAAGCAAAAATCCAGGGTCAGCTTTGTATGTGAAAGGAAATCTCTTTTTTTTTTAAGTTAAAAAATTTTTTTTTAATTTTATATTGGAGCATAGTTAATTAACAATGTTGTGTTAGTTTCAGGTGTATAGCAAAGTGATTCAGTTATACCTATACATCTATCTATTCTTTTTCAAATTCTTTTCCCATTTAGGTTATTACAGAATATTGAGCCCAGTTCCCTGTGCTATACAGTAGGTCCTTGTTGGTTACCTATTTTAAATATAGTAATGTGTACATGTCAATCCCAATCTCCCAAGAAAGGAAATCTCTTATGGAGCATGTCATCTAAATCATTAATGACTATAATTATAGCACAGCAGAAAACTATGAGATCATGGCATAAGCAATGCTTAAAGTCCAGAAATTTCAAGTTCTAGATCTGCCTTATGATCCTCTTTGTGAAGGTTCCTTGAACCAATTATACAATCCCCTCCTCCCATATATTTAAAAAAACATGATTCCTGATATATTTGTATATTTTCAAATTTCAAATGTTTTCATCTATTTTTCTTAAGAAATATGTTCAATTTTTTTCCTTTGAAGACAACATTGCGCAGCATGTAGTTATTTCATTGGCTCAACAGTGACGTCATACTGAAAGTACACAGCCTTGTTGCCAAAGTTCCTGGTGAAGTAATTGTCTGTTGGTATTTAAGAACCCACATCAATTGAAACTATTTCTCATGATGTCACCGGTGTCAGGGCAGGGATCCAGAAGATTAGGATTCCCTTTGACCTTCAGGGCACAGAAACATGCTATTAGCTACCATTTGGCAAAATGCCCTTGAGATAAGTAAATGAGATTAAGAGGTCCATTTGAACAATTCCATTAAAGTACTTTCAAATTTTTAATTTATGATGATTTTCCCAATTTTATCTAGCTCCCTTTCTCAGGCTGAAGTTTTTCTTTTCCCCCTCTTATTTTGAAACATTTCAAACATACATAAGAGTCAGACATACAGGAGAGTACTATGAAAACCCATATACCTATGCATAGATTCTACAAATAACATTTTGCTATGTTTGCTTTATCACATGTTTATTCATCTATCTCTTTATATTGATGGAGTTTTTAAGCATCTTTAGACACTAAAGAAGGCCAGCTAATTAGACTGTAGACATTTGGGAATTTTAAGGGGAAAATTAGAGCATGGCTACTAGTCCTTCAAGAACATTCTTCATGACAGAAAGAGTGATTTTAAGAGAATTATTGTTCAAGTAATACAATGTGGCAGCAATATTGGTGAAATTGAATTTGAAGGTGAAAAAAATTCCATATGAAAAAAATAGAGAATCAAAAGAAATGAGTGCAGTTTTAGAAAGTCCTTATACTCTGATGTCTGCATGTTGTTGACTGTAAAGGGATAGACTTTCAATTCAGGAAGCATGAATTCTAGAGTCTTCCTGCTTTTAACATGAGTCACTTGATTATGTTATACCAAGTAGTCCAGACTGAGATCCAAATTGAAGGACACTAAAACTCTGATGGGCCTTTATCTCTCTAGCCTAGCAGAAATCTCTGTTAGTAGATCCCTTCAATTTTATTGTTGAAAGATTCCCAGGAATAACAGAATTCTATACCCTGTCTCCTCATTTTCCTACTGAAGAGCCAAATTTTTAAAAAGGAATTCTCAGTGATAATGGGAAGAGTCATGCTGGCTCTCACTTTACAATCCGCTTTGTGATGGTTAGCTGTGCCTTTGACAAAACTAATAGATTTATGTCCGGCAAATTATTATTTTTTAGTTTAGTGGGACATACAGCATAAAAATTAGACAAACTTTTGCAAAGCAAAATTGGAAAGAAAACAGAAAATAGCATGTCTCCTGGACCGCCCTGGTCTTTGAGAATTGATCACAAAGTTTTCAAGGTTAGTTATTAGTGACACACTATGCATGGAAAAATAGCTCTTCCTGGGTAGTGAAAATATTTTGTTGTTTTCTCGATGAAACACCATATGCTCTGGAGTCTTGTTCGTAAGATAGGTCATCCCTGTGTCCTCCTTTCCCAGATTTTTTTTCCTTATGACTTTAAAGCCCATTATTTACTGGAACCATATATTCTCCAAACTCTAAAAACAATATTCCATATTGTATGATTCCATTTATATGACATTCTTGAAATAACAAAATTATAAAAATGGAGGACAGATGAGTGGTTGCCAGAGGTTAGGGAGAAGGAGAGAGGCAGGAGCTGGGTATGGTTATTAAAGGGCAACACAAGTGGTCATTGTATGGTGATGAAGCTCTTCCGTGCCTTGAACGTAGTGGTAGAAACGTGACCATACACAAAGGACAAGATTGCATAAAGTTAAATGCACACATATACACCAATGAATGTAAGTAAAACTGTGGAAATCTAAGAAGATGGGTGGCTTGTACCAATGTCAGTATCCTGGTTATGATATTATCCTGATGTTGTGTAAGATGTTACCATCAAAATAAACTGGGTGAAGGGTACATGGGCTCTCTCTGCATTAACTTTTTTACAACTTCACGTGAATCTACAATAATCGAAAAATGAAAAGTTAAAATTTATTCAGTGACTTTCTTTGGGAGGGGGAATAATTTTCTTGTTTAAAAACAGCCTTCACTTCATCTAGCTTTTTTTTTTTCAACTAGCATTTTTACAATTACAGTGACATATATTGAACAACTTGGAAAGTAATTGGAATCACTGTAAAGTAAAACTTAATTTTTTTAAACCGCGTGATAATTTTCATTTCTTTTCTACCTATTTTTGATGTATTTTTCAGTAGAACAGTCCCTGTTTTTCCCCATGAACATTTAAAGAGGAGAGAATATTTTATACTAGAATAAAAGTGAACAATTTATTTTAAAAAAGAAATATGATACAACCAAAATTTAGCATATTTTGTACTTTGTATCTCTAGAGAATATACTTACATTAAATAACGATGAATTATTATAGACCATAAAGGCATGCATATTGATTTCTCATTGATTAAATGCTGAATTTCTGGTATTGTGGAATAAAAAATATTCCATCAATGTTAATTACTAACTGATGTGCTGTGTATAGCCCGTTTTGTTTTTTTTTTTTTAAATTAAAGCCATCATACCACTTATTAAGTTTATCTAATCAATAGAGACAAACCAAACCAAGGGGGTCTGGGTAGAGATTGCCATGGTATCCTTAAAGAAAATTCCATTATACATGATAAATTGGGGTATTCAGGGTTTTGACAATTTCTATGACTAAAAGGAAATTATTTTCAAAATTTCAATTCAATGGGGCTTGGATAATTGGTTCTGTAAGAGTTGGAGGCCCCAAGGGCATGCAAGTACCAATCCAAGTACATGTGGTTACTGCGTCTCCAGGCTCTGAGAATGCTAGATAGCTTTGGTCTGCTCCGGATGCTCAGATATCCCAGTTCTCCGGGTGAGCTGCTCCTACATCCCAGAAGTAAAGCCAAGCAGCTTTTTTTTTTTTTTTTTTTTCCTGGTGACTGCACATCTTCTATCCTGGGACTGCTGCCTGTCCAATCACTGTGTTTTCTCTGGTTTGTTTGTCTCCTGCCAAATTTTGAACTAGGGATGCAAATTAATCTCCTATTCCTGAGTATCAATTCAGTGGAATAAAAGCTACATTTGCTACATTATTGCAAATGTAGTGCAAAATATACACATTTTAGGAATGCAGAGACCCATCAAGAGCTTGTAGGATAGATTCAGGTTAAGATGGGTCCAGGAAGCCTACTGAATATGTGAAATGAACACCTCAAGGCACAGTTGTTGCTTTAAGGAGTCAAGTCTAGGGGAGAGAGAAGGCATAAGCCATTATAATCAGAGTGCTGTGATGGAGGAAGTTTGCTTATTTACTGATTTACTAATTTTTTGTTTTCGTTTTAACTTTTTCCTGTAAAATAAAACACAGATACCGAAAACCACAGGAATCAAACATACGGCTTAATGAATATAAGGTGAACACTACCCCAGTCAAGAAATAGAATTTTGCCATCTACTCAGAAGTCTCTTCCATGTGCCACATTCCAGTCACAAACCCTTCCCTTCTGTAATAAGTAACCATTATTCTGCCTTTATAGTATTTTTTTCTTCCTTGTGTTTTTGTTTTTATAGTTTTATCACTACAATGTAATTGTGCAAGATGTACATCCACAGATCATATAGTTTAGTCTTGCCCTTTAAAATATAAATGCCTTTTAGTTTTCTTTTTGTCTGTATGTCCCCCCATCCCTTTCTTTTCCTTAAAATTTTCCATTGTAGAACAAGGGCCATTTGACCGGTAGAGTTTTTCCCGCATCTGGGTTTTGTTGACTGCCCATTCATGATGCAGTTCAACGTGGTCTGCTGTCCTTGATAACTCTCGAAATCGACCACTAGACCCAGAGACCAGATCAGATTCTGCTTCCATCTTTTTGGCAAGACTTTATCACTTGTAGCTTAACATGGCTTGTTGTCTTTCTTTTTTGTGATTTTAGCAAACGTTGATACTTAATGCTTATGTCTCTTCATCCATTAAAGCTCGTACATGGTGATATTCTAATTCTAGCCTTACTTTTTCGTTAATAGGTGGATTACATTTAAAGAGAGATTTCCCCTCATCCTGTTGTTTGATTACGTAGTGGTACAGTTTATGTAAGAAAAAAAAAAGTGCCTAATAGTTCCTTTTATTTAGCAGTTACTAAGATAATTACTTAGTTTTCTATCATCTTTTGATAGTGACCAATATTTTAAAATATCATTATGAACTCATGGATTTAAAGGTATTTGGGGTTCAACCCATTGAAATTTTTATTATTTTTGAAATTCACATTGACTGAGTTCAAACATTTCTCCAAAAGCCATGATTACTTTTAGTGAGAATGACATTTCAGGACCATAATTTGGACACTAAGGGAAGCTTATCACTACTGGGTTGATAATTGTCTTTAGGGCTTTCAGTAGACATAAATAGGAAACAAATGAAAACACATGTACACATTCATTCCTATATTTGAAATTTCTGGGAATTCCTGGTATAGTCAAACTTAAGGGTCTTAATATTTTTTGCCTGATTTCTTTCCAGACAACTTATACCAATTTATATTCCTACTGCCACATTATTTATAATTTTATGGTTAATTAGTTTCAGTCTTTTTCCCAGTCCAATTTGTCATGATTTGCTATTCTTATGTTCTTAATTTAGATTCATCTCTAAGTTGTTGAGTATATTTGTAATTCTTTAGAGGTAGGCAATAATAGTAATAATAACAAGAAGTAACATTTCTTGAGCAACTATTATGAGTCAGGCACTCTCCATAGCACTTTATACATAGTCCTCAAAACAACCCAATTAGGTAAACCTATCATTATTTTGATTTTCTAGATGACGAAATGAGATTTAGGGAGATTGTCTTTCACTGTAGATTATAAATCTATAATAGGATTTTTAGTTTCCTTGTCATCCTACTTTATCTGATTTAGTTTACTTTTATATCTCAGCTTTTTCTTTCTTTATAAATTTCTGTTCCGGATTCATAGAGGCCTTTTTGTGTCCCATTGGGGATGTCAACTGGTTTTCTGAAATGTTCTTTTAGTTCCTGTAGTAAAAAAATTTTAATGTATACATTTTCTTCATTTTCTCCCAGTGTTGTCTAATTTTCCTTGTTTTGTCCAAGGTTTTTTTTCTGTTTATTCACCCTGGGACAATGAAAAGTCTATCCAGACTTGGTATCTGCCAACAGACTGGGTGTGTAGCTTGCACTTGTCCTTGCTCACTGACCACTTGTGAGTTGTCAGATCTTATTTTCTGTTATTCAGCTGGAGGGCAAGTTGCTATGCACTGCTCTTACTGCAATCTTTGTTAACAGACATTTGTCTAATGTGGCTTTATTTGTTTGAAGAGGAATCTTCTCTTCCTTTCTTCCTAGTTCTCTGAAACTGAACTGATTGGTTACAGCAAAGACTATAAATCTTAGCATGAACTAGGTTCATCACATCTTTGTCTTCTACCTCATGCTCCTGGTACAATACGTGTTGATTCTACAACGCCCAGGATGCATGTGCCACTAACAGTTCCCATCCTTTTTCTGGTGTGTGTGTGTGTGTGTGTGTGTGTGTGTGTGTGTGTGTGTGTGTGTGTGTGTATGTTGTCTGTATATGTGTTTTCTTCCTGAATACTGCAGTTTCTAAATACACGTTGGAAGAGAAGAACTGAGTGGATGGTATCACAACAACACATTCAGATTGCTTACAGCATGAGCTGTAGAGGTACGGCTGCCCAACATTAGCTGGTTAGTTCAAATGCTAGGTCTCCCAGCCAAAGGCTAGGCAAAACAGGGCAGATGAAATTCTATCTCTGTTCATTCAGGGTGGTGAGTGTGCTTTGTTTCAGCTGGTAAAGCAGGCATTGACTACTGATGTTTGATTCTTAGTTTACCTCCATTGTAGTGTAATTAGTAGAATTTTCTCCCAGATTCTGACAATGTGTCATTCTCATTTATTGGAGCTGACTTGACTGCATCCATTTCTGAATCTTAGAGATTGCCATGTAACGTTAGGCTGTGCTACACACTAGCTAGAGCCATGACATTTTTAAACTAACATCCATAAGTGAATTTTGACCATCAGTTGTTTTGAAAGAGCTTTGGGAGACTTTTTAACATATTGACAGTCCTTCGGGGTTTTAAACAGTTTCTTTACATGCAGAATGGTTTATAACTATGTCAGTGACATTTCATATAGGATGTTTTTTCTATTCTGAGAACTGCCAGTATTGGCTTTTAATTGCATTGACCCATAAGAACATGCATTGATGTTCTTCACTTGTTCTTTCTTTTGAGGCCTCTCTCTGAATCTTGCTACAGGAGTTCTGTATGATCAAACTTTGTTCCTCCCACAGCTGCAGGAGCTTATCTCCTGATTGAATTATATTATTCACTGTCTAGGATTTTTTTCTTTAGGTGTATATATTGAGCCTTATTTTGATAATTTGCATAAACACCAACGCTGCCTAAAGCATCACAGAACAAAGAGAACAGAAATGGAGTGTTTACTAGATTGCCAGTTGAAATCAAATTTCTCTCTTTTGTTGGGAGAAATAAGCTTTATGGGAAATAAGCAGGAGAAGATATGATGTTAGAGAATGATGTTTCCTGGCCAATTTTGAGCCTTCCTCAGCAGGGAAGACAATGTGACAATGCTTTCTGGAACAGTGAATGAGAGTGAGTTATGAGGAAGGAAGCTCTGAAATGGCAGAGGCTGACTTTGCCTTCACGAGGTATCTGGTTTCAGACAGTGTTCAGCCATATTCTAATAAACAAAAAGAAATCATAGTCAGTAAATCAACACCCTTTGGAAGGATTTAAGGTCTTATGCAGCAGTTCTCTTTCCTTTACACATCTTACCTTTCCTTCCAGAGCTAAGGAAATATACATGAAATTCTGTCGAGTATTAGATGCTGTTTATTATCTAAAAAGGAGATCTGAAAAAATAGGTAGAACACCTACTTGTAGATTGAAAACATATGTCTTATCCACACATTATTAAGTTTTTCTTAGAGAGTGTTTTTAACAAGCTGAATATAATTTTTGAAGTCTAATATTTGTAATGGTAACAAAGTAGGAAATAATTTTATGAAAAAGTTATTTTAGCCATATGCAAATTTTTGTTGGTGTTGAGTCCATATTACATCCTATATTAAAATCTAAAATGAAGTTCTTTGTAAAGGTAAAATCATGAAAATAATTCATAGAGCACAACACTAAGATGAAAAGTCATGTTGCTGTATATTGGTATATGAAATAATATATGTGCTTCACTCCATGAATGATTTCCATAATTTCAGTAAAGCCCAATCAGGGCCCAGTTTTGTTTGTTGAGGTAAAGGCACAATCCCATAAATTCTTGTGTACACACTTTGGAAAAGATAAAACAATATAATAGAATATTGTTATGTTACATTATTATATTATAAAGTACCTGGGATGGACACACATCTAGTTAAAATAGAAAATTGTTAGATTTCTGTTTCCTCCAATGCCCTTTTTAATGCCTTCTCGTGAGGAATGTTGTGTTAATTCAAGGACCTGCTTGGGGTCTCCACAGCATAGCTATACATAATAAAGGAACATGGAGCTCTCTTGCTTATTTAATGAAATAAAGGCTTAGGGAAAGGTGAATAAAAGGACACAACTTGTATTTTCATGTAGACAGTGTGTGTGAAAATGTATGTCTAGAGTATAAGTGGTTTCATGCACGAAAATTGAGTGACTTGGGGTTACCCTTTATGACACTCTTCAAGTCCAGCAAATGTTAGGTACTTTATTTTCTTGGGGAAAAGGAGGGATATGTTAAAGGAAGACGTTTTTGCCACATTCCTTTCATATGTTCTGGAAACCTTTACATGCAGAGTCAGTGACATGCAGCATATTTCTCTCAAGCAATCAGGCCAGACTGTGTTTTAGTTACTGATTTTTTACCATTGGATTTTACTGGGGTTTAAGTTGGTTTCAGTGTCAAGTGCCCTTGTATCTGGCGCTGGTGCCTCTTTCTTTGAAAGTTTAGATTTAAGTCCTTCCTTATTTTTTTACCTACTTACCTAGAGAAAAAATTGGGACAATCTTAGATCACTGTAGTAACCTTAGCCTACACCTTTGGGCTGACCTCTTTTGTCAGCCTTGGGCTTTTAGTTAATTTTCAAGTAGTATGTTTAGATGCTTGATGTACATTTCCATTTGGGTTTTAAGACTGATTTTTCTTACAAATGTGGCCTCATCACCTTTCTCCAGCTCCTACCTTACACCATGAGTATTTCCTGCTTCAATTAATTTTCCAACCATTTGTCCAACACCAACAAAAACCATGGGAGCGCTCTTAGCTTCTTCCTACATGGACCTATTTTATCTTATCAACAAGTCCTGAAAACCATCCTCTCCATTCTACCCTGACTGCCTTGGTAGCTGTAACTCAGAACATGGCAGTGTCCTTCTTACCTGCTCAAACTATTCACATGAGCATCTATGCCACTTTCCTGTTTAAAACTTTCCTGTGACTTACCACTGTCCTCAGGATGAAGTCAAAACAGTTAGGCATGGGATACAGGCCTTGCGGTGACCTCCCTGAGCCTCCTGGACAGCCTGTCCCCTTTCCCTCCTCACCTTTTACTTTGTGCTTTGTGCTTCAGTGGTTGTGAGCTGTATAGATGTTCAGGCTTCCATACTGACCTCCCTTCTGTGGTTGTGAGCTGTATAGATGTTCAGGCTTCCATACTGACCTCCCTTCTGGGCCCTGGCTGTTACCCATGTACAGAACAGTATTTCCCTTCTCTGCTGACATGCTTCTTCTCACCCTTCAAGTCTCAGCTTATGAATCATAGTCTCCAGGCTGTTGTCCCTGGTTCTATCTCCTCCATACCCACACCCTCTCTCAGTCCCTACAAATACACATCCACTCTAGAGATTGGATTAGGTGTTTCTATGCTCCACTGACACTGTGTGTTTACTCCTGTGTTTGCAATTGTCTGGGTGCATGTCTGGCATGACACTTATCAAAAATTATCTGATCTTTTGTCTTCCTCATGAAATTCCATGTTTTTTGAGGGTTGAAATCAAGTCTAATGTCTAGTACAGTTCCTGAAGTATAGACAATGATTGATAAATTACATATACAGTTATGTCATGCCTTAATAAATGTTTCTCTAAACATTTGCATATATATTTGATGTTTAGTAAATTTGGTTATTGGTACATGCAGATCTGTTTGCACATGTACACATAAATAATTCTGTTTATATACCAAGACTTTGATTTTTGAAATATGACCTTTGTGCTCTTTGTTTTGCGAAGGGCAAACAGGTATAGGAAAATAAAATTTACCATCAGAACACTATTTTCTTCAATTGATTTTTTGGGATTAGGATAAAGGTGCAAAAAATGTAGTCAAACCAACTGCCAAGTATCCTTTGAACATTAAAACAATCTTCTTTTCTGGAGCCAGCTTTTGGCTTTGAAGAATAGCTCCTTCTCATCTGAAAAGAGCAAAGTCCTTAGGATCTCTAAACTAATGAATAATCTTGTGACTTAAATTTGTTTTGGCCATTTAGCCTCCAAATGCGTGATAACTATCAATGCTCGTTTGATTTTAAGGGGGCTCTTAAATCTAGGATACACATGGTCAGAGCTAATTAGAAGTCTTCAGAGTTGTAGAATTGGTCCATAATTAAATTAACCTATGAGTATAAAATTAAAAAAAAAAAGAAAAATCCTTAATCCACGAAATACTTGTGTTGTTTCTGGAAAGGTAAACATGTAGAGATCTTCCTTGATTTAGGATGGGATTATATCTGATAAACCATAAGTTGAAAATATCTCATGTCCAAAATGCATTTAATACACCTAACCTACTGAATGAACATCATAGCTTAGTTTCGCCTACCTTAAACGTGCTCAGACACTTTCATTAGCCTACAGTTGGTCAAAATCATCTAACACAAAGCCTGTTTTATAATGAAGTGTTTATTTAATGAATGCTATACTAAAAGTGAAAATCAGAATGGTTGCATGGGTTCAGAATGCTTATAAGTGTAGTGGTTGTTTAAGCTTGTGATTGTCTGGCTGACTGGGAGCTGCAGCTGCTGCCACAGCCCAGCATCTTCTGCCTGTATACTTGAATATCCCTGTCCAAAAGATACATTTTACCTTCTTAAATGTGACCATTGATCGGGAGGAAATCATTTAATACACCTAACCTACTGAACATCATAGCTTAGTTTCGCCTTTTTGTTGCATAATTTATGGGGGAAAAAAACCAATGTAAAGCACATTATCTGTGCATTTTCCTTCTGGGAAATTCTAATGAGAACCAGGTTAGACTTTCTCCCTATATCCTCAATGTCTTTTTTTCTTCTGTATTTTCATCTTTTTGTCTCTCTGTGCCACATTCTGGATAGTTTTTTTTCTGTTTCTTTTTACTTTTTTTCCATTTTCCAATTCACTCATTTTCTCTTCTGTTATCACACATGGCTATCAGATTTTAATTTTCATCATTTATATTTTTCGTTTCTAGCACTTATTTTTTTTTAATTATCTGTGTCACTTTTTGTGACTCCCTGTTCCCTGAAGATATTTTCAAGCTTGTCATTTATTTCATTAAGCACTCACAGTTATTTTGATAACTGTAATATCTAAAGTCTCTCTAGAGCTCTTTCTGCTTATTATTTGTGCTGGTTCTTACTTATGTTGCCTTGTTTCCTGCGGGCCTCATTAATTTTCACTGCTGCTTGTCATTGACCCTGGACATGGTGAGAGCCAACTTTATGATCTAGGCTGAATATGCCCTTCTTCAAAGATGCTTTGTATTTTCTTCTGCCAGGCACCTGAGGACACTGTCTTTACAAAGCACCTTCCACAGACTTATGGTTGAGTTTCCCTGGCGCCCTCAAGCTGCTAGTACCTAAGGTCCAGATCTTCTCAAGGTCCAGATCTTCTCAATGTCCAATCTGCGATCACACATGCTTAGATACAGGCTCTTTTTGTCCTTTTTCTTCTCCCGCTCTGTTCTGTACTACAGCATCTTTTTCTTTAGTTCTTGGAAGCTGATGGGGGTGGGGCAGGATTTAGTTCTGTGTTACCCTGACTATAGGGTTTAGCCATTGGGGTACCCCTTTAGTGTGTAAGACTTCCCACAATGACCTTGATTAATGCTGGTTGAGGAAACAAAGGCTCAAGGGTAAGGTGTTAGCATATGTCCTTACTGCAAAAGTGGCCAGATGCTCCTAAAAAAGACAAAAGGTGGGCTTCCCTGGTGGCGCAGTGGTTGAGAGTCTGCCTGCCGGTTCAGGGGACACGGGTTTGTGCCGCGATCCAGGAGGATCCCGCATGCCGCGGAGCGGCTGGGCCCGTGAGCCATGGCCGCTGAGCCTGCGCGTCCGGAGCCTGTGCTCCGCAACGGGAGAGGCCACAACAGTTAGAGTCCCGTATACCGCAAAAACAAAAAAAACAAAAAAAACAAAAAAGACAAAAGGCACAATTCATGGACAAGCCACACACTTATTGCTTAAATATTTTCTATACCATAATTTTATACTTTTAAATACTACTTAACTTTTGATTATACACATTCACTACTGACATGGCATGACATTAGGTTAGTGATAAAGCCATGAAAATTATACAGGATTCAATCAAATAATTTATAAGAGTTGTGGCCCTGCCAGAGAGGAAGACTATGAATACAATTAAGAATAAAATCAAGCAGGAAGTAGACTAGCAAATCAAGTGTATGGAATTGCAAACTCAATTCAAATAGCAAAATCAGTTAATGAAGAACCTGACCATTTATTTGAGACTATTCCATTTGTAGGGAATGAAATATTTAAATGGGCTCACCTGTCTTAAACTTCAGGAGCGTTCAACCTCATTGCCAGCCCCCAGAACTCCATCAGAATAAGCAGGTCAGCTTATTGCCGCTTACCACTGAGATGGTAAAGCCAGTTCTTGCTTGGGTTGGTATAATTATTTCCTTAGAACAGGGGTTCTCAAGCCTGGCTGCATATTACCATCACCGGACTTCTTTGAAAAACAAATTATCCCCAGAGATTCTGAGTTAAATGGGTTGGGTTGGCTTTAGTCATTTTTTTTTTTTTAAAGAACACTAAGTGATTTTTCATGTGTAGTCAGGATTGAGAACCTCTTCCTTATTGGGTAAGCATATCTTATAACCCTTAAATGCTTCGCATTATATATATTTAAAAATGCATTCTATTAAAATTTTGCATTGCATGTGAGAATAAGCTCTGTATATGGTTAGTATTTAAAGATTTCATTAATGTTTAAGAGAATTTGATATTTAATTGACTAGCCTTGTGATTCTTAATTAAAACGTGTAATTAGTTTTAGGGTTTGGGATTTTAAAATTGAAATGTACTAAGTTAATTTGGCTAAATTTATAGATAGAATTGGACTATTAAATGTACTTGAAAGAGACCATATTTATGGGTAATTGACTAGATTTATTAGGATTAATAACCGAGGAATGCTTTTTTTGTTAGGCTTTTGAAGTTTTTAAAAAGAAAATCCCACATATTAAAATTTAAAATGCAGTTTGAAATGTTTAGGGGGTTTAATTATCTAATTTCATAAATGAGACCATATGTTAATCAGATCGTCCCTTGAAGATGATTAAAAAATATATTTTTGGCTGTAAATAGATAATGAGATTTGTAGGTTCAATTTAAGTACGTAAGAAATACTAGAATTTTTAATTTATAACTTTAGTTAGTTGAATATTATTTTCAAAGTAGTCACAGATGGTCTTTTAAGACCATCTTTTAATGGTGTGTTTAAGAACCATTCTCATGAATACCAAAAACCTACTTTGACACTTGCCTGGTTCTTGTGATTTTTCCTTTTCCCTTCCAAAACTAAAATATTTTTTTTCTCTCTTTTTGAAAGTGACACACAATTCAGAATGCAAAAAGTTGTAAGGAATGAAGTGAAACTCACATTCAGCGCACCCTGACTGCAGTTGTTAGCATTTTGAAGTATCCTGCCCAGTAACTGGTTGTCTCACTGATCTATGTCTCTCTAGCTCTGTCATCTATTTAATATTTCATTGAGTAAATGGGATATTACATGTGCTGTTTTATAATATTCTTTTTCCTTCGGTCTCTTTTGGACATAATGTCCTTATAGATGCAATCTATACGGATTGCATCGTATTCCACTATGATTTACCATCATTTATATGAGCAATATACCCAATTTATAATTTATTTCCAAACTTTTCTATTATAAGCATGACTATGAGGAACATACTTGATTTTTTTTTTTTTTTTTTTACATTTAGGCACTTGTGTGATTATTTCCAAGGCTTCATTTCTAGAAGTGGAAATGGCTGTTTATGAGTTATGAATTTTTAGAATTCAGAGAAATAAACCTCTTCTTTTGTTGGCAGTTAGGCATTTCAGATCATTGAAACCTTTTCCTCCTGTTGAGATGAGTTGGTGGCTGTACTGTAGTTCTCATTGAGACTGCCTTAATAGTAAGAGTTTGGAGGCCTGGGTCGAAATCCTAACCTTAACGTTGTCTATCTTTGCTATTTTAATTGTCACTTAAATTTTCAATTTTCTCCTTTCATAAGGAGAAGATAATAAAATTTACCTTAAACCAATTTTGGAAGAGGACAGTTTTGTAAAAGGAGCTAGAATGGAGCCTAATACACAGTAAAGCTCAGTGTATATTTATTTTCTCACTACTTGAACCTGAGAAGGTGGAATTCAGTTAATTCGTCCTAGTTCCATGACTGTTTCCATTGCAGAAGAGATTGGGATGTAATTAACTTTTCTGTTCTTGCTTGAGACTTCATTCTCATATCTCTCTTTCTGGGTAGCTGATATTTAATAAGATTTTGAATAAAATGAAATACCCTGTTTACAAAAGAAGCTTCTTAACGTGTTTTTTCAGGACTGAAATATATTTTTGCAATGTTAATAAAACTTCCTTTGCAAAGATAACTAGTAAGACCATTTCAAATAGTTACAATAGTGTCTCCTTTCCTACACGTATCATAAAACTGAAATGGGCGGATGTAACCACAGGGAAAATAAAATCTTGGAAAACACTTTAGAGTTCTGAATATTACACAAAGAGGCACTTGGGCTAAGATATAAAGTTAAGTATTAGCTTGGAGTATATGAGACGAGGAAGAAATGGATTGATTACAGGCAGAAACACTGTGCTTTGTTGAGTTTGAGTTGGTGCAACTTAGTGAAAAGAGTTTTTCCTCTGAATGGATAACTTTGTATAAATTGCAGTTGTACATGGGATCCTACAATCTCTAAATATCACCTGGGAAGCAAGTTTAGAGACCATATAACCCAACCCCTTTATTTTATAAACGAGCAAAATGAGACTCGGGGAGGTTCTGATGTATTTGAAGGTTTATGGAGAAACTCGCGTTTTTGTTAGAATGAATTGCAGACATCAACTTCATTTTACACAAAGGGAAGCATGCCTGGAGAATCTGGTCATTAGAAGACACACATTTCTTTAACTGCTAAGTTGCAGTGACTGTTGTCCTTAGGGACTCAGCTGCTGGCCCTCTCTGGTTGTCCATGTAAAAGCTGACCCATTCATTCAGCTCAGTTATCCACAAGGTGCAAGCCCAGGCATTTTCGAAGAGCTACCCCCTCCCCTGCAAATAGTTCTGAGCGCACACCCTAGTAAAATGCAGCAAACGTAAGAGAAAAACTCAATGTGATCAAATATCAGAGAGCAAGAATGATCTGTAATTCACTAGCTGTGTATAAATAAATGTTCGTAAGTCTTCTCCTTTTTCTCTCCCCTGCACTTTTCAAAGAAAAGATGCACATCCAAGTTGAGACGTTGTTGAATTTACAGAGGATAGACGAAGACATCCATTTAAAATTCTGCTCTTTTTTCTCTACGGAGGTTGGAGGTTTCTGGTGAGCCCTCCCAATTGCCCGGGCTAGCAAACCCTAACGGGGCGTGTGGCATCACAGAACAGTAACTTATTTCAAACTCCAGGTGTGTATGCAGTACCAGTGTTGGGCCTTAAGAAAATTTATTACAGATGTCTGGAATTGAAGACTGTTGACTAGGTGCAAACATTACCTCATCCTCCACTTGACACTAGCACAGTTGTGGGGGAGATTATAAAGGTAAATACAAATGTGCTAAAATGTAAATGTGGGCTATTTCTTTAGCAAATTGGGTTTTCTTGTTATAGCCATCTCAGTGTTTTATGAGTCAGATAATAGAAATCCTGAAATTAGGGACAGATTTACAGCTTGTTAGGGAAGTTTCCATTAATCCCTTGAATATTTGACACTCATGGTCTCTTTCATGGACTTAGTGAGAATAGCTTCTTCTAATGTCATGTCTCTTTTAGTTTTCAGAGCCTCTGTACATTTTGATGACAGACAAGACTGTCTATAGGGAGATCTAAAGCAATGGCAGTAGTGGGTGCACCAGGGCAGTTAACACAGACTGGTGTTTCTATCATTGTGTTCATGTCATGTTTTCCCATCCTAATAGTGGGTCCCTACATGGTAAGCATCATATTGTAATTATTTTAGAGGGCCAGGGGCACTGAGGACAATGGATACCGTTTGATGATTATGAGCAACAGAAAGTGGCTGAAGGTAACTAAGCAATCTGACCTTATTGTCATACTACATAGGTTGGAAAATGACATGCAGATCTGATCTGTACAGCTAAAGCAAAGAGGATTTAAAAAGAAATATTTATGGACGAGGGAGCTCCTTGGAATATTTGGATCATTTTGGACTCGTAGACTTAACATGTTTGGAATAGGTTACTAAGCAGCCTTTTTAAAGGGCTGGGCAGGGAGAGCCTATTTTGGCCAATGAAACTCCCTGAAATGTGCCTGTAGAAGCATCTGGTAATAAAAGAATTGATTAACCATCAAATCCTTATAGAAGACAGCCAACAACATGCTCGTGATGGTCTCTAATGCCCAGCTTTTGCTTTGAAGCCATTGAAACCTTCTCCTGTCTCTCTTTCAAGATCAGTGGAATCAAGTTCCCTAAATGTGTTGCTTGACTATTGGGGTCAAGTGCAGATTCAGTCATCAGGAGTTAAGTGGCTCTTGAAAGGGCTCCCATATTCTTGCTAATCTCTCTGTGATAACCCAGGATGTGCATGCTTGTTTTTGTCGAGACCCCAGCCCAGAAACCCAAGCACATTTTTGTAGCTTTCTGTCAATTACATGGGTTAGGACGAATAGGTTTTGGTCCACTAGAATAGTAATTGCAGAAGTGCACTCTAAATTCAATTCTGCGATGTTGGGATTTGCGTTGCCTGGTGTTGATCGTCGCTTCCACTGTTCTGACATTTATGGCTGTGTTTCATCTTGGAAACAATGTGCGGTTGTAACTGGGAGTTGGCAGGTGCGAGAAAAGAGTAAGTGAAGCTTTATTGGCATTGTTTTATTCCTCAAGATTCCTTTCAGAAGGTGAAATAAGAAATATTGGCGAAATTGGGAGAACTGGCCTGTTAAAGCCTGTTAAATGTGTGACCTGATTCTGAGTTCATATGTTACTTACTTGCTGTTGCCATTGCTGTGGTGAAACGTTTAACATTAGGTTTCAAATATTTACCTCAATAATTATTCTTTCCCGCAATGAACAGTAACCAGAATAAGAGATCAGATGGCCCCTAAGTGAATATACTGTAAGTTTCCCTAGGGATTATTACACTGATGTGAAAAATCATGTGTTCACACCAACCCATGTGTTATGAGTTATGTAATTCTTTTATACAAAGTCCCTAATCAGTCTTTTAAAAATCAATTTATTGGAGGAGATGGCCAAGAGTACCATCATTTTAAAGTGAAATCTCTGACTTCACCTGCCAAGAAGAGCCAATGTGATATTAAGGTCTGTTAACGATTTAAGTTTTCTTTGGCTGAAGTGAGCTTGAGTGTGATACTGCTTTCAATTATCAGTGAGACCTTTGCCTTTTTTCAGAGGAAGAGAATATACATAGAAAATATATGTTGGAATAATGATTTTAGTTTTTATTATAAATTATTTTTATACTTTATGTGCATATTGTAAAAAAGTTTCATCTTGGTCTACTTCAGTGTTTCTCAACTTTTAAAAAGTTATTGCCCCGATCAAGCTTATTTTTAGATATTTTTTTGTTCCAAATTGTTCTCCCTTACCCTCTGCATGAAATTAATACTAAGAATAAGAAGATTTTATTGGGTAGGGTTTTTCACACACTCCCAAGACCCAGTTTTCACCCTCTTGGGAGTGATATGGCCCTCACTGAAAATGCATGGCTTATTTTAAATGAACATATATATATATATATATATATATATATATATATATATATATATAGTGAACTAATTTTTAAAAATTTCTTTTTAAATGAAACAACTTATGTTTAGTGCAGAAAAATCAGAATACAAAGCAAAGAGAACATAAAACACTCATAATCCCACCTACTGAGACACGGTCAATGATTACTCTTTGATATACATATTTGCAAATCCTTGTCTTGATATGTTGTGTTTAGTATTTTAGACAAATGAAAACATAGATTACATGATATGTAATGTTTTGTAACTTGCTTTGTTAATTTAATAATATTTGATGCACATTTTTTTCAGGACAAAAATAGACTTGTACAACATCATTTTTACTGACTGAATGTTTCATTGCTTTGTCAAAAAATTTTTAACCCTATTATTTGATATCTTGGTTGTTTTAGAAATCATTGCATTGATTCAGAATCATTTAGGGAGCCCAGAAATAAACCCACCCACCTACGGTCAATTAATCTTCAACAGAGGCAAGAATATACAGTGGAGAAAAGACAGTCTCTTCAGCAGGTGGTGTTGGGAAAGCTGGACGGCCGAATGTAAATCAATGAAGTTAGAACACTGTCTTACACCATACACAAAAATAAACTCAAAATGGCTTAAAGACTTAAATATAAGACATGACACCATAAAACTCCTAGAAGAAAACATAGGCCAAACATTCTCTGACATAAATCATAGCAACATTGTCTTAGGTCACTCTCCCAAGGCAAAAGAAATAAAAGCAAAAATAAACAAATGTGACCTAATCAAACTTATAAGCTTTTGCAGAGCAAAGGAAACCGTAAACAAAATGAAAAGACAACTTACCAACTTGGGGAGAGTATTTGCAAATGAGGCGACCAATCAGGGCTTAATTTCCAAAATATACAAACAGCACATACAACTCAATAACACACAAAAAACAATCCAATAAGAAATAGGCAGAAGACTTAAACAGACATTTCTACAAAGAAGACATACAAATGGCCAGTAGGCACATGAAAAGATGTTCAGCTTTACTAATTATTAGAGAAATGCAAATCAAAACTACAATGAGCTATCACCTCACACCAGTCAGAATGGCTGTCATTAAAATATCTACAAATAATAAATGCTGGAGAGGATATGGAGGAAAGAAAACCCTCCTACATTGTTGGTGGGAATCTAAATTGGTGCAGCCACTGTGGAAACAGTATGGAGGTTCCTTCAAAAACTAAAAATAGAGTTGCCGTATGATCCGGCAATCCCACTCCTGGGCATATATCTGGAGAAAACTCTAATTTGAAAAGATGCACCCCAGTGTTCATAGCAGTACTATTTACAGTAGCCAAGACGTGGAAGCAATCTAAATGTCCATTGACAGAGGAATGGATAAAGAAGATGTGGTGTGTGTATACATACATATATATGTATATGTATGTAGGTACACATACACACAATGGAATATTACTCAGCCATAAAAAAGAATGAAATAATGCCATTTGCAGCAACATGGATGGACCTAGAGATTATCATACTAAGTGAAGTAAGTCAGATAGAGAAAGATAAATATCCTGTGATATCACTTATATATGGAATCTAAAAATATGATACAAATGAACTTATTTACAAAACAGAAACAGACTCAGAGACATAGAAAACAAAGTTATGGTTACCAAAGGGAAAGGGGGGAGGGATAAATTAGCAGTTTGGGATTAGCAGATACAAACTGCTATATATAAAATAGGTAACAAGGTCCCTACTGTATAGCACAGGGAACTATATTCAATATCCTCTAATAAACCATAATGGGAAAGAATATGAAATAGAATATATACATTATATATATAATATATATATAGCTGAACCATTTTGCTGTACACCAGAAACTAACACAACATTGTAAGTCGACAATACTTAAATTAAAAAAAAAGTCACTGTACTTTCCTTGTAACTAAAACTTTTTGCACATTAATTCCTTAAAATTTTTGAGAAGCAGGATTAAAATCCATGCACACTTTAAAGCCTTTATCAACAATCTTGCACCACTTTACCTTCCCATTCCCAGGCATTAATTGAGGGCGTCCACTTTCCTGCAGCTTAACTAACAATAAGTTATTATCACTTTAAAAAATATTTGCCCCTCTGATAAGTAAAACGCTTGAGTTAGTAGGTATTCGTTTATTTCTAGAAAGAGTAGTCTTTTTTTCTGTCTGTTTCTTGGCCATTTGCATTTTGTTTAGTCTTTTTCTAACTTAAAAAATGAGCATCTAATTTTTTCTGTAGCATGCAAATGTACAAGGCCAGTGTAAAAAAACTTCTTATTGTGAGAACAAGCAGATCCTGAATATAAGTTCACATTAAGGCAAAGCAGTTATTTGTATTTAAGACAGATATATCAAATAAGAAGTAAGATTATTTAAACAGAACCTTCTTTGGGATGGCAGAGGATTAGGGAGACCAAGCAAGAATTATTTTCAGATTTAGGGCTTATTAAAATAAGTAATCTTTCTCAAAGGAGAAAGCATCTTATAAGTTGCTAACATGGCACAGAGAAATTATGTTCTGTCATATGTCTGTAAATTTACTTTTTATGTGACAGGCTTGACTTTTTGAATAGTTAGAGGAATAGCTCTTTTATCGGGGTGATTTTGTAGATTACCACTTACTTATATGGTTTAATCCACATCATTGATCCTCAGAAGTTTACACTATCATTGAGATGTTTGGACTCCTCTCATTCTGTTTTTATTCAATTTGTTGACTCAATGAATTTCATCAATTTACTGCCGCAAAATAGTAACTATATTATGACTCTCAGTGGCCATGAACTATTACTTCACAAGAGGAGCCTCAAGATCCTTGATTCTTTTCATATTTTTCAAGGTAGATTTATGTACCATTGCACACATTTTATTGGCCTCATCTTGAGTTGAGCTCATAACTTCCTGGGTGTCACAACGAATCATTAAGTCCTGTTTTCAACAACAAAACCCAGAAAGCCAGATTTTTTTTTTAACATCTTTATTGGAATATAATTGCTTTACAATGGTGTGTTAGTTTCTGCTGTATAACAAAGTGAATCAGCTATACATATACACATATCCCCATATCCCCTCCCTCTTGCGTCTCCTTCCTACCCTCCCTATCCCACCCCTCTAGGTGGTCACAAAGCATCGAGCTGATCTCCCTGTGCTCTGCGGCTGCTTCCCACTAGCTGTCTATTTTCCGTTTGGTAGTGTATATATGTCCATGCCACTCTCTTACTTCATCCCAGCTTACCCTTCCCCCTCCCCATGTCCTCAAGTCTGTTCTCTATGTCTTTATTCCTGTCCTGCCTCTAGGTTCTTCAGAACCATTTTTTTTAGATTCCATATATATGTGTTAGCATACGGTATTTGTTTTTCTCTGTCTGACTTCATTCTGTATGACAGACTGTAAGTTCATCCACCTCACTACAAATAACTCAATTTCATTAAGCCAGATGATTTTTAATGAAATGTTGAGAAATGATTATTACCATTGTTTATTTCTAAGCTGAGCCATGTCTCTGGATAATATTGTTTCACTTTTGAAATGACATTTTTTCAAAGGACTGATGATTGTATTATTTCTACCCAAAACTATGACAGCTGTTCTCTGCTCTTTGGCATATGAGAACTTAACTGCTACACCATCTTTAACTGGTAAAAAGCCCGTAGGTAGAAAGATGCATGCCCTTTATGTATGGTTAGAATCCTTTTATCAAAAATCTCAGTAACAAAGTGTATGATAAGACATTAAAAGCAAGGAAACATTAACTTTTAATAGAAAATCCTAAATATTTACTTAGTTTCATTAAACATTTTGCCAAGACTTGGTTCTAGATTATATAGCAGCGATAACAACAAATACACACACACACACACACACACACACACACACGCAAAGGGTATGTGAAATTCACACATAGACATGTGTTACTCTGTCCTAGATACTGTGCTAGGAGTTAGTTGAGTACATTTTATCCTCACAAAAATATTGTGACCCATATTTAAAATGGGGAAACCAAAGTTCAGAGAGGGTTTGTACCTTTCCAGCTCAACCTACATACTGTGTGACTGGTCTGGAAGCCGTGTTGCTGTTATCGCAACCCTCTGCCTTTTCCATGACCATCTATGTAAATATATAGACATACAACATTCTTATAAAAGCAATGGTTAACATTAGATGGTTATATATACAGGCAGGTGGGTCTGAGAATTGCCTGGTAAAGAGTTTCTAAGCCTCTGGTGGGTTCAGGGACACTGGCGTGACCGCTGCAGAAGTCAGCTCAACTACTATTGAGATCTCCGTCCCAAATACCTTAACCTTTTCTCAGACGTGGACAAGCCATGTCTTCTAAGGGGTGAATGGTTATGGTATAGCTCACATCTCCCAGATTCCCTCCCTCAATGGCCCCTGTTTGAGTCACTCAAATTTCCTACTGCATTGCCCACGACCCATAAGGGAGAAGAAAGATAGCAACCTGAAAGTATTTGATTTCACGAGTAAAATTTCAGTCTTGTATGAGCTGGGAAAGTGTTCCATCACCTTCTGAGTTTTGCAGTTGTCTTTTTTTTTTTTCCCCCATACACATGCATACTTGTGTGACTTCTGCTAGCTAGCTTCACATTCTACAGCAGTTTGAACCTGGGTTTTATTGGAAGGGAAGAAAACTTTATACTCATTAAGTACTTCTCCTTTGTCAGAGGCTTGCATATTCGGGTCCTGCTCGGATTTCATGGTGAGACTCTTTCACAGGCTTTGTTTGCCTTTCATGTAACTTTTTTTACTAAATAAAATTCAGCCAACTCATGAGGTTTTCTTGCTTACCTTGGAGGAGCTTCCTTGGGAACATGGACAGCCCTCTTCATCCCCGATACCCTGTGTCACCTCCTTGCTCTCCTCCCCCTGCCATTTCTATCCTTTGGAATGGAGACCCCCAAACACCAAGGGCTCTAGATTGACCTCTCTTCCCAGGAGAGGCCCAGGATGTGTGTTGCCTCTCCCTGCCCACCTTCCATCCCACCTAACATGTTTATTCTCGCCCCTTCTTTGATATAAGACCCTGCTTGCTCACAGGACATACAGAGTGGTCACAGAAAGCAGTGACAAAGCCTCCTTTCCTGCACCCTTGTTCCAGGTTATTCTTCCCTGGTTATATACCAGACCCCTGTTGAGGATAGGTTGATGAGAGAGCAGAGGTAAAGGCAGGAGTGGGTACCTTTCTAGGGGCCAGCATCCTGGGAAGGTTTATCCCTTCCTGCTGTGTTACCTGCACATGTCATTCATTTTAGAAGTGGGTGCCTTCTAATATTTTGTTGCTTGTAAAATATATTTAGTGCCATTCATAGTGTTTAATCCCAGCTATCCTTTTTTTTAATTGATCTAAAAATTTTGATGAATGATTTTTCAGTATTTCTGAAAACTACTTTTGTACTTGGTCTCTTTAACTTGTAGGAAGTAAATAGTACTCTCCAACCTCTTACAGTTGGAGAACTGGCAGGTCATACAACTAGGGAGTGAAGGCAAGACGAAAACCCAGGTTTGTGAAATTCCAAAAATCATACTTGGTATGTTATCCATGCTGCCCTCCCACATGATACGTGGCCCATTACTGAATTTGAAAATCAAACTGAATGGAAAATAGCAAATGTGGAGAGAGGAATATTCATCTATTTAAATTGATATGTGATGTTAAGTTTACTAAAGTGAATAGCCAACTTATGGTTTATAAATAACATGATATATCCTAATACTGTATTCAAAAGATGGCAGAGGCAAGTAATACATTCTTACCAGCATGGGATTTATTTCTCTAGGGCTTTACATAGCAGCTCTTCATGGAAAGGAAGAAACATCATAAAAATGCTGGTAGGTTATCTCGTTGGGTGGAGTTGTAAGAATGATGAAATCATGCAGAAGGGTGTGGCACATATCTGGCCTTTTATGAAGTTAGGGGAAAGTGTGACATTCATTTCTATTCAGTATGTTAAGTTACATATTTTGTCATGAATTTTTCTCTCTTTCACTTTAAAGATTTTTACTCCACTTGTGTTTTCTAAGAATAAATGGGTACACCCAAATATGCTGATGGGAGTAATGACTGAAGTTCATGCCTTTCAGATTGTCCATAAAAAATATAATAGGAGCCTGTCACAGGTCACAGAGTTCTAGTCAAACATAAATTCTTTGGCTGTTGGAAATGTGTTTACATTCATGTCTGTTGGTCATACATTTCCATTTTGGGGCAACCTGTTCCAATATAATAAAAGTGACACGATTCCATCAGTGTCAGCAATCTCAACTTGCTCACCATTAGCCTTTCAGTCACTTTGCTTGCAGGAATCACATAGTTATGCTTATTAATGGTGGGAAGTTAGGGAGTGGTTGATCCCTGAAGTTTTTCTAAATCAGTGTGCTGTTTGGATCATCGCTCCTACGAATGAAATTGACTGTCACATTCTGCAAATTTCTGTTTGTTTTCTGTAGCATTTTCAAATTTCTTACTGTCCTAAACTTCATGACAGAAACTGTGCACCCACATCTTATGGGATTTAGATATGCTTCTGTTGAAGAATAGTTGAGTCTAAGATCTTCCTTAAAGTGTGGACCTTCGTATCAGTAGGAATATACTTCCTTGTCTTGCTTACATTTGTCTATTTTATTGAGAGATCAGAGAGGTGTTTAGAAACCAACGTATGTTTGGATGAGCTGTATTTTGGTTTCCATTTTTAGACCTACAGTGATACTTTGCTGTATTTTCTGTCATTACAGATTATTTCTCCATCTTGGCAGAAATGCCTTAATTTGTTTGGTCATTCTCTGTGATTGGCAGGAGTGATACTCAAAATATTTAGCAACTGGTTCGTCAAAGGCACTGACCAATCCGAACAGCTACTCTGGCCCTATACAAGGGACACTGGCTATAAACAGCTGTGGTAGCTGGGTCCATGCACAAGGTTTGAGTGTTTTTGGTTGGGGAAGTTTTTGGAGCATCTGTCTCAAATAACTTTTTGTTTTTTACTTATTGTGCAGTCAGTATCATAGATCACAGAAAATGTTGACAGAGAACCCATTGCAATTATTCTTTAAGATGACACTGATGAAAAAGTAATTAGGAATTCGCTTTTATGTCATATTCATGTGGACCTGTAATAATTAGATGGCTCAGTGCAGTTCATAAATGCATTTACTAGGTTTTTGGTGTATCCAGTTCTACTTTGTTTCACCTCTCTTCTGTGAGTGCAACAAACCTGACAAATACTAATTCCCAGCAGGTGTACATAATGTATGAGTGTTAACTACCCCATATTTAAGATAAAGTTAACAGAACAGGGAGATTAAATCTGAATGCTATCAGATTAGTGGTAAATTTAGGGTCAGGGTTCAAAAGAGATAGTTCATTTACAGTTGTGATTTTTCATGTTCCTCTGATGTCCGGGCATGAGCTCTTCTAGGTAGGCAGAAATGTTTGTTTAAACCCTTTACAGTGATATATTAAAATGGCTACATCAGTATTGTCTGTATGCATGAGAAATCCTTGAGAGATTACGCAATTAAAAAGGAAATAGATGAGACCTCGCCCTTCACAGGACCAAAATTCCCTTTAGCTGAATTCACGCTTGGAGAAAGAGATTAACCATTTTTAAAGAGGAATGTCATCTGTTTATGTTTATTTCTTTTTCTCTCCTGGAGATCCTTTCTCACAGTGAGAATGGGGTCTGTAGCACTGCCTAGGGAATCTCAAGCTTTTCTCCCTCCATTTTCTTTCTTAACAGAGAAGGGGAGACAGAAATTAAGGTCCAGCAGCATCTATTCTTTTAGCTACACTTTGCACTGGTACTTACATCTACCCTTTCTTGCTTAAGCTACAGGACTCATCTTTCCAATTTTTTTTTTTTTTTTTTTTCCTGAAGGGTAAAAAGAGGAGATGAGAAACACCATGATCGCTTCATTCCCTTTTAAGTCTGATCAAGGCATGGGGAATCATATTTCTGATGGGAAATAGGAAGATATTCTTTGAATATCTGCTTTGGCCTGATAGATGCTACTAAACAAGAGTGCTTCGTTATCTCTGCTGGCAAAACAAGGGCAGGCAGTAAAATGCAAAACAGGGAGGTTGGAGAGAAGAGTTATAATGAACCCAAAGACTCAATAGGGAGGAATTTGTATTTTTTGGAGAAAAGAGAGCTAAGTGCTTAACTATTACAGTATGGCAGAGTCACAAAGCCCTTTTATTTTAGATTAGTTGGGAAGAGTTTGGTCTGCAGTTTTGAAAAGACTCGAGTAAAATTTTAAGTAACTTTAGTTTTATTAATGTGAAGATGAATTTGTTTTAATTCTAACTTTTTATTCTGCTAATTCCTTATTAAGTTGTTTCTTTGCAGAAGGTATTAAAAAAATCTTGCCAAGATTGCTTTACTTAGTAGAAGAGATACATTTATAGTTAGTGGTATCTGTATAATAGGAGTTAGAGTGCTAAATACTTAAACTCTGTTATCTATGGCATAGTAGATAAAAGCGCTGGTTCTGCAATCAGATGATCCAGGTTTAAACCCTAGCTCTCCATCTGCTGGACTTGGGCACTGACTTAACCAAGCATTAATTAATACTTCAGTGTTCTCAAGTCTAAAATGACACAGAATGTGTAGCTAAGCCAATGGGCTGGGATGAGGACGAAAGTAATGTAAGTGCCTCAGAATAGTGTCCAGCCCAAAGTAAGTACTCTGTAAATGTGAATTGTTACCACCGAGTAAACACCAGTCTTTTTATACTGCTAATATGTGTATCACTCCCTTTCTCATGGGTAAACTTGAGGCTCATCTCTATTAAATGATCATGTTGTAAATTACCAGGGTCCAAAGCGTGTTTTTCATTTTTTTTTTTTTAAAACAAACTCTTTTGCAGTCTTCCCATTGTGCCCAGTCCCACCTCCACGCGCCCGCCCCCACGCCCCCGCCCAGTGCGCCTTCAGGACTGGACCCGGCATCAGCACTGGCACCGTGTTCACTGGGAGGATGAGTACAGGAATTCTTTGCTTGATTGCTCTTACCTTTCCTGGCACACAAGCCAAGATGTCAGACAAGATGGGTTTGGGGATAGCGGAGACCCTTTTAGTATTAGGCGAAGATGATACTGATTACGCCAAGATGTTATTTTCAGTGAAAGTAACTCCCTCTTTTGTTACTGGTTCAGAACGAGCAGGGAGGTAAAGATTAAATGCAGGAATCATTGAGCAAGGCCGAGTTAATTCTTGGAGAACGCTACAACACGCTGCCCCATAGTTCTGAAAGGTCATCACAGTGCTACTTAATATTCTTCATGTACTGGGTATTGTTTTCCATATGGAATCCCCAAGTGCTTTCAGCAGCTCGCTTGTTAGCTGCTGACAGCTTTTCACCCAGCGTTTTCTATTCCTTCCCCCCCCTCCCCCGCTCCATCTCCTCTGCTTTATCCAGATTCTAGATCTTTGCGCTCCACATCTCTTTCCCTGTACTCCCTACTCACCACCACCACCCCCCTGTTGCATTTTTTATGGTAAATAAAATAATTGTGCAGTGTAAGCCCACTGGGGTAACAAGGCATTTGTTTTTGCATAGCTTTTTGGTAACATAAGCCAGAGGAGGATGGTGGATATTCTTTTATTTACAAACAGTCTACACATAATTCCATTTAACTGGAGATAACAGAGTAAGCTGCTTTCTGATTTAACCCCCTTGCTATTTCAGATAAAGAACCTACACAAGCTTTCATTTGAGCAGGCATTTTGCCTAAAAATTGACCCTTTGATAGTGAGTGTCTCAGGGCAATTCTGCATTCCACTGGTGCCATTAGCCTTTAGTATGCGTGTTGCAAAGTAGCATACAGAGTTGGATTTAACCCAATCAGTTTAGCCTCAAGCTGAAACTTGCACCCAGTCTAAGAAGACAATTAAATCAAGCCAATGGGTCTAAAAATAGGTTCCCCAATTAGAATGTGAGGTCTGAGCTTAAGGGCACTTTCTTGCATTTTGATATTAACTGTAACAAATTAGGGTGTTGGTTACAATTTTATAGGGCCCAAATATCTTGTTGAATAAAGAATGGACTGACATTGGTTGTGATAAAGAGTTATTGTGTCATAGATGGACGAGGGAATACATATGTATCATATTAGAATTGAGAACATTTGTCCCTCTTCAATACTCTAGCCAGGAAATTAATTCATTGGGAATCTTATTTACACAGCTGTTGGTAATGTTTATTACTTGTTAATTCTATGTAAATGGCTCTACTTTTTTTTAAGACAAGTATCTATTTGAAAAGAAAAATGTTTCTCAGCAGAGTCCTCAGCACGGGGATGCCCGTGTGTCACCGAGCTTTGTAAACAAGTGCTGGCTCTTTTGTTAACACATGACTGTTCTACACCGGAAAAAAAAGTACTAGTACTGATTATAAGAATTCACCGCATTTTCTGTTCTGTGCCTTTTACTGTATTTTTATTTGCCTGCTCTTCTCCAAAGGTGGCCATTTTGAATTGCTTAGTATATTTCATCATCTGAAAATGTCAATGTACTTATGTAATGAAAATGCCAGTATGTATATGGAATTAGCATAGAGATGATGAAAGCAGTTCAGTGTTGATCAATAATCATATTTGATTTGGGCTTTCTACTTCGCTTTCCTCAAACATCCTGCACTTTGATATTTATTGCCACTCACTGAGATGCTGGTCCTGACTAAATAGAAATTGTTTGAGGAAATTTTTTTAAAAAGTGCCAATACTTACCTTTCAGGGGTCTTTTGAAGATCATCCATGTAATACATGGTATAATACATGCTAGCATTTCACAAATGGCAGTTAGTCTTATTTTAAGAAAACAGACTTTTCATAAAGATGGATACCCGTGGAAAAATCCATCTTTCATTCCAGATCTCTTGTCTTTGAGATCCTGATGCTCCAAATTAGCTGCTGCCACCAAATACTGCCCCTCACTGAAAATGCCGTACTGACAGCTCTGTCTTCATGTTAGCTGGAATGACTGGCATTAGTGTATTTTCGGTTCACAAAAATAAAAATACTATTCACCATTAATACAAATTGTGCCATCCTCCATTAATAAAAATTGGACCACTTGGGCACCTCACGTAGTTCTAGCCTTTCTGTTCTTAACAAACTAAAAAAGGTCAATTTAACCCAATAAGTGGAAGCAGACATATATTTGAAGAATATGTATTTAATATATACACATATGCTTACAAACATATGTCCATACATACCTATACTTGTGCAAATTCGAGTACCGTGCCATTTTTTAATGGCAAACAGTGTCTTCACAGAAGGCAGGGAATAGTACTGAAAAATAAAATAGGAAAAGTGACAAAAGATAAAAATAATATGGTTAGCATTCATGTATACAGAAATGATAAGGTTGGGAGCAGAGCTAGGCACACGGGGGAAGACTGAAGAAACACGAGTGGCTTGTTAGCAAAATAACCCCAGGCTTCTGGTCCGTGATACCAAAGAAAATGTAGGAATGGTAATACTCACAGATAAAGCTATATTAATTGAGAGGCTTTTCTGGAGAGAAGAGAAGGAAGTATCTTCTATGTGCTGTGAAGATTTACATGTGATTTCCGTAACATCAGGGTATGTTTAGCTAAGCATCTTTTTTCTTTTAATAATCATCTGATATTACCAGGTCATCTGGGGAAGGAAATGCTTTGGAAAAGGAAGTGGTAATGAGGAAGAAAGTCTTAGGAAGTCAGACTGTGGCATGGGTTGGTGGGTTCCTTATAAGTATTTAATTTCCTGTCTGGGAGGTGGGTTTCTGACTTTGTGTCTTACAAGTGAAGTGACCTGTCAAGCTATTTGCTGTGACGTCTGCTGCTTTCCTGCCTGTTTTATCTCCTGGATGCCTAGAATAATATGTGAGGAGACAACAGAAAGCAAGCATATGTTCAATACAAAGGCTCTGTGAAATCTGTGAGCCTGCTGTGCATCAAGCCGATGTAATTCATTTATTTTTTTAAAGCAGTGATGATACACTCTTTCCTCTGGATGACAAATTACAGAGCACATCTGAAAAGCCCTCTCTTTCGGGAAAACATTCTGCCTCTTTTTTGTTCCTTGCATAGCATCTTTATTCTGTATAATGGAAAAAAAAAGAAAAAGAAAAGCAACATTGACTGAATACCCCTAGAAAGAAAAAGAAAATGATAAAAGAACTAGATTTGAATATGTGACTGTAATAGCACAAAGACAATACACATACTGCATACATCACATTAAGCTAGGAGAAGCAATCCTTTTATAGTTTTCCTGCAGCTATCTAAAATATAAATTGTGGCTAAGTCTTGTTGTCTTTTCACTGTGTTGGGACCAGAGACTAGAACTGGTTAAGTCTGTTGTAGCAGAGGTGACAGGCAAAGTTTATTTCTGTAGGATCTAATAGGTTAGCTGCAAATAATGATACCTCTCTAAAAAATACACTAAGAGAATAGTTTTATTTTCCTCAAAGAATACTTCTACGAGTTATTACTAGGATTTTTGTTAGCCATTGTAGATCTTTGTTATACTTGCAATAGGAAAGATTTACCACTGATGCGTTCATATTAGGATATAGTGATACTTGTCTTCAAGCTGCCCAGCGATCTTCATCATCTTTGATTGCGCAGTGTCTTCCCCAGACAACCATTTCAGATATTTTTCCTGTCTCCTAAAAACCCCTTATATCCCTTCCCTCACATGACTATCTCATTCTCAAATAAAAATCAAGGTCTTCCAGACTGACCAGCCTCCTCTGCTCTTTTTCGTTAGCTTAACCTTTCTCTCCTAGGACCAGAACCAGAGGAAGGGGAAGGGTGCCTCTCCTCTGAGCCAAGTCCCTTTGGCATCCACAACTTAGATCTTCTTTCTTGCTGCCCCAGGGGTCTTCCTGTGTTCATCATCTTTCTTTGTAGCGTACTTGCTTCCAAACCTTCATACTTCTAGGAATTTATATGTCTTTTTTTAACTTGGGAAAAACATCCATTTGATTCACGTATTCATTCATTATTCATTCAGGCAACATTTGTTGACTACCTATGCATCACTTAGTGTTGGTTGTCTGTAAGCAACAGAAACAGACTTTGGTTACTTTGAACTGAGAAGGACTGTATGGGAAAGATATAAAGTGACCCATAAAATGGGTAGAAAAGTTTAAGGATCTGGTTTTGGAGATGACATAGGCCAGAGCAGTTCGGGAGAATCCAGGTGACAAAGGCTAAAGAAAAATCGCTTCTGGGATGAATCAGGTTTAACCATCCTCAGCCTCTGTATCACTTTTCTCAAAATTTAAATTCCAGGGAGTGACTGTGTGATTGGCTTGGGATACAACCCCATCCCTAGACCTGAGAAGGGTGGGAAATCTGGATTGACAGACTCACTAGGACTGCATCCAGTGGGGGAGGGTTAGTCTCAAGATGCTACTGCTAGGAGAAAGAAAATGGGTACCAGTGAGGCAAAAACAATGGCTAGCCATTATAGCCTACAAAATACCAGGCAGCCAGCATGCTGGTCTTTAGAATAGAAGCACAAATAAAGGAAAATTAACATTTATTAAAAGGAAAATCATATGATAAAAGTGATAGAATTGAATGTGAATTTGTAATAATGGGTTTAAAGATAGATGTTGTGCACATATCATGACACATACAGGAGAAATGGTCCCTACTGAAAGATGAAGGGATACAACTGCCAAAGCATATGAATTGTGGCCCAGTCACACTATCTTGTCCCAATGTGCAAATAAGAGGCTGGAACTGGCCCAAGATAAGACAGTAGTTGTCCTTGAGGAGCTTATAGTCAGTGGCATCTAGGGCAGGAAGAGGTAATGCTAAGAAAATACAGAAAGCTACTAGCATGGAGACAATGAGAAGGTACACCTCATCTAAGGATAGGCTGATTCTGAGGAAGTTTCCAGGAAAAAAAAAAAGAAAACCAAACCACCTCATCTGGAATTTAAATTGCCTGTGGTAGATGGAGTGGTACAATGGTGGGAAGGGTATTCCTGAAAGAGGGAACAGCAGGAGGAGAGGCAGGGTGACGTGTGTAAAAAGAGCTGCGGAGATTGTGTGGAGAAAGGATTTGAAGGAGTGGTGACTGGAGGTATTGGGCCTGGGCACCATCAACATCTACACAGTAGAGAGGCCAGTAGGATGGGGAGTGGAAAACACCCGCTGGTTTTGGTAGGTAGGGAGCCAGGGGCGAGCAGTCTGAGTGGAGCAGGGCAGGCCGAAACCAGATGGTAGCGATGGAGGAGAGAATCGGGCCTGAGGATGTTGACAGGAAGTGGAGGCTGCTGTGCGGAGGGTTGTAGCTGAGAGAGTTCTACACTAAAAGGATGAAATCAAGAAAGGAAGAAAGGAAGTCAGAGAGGAGAAGATTGAGGGGGAGAGTGATACTTAAAGATCAGAGAAACAGGAAGGAATGTTGGCCTTCAATAGATGGCTTATCCTCTGATACTGGAGATCAGGACATGAGAATAGGTGTCAGTATATGGGAATCTGTGGGTAGGAGGATGAGGGTGCTGAGGGAGGAGATTACGGAGAGTCTTGACAGGAAACTAGACATACTTTGGAACTAAAAGAAAACCTGAGTTCAAATTCTGGTTCTGCAATATCAAGCTGATGACCTTTGGAAAGTTACTTAACTCCTCTCAGCCTCACTTTCCCCATTTGTAGCATGAAAAGATTAAAGAACTTACCTCAAACGGTTGTGGCAAACTTGAAACACTGACTATTGTCCCTGACACCTAGTAAGTACTTTGTAGTGGTATCCATTATTATTATTATTAGCATAAGTATAATGAACATAGTATGAGTGAGTGACTTCATAATATACGTCATCACATCTTTACAACTGGAGTGTGTAGACTCTAGAGCCATGAGCCCCAGCTCTGCCCACACACTGTATCAGCTTTGTGACCTTGGGGCTGAAAATAGTATCTACCTTATAGGGTTACTGTGGAGATTAAATTAATTCATATGAAACCTTCAGTGAAGATCACATAAGTGGTAACTATTATTAGTGTTTTAATTTTTATTCAAAAGCCCAAACAGCACTCTTCAGTATATATTGTTATCTCTGTTTTATAAGGGAGGGCCTCAAAGTGCAGAAGGGTTAAACGATTTATCCCAAGCCAGATAACTAGCAAATGGCAGGGTTGGACTACAACCCAGATTCCTTGTGTCTCCACATTCTATCCACTCGGCATTACACTGTGACATCTGACTGACTGCCTAGCTTTGACCTTTAGTACCTGTTTATCCATACTCTGAATGGCTTTACGTCACATACTCCGTGAGATCATCTGGACCATTAGCTCCCAGGCTCATCCTTGGGTCTAGCCAGCCAGCTTTTTGTCCCGCCTTTGTGACCCACTGCTCAAGCCCCAGCTCCTGACAGTCTGGATGTATGTGAAGAAGCGTGGAAGTAAATGGAAGTTTGATTCACCAAGGGCTGTTCTACAAGTACATGATGGAGGTCACAGATACTTGAGAGAGAGAGGATTCCATCATGAGTGCGAGTATTGCATTCATTTCTGTGAATGTAGTGAAAGAAATTTGTACAGGCCAGGTCCAAAGATGCTGCACATCGGTGCACGCTCTACCTACATGTCTGCATTGCTTTCTCATCAGCTTGGCGAATTGTTTTATTGCCATACGATTTGGTACTTTGGAAACAACCAAAGACTTACCATTTGGATTGTTGTATGGATGCTTGATGATAAAAGTCTGACTCTGTTTCTGCTCTTGTAGCAAATCCGAGGGGAATCTCAGTTCCAAATGTTGTATAACATCATGACCTTTCTTTGATGTATCGTGGTGTGGCAGACAGATGTACATAAGCACCAACATCCCGAATATTTCCAACTACCCTTGTTCTTCATAACAGGATTAGGAGACAGAATGGGCCTTCTGTGCAATCCAGCTTTACTATATGAAAGAAAGCATATATAAAAAGCAGATTTTCCGTATTTAGAAATGAGGTTCTTTGGGGTCAGGTTTTATTTAATTTAAAGACACTTAGGTTTTACATTCAAAATGTGTTCCCACTTCATGGCCTTAAAGAGTCAAACATTAAAGATTGAAAGAAGAATTCCAATAGTATTTTTAAAACAATTAAGCTGCAGAATGTCAATATTTGGACACCTAAAAGAAAATATTTCTTATAATGAGTGGTAATGTAATCACTAAACACCAAAGGAAGGGTTCATAAGGGAACCTTGAATTCACTGATATTTGAAAGAAGGATAGTTTTAGTTCAACTGCTGAGGAAATGTTTTATTTCAACTAGAAATTAAAGGGTTTTATATACAAATGAAATGATTTTACAATATGGGAAGGATTTGGAGGGAGGGGAAAAAACCCTAAGGATCAGAAATGTTAAACAGGGAATGTGAAGGGAAGGATGAGAATGAGAGGTGTGAAAAGAAGAGGGGAGGGAAAGGGCTGCGTTTCAGACTTTTGGTTGCTTCCATGGGGTGCAAACTGGAAGCTAAGTAGTAACGGGACTCACACGGATAGCCTATGGCCAGCCTGACACATGGGTGTGGAGCCGCCAAAACACAGAGTAGATGCAGGCACAAAATGAAGAGGAGGGCAGAGCATGTGAACTGCCACATGCCAAAGAGAGCAGAAACATGCACGGAGGTAAACTGTACATATGCCCCACAAAAGGTTTCTGTTATACTCAGTTATCTCAAACCCATAGAATAGATGCCAATATAAAGCCAAATTTACTAACGTGGAAGCCTAGGATTCTTTGACATCCCCTCTATCTAGGGAATTAATGTCCATGCATCTCATAGGGGCTGTAGAATGGTGCCTCTGATGGGTTACATGGTATAACTAAGGATAAGAACTTAGTACCTGTATTTTCTTGGAAAATGTGGGAAACTATTATCATTTGGTAGAAGAAGAATCATTGAGACAACCGCATAGGTCTTCGCCTTTAAATAGTACCAAATCTTTTTGGTGAAAGGGTTTCATGGTCACTCAACAAGTGAGTGGTAGGTATGTGGAGTATAAGTATAAGAAGCATAATGACAGAAATATAATGGAAGCCAAATGGTATTTAGTTTCCTTGGATCTTCAGTGTATCACGTCATCCTTAGAAATCCAGATCAAACCCCCTCTTGTACTGTCTCAGCTGCCATGCAGAATTCATTGCTTCCTGCTCTGTCCATCTTGTGACCTTAGGACTTTTTTGTATTATAGTTAGTTTTGCATAGTGCTGTCTTTTATGAGTCATAAAATCTGTCTCACAGACTTATTTGGAAGAGTGTATGAGATCATGCATATGTAAATTCCTAGTCCTTCTGTAAAGTACACACTACGGTAAAGTGCACCCCATATGTATATTAGTTGAATGCAGCGGTGAGGTGGTAAATGTTGAATAGCCATCTCTGAGGGAAAAATGTCGCTCATTTGCAGCATCTGCCAATTTCCATTGTGTAAACGCTCCCCTGATTTCAAACTACCCATGTGATATCATTGAGTGTATACTTGGGAAGAGATGTGCCAGAGGGCTCCATTATCTAGATTTTCCACTGTACACATACGCTAGATGTAAATAACATTATGAACATAGAAATGCAGTAAGATAATTAGAAAGTGCTGTGTTTTGAGTACTTGTTACCTTTAATTTCCAAATAATTTATTTAATTGTCAGTTTATATAATTTAATTTTTAATCATGGCTATGTTTAATAATTGGCTCACAAAATTCTTGAGCATTTAACAATTGGCCCTTCTGGGCTGGTAGCAGCTGTTTCCAACACAGCACTGAATCATGAGCCTCTGAGGCAGGACCTTTTTGTGTTCGTCTTTGTGTTTTCGTTGCTTAACTGAGCTCAGTTAAGCCTGGAACTCAGAAGATGTTTGGAATATCAGTAAATGATGAATAAAAAATTGGACAAATGCAAATGTAAAACCAAGTTACTGCTGCATATAAAAAGGACCTTGGATATATCCCATAGCCTCTGTTGGCCTCAGTTCCTTCATCTATAAGGCAAGGGGCTTGGGCTGACCTAAGGCTCCCCCCATCTCTCACATTCTACCGGTTTTAATGGCCAGAAACAAAGTCTGTGATTATGTTAACTCTTTTCTTAGCTGTGTGCTTGTATTGTGAGGACAACATTGTAACTACCTCATTTAGGACTTAAGCACTAAGTGAATGGTAGATTCAGAACTTACTTTATCTTGAACAGAGATAAAGACTATGTAATTTGCTTTGGTTTACTCTTTGAATCATTAGAACATTTGTCTAGATTTTCTATAAATAGGACACTGTCATGTGCTCCTATACACTTGGATTTAATGGGAAGAAAACCCTATTTCTTTAAGTGATAGAAAAAAGCAATTAAAATTAGAGAAATTCCTCATTTTCAACTCTTTAATAAAGCTTTAAATGCTAACTTTTTGGAGCTGTGAGCTTAAGATTAACCTTGCCAAGCACTTCCTTTGAGGGGGAGATCAGAATCAACACTAAAGATGAAATCTTTAACATTAAGTCTTGTTCCTGAGACTCATCTGATCCTAGAACCCCTTTTCCCTGCAAATGGCAGTAAAACCTCAGGGGACACTGGTGTTCCATGGAACCCAGTTTGGAAAATATATGTTGGATAATTTACAATTTTGAAGTTTCGTGTTTTTAATTATTAATTTAGAATTCTACCTTTTCAGGTGTCATACTACCAAATCCATTAACCTGATCTGTAGTAAAAAGCAAAACCAGATGGTAGATTAGTATAATCTCAGAGCAAATGTAGAAGGACTAAGACATTTTCCTCTTCCAGATTTCCTGAAGATATCTCCGGTATAATTTGCCACCTTGGTCACCGTATATTTGTAAAATGAAGCTGGTGGATTAGATAGGCCTAAGAGTCTATGATTGATACCATTAGCCATTGCAACCACTGCATAGGGAGCTCTGGCACTGGGGAGGATTATGGTACTAAAGCCTTAAACACATTCACAGAAGTGAAGGGGGAACCAGAGAGGAGTTTGTTTAAGCTAAATGTTCTGATGTTTGAATGTTGACACACTCAACTGTACTGAGGTCCAGGAGAATTTAAAAAAGTATGTCCCCTGGGAGGATAGACTTGATTTACATGGCACTTCTTTCATTAAATTCAGTGAAGCCTGCAAAAATTGCTAATGAAGGAAAATTATGAAGTATGCTGGCTCAGTTTATTTGCTCTTTCCATAATAATTTGGCCTCCAACCATCTTACACAGAATCTAAAGTAATCAGATTTCAAAGAAATTAACCCCTCATTCTTTAGCTTAAAACTCAAAGGATATTTTGCTTTTATCAAAAAGATGAAGAAGATACGGTAAAACTGGATTGGTAATTTCACTTCATTGTGAGATATTGAGGTTACATTAGACATGAGATTTTTAACGTATTTTTAGAATATTTTTAGGTGTCTCCATAGAGCTTTTCAACTTTTCTGAGGCAAGTTACTGCTGTCTCAACACTTTGAAAATAGGACTAGAAGAGATGTTTAACTAGTGGATGAAATGGGTAAATAAGTCTTTGCTGTTCTGGAATTTGAGATTTTCCTGTTGTCCCCTCTAGTCCATTCTGTACTTTGCAGTCAGGGTGATCAATATTAACATGCAAATCTGATCAAAACCCTCCTTATATCCCTTTAAAGGACTCCCAGTGCTCTCAGCATGAGACACAAACTCCTCAGCAAGGCTGGGGGTCCCTACGTGATACAACTCTTATCTGTTACTCTCATCCTGAATAAGGTAGGACACACTCCATTTTATTTACGCCTATTCCGTGGTGTCAGCAACCCCAGCTCTCAGATGCCTGAGGCACCAAGAACAACTCAGGTCAGCAGTGGGTATTCGCTCACAGTTGTCTCCTCAGGGACTCCAGCTACCTGGGCATCTTGAATGTTGCTGGTGGTTTTGCCAGAGGGAAAAAGAGCTCTGGCAGGTCCCACCTCAACAGTTCGGTGCTCTAGCCTGGAAGTGACAACTCATGGCCACAGCTAGCTGCATGGCCTCATCCAACCTCAAGAGAGCCAGGAAGACAAGACAACCCTCTGGTGTGTCCAGAGGGCGAGGGGGACTGGATATCGGTGAGCTGCACTAATGACTGTCACAAGCTTCATGCCTCTTGCTGTTTACTCTCCCCTAGAGATCTCCAGTCCAGATGCCATGAAGGCATCATTCATTTAGTTGCTCATGCCCTTAATCATGTCACCGGGTTCATTGCCTCAGCCAGTTCACCCTTGCAATCCCCTCATTCATTCCTCTCTCCATGCTTCCTCCTCCACTTTGCACTGATGCTCAGAATATTCTTCCTCTTCTTCCCTTCATCTTCCTCTTTCCTCGTCCTTTACAATTCAGTGTTTCTACCACCACCTTCAGGAGGCTCTTTATCTGCACTCCACAAAGCTGGCTTATCTGTCCTTTGTCTGGTCTCCCTAATGTAAATCTTAACACACTGCACTGTGATTGCTTATTTACCCATCTCTGTCTTGGAGACTGTCGTACTCCGAGTACTTTGCATGATGCCTGGCGAAGAGTCAGTTGGTAAAAACTTTATTACCCGTTTTCTGTTTGAGTGAATTAGTTACAAGAGATTCTTTATAGCAAAGAACTTAGTGTCATGGTGTATACGAGAAATTCCTTCACTCTCTGGTTTTCGGACTATTGCTTTATTTAAACAAAATTATCCAACTCTAGGTCTGTTGACTTTATTTGATGAGAACAGTTCAGAAAATGAATTTTAGATTTCCAAGTGGCTGAGGATATAACTAGCCACTAAAGCTAGTGGCATCAGAAATGGGGTTGAGCAGCAGTGTAAGATCAAGTTAAAGTTCAAAGCAAAATATTCTAACTTAATGGCCCTTATGAACATAAAGCAAATGGTCACCAAACAAATCTGCTTGTTCTTAGAATCCAGCCTTGCAGATACAGGTACTCAATACAAACATGTCAATTTTCTTGCAATACATTATTTTCCTTCATGGAACATTTAGAAAATAAATCAAGGAAGAGAAAATATAAACATTCTGTGTTCTTAACTTTAAAATCTTCAAAAGAAACTTCTAACCTATGCATCAGTTATATGGGAAATTTAAACTCAAAGTAAGAATAATTCTATTTCTCATTCCACAATTGATCCTGTGTGTGGTTGAATTACCCTAGGGGGCAGTTTTGACCACCAGTCACTGTTTTTCAAATTCTGCTCCACAATTTGCCAAGTTTCTCAGATGAAGCTTAGGCAGCTCTGAGAATTAACACAATCGTTAAGGCATATACTTAAAGTATACATTAAGGATTAGCTCTGAGCCTTTGTAGAAAAATTGCCAGAAAACTAGAAGGATAACAGCATATAAGCAGAAAGAAAGTTTTTCTGACTACACACACACACACAGACACAGATACACACATGCACGCACGTATATAATTATTTATATATACATTATATGATATGCTTTAAAGTCTGGAGAGATAGTTACTAGAACATGAAATACCAGGGAAAATCATTATATGGAAAAGGAACACATGCAAATAAAGGATTAAACAACCAGTAGTCTAATTCTATAAAATACTTTCCTCAGATTGTAAGGACCTGTACTGGTTTCCTCCAGAGCCAAAAGTGGGAGAGATTAATAGTGAACTCAGGGAATAAGTTCTGAAGCCAAAGCTTAACATCTGCTGAGGGATAGCTGTCAATTCCATGAGATGCTGGGAAAGAGGAAACCTATGAGTATCTGCAGTGCTGCTTCTCTGCTTTCTCAACCCAGGAAACGTGCACAGCCCCAACAGAGTGGGCGGAGGGCTAGTTTAGCCAAACGGGACTCCCAGACCTAGGTTTGTTCCATTTGGTCAGCATAATCCTAGACCTAAGGGTACTCTTTACATAATTATGAAATCCAAACACTGCTTTGCAATGTACCCAGATCCTTTCAAGTTTATATGTCATACGTATAATGCACAGTTAATTTTGCTTGTGAATTTTATGTGATCATTATATCTTCATATATAGTTACTTTGGTGTACCACATTTGTTTAGATTATTTTATAACTTCTAAAGGTAGTCAGCTTCTCCGAGACATGAAGCATGTGTGGAATGAAAAGTATAAAAAAATTTTAAGACAGTGTCAGGTATCTTATGAATGGTAAAAACGTGGATAAGAAGAATAATGAGAACAAATTATTCACAAAATGACATGAAAGTGCTAAAAAGTTCTCATGACTTTAGAGAGCGCCGAGAACTAATGTGTGATTTGGGGACAAAACAGATATAAGTCAGAAAAGATCTTTTGTAACTATGAGATTAAGTTGAAGGTAGTTTGAGAGCTACTATTTATGAAAAATAATAGCTCAGTTCTGTTTGAATTATTGTCATGATATGATCATCATCTCAGTCAAATATTATCTATGCATTGTAACAGAAAAATGTTCAACAACTTAAATAAACTCTTACTGAGCCAGGGAGTGGGATAGGCACACAATGCTTACACCCGGTGGTCGGAATATTAACCGCCTGAAAGGGGTGGAGGAGGTCACTGTTGTGCCCATAAGAGAAGGACGATACATGGCAGGCGGCTGGCCCCCTCCCCCTTGTTGGAACTTAGATTCTCATAATTAGAGAAGGCAGGTCTTTATGAGGTCACCGGCTCTGGAAATCTGCCTTCTCCCCTTCTTGACGCTTCTGCGAGATGCGTCTTGAGCCTGCCAGACTGAGTCCAGGACCTAACTGAAACTATCAAATAGGGAACAGCGATCTAAAATTCAGGTTTTAGAGCTCAAAGGAGTGGTAAGATCACTGAGCCTACCTCTTTCATTTTACAGATGGGAAACCTGAGGCCAAAAGGGATTCTGTGACTTGTCCAAGCTCACACAAGTCAGTAACACAAAAGCCAGCCTCTTGACTTTTAGCCCAGCGTATTTTCCATGACACAACACAACACATGAGTCATCGGGAGAATGGAGCCTAGAATTATGAGGGTGGGGCCAGCAGTTGAAGAGAGGGTTAGGTATGTAGCTTTGGCAGAGTGTTCCCTCTAAAACAAAGGGGCCATTCTTAAGAAGACGTCCCCAGTGCGAGCACTGAGAAATCCAAAATACCCATTGAGGTCTTTAGCCGTCAGGGTAAGGAGGTTCCTTTCTAGAGAAAGAAACAAGTTTGCCCTGGCGAGGGGCCAAACATTGCAGGTGTTCTCTGTGGGACCACAGTCACAAAATCTTTCCTTGGCTTGTTGGACAGAACCCACCATGGAAGGGTCTCCCCAAGAACTCTGAGCTACAGGCCCTCGTGGCTGGTAAGGAGGGTGGTGCCTTCTAACAGATGGCTCCCATCTGACCACCAAGTCAGAACAGCTTTTATGAAGACTCTGCTGCTTTCCAGGGTTTCTGGCATGTGCATTCCAAACACGATCAAGAACATCTGGAGAACTTGGAACCAGCAACACGCTTAGGGCATGGCCTCTAGGCAGATGATCAGCAAACTGAGTCACTGAAACCTCTCTTTTATGAAGCGTTAGATGTAGGTCTGGAAGCAGCACTGAGGCCAGCCCATGTCAGTGGAGTCTACTTTCCTTTGCCCATTTCCCTGGGTTGGGCTTGTCCTGGAGCCCAAGTCTCATATATGAATGTTGCTTTCCAACAGAGGAATTTAAAAGCATGAGGAAAGAGAATAGCCATGGTTTCCTGAGGGATGCTGAGACATGTGGCCAAAGACCCAAACCTAGAGCCTTTGCAGATGTCATTGGTGGGTATTAGGAGGGAAACTGCGGGGCGAGGGCTTCCCCCATGATATTGAGAGATGTCTGGAATACTTTGATCCTCTGTAGCATCTTCCACAGTTGCTTGAATAAATATGAAGCAGGGGCTTCATTTTTCTTGCTCCACCTTGTGTTTTCTTTGCCTGGAAAGAAAGGAAGAAAGAATGACAGGACAGTTAGTGTAACATAGTGTAACATAAATTTTACTCTGAAATGGCATTTGTAGATAGGTACCTTTACAGTTAGAACTTGGATTCCAAGATAATTATCTTAGTCCAAGATAGCTCCTTCCCCTCCCTACCATTTCCTCGCACAGCAGTGATCATTTCAGCACATATTACTTTGTGATGTTCTGTTTTCTCGTTTGTCTCACCCTTAGATTCTAAGTACCTTAAGGACTTTATTTCATGATCCATTCATCCTATCCCTTTAGCACCTGCTGTTGTACATATTGAATGACCAGAAGTAATGATATTAACAGAGTAATAATTGCTAACGTGCGACATTTTATATGGAGCTTGCACAGCACTTTCACATATATTGTACCATTTCAAAGTTGCACTAAACCCGTAAAGTAAAGACGGGTGATTTCCTTTCAGGAAATTGAAACTCAGATGGAAGTACCTTCCCTTGGGCTTGCAACTAATGACTGATAGACCTTTGATTCCAGCCCAGGTCTTCTGACTCCAAATCAGATGCTTTTTTCAACAGTCTGAAGGATATCTAGATTTCAAAACTGTGTGTTCATCAGTACATAGACTGACTAAGGTTGATAGTTTTATATGTATACATCATGAGAGATGGAGGTATGTACAGACTTGAGTGTTTAAGTAAAATTTCAGAGCAACATAATTTTGTAGACTTTTAAATGAAGGAGCTTTATAAGAGTGAAGAGCCAATTCAAAAATCAACCAACCAACCAAACAAAATCAAAGGGACTCCAAAACCTTAAATGAGGACATTCTTGAGTAAAAAAAATGGTTTTTTGGTTCCTGCTTTTGGTGTCACAAGCAATTATGTCTTTAGTTATATGACTTAACTTTTATTTTCCCATCTGAAAAATGATGGAGCTGAACCAAATGGTGTCTCTTTCATTTCCTGTCTTAGTCCATTTAGGCTGCTATAACAAAAATACCATAGACTGGGTATTTATTTCACAGAGTTTTCACATTTTTGTAGTCTGTGAAGTCCAAAATCAAGGCCCCAGCAGATTTGGTGTCTGGTGAGGGCCCTGGTTCATACATGGCCACCTTCTCACTGAGTCATCACAGGGCAGAAGGGCTGAGAGAGCTCTCTGGGGTGTCTTTTGGAAGGGCACTAATCACATTCATGAGGGCTGCACCTTTATGGCCTAATCACCTCCTAAAGGCCTCACCTCCTAATACCATTACATTGGGGGTTCGGATTTCAACATATGAATTTTGGGGGTCATCAACATTCAGTCCATAACACTTCCCCTGGCAAAATTCTCCACTTCTGTTACTCTAATTAAAAGAGTTGGAAGCATTTAATTATAGCTGTACAAAGCATAGTACTCATTTCTAGTGGAAGAACTTCTTTTATCTGCCACTTGAGCAGAGTTACTGAGATGCTGCTAGTTAGGACTCAACAGATGAAGTTCTCCATATACAAAATGGTTAAAAATTAGAAGCCAAGATTTGAAAGGTTACTTTTCATCCGTCTGTAACTATGGGAAAATAGAGAAACTGGGGGTGGGGGTGTATGTGTTCCTCAAGCATTTGAAACTCATACCCCTAGAAAGTTTTCTCATGCCACTGACCATTACCATCGGTCAAGGACATGGTCAAACACAGTTGGTAAAACTGCACTGAAGATCGTATTCTGAAAATAAGGAGGTCCATTAAATACACTTTTGCGCATCCTATTTATGCTGTTGCCTCTCCGCAACCCCAAGACCTGTGGCTGCAGGGCTTTGTGCCACCACTTGGCAGTGAGTTTAAGGATGCAACTTGTAAGCAGGACCAGTGCTCCACTGGCAAGGTGCGGTGCTAACACATCACAGGCAGAACCTGAAATCCAAAGCCATGTGAAAATTTAGTACTGTTTCAATAACCTCATGGAATGGATTTACAGTCACATCAAAGCATGATTCGGGAGTGGACGCCTTGGTTCTTTAGGAAATATAAGCATAACAGTGGTTCTTATTCACTCACAGAATGTCCTAAAGGGGATCTATTTAAATCCTCTGGTGAGAGAATTCAGAACCTAGAATTATTCCAGCAATAAAATATTGAAACAGCCTAGTGAAAATGAATTCACTAAGGGCTTGTACCTTCAAAACTCAGCAATTTTTATGCAAGCTGGGTATGTGTGAAAGGCCCAGAAAATGCAGGCTGAGATCTTCACACAGCCATCTCTGCGTGTAAAACCCTTTTCACTGCTGTTTCAAAGCAAACTTGTTAATGCTGGAGGATCATGTTGGATCAGTGGGAATTGCTTGCAGAGGAATAGCAGGGAGGCCAAGGCAGTGGAGGCTGCTGACAGCTTGGGTCTGAATCATGCAGAATGATGTTGGCTGATGCACCCCAATACATCAGAACCATCTACTCTGTGTTTCAGAGTCACTTCTAAGAGTGTATGGAGCTTATGGTAAAACAGTCATTCTGTAGGGCCTTCCCTTCTCTATTAACATTTTTTTTTTATTTTTTTTTATTTTAAGAAGCTGTTGGGGGTAGGAGTTTATAATTAACTAATTTATTTTTGCTGTGTTGGGTCTTCGTTTCTGTGCGAGGGCTTTCTCTAGTTGTGGCGAGCGGGGACCATTCTTCATCGCAGTGCGCGGGCCTCTCACTGCTGTGTCCTCTCCCGTTGTGGAGCACAGGCTCTGGACGCGCAGGCTCAGTGGCCATGGCTCACAGGCCCAGTTGCTCCACGGCATGTGGGATCCTCCCAGACCAGGGCTCGAACCCGTGTCCCCTGCATTGGCAGGCAGATTCTCAACCACTGTGCCACCAGGGAAGCCCTCTATTAACATTTTTAACGAATAAAACTTAAGTATGGTGAGCATCAAGAAAAACATGATAAAATTAGACTAGAGGGTAGACATCAGGAACAGCCTGTAAGTGGTAATGGAAATCAGATCAATAACAGAAGTCATATTCGCTGAATCTTTACTGTGCTGCAGAGAGTATGCTGAAATATTAATTTTTTAAAAACGTATTTATTTATTTGCCTGGGCCAGGTCTTAGTTGCGGAATGCAGGATCTTTAGTTGCAGCATGCAGGCTCTAGTCCCCTGACCAGGGATCGAACTACTGGACCGCCAGGGAAGTCCCTGAAATGTTAATATAATCCTCACCACATCCCCATGGGGCAGCTATGAATGTTCCCATTGTACAGAATTAAGGAGCTGAGATGGGGAGAAAAGAAGAAGCATGCTCTAGGACACATGCCCACGAGCTGAGTAGTTAGGGTTGGAACCCAGATGTGTCTGTGTTCATATTCTCAATCTCTCTTTCTCTCTCTCCCCCCCTCCCTCTCTCTCCCTCTCTCTAACTCTGCCAGGAGGGATCTAACCAAAGGATGATAAACAGCCTATGAAAGTTCCTAGAGGGAAGTGGGGAATTTAGATGATGATGATCTTATTTCATGTGCTGATAGAAATTGATTTAAATTTTCGCTTCCATTAATAGCCTTCTTTGCCTCCTATTCCTACCACTGCCTTGGGGTCACCCAAACCTTGGAGATTAACCATAGGGACATTTTGATGCTACAGCATATTTTGTTTAACACCATCTATTCCAAACTGCCTGTGGCTTGGAGGACTGTGTCACTCCCTTGACATGCATTATCGCTGGGAGTTAACTAGATGGGTAGCGTTCCTATTTTACAGTTGATGAAATGGTCTCAGAAAGTGTAATATTCCTAATGTCCTGTACTAATTAAGTTGTGGAGCAGGATAAGAACTGAGGGCTGCCTGACTCTGAGAACCTTCCCACAGGAGAGGACCAGCGCTTCTCATCCCAGGCCACTCAGTAGAAACACCTAGGACTTCAAAAAACAGAAATGCCTGGGTCCCTCCCCAGATCAGTCAAATCAGAATCTCGGGATGAGGGAGGACCTGGGCCTCAGTATTTTCCAAAAGTTCCTCAAGAGATTCTAATGATGGGCACGACTGAGAACTACCACCTCATGAACCACTGATTAAGGTATTTTGTGGAACATCATAGTCTCACAGTCTCTTAAAGTATGGTGGCTGAGTGATTAGCTTTTTTTTTTTTTTTTAAGCTACTATGACAGATCCAGTCCCCTCTGCATAGCCTTATATGCCAGGTAAACAGGTAATCTACTAGATTCTTCAAGGATTTGAACAGGCAGGAATTTTCCTGGTATGAGGTAACATAAGAGGGAGTCAGAGGAGGTACGGTGAATGTCTGTCTATTCATTCTGATGGCTGCTTCATCTTTCTAGTGGAAACAGAAATGGAATTAGGAACCACTGAATTCAGGACTGTTATTCCTGTGACTACCACTGTACCCAGCTCCCAGCTAGGCTAACAGAGCCTTAGGTGGACTGGGAAGAAAGTTCTGGTCATTGTTCTGACCTTTTGCATCAATGAGCCCCTACTATTGATGTCAGTAGTCACAGGTAATTCTTATCATAGTTTCCTGTATGAGTCTTCCGTCTGCAAGATGATGGTCTACATGGTATGCTTTGGCATGTCATAAACTCTGTTATATTTATGAGACTTATAGAATCACGGAACAAAGGGCCCTCTGAGTAAATAATTTTCCCCAAAAAACATTTGCAAGATACAGGACTGAAGAGAATCCGATGTGTACAGTATTTTTTCTATTTCTTCCTTCCCACCCTTGACCCCTTTCCCAACTCTAAGCACATAGTAAATAATTAAGGAATGGAATAAAAATTCTGGGATAAAATTATTCTAGAAGTCAGAGACTTGGTTGTATTTTTAAAGCTTCCCTAAGATGGTTACCCCACATCCCATAAAGCTACCATGTAAAAAAAGGACCTAATGATTTGTGTTGGTAATTATGGTATTAAATTTAATTTCACATTGGTGGATGGCCAGCAGAACGTGGTCTCTGAGTTTAAATTATCAGTATTCTCTGTCAAGTTTAAAATCTGTATACTCAAACTGTGGAAGCTGGCTTTGTAGTAGAATCTGTGACTGAAATGATATTTTTTCTAGGAATCACATATGAATACATTGGAGGAGATAATCACCCTGCATATTTGCATACTAGTTGGATGGCAGATACCTAGCATGTATACTCTTATTCTACCCTCTCATGCCCTGTTCCTGGAACATTAGACATTACTAATGGGTCATGGTACTTTATCTCTTCTTTTTCCGGTTAAGCACAGGCATGGACTCAGAAACCCTTCCAACACTGTGACCTATGTAGTGACTACCAATAGAGCAGATTTGGCCCAAAAGATAAAACCTATTTTCTACCTCTATTATAGCAAGTTACAGCTTACAAATGATATTCAAGCCCAATACCTTGTTAATGTTGCTCTTTGCAAAGGTAAAAGCTCTACGAGATATAAGGTGGTCGTGATTGTTTAAAAGATGGCAGAGCTCCTCATATCATTTTGAATGAGTCTACCTATCATTCTCCCTATTTGAATGATAGGTAGAAACAGCAAGTATTTTTTTTTGAACATACCTCTGTGTTCCTAAATCCAGCAGAGGGAGTATCCCGCTTTCCTAGACCCTGCTTTTAATAGCTGCTCAATTTCAGTCCTGATAGTTTATTTTATCATCCCCCCACATTGGAGGAGCCAGTTGGGAAAAATCACATTTAGGCCTTACAGGACTGACCATCGAGGAAATTAGAGCTCAATTCTCCCACAACTCATGGAGTCCTACCTGTGGTACCTCTTGTTCTTCCCTTGGATATGACACCAAAGCCACATACAAGCCTAATGATGTGGGCTGCAAGCATTTTTTGTTGGAAGCCCTGTCTTTATAATTGACCATGAAATCATGATCAAATTTTGTCTTGAGTCTAATAGGTTGTGTAACCCCACCCCCATCCCGTGTACTGGCTAGGTTTCAACTTAGGTAATTATATCCAGCTTCCCAAATTCCAACTTAGTTTATATTGTTCTGTTTCTTTACTTGCCCCCATTAAAGCTGTATTGGCAAGGAACAATTGTGGCATTCCACAGGAACAGGCTGCCTTTTCCTGGCATGTAAAGTAATGTCCCTTTGATAAATGGCATCACACGTATCAGATCAGTGCACAAGTCATGGTGCTCTTTGTGATAAAAGGAATATCAATCTCTTTGCTGCCCTCAAAAATATGTCTTAGTATCAGGAATCAGCAAAATAAGGCCCATGGGCTAAATACAGCCTGTGACCTTCTTTTTGTGTAGCTCTTGAGCTAAGAATAGGTTTAGTATTTTTTAAAGCATTGTGAAAAAAACCTACACATGCAAAGAAGAATATGCCGCAGAGACTGTATGTAGCCTGCAAAGCCTAAAATGTTTACTAACTGGCCCTTTACAGAATAAGTTTGCTGAGTCCTGCTCAAGGTGATCATAATAATAATAGTAACAGTATGAATAAAAGCCCACTTACATAGCACTTGTTATATAACGTATTAAACATTCTTCATGTTTTAACTCAGTTAATCTTCATAAAGAGTCTGTGGGATAGTGTGATAGGCAGCCTTTAAGAATGTCCCCAATAATTTGGACTTGAGGACACGTGGGGCCGGGGAGGGGAAGCTGGGACGAAGTGAGACAGTGGTATGGACATATATACACTACCAAATGTAAGATAGCTACTGGGAAGCAGCCGCATAGCACAGGGAGATCAACTCGGTGCTCTGTGACCACCTTGAGGGGTGGGTGGGATAGGGAGGGTGGGAGGGAGACACAAGAGGGAGGGGATATGGGGATATATGTATACATATAGCTGATTGACTTTGATATACAGCAGAAACTAACACAACATTGTAAAGCAATTATACTCCAATAAAGATGTTAAAAAAAATTGTCCCCAATAATTCCTACATCCGGCCTTCAAGCCCTTGTGTGATCCTTCCCCTTTAAATATAGGCTGTATTTAGGGACTCCCTTCTAGTGAATAGTGATTTCCTTCTAATGGAATATGGCATGGTTATAGACTATATAGAATATGATGATAGGATATTACTGAGATTAGATTATAAAAGACTGTGATTTCTTCTTGGATTTTCTCTCAGGCTCTTGTGCCCTCCCTCCCTCCCTTCCAATCCTTTTCCTCATTCTCCTTCCTCCCTCCATTTGTTTCCCCCTCTCTCTTCCCCCTCCTCCCACCTCTCCTTCTCCCTCCGATTGATCCCTAGGGGAGAAGCCAGATGTCATGTAGAGATGCCCATGTAATAAGAAACTGAAGCCTGCCAGTTAACCCTCTGTGTGGACCAGAAAGCAGATCCCTCCCTCACCCCACTTGAGCCTTCACATGAGACCAAGCCCCAGCCAACAACTTGACTGAGACCTTTTGAGACACCTTGAGCCAGAGGAAGCTAGCTAAGTTGCATTCAGATTCCTGACCCTCAGAAACAGAGATAACAAAGATTTTTTGTTTGAAGTCACTAAGTTTTGGAGTAAATTGTTAGGTATCAATTGTTAGGTATCAATTAAATGCAGATTGTGTTACCTGGAAGTGGGAGAATTATCATAACAAATACATAAAGTATGGGAGTGGTTCTGGATCCAGGTAGTGGGCAGAAGCTAGGAAGGATGTAAGATTTTTAGGAGAATGTTAATGAAAGCTTAAAATACCTTGAGTACATTGTTCATAGAATTTGGGGCTTTGCAGACACTGTAGGTGAGAAATTGCAGGAAAGTGAAGAATACTGGAGTAAGTGGGATCTTTGTTATTTAGTGGCAGAAATTTAGCGACACTGTGGCCTGTGGTTAGGTGGAAAGTAGAAAATGAGGCTAAGGAACTGGCTGATTTACAAGCAAAATGTTGAAGATGCTGCCTCATTTCTTCCTGGTAACAGTAAAGTAAGAGGAGGGAGATAAATTGAGGAATAAACTAAAAGGAGCCAGGACTTGATGGTATGGGAAGTCTTATTCTCTGTAAATGGTACATGATGCTAAAATTAAGAAATGTTTTCTAAGCAAAGATTAAAACCAGGGCAGTCTCCGAAAAACATAAAGACAAAGCTGAGGAAGTGACTGTAAACCTTTTGTTAAGACCTCAGAAAGATAAAAAGTAGTGCCTCAGAATACTATTGAGCCACACAAAAGGCTCTCTGAAGAAATTAAGGGTATACCTCACACATCCTCTCAATTAAACCACAGGGCCTCTGGGAGGTTTAGGCTGTTACCTCTCAGCCATCTCCTTAACAGCCCAAGGTGGAAAGGGACTAATTTGGAAGAGATTTGTCGGTGTGACTTTTGCCTAATGGGGGGAACTCAAGTAGCTTCACAGGAGACTTACTGGGGTCTCGTAACAGTGACATATGCAGAAACATGAAAGCTTGAACTGAGGTAAACAGAAGGCAGAATGAAGAAACGCCTTTGGACCCTCAGAATTCTACTGGCAGGAAGCAGCCTGGGAGAGCTGTTCGGCTGCAAACATATGCTACCTTTCATTAATGAAAGGAAAGATGACTTAGAGTATAGAGCCCGAAGCCCAGAGGACAGAGCTGAGAACCGTGGAGAATTACTCTCAGGCCTTGAGACCTAATCAGAGAGCTCTCGACATTTTTCTGGCTTGATTTCAGAATTCCTATGGACCAGTGACTCCTCTGTACCTCCCGTTTATCCCCCTTTGAACGGGAACACGTATGGTTATCCTACCCGTATCTCACCCACTGCATTTTGGGTGTATGTGGGGAAGAGAACTTTGCTCTTTAGTTTTGCAAGTCTAGGATCTACATTTGAAGAGATGCACTCAGGAACTAAATCTGAGGAGAGTCATCTGCACCTGGATTTGATTTACATAAAAAGATTCTGGGCTTGAGTTGATACTGTCATTGGATGCAACTTTTTTGGGGGGCCGTGGAAGGGGGTGAGTGGATTTTCCATGCGCTAGGGGTGTGAATCATTGGCGATCAGAGGGAGGACTGTGCTAGGCAGCTTCTAAGACAGTCCCCGTCTACTGGCCTTTCTGCCCTTGAGTGTGAACAGGATTTAGTGACTCATCTTTAACAAATAGGATATTGCAGAAGTGATGGGGTGTCACTTCCAAGTTATAAAAAAAATTGTAGCTTTTATCCTGGGTGCTCTCTCATTCTCTTTTGCATCTCTTGCTCTGGGCAAAGCCAGCTATTGTGAAGAAGCTTTGTGTAGAAGGATTGAGACCTGCCAGCAGCCAGGTGAGTGAGTCAGGAAGCAGATTTTCCTCTCCCCGCAGGCAAGCCTTTGGGTGTCCCCGGCCAACTGCTTGGTCTCTGCTGGGAGGTTAAGTTAATTGCAACTGGATAACAGAAAGAAATTGTGAGGTAATAAATGTCTGTTGCTTTTAACTACTAAATTTTGGAATAATTTGTCACATATCGATAAATCACTAATAAAGATAGGTACCATTCTTCCCTACATTTTATAGAAGAAATTGAGGTCTAGAAACCTATCCGTTGCCATAGCATTCAGATTTGAACTCAGGCAGTCTGGCTGCAGAGCCTGCACTTTGAATCACAAAGATCATAAGAGAGTGAAGTAAAGCAGATGAGAATGTACATTTGTTGAGCGAGTGACTAGGACACATCAACGTTAAGAGTGCCTTTGCTGGTGTGTGTGTGGGTATGTGGTCAAACGACAGGTACGGCTGTATTCACTGTGAACATCTTGGAAAGCAAGGATGTTGCCTTCTGAGACCTTACTTTATTGCCAGGTGGTGCTGGGTACAAGCATACATTTTTAAAATGGCCCCTTCCTTTCAAGCAGTACTTTCTGGAAGTCCAGGCTAGCATTCTGCAACCGGGGAATTCCTGAAACAGTCTTTGGCCTCAAGCTCTCAAAATTTAAGGAGACTGTGGGAGTAAATAAGCTTAAAACAATGGGGTAAGTGCTATAGCTGAGTTCCCCCCTTTTCTCAACGTTTCTAACATTGTACACATTATGAGTAAGATGTGGATGTCAGACTCCTAATTTAAGTAACTTTTTGGCCCATGCAAAGGAGGGTTGTTTCAAAGTCATGATTTGCCGGGAAAAAGAAGTCACTTACATTAGTCACTTTTGTATTTAGACTGATACCTTTAAAAGTTTTTATTAATAGACTTTATTTCCTCGAGCAGTTCTAGATTCACAGCAAAACTGAGAGGAAGGTACAGACAGTTCCCTCAGATCCTCTGCCATGACACCCTCCTCAGACTCATAGCCTCCAACTAATACCTTTTAAAAGTGAGGTTGAATTACCAAGTTCTCACTAAGAAATCTCCAATGGTATCATCACATACAAGTAATTTAGTCAGTTCATCAGGTATTAGCAGGCCAGGGACACGTATTTTCTTTGGTTCCAGGGCTACAATAATAAACTGCTAGGTGATAACTTCAATTTGAAGAATTTAACAAACTTCACTATTTTTGCACATTCTGTGTCCTTTCTTTCTCTCATTCTTTCTTTCCTTCCTCCTTCCCTTTCTCCCTCCTTTTCTCCCTCCCTCCCTCTCTCTCTTTCTTTCTTTCTTTCTTTCTTTCTTTCTTTCTTTCTTTCTTTCTTTCTTTCTTTCTTTCTTTCTCTTTCTTTCTTTCTTTCTCTCTCCCTTTCTCCCTTCCTTCCATACAAAATGCCACCACCAGGAGACCAAGATTTTCTAGACACAGCTCAATAAATAGTTACACAGCTTAACTTCTCTTCTTCTAAAGGAGATGAGATGCAGGTTCTTGGTATGTGCAGTAAGGGGATATATGACTTTCAGCTCTGGGAGGCTGGTCCTGTCAGACTTATGTGTTTTATTAAAGACATCTGTCGGTTGTCAGAGTGTTCCTGGGTTCCTTAGAGGAAGTGTTGATTGACATTGAACGGACCTCTTGAAATGTATATCCACCCCGTTGTTGCTTCTGAGCCATCATTTTGGTTTGCTTGTTGATCAGCTACTGGTGAAAGAGTAAAGCATCAGAGACTTGGAAACTTATTGGCACTGTCACTTTTACAATTTCAAAGCTATGATTATATCAAGGAGAAAGATCAGATGCTCTTGGCAATATAACTTGAACTCTGCTTTTCTTCTCTGAATGCCTAGTGATCGGGTGATAGGCGCACTCAGAACGGGGCCTGAACACTGGTAGGTGATGGTCCACATCACCTGCATGCTTATTAAAAAATACAAATGCTCGGGCTCCATCCAGGTGTAATGAGTCAGGATCTCTGGGGCTGGGCCCAGCAAGCTGTGCTTTGACCGGTGATTCCTACACACACCAAAGTTTGAGAAGCAAACTTGTAAACCTGGCCTATAGGTTTGAATAACATCGTCACAGCTTTCTGAAAGCTGAAATATGGTTTTAGCTCTTCTGGCAAGAGTCACTTTGTTTACAGTAAATTTTTATCTTAACACCTCATTTTAAAATGCTGTGTAGTATTGATATTTGACATGTGATTTGCAAGAAATCATTTAAATGGGAAAACACCTTAACAGAACAAGCGGATGCTCATATAACTCTCTTTTTCCCTGTGGGCCCTCCTGTAACTTTTGTCTGTCTCGAGATTAAGTTTTCTTTTCATTTGAAAAATGCCATTAACTTTACTAAGTGTGATAGCTTCAGAATTCAAATTTCTGGTTAGAACTGAAATATCTCTCCTTAAATCGCTTCTTTACAAAACAAGTGATTGTTGTCATGGTTCCGTGGTGCAAGCATAAACTTCCAGTGCCGTTACAAAACAATTATTAGCAAGCTCTAATAACCGTTTATTATAGATAAAAAGTGACTTAGTTATATAACTTCTCAGATGACACTATTTAAAAGAAGATGGGTATCTCTTAATCTGTCTGGGGGTCTTCTTGTTAATTGTCAGTTGAACTGTGCCAGGAAATTATTCTGCCATTTATATACTATTTTAAGCTTATTACAGATGTGGAGCCTCATGTTAAGGCTGGAACATTCTTAATCTTTCCTGTCTCTTCAGAACGAGAAGATAATAAACATTTCTGACAAACTGTAATCAAGAACTAGCCTGGTAGTTAATGAACAGGTCAGAGGTGGCCACCAGGGATGTTTCTGAAGAATGTTCGTAATGAATGATCATTGGCTTAGACCTACAGCTCCATAAAAGTGGTGATAAAGGGCATGGGGGGGCGTGGATTAAAGAGAGGGGGATTCTACATGGCCGCTAAGGGTCATAGTACTCAGTCTTCTCTCATTTTGTTAACATTAAGACTCGCTTAATATTTCAGGGAGTCTGGGTCTAAACCACCCATCCTGCACTGATCACCACCTTGGAGAGCTGGGTTTGGTTTAGCACCTACTCTGTGGCCCTACAGGAAAGACCACCAGAAACTAGGAGGAAAGAATCTGAGGTTGAATTTGGATTTGGGCACTACCTCTGCCTCAGAGTGTCCTTAGGAAAGTCATAGCTATCTGAGCAGCTGGCCAGGAGGGAGGCAGCACTTAGGCCCAGGAAGAGGCAAGAGCTTTTGGCCTGTGTTTTCCTTCCTTAGGCAGTACTGTTACTGAATACTGATGCTTTAACAGAGGGTGCCACACACTACCTTTACCCCTGCTGTCACAATGTCCTCCCTCCTAGCCACCTAAAGGGGGCAGGGATCATAAATCCTGCAACAATTCTAGACCCTTCTACCACTTCCTCCAGGTTGTAGCATACATGAAACGCAATGCATTTTTTTTTTTTTTTTTTTTGTGGTACATGGGCTTCTCACTGTTGTGGCCTCTCCTGTTGCGGAGCACAGGCTCCAGACGTGCAGGCTCAGCGACCATGGCTCACAGGCCCAGAAGCTCAGCGGCATGTGGGATCTTCCCAGACCGGGGCACGAACCCTTGTCCCCTGCATCGGCAGGTGGACTCTCAACCACTGCGCCACCAGGGAAGCCCTATTTTTTTTTTTAGTTGAAGAAGAGTGTGTGATGAAATTTGAATATTGTGCTAAATCTGATTTTTATGCCTGTCATACAAGGCTTGTGAATTTCAAAAATATTACATAGAAACAATTTCCCTTTTACTAAGGGATACCATAAAGCAAAAGCAATTTTTAAAAAGCTAACAAGCTTTATAACTCAAATATACACAGAAGCATGATTTATATATCTATGCTAAATTATTTCCATTGTGAACATGAACTCGGAGTGTCTCCTCTATAAATATTTACCCTGAAAATGTTTTTTGAGCACCTACAATTTGACCATTTTGGTTCTGGACTATGATGCATGATTTGGTGCCTGTCTTCTTACGTAGGTGGAAATTGATCCCCCAGCTCATGGCCTCCCTCCCCAGCCTCTTCTCCCTGCCTCCCTGTTCCCCTTCTTTGGTCCTCTTTCTTTCCTGCTCCCTCTCCCTGCATCCTTAACATTTTTTCATGTGACTTAGTCATGCAGTGGTATGACTGGTTTGGAAGTCATTCTAAAGTGACTGCTTCCTGCAAGTACTTCTTACGTTTATGGATTTCTAGATCTCTGTGTCAGGATAATTTATCATGTGTATCTAAGTTAGCAGTTTACCTAAGACAATGGCTCTCAAATTCTGGGATGCATTAGAGTCACCTGCAGGGCTTGTTAAACCACAGGTTGCTGGGTCCCACTTCCAGAATACCTGATTCAGTAGGCCTGGCGGGGGGTGGTGGTGCAAGGATTTACATTTCTAATAACTTTCCAGTTGATGCTCTTCTTCCTGGGACCACATTTTCTGAACCACTTACTTAGGACATTGTTTTAGGGGCAGTTTATTTGTTAATGTGTCCTTTCTTGTGGAATAATTAGAGAAGAAGAACTTGTAGGATATGTTTGAGGGATGAATGACCATCTGGGGTTAAGGACCTCATGATCATCCACTTTCTCCAGACTGCCCTTAATCTCCAGGAAATGCCCTGTATCTGGCTCATTAACACTTAAATTTACACTCCTGTTGATGGAGACAGGGTGGCTGTTGGCTTTGGGATTTTATTTTCATTGGGTGGGAATGGAGTAGTATTATGGCATATCATCTCCCCAGATTTCTCCTGCTGGGTGGATTGTGGCCATCTGTGCATAATATTCCAATTTAGGACACTTGTGTGCTTTTTTCTGTATCTTTGTATAAAAATTCCAAATAACTGCTCCTGTGTATCTTCAAAGACTAGTTTAATTATTTGCAATGAAAGCAAACAGGAAATTTGCTAAATGATCTGGATATTCAAATATGTCATAATGTACAGACTTCACAAGAAAGCAGTTTGGGAAAATTGAATTGTGAAAGAATCTGAACTTATTAAACTGTCATGTTCAGAAAGAAAAGTGAAAATATGTATTTTTTTAAATAATGAGATATTCAATTAAAATGCTTTTTCTTTTGTAAGTATTTATTTAAAGGTCTCCCTTCCCTCCCTTTCTTCTTTCCTGTCTGCTTTAAATTATTATTTTGTGTCTGGTTAGATCTTAAATTGATCAGATACTTTAATATAGTTTATGGCTTAATTTTGTATTAGTAGAAATGGATTGATAGTGTTCTTTGTCTCAATAATTATAAATGTTTTATAATTTCAGTGGTCATTACAGTAATTTTGTTAAAATGACAACAAAGGAAGAACGGCATTTTAAATTTGTATGACTATTATTATTTCCTTTTTCCTAACCCTACTAGCCCGTGGCACACAGATGCCTCCATTCTCTACTTGACGCCGCCATCAGTGACAATTACTATTACTTTTCAAAATTAGTGAATAATATTTTTCAAATTGAGTTAGCCTATTCTTCTTATGAGCTAGGCCAGGGCTTGGTAGCAAGGTAGATCCATTCTTATGGTACTAGTTTAATGAAAAGAAATCACTTGCTAAAGTTTACTAAGTGCTGTAAATGTAATTTTGGCATATCGTTTCCCCTTCTTTCCAAAGCTCTTTCAGTTGTCCAAAGTCTGCTTCAAATAGAAATATCTGTGAAAAAAAAAAAGGGAAGTTTAAGGAAGGCCCCTCTATTTTGCCTGTTTCCTGGACACAGGGCTAGAAGTAGGAGTCTCATTGTAGCCATTTCCTGAAACAGAAATGGAAACAGCCTCTCAACATGGTGTCCAGTTTTGAACTTTGGGACAACCAAGTTTCATATTTAGTCCACAGTTAACTCTTACTCTCACCATCTATTGACCTTAGTGCCAACTTTGCCCTTCGTACTGTAATAAGCATCTCCCATTTGCACCTCTTGAGTCTACCCATTAGCCTAAGCCCCTTTAAGAAGAGAGTAACTTGGGCTTCCCTGGAGGCGCAGTGGTTGAGAGTTCGCCTGCCGATGTAGAGGACGCTGGTTCGTGCCCCGGTCTGGCAGGATCCCATATGCCGCGGAGCGGCTGGGCCCGTGAGTCATGGCCGCTGCGCCTGCGTGTCCAGAGCCTGTGCTCTGCAACGGGAGAGGCCACAACAGTGAGAGGCCCGCATACCGCCAAAAAAAAAAAAAAAAAAAAAAAAAAAAGAAGAGAGTAACTTTTACATATGTCTGTCCCCCATGTAATACAACATTGTAGGTATTCAACACAATTTTATTGATTGTTTTTGTCTTTTCACTTTAACATAGATTATCCTAAAGCCCTTTTCTCTAACTCATGTTTTGCCTATGTTCTCACACCCTGTGTTTTCCTTCCCTCTTTTCCTCTCTCAGCGTAAGAGGACAGAAATCAAAGTTAACAGTTCTTGCTCAGAGAATCTGTTTCTCTCTAGTACTTCTATCCCTCTTCTTCAATTGCTTCCTTATTTGGCTCATTTTTTTTTCTATGAACATACTTTTCTCTTTCCCACCTTGAACCAACCATAGAAAGTTTTCTTTGAATCCCTAATCCTTGGCGTTAACACTCTTGCTTTCTACACCTTTCACTATCAACCTTCTGGAGAAAATAACCTCCACTTTCTCATCACCTGTCCATTCATTTTCTGGTCCTCTTGTTCCTCAGCGCCACTAAAATGACTCTCTTTAAAAAACAAACAAACAAAAAACCCAAAAAAACCCACGACTCTTTTAAAACATTGCTCTTGACTTTCTAATTCCCACAGCAGACCCTCTTCATCTCCCCTCTTTCTTTCTTCAAACTCTCCTCTCCTGGCCACTTTGGCACCGTGCCATCTTGAGTCTACTCTCCCCATTGATCATTCCCTCTCTGATTTCAATATCACGTCTTCTTTCTATTACTTAAATGTGGATATGCTCCAGCCTTCTGTCTCCCATCCACTTCTGCTGTTTCTTTTTACTCTCTTTCTTTTGTTATTTCCTCTAGTTCCGTGATTCAGCTTTCACTTTATACAAGTAACTCCTACATCTTTATCTCAATCCCATAATTTTCTGACATGTCCCTGTTCCATGTTTCTATCTGGCTCCTAGAAGTATTCATTTGGGTTTCTCGCCAGGATTTAAACTTAAACACACATAAATGTAAACTCATAATTTTCTTTCCCTTCTGTCAAACTATTTTTCCTTTGACTTCTGTACATCTGTGAAGAAAACCATCATTCTTTGTGTGACCTTAGCTCAAAACTTCATACCACTTTTGGCCATTTTCTCTTCTTCTCCATCCAAATCATCAAGTCCTGGTAGTCTTTCTCTGTCACTCACACCTTCATTTTCAGATATACTCCCTTCACCCTGGCTTAGTCCCTCCCTAACTTACACTTGAACTATTGCTACCAAGATTATATAGGTGGTTTGGTTTCTGTTTTTCTCTATTTTCTACCCATTTGAGCCATCCTGAAGACTTTTCGCCTTATCTTTATAATACCACACAAAAGTTGTATCCTTTGCGGCTCTGCAAATCTCAGTCTCTCCTCATGTTCTAACAAGTAAATTTTAAACTCCTTGGTCAGGTAGTCAGCATGTTCTAGTCTAAACTTGCCTGTTTTATGATATCTAGAACATATCCAGTATTCGAACTGTGTACCCTGTTCACCCAGACTATAGAGAATGTTTCTTATAGAAAATGACAATAATTAAAATTATTTAAATAATTAAAGCCATCAACATTTTTTCAAAGACTGTATTGTGCTTATATTAGTGTGTTACTGAACAAAGGACTGTACAAAAAAGAGGACTTTAAGATTCCCATAGCTGTTCCTCTGCTTCCAAGATTCTCAGCTTAGACAAGGAGAGGAAAAATGATATGCTTCAGTTGAGCTGGGCCTGTGCTCTCCTCTTGGCAGTCAAGTGGAGTAGAAGAAAGGCCAGATTGTGTCCCTGTCCTGTAGGGATTGCAATAGCGGGGAGGGAATGCAGTAGCAATAAGTTATTCCAGAGAAAGCGGTCCAGTTACTTTGTCTGGAATATGCGGTGAGGTGTATGGTTTACTCCCTCACCACCCTGTCAGGTCTGATCACACGGCCGCTTTCTCAAGGAGGCCTGCCTGGGTCATCTTATTTAAGGTTGCAGCCTCTTTCCCTTGGACACTCCTACTCCCCTTTACCCTGCTCTGTTTTTTCCCCACAGTATTCCCCACCTTCTAATATTCCTTATAGTTTTACCTGTTTTCTATATTCATTGTCTGCTGTTCCCACTAGTATTTAAGCTTCATGGGACAGGTGTCATTGACTGTTTTATTATAATGATGCTCCTAGAATGACGTCTGCCACCTAGTAGGTGCTTAGTTAATATACATTGAATCAAGAAAAAAATTAACTTATTCAACAAATAATTTTTGTCACGCCAACTACATGTTAAGAACTATGCTGATGATGGGGACCAGTAGTAGAAAACAATACAGACTTGGTCCTTGCCCTTGTCTACCGTATGTCTAGTCAAGAAAACCTAACACCAACATCACAATGAAATGAGTGTTTTGCTCTGAGGACACTGAGCTATAAAGGGACCTTGTAGAGGATGTCGGCAAAGGCTTCCCTGAAATGATGACCAAGCTGAGACCTGAGGAGGATTAGGAGTTGGCCAAGTAAAGAATGACATTAGAAGAAGAAAGTGGCCTCTTCCAGGCATAGTTTAAATATTACTAGTTCAAGGAGTTGCAAGAAGTCAAATGGCTGTACTATAGAGAGCAGAAGGAAGCCTGGTGCTGGAAAGAGAAGCAGCTAAGAGGTTAGAGAGGTCTTTTTAAGTCCTTCTACGGAGTTTGTGCTTTTCCCAAAGGCCAGGGGTCTCTCAGTACACACTCCATTACCCCCAGAATAGAGTGCATTTCAGAGTATGAGTGTCTTCTAGTTGACTTTGCTCTTCAGTGGATTGGAAAAATACTTGGTAAAGAAGCACACGCTTGGTCACAGTCATTTTAGGTATAATGTCACATTTTTATTCGCTGCATTTGTAGCGGTGGAACAGTCACGATTCTGACCATGGTACGTTTGGTTTGGCATTAGCCAATAGCTTGTTTAAATAATATTCATATCTTACTTAAAATAGCACAGCACAGCTTCACATTCTCCACAGTAATCAGATCAGTAACACATATTGGCAAAGCAAAGAAAATAGTTTTAGGAGGTATCAGAGATCTTTCTTGGTAGAGTCCTACGGTGATACAGGTCTCCTCTAATTAATTATGTGTGAAAATCCTGCTTTTAGTATACGTATAGGCCAAAGCCCAGACCATATTATTGACATGAATAGAGGTTTGTTTTAAACTGTCTTTTAATGCTCTCCCTTTAGTCCCTCTCTATTCTTTTAGAGTTCCCTTATGGAGTTTCCTTCTGTGATGAATGGTTGCCTAGAGGGACACTCTACCCCTGTTATTACCCGGGATTGTCGGTTGTTCATCTGACTAGTCTGTATTCTCTACCACTAGCAACCTCACAACTTAACCCTCCTCTGTCCCATCCCTTTTGGGTCTTCCTAGGTGATTTGTTAACTAATCTCTACTAATTTTAGTTTATTCTGTTGCCTCTATGACTACTACAGCTTTTGGAAGTATTTGTACTGTAAATGATGAAAGATGCATTAAGTCAATTTGTACTCATGAAACTTCAAGCTTCAGGGCTACTGAGTTGGCAAAATCTTGTTTTTCAGGAAAAAAATAAGAGTACAAGGTGGGACTTGTAGCCACTTTAATCCTTACGTGTCTGATACTTGGTCACTTTCTAAGACCCGTCGATTTCCAGGGAATCTATCTCGGTGATAAAAGTTCACAAGAGTGTTACTGTCTCCTGAGTGTTTGGGGCAGCCCACCCTATTTTAGGTGAAACTACTTAGCAGTGTAGAGCAAAGACGTCCATGTTGAAAGGTAGAGGAGCACTGATTCACGATAGTCACAAATAGTAACTTCTTGGAAGCTACTTTTTTCCTCCTTTTCTAAAATATACTTCTTTCCACTTATTTCCAAAAAATAAGTATGAAATGATTATCAAAGTATTTCAAAACTATGCAGTATATACAAATAGGAGCCAGTATTTAAGTGCGCTCTTTTAGAGTTCTGCAGATTTTATTTGTATAACATTTAGGGTAGCTGCTCAAATGAAGAATTTGAGTCTATTGCAACTCATACTGATGTATATAATAAAATTTAAAAGGTTTATATTTTTATTTATTTAACTAGAACTCCAAGTTATAACTTCGTCTTTGACTGAAGTAAAATTGTTCCATACAAGAGAAATATATCCTCTCCAAGTAGAATGTTCAGAAATAGCATCTAAAGATTTACTACAGAAACAAATGGTGCACAATTAAAATAGCCATGTTCTCCAGGAAAAATGTCCCTAGCAGGCCTCAAAACACCAACTCTACTTTTGGATTTGTCTGGTCTGGCATATATACCAAGAATCAAAGGTATTTTTAGGGTGATGCAATCTTTTATTTTAGTGATCATGATACATGAAATCAAAGGGTGCTCGGGAAAGTGTGATTCAAAATGTGGCCCAACAAGAGGTGGTATCCATGGGTGTCAGTGACCTGGCTTGACCCAACTCCTGGGCTGCCGCCATCATGGCCGTTAATTATGCCCGTCCATCCCTGGAAGTGTCGGCCGCTCCTCTGTCGTCAGGTAGATCATCTGTTCATGCTACTTGCCCATGTGAGCTTTGGTTGTTCATTCCAGGATGGCTAATAATGGGACAGCAGCTTGGGGACATTTCCAAGTGGCATTTTTGGCTGTTGTCCTCTCTGGGCCTCTGGGGATCTTAGAATAGTCCATTCTCCGTATACTCCAAAGCCAAAACCAAAATCAAAACCCAAACCGTTCCTGCCAGCATTTCAATTAATTAGGAAATCAAGAAGGCCCTAATCTCCTTGAAAGATCAACTTGGAAAGACCTTTTTCACTTTAAATAAGTCTGATTTCAAAAGTATTAAATATACTGTTCATCAAAATATCTTTCAACCTGATGGAAATTTAATATTTTTTCTTAACCTAGAACTTTCCTATCTGATATCTTACCTATAGGATTTCAAAGGGCGATAGTGAGAGACAGAATAGAGAAATCAGCTGGGTGGAGTGGCGCGACCTAGGGGAGAAGAACTGGCTTGGGGTCTGCCTGACATGGTATGAATCCCAGCACTGCCAGTTCCAGTCTGTCTTTAAAAAGTTACCGCAGACTTTTCACATGGAGTTTTGGATTAGATAATGAACGTAAAACACCTAACAACGAGGAGCAGAATACATGCTAGTTCTACTTCTCCACAGGAATAAAAATGTTATGGAGAGACCATTGTCCAAAATTTACTGATACCATAACTTCCCACATAGCTCAGGTTCAGATTTTGGACAGTAATTAGCAATGACACAGCTGTGAACACATAAGGGAAGTTGGAAAATGGATGGGTCACCTGCTGTAAAAACCATGCAGTTCTTTTCACAGGAAAACAAAGTGTTAACCCTAGAGCGTAACCAGATAATTTGTGAAATAAAAATGGAATCCCAGGACCTCGGGGATAACAGTGATAAGGAAAAGCTAGCCCCAACGGAGAAATGACTTTACAGGAAAAAAATGACACCAAATTTCCTGGGTCATTATTTTAGGAACAAACTGTATAGCTAGACTCAACAGAATGGTTATCTTGTACCATTAAGAGAAGAATTGAATTATATTTGGTGTACTTATTTTATAATACAATGAACTGATTGACACATAAATAGTTTATACTGACACATAAATAGACACATAAATAGTTATCTTTGTTCATCTGGAAAGTGTCATGTGGACATCACATTGACAGATTAATGGGATATTACTCTATTTTATTCTGAGTGACAAACAATGTCGTCCTACAGATTATTTTAAGAAATAATTCTCCCCTCAAAGAATCACGGTAAATCAAGAGAGTCTTCCAGTACTTTGGGTGCATTCAAGAACTAACATGAGTATATTATTATTTTATGAACTTTTCGTGTTATGGGATGGGGTTTCTTTCTGTAAAACAAACATTTCTCACAAGGAGCTTTCCTCTCACAATACATTGAGTGAACTAACTGAGTTAGTTTCTAAGGCTATTACTGATGGGAATTTTAAAAAATTTAGATTGGGAAAACTGTCAAGTTAACCCTGTGGAGACATGCACACATAAACACCCAGAAAGAAAAACTTGATTATTTCATCCCATTTCTCTTAATGACTACCATAGATCCAAATAGTATTAAACTTAAGATTTTAGGATGCCCATTAAAAAAATTAACTTTATCCCTCAGTCAGGGTAAAGATTAGAGAAGGAAGGAAGGTTGATTCTGAGGATGTTTGTATATTTAACTAGCTAATCAGATGTTGAATCTGTGTCTCTGCTTGGCATGAGGAAATTGGCAATTTTTCTTTGTAGGCATGTGCTGCTATACAGTGCTGTGACACAATGTATATGTAAAGGGTAGGGTAACCATATATTCATGTTTCCTCGGGGCAGTCCTAATTTATGCCTTATGTCTTAGCATTTTGTCTGGTTTAACATTTATTCAGTATTTATTTTTTTTTTTAACAAAGCGTTATCATTAATGGTATATTAAAGATAAACCAGGGTTTCTCTTTTATTTTATTTTATTTTTTTTGCGGTACACGGGCCTCTCACCGTTGCGGAGCACAGGCTCCAGGCGCGCAGGCTCAGCGGCCATGGCTCACGGGCCTAGCCGCTCCACGGCATGTGGGATCTTCCCGGACCGGGGCACGAACCCGTGTCCCCTGCATCGGCAGGCGGACTCTCAACCACTGTGCCACCAGGGAAGCCCCCAGGGTTTATTTTTAATAAAAAATAATAAATTAATAAACCAGGGTTTATTTTGGGGGGGTTCTATCACAGTCTCATTCAGTAGCACATAAGATGCATTTGCAGTGAACGGAGTTTTCTCTTTAAATTGTGATTAAATCTGAAAAACCACTAGTGGTGACCTGCTGCTTTTTCCCAACCATTTTCAGGACACCTCCCTTTCAATGGCAGCGTGCTCTCTGAAAAAGACGTGGCCTCCTGGACCTGAGTAGATAAGGAGAGCTAACTGCTTCTGGTCTTAAGTCGTGGTAGAAGAAGTTCTTGACACTGCTGTCCCTGCTGGCTACTTGGCTTTCCAGCTAGTTGAGCTGTGGCCCAACCATGCAAAATGAACAAACCCGTCAGGCCACCAGGATGCAGGGCCAGTGGGAAACAGTAAATTATGCATTAGGAGTACCTGAACTATGTGTGCGGAAATAGAGGTTGAGCAGTCCAATGCATACAGAGAGAAATCTGAGTAATTCTGCGATTTCTAAAAAATAAGCGATTTTTGTCATTTACAGTATGGTACAAATCTATACCAAAGTATTTATTTTATCCACGTAGTCAGAATTATTTCAGAGTTATTAGAGAGAGTTCTTACAACCCAAATGGTTCACTGTTTCAACTCTTATTTGGTTTACATTTCTTTCTGGAAGCCAAGTGAAATGGAAAATTAATTTTGGGGAGATTAGATTCTTGAAAACCTGGAGATGTAATTTCTGTTTAGTTGCCAAAAGAGTGCCCAGTAAGATACCCCGAAAGTCTGAGGCTCAGTTTAAATGATCATTTGTGCTTTTGTTTTTAACACTCTTATTAAAAATATTTCAATAAACCTATTTGCCCCCAATGAGTTTTAAGTGTAGTATAATGAAAATACCAATTTCTCAGGTAATTGATAATGAATGGGAAAAATATAGAGAATGCTTATTGACATTTACTTTCCACTAGGGGGGCTGTGGTGCTATCAGTAACCACGTGAAAACCAAGACACAAATCAGCTGAAGGAGCGTTAGAAGCTATTTCAGAAACTACTGGTTATGTTAAGAAGATTGTATGTGAAGAAGATTTAGCACATACAGCTGCAGAAACTGCTTTTATCATCGCTCCGTGAAGCAGGCCCTTTCATTTAGAATAAATGGCTGTTTCCTGAGTTAATTTAGCTCATTTATTTCAAATTTTCTTGTGCAAAAAGTGAAGCAAGGAGAGTTGATAATGTGTTAATTTCATTAGCTGGAGAAGAATTTTGCACATGTTAGGTGGTGCAAATTTTATATCAATGTCATTAGCTGCTTCAAATGGAAAAGCAATTAAGCTAATTCCAGTAATGGTTTGATTATTTCATTCAATTTACGGAATAAAGGTAAATATTTGGAAGTTAATTCTGTTGAAGGCAAAACCCTTGACACTGTTGTAAATGCTATTGTATGTTCGGTTAAAAATCCAAACATAATTGTGAGATTTTTTTTTTTGGCCAGCCATAATAATACAATTACACATGGTGGAAGACTGAATCATCCTCAAAATGGCCGTGTTAAAAGTAAGAAGCCCATAGCAAAAAATTACTTGGAATTGGTTTGGTGTGCATATAATTCAAAATTAATGTCCAACCAAGCTGATATTCTACTAAGTATGGTATTCTACCAATTGATATAGAAATTATAAATTTCCAAATGTATAAATATTTTCTACATACAGAGGTAGTTTGAATAACTGATATCCACGGATGTTGAATATAAAAACAGATAAGATTCTACAACATGGTAGTACATGGTTTCTCTCTTTGCTGTCCATAAATCAGATTTTAGGGATGTTTGAAACTTTGAAGACCCTCTTTGCATATCAACTTCAGTGTCCTATAATCACATTGAAATATTTAGTATTCTAAATTTGGTTACATTTTGTTCAAAATCAGTTGGGCGAAATCTTTGATCAAATTATTCGGTACACTAAATGCCAATTTTTTTGTTTTACCTTTAAAACTTTTAGTGAATTGCAATCACTGAAGAAAAAAAAAGCTTGCAAACAGTATGAAATTGGATTTGGTTTCTCCATAAATAAGGGAGGTGCTGAACAAATTAAACCATGAGAGCTTAAATGATGTACAAAATATAAGTCAGAAATAGTTACATTTCATATGCAAAAGTCTACCTAGCTTGATTTAGGGAAGATTACATAATATAGCAAACACTAAAAACACTGGGTTTCTAATTCTGACTGAACTTAGCAAAATCAATGAATTTCTACCAGAGGAAACTAAAACTAACATTTATCGACTGTTAATTATATGCCAGCAACTTTTCATGGACTACCCAGTAAGTCCTGATGACAGCTCTCTGAGATGGGTTAAATAAAATCTCTTCTGTAGATGAAGACATGAGGGGTTGAGATGTCAAGTCACTTGTTCAAGATCATCACTAATATATGAGATCCGAAACCAGATCTGCTTGATAAGAAAGCATTCTTTATTACTACACTCTATAGCTTCTGAGTAGTTAGGATTATATCAGAATTATCAGAGAAAGCTCTTACAACCCCAGTAGTTCACTGCTAAAGCTTTTATTTAGTTGGTGTTTCTTTCTGGAACCCAGTTGAAATGGAAAGTTATATTTTGGGGAGATTAGACTCAGGAAAGCCTGGAGATACAACTTTTACTCAGTTGTCAATGGAGTGCCCAATAGGATATCCTTAAAAGTTTTGCATTTCAGTCTAAGTCATAGCATATATGTAATACAGAAGGATGAGATTGTCAGGTGACATTTTTCCAAGTTTGCAGTGGTCAAGACCTCCTTAATCTTTGAGATTTACCAGCTGGGAAAAAACCCACAAGGGACCAGTGGAAATGTTTTGTGGTAAGCAGTGATGGAAGCCAACATTCATAGCTGGATAATTAAATGAGGATTCCTTCTGCAAGGCAAAAACTGGGAGGAAAAATCATTGAAAAGAACACTTAAAGTCTAGAAAACCTGAGAGGCTGAAACTGTGATATAGGCCAGTTTTCTTCAAGCATGCCGTATATCAGAATTATCTGGGACACATAAAATAGTAGCTACATGACCCACTGAGAAGGGTTGTGTCTGAATTTCAGGCAGTGGGATCCATGTATGTTTTAAGAACTTCTAAGGTGATTCTTTTTTTTTTCTTTTTTTAACATCTTACTAGAGTATAATTGCTTTACAATGGTGTGTTAGTTTCTGCTTTATAACAACGTGAATCGGGTATGCATATACATACATCCCCATATCCCCTCCCTCTTGTGTCTCCCTCCCATCCTCCCTATACCACTCCTCTAGGTGGTCACAAAGCACCAGCTGATGTCCCTGTGCTATGTGGCTGCTTCCCCCTAGCTATCTATTTCACATTTGGTAGTGTATATATGTCCATGCCACTCTCTCACTTCGTCCCAGCTTACCCTTCCCCCTCCCCGTGTCCTCAAGTCCATTCTCTATGTCTGTGTCTCTATTCCTGTCCTGCCCCTAGGTTCTTCAGAACCATTTTTCTCTTTTTTATTTTTTTTAGATTCCATATATATGTGTTAGCATACGGTATTTGTTTTTCTCTTTCTGACCTACTTCAGTCTGCATGACGGACACTAGGTCCATCCACCTCACTACAAATAACTCAATTTCGTTTCTTTTTATGGCTGAGTAATATTCCATTGTATATATGTGCCACCTCTTCTTTATCCATTCATCTGTCGATGGACCTTAGGTTGCTTCCATGTCCTGGCTATTGTAAATAGAACTGCAATGAACATTGTGGTACATGACTCTTTTTGAATTATGGTTTTATCAAGATATATGCCTAGTAGTGGGATTGCTTGGTCATGTTGTAGTTCTATTTTTGGTGTTTTAAGGAACCTCCATACTGTTCTCCATAGTGGCTGTATCAATCTCCATTTGTGCCAACAGCGCAAGAGGGTTCCCTTATCTCCACACCCTCTCCAGCATTTATTGTTTGTAGATTTTTTGATGATGGCCACTCTGACTGGTATGAGGTGATACCTCATTGTCGTTTTGATTTGCATTTCTCTAATGATAAGTGATGTTGAGCATCCTTTCATATGTTTGTTGGAAATCTGTATATCTTCTTTGAAGAAATGTCTGTTTAGGTCTTCTGCCCATTTTTGGATTGGGTTGTTCTTTTGGTATTGAGCTGCATGAGCTGCTTGTAAATTTTGGACATTAATTCTTTGTCAGATGCTTCATTTGCAAATATTTTCTCCCATTCTTAGGGTTGTCTTTTCATATTGTTTATTTTTTCCTTTGTTGTGCAAAAGCTTTTAAGTTTTATTAGGTCCCATTTGTTTATTTTTGTTTTTATTTCCATTTCTCTAGGAGGTGGGTCAAAAAGGATCTTGCTGTGATTTATGTCATAGAGTGTTCTGCATATGTTTTCCTCTAAGAGATTTTTAGTGTCAGGCCTTACATTTAGGTCTTTAATACATTTTGAGTTTATTTTTGGGTATGGTGTAAGGGAGTGTTCTAATTTCATTCTTTGACATGTAGCTGCCCAGTTTTCCCAGCACCACTTATTGAAGAGGCTGTCTTTTCTCCATTGTACATCCTTGCCTCCTTTGTCATAGATTAAGGTGACCATAGGTGTGTGGGTTTATCTCTGGGCTTTCTATCCTGTTCCACTGATCTATATTTCTCTTTTTGTGCCGGTACCATGCTGTCTAGATTACTGTAGCTTTCTAGTATAGTCTGAAGTCCAGGAACCTGGATCCTCCAGCTCCATTTTTCTTTCTCAAGATTGCTTTGGCTATTCGGGGTCTTTTGTGTTTCCATACAAATTGTGAAACTGTTTTGTTCTAGTTCTGTGAAAAATGCCACTGGTAGTTTGATAGGGATTCCACTGAATCCGTAGATTGCTTTCGGTAGTATAATCATTTTCATGGTGTTGATTCTTCCAGTCCAGAACATGGTATATTTCTCCACCTGTTTCTATCATCTTTAATTTCTTTCCTCAGTGTCTTATAGTATACTGCGTACAGGTCGTTTGTCTCCTTAGGCAGGTTTATTCCTAGGTATTTTATTCTTTTTGTTGCATTGGTAAATGGGAGTGTTTCCTTAATTTCTCTTTCAGATTTTTCATCATTAGTGTATAGGAATGCAAGAGGTTTCTGTGCATTAATTTTGTATCCTGCCACTTTACGAAATTCACTGATTAGCTCTAGCAGTTTTTTGGTAGCGTCTTTCGGATTCTCTTTGTACAGTATCATGTCATCTGCAAATGGTGACAGCTTTGCTTCTTCTTTTCCGATTTGGATTTCTTTTTCTTCTCTGGTTGCTGTGCCTAAAACTTCCAAAACTCTGTTGAATAATAGTGGTGAGAGTGGACAACCTTGTCTTGTTCCTGATCTTAGTGGAAATTGTTTCAGTTTTTCACTATTGAGAATGCTGTTGGTTGTGGGTTTGTCATATATGGCCTTTATTATGTTGAGGTAAGTTCCATCTATGCCTGCTTTCTGTAGGGTTTTTAATAATAAATGGGTGTTGAATTTTGTCGAAAGCTTTTTCTGCCTCTGTTGAGATGATCATGTGGTTTTTCTCCTTCAATTTGTTAATATGGTTTATCACATTGGTTGATTTGCATATATTGAAGAATCCTTACATTCCTGGGATAAACTCCACTTGAACATGGTGTATGATCCTTTTAATGTGCTGTTGGATTCTGTTTGCTAGGATTTTGTTGAATAGTTTTGTATCTATGTTCATCAGTAATATTGCCCTGTATTTTTCTTCCTATGTGACATATATGTCTGGTTTTGGTGTCAGGGTGATGGTGGCCTCATAGAATGTGTTTGGGAGTGTTCCTCCCTCTGCTATATTTTGGAAGAGTTTGAGAAGGAGAGGTGTTAGCTCTTCTGTAAATGTTTGATAGAATTCACCTGTAAAGCCATCTGGTCCTGGGCTTTTGTTTTGTTGGAAGATTTTTAATCACAGTCTCTATTTCAGTGGTTGTGATTGGTCTGTTTGTATTTTCTATTTCTCCCTGGTTCAGTCTTGGAAGGTTGTGCTTTTCTAAGAATTTGTCCATTCTTCCAGGTTGTCCATTTTATTGGCATATAGATGCTTGTACTAATCTCCAATGGTTCTTTGTATTTCTGCAGTGTTACTTCTATTTTTTCATTTCTAATTCTATTGATTTGAGTCTTCTCCCTTTTTTTCTTAATGAGTCTGGCTAATGGATTATCAATTTTCTTTATCTTCTCAAAGAACCATCTTTTAGTTTTATTGATCTTTGCAATTGTTTCCTTCATTCCTTTTTCATTTATTTCTCATCTGATCTTTGTGATTTCTTTCCTTCTGCTAACTTTGGAGGTTTTTTATCTTCTTTTTCTAATTGCTTTAAGTGTAAGGTTAGGTTGTTTATTTGAGATTTTTCTTGTTTCTTGAGGTAGGATCTTATTGCTATAATCTTCCCTCTTAGAACTGTTTTTGCTGCATCCCATGGTTTTTGGGTCGTCATGTTTTCATTGTCATTTGTTTCTAGGTATTTTTTGAGTTAATCTTTGATTTCGTCAGTGATCTCTTGGTTATTATGTAGTGTACTGTTTAGCCTCCATGTGATTGTATTTTTTTTTACAGATTTTTCCCTGTAATTGATATCTACTCTCAGAGCACTGGGGTCTGAAAAGATACTTGATATGATTTCAGTTTTCTTACATTCTCCAAGGCTTGATTTGTGACCCTAGATATGATCTCTCCTGGAGAATGTTCCATGAACACTTGAGAAGAAAGTGTATTCTGTTGTTTTTGGATGGAATGTCCTATAAATATTAAGTCCATTTTGTTTAATGTATCATTTAAAGCTTGTGTTTCCTTATTTATTTTCATTTTGTATGATCTTTCCATTGGTGGAAGTGGGGTGTTAAATTCTCCTACTATGATGTCTTACTGTAGATTTCCCGTTTTACGGCTCTTAGCATTTGCCTTATGTGTTGAAGTGCTCCTATGTTAGGTGCGTAAATATTTACAATTCTTATATCTTTTTCGTGGCTTGATCCCTTCATCATTATGTAGTGTCCTTCTTTGTCTCTTGTAATAGTCTTTTAAAGTCTATTTTGTCTGATATGAGAATTGCGACTCAGCTTTCTTTTGGTTTCCATTTACATGGAATATCGTTTTCCATCCCCTCACATTCAGTCTGTATGTGTCGCTAGGTCTGAAGTGGGTCTCTTGTAGACAGCATATATATGCTTCTTGTTTTTGTATCCATTGACCCAGTCTGTGTCTTTTGGTAGGAGCATTTAATCCATTTACATTTAAGGTAATTATCAATATGTACCTACTATCATTTTCTTAATTGTTTTAAGTTTGTTATTGAAGGTCTTTTCCTCCTCTTGTATTTCCTGCAGAGAGAAGTTCCTTTAGCATTTGTTGTAAAGCTGGTTTGGTGGTGCTGAGTTTTCTTAGCTTTTGCTTGTCTGTAAAATATTTAATTTCTCTGTCAAATCTGAATGAGATCCTTGCTGGTTAGAGTAATCTTAGCTGTAGGCTTTTCCCTTTCATCACTATAAGTATGTCCTGTCACTCCCTTCTGGCTTGCAGAGTTTCTGCTGAAAGATCAGCTGTTCACCTTATGGGGATTCCCTTGTATATTATTTGTTGTTTTTCCCTTTGCTGCTTTTAATATTTTTCCTTTGTATTTAACTTTTGATGGTTTGATTAGTATGTGTCTTGGTGTGTTTCTCCTTGGATTTATCCTGTATGGGACTCTCTGTGCTTCCTGGACTTGACTATTTCCTTTCCGATATTAGGGAAGTTTCAACTATAATCTCTTCAAATATTTTCTCAGTCCCTTTCTTTTTCTCTTCTTCTTCTGGGACCCTTATAATTTGAATGTTGGTGTGTTTAATGTTTTCCGAGAGGTCTCTGAGACTGTCCTCAATTCTTTTCCTTCTTTTTTCTTTATTTTGCTCTGCAGTAGTTATTTCCACTCTTTTGTCTGCCAGGTCACTTATCTGTTCTTCTGCCTCAGTTATTCTGCTATTAATTCCTTCTAGAGAATTTTAAATTTCATTTATTTTGTTGTTCATCATTGCTTGTTTGCTCTTTAGTTCTTCTAGGTCCTTGTTAAACGTTTCTTTATTTTCTCCATTCTATCTGCAAAAGTTTGGATCATGTTTACGATCATGACCCTGAATTGTGTTTCAGGTAGAGTGCCTATTTCCTCTTCATTTATTTAGTTTGGTGGGTTTTTACCTTGTTCCTTCATCTGTTGTGTGTTTCTCTGTCTTCTCATTTTGCTTAACTTACTGTTTTTGAGGTCTCCTTTTAGCAGGCTGCTGGTTCGTAGTTCCCGTTGTTTTTAGTGTCTCCCCCCCAAGGCTAAGGTTGGTTCAGTGGGTTGTGTAGGCTTCTTGGTGGAGGGGACGGGTGCCTGTGCAGGGGACGGGTGCCTCTGTTCTGGTGGATGAGGCTGGGTCTTATCTTTCTGGTGGGCAGGACCACATCCAGAGGTGTGTTTTGGGGTGCCTGTGACCTTATTATGATTTTAGGCAGCTCTCTCCTAATGGGTGGGGTTGTGTTCCTGTCTTGCTAGTTGTTTGTCATAGGGTGTCCAGCACTGTAGCTTGCTGGTCGTTGAGTGGAGCTGGGTCTTAGCATTGAGATGGTGATCTCTGGGAGAGCTTTTGCCATTTGATATTATGTGGAGTTGGGAGGTCTCTGGTAGGGCAATGTCATGAACTTGGCTCTCCCACCTCAGAGGCACAGTCCTGACGCCTGGCCAAAGCACAAAGACCCGGTCAGCCACATGTTTCAGAAGAAAAAGGAGAAAAAAAGAAAGAAAAATAAGTAAAATAAAGTTATTTAAAGAAATTATTAAAAATAAAAAAGTAAAAAGAAAGAGAGAGCAACCGAACCAAAAAACAAATCCGCCAATGATAACAAGTGTAAAAACTATGCCCCCCCCAAGAAAAAGAAAATAAATGGACAGACAGTTCCGTAGGACAGATGGTCAAAGCAAAGATATACAGACAGAATCACGCAAAGAAGCATACACATACATACTCACAAAAAGAGAAAAAGGAAAAAAGAAATCTATATATAAAAGAGAGCCACCAAATCAATAAATCTACCAATGATAATAAACTTTGAATACTAAATAAGATAAACATAAAACCAGAAACCAGTCAGTTGTATACAGCACACCGCAAGTCTACAGTTGCTCCCAAAGTCCACCGCCTCAATTTTGAGATGATTTGATGATGTCTATTCAGGTATTCCAGAGATGTAGGGTACATCAACTTGATTGTACAGATTTAATCCACTGCTCCTGAGGCTGCTGGGAGAGATTTCCCTTTCTCTTCTGTGTTTGCACAGCTCCCGGGGTTCAGCTTTGGATTTGGCCCCACCTCTGCGTGTAGGTCGCCTGAGGGCGTCTGTTCTTTGCTCAGACAGGATGGGGTTAATGTAGCAGCTGTTTCAGGGGCTCTGGCTCATTCAGGCCAGGGGGAAGGAGGGGTATGGAATGTGGGGCGAGCCTGTGACAGCAGAGGCCAGCGTGACGTTACAATAGCCTGAGGCGCGCTGTGTGTTCTCCCGGGAAGTTGTCCCTGGATCCCGGGACCCTGGCAGTGGCGGGCTGCACAGGCTCCCGGGAGGGGAGGTGTGGAGAGTGACCTGTGCTCACATACAGGCTCCTTGGTGGCCGCAGCAGCAGCCTTAGCATCTCATGCCCATCTCTGGGGTCCGCGCTGATAGCCGTGGCTTGCTCCCGTCTCTGGAGCTCGTTTAGGTGGTACTCTGAATCCCCTCTCCTGGCACATCCTGAAACAATGGTCTCTTGCCTCTTAGGTAGGTCCAGACTTTTTCCTGGACTCCCTTCGAGCTAGCTATGGTGCACTAGCCCACTTCAGGCTGTGTTCCCACAGCCAACTCCAGTCCTCTCCCTGGGATCTGACCTCCGAAGCCCAAGCCTCAGCTCCCAGCCCCCGCCCACCCTGGCGGGTGAGTAGATAAGCCTCTCGGGCTGGTGAGTGCTGGTTGGCACCAATCCTCTGTGCGGGAATCTCCCCGCTTTGCCCCCCCGCACCCCTGTTGCTGCGCTCTCCTCAGCGGCTCCGAAGCTTTCCCCCCTCCGCCACCCACAGTCTCCGCCCGCGAAGGGGCTTCCTAGTGTGTGGAAACCTTTCCTCCTTCACAGCTCCCTCCCACTGGTGCAGGTCCCGTCCCTATCCTTTTGTCTCTGTTTATTCTTTTTTCTTTTGCCCTACCCAGGTACGTGGGGAGTTTCTTGCCTTTTGGGAGGTCTGAGGTCTTCTGCCAGCGTTCAGTAGGTGTTCTGTAGGAGTTGTTCCACATGTAGATGTATTTCTGATGTATTTGTGGGGAGGAAGATGATCTCCATGTCTTATTCCTCCACCATCTTGAAGGTCTCCTCCCAAGGTGATTCTTTGTTCAGCCAGAATTAGGAACTACTAGGCCAGGGTACTTTCCAGTAATAGAAGGTTGCTGCACTTTAGTTAGCTGGAAAGAATTTACCGTGGGAAAGTAGTTGAGTTCCTTTAAAAACTGTGTAGAGAGTTTTGGGTTATTTAGAAGCAGAGAGACTAGACAATTCAGGTTCTTTCACCACTTGTGCTAGAGCAAGCAAAAGATAATTTGGATATGTGAGAATAAATCCAGATTTTAGTGAATTCTCCTAAATTATACACTAGGATGATAGAAAAGGAAAGAATATTAATTTAGTGATAATGAGCGATTTTACTGGCACCAATACTAAATAACCTGCTGGTCATCCTCTTCTTCATTCCCCTTCATCCAGTTTCTAGTGAGTTTTTACAACTGCCTATCCTCATGTATGCTCCCCCTCCCGCCCAGTAACTTACTTTCTATCATTTCCTCCTCTTGTCACCCTTGGGAACCATTGTTATCATCATGATCAACACTAAATATTTATTAGGCACCTGCTATGTGTAGGCTATTGCACTGGGTACAAAAATAGGTCTATGTCATTTCCTGTAGAGAGTGGACTTTGATGTAGTTTGGGACAGAGGGCATTCATCAAGACCAAGTGCCAAGTGGCTAAGGGTCAAACAGATGGTCAGAAAAAAAGATATTGCAAAGGAGTAGGCAGATGCTGTACGGAGTAGCTGCGGCTCAAGCTGGGCCTTGATGGAAATATCAGGACGTGAGCTGATAGAAATAAAGAGAGTATTCAGCAAAGACCCAGAGGCAGGGAAGTTTATGGCTCTCTCTGAAACAACAAATAGGCCAGGGGGTAGGATAGTTTGCTTGTTTTTCTTAAGTGGGAGTGTCTGAGCTAGAAGGTTAGAACTAGACTTTATGGCTTTTGGTACAGGGAATTTAAGGTGGAGGACAATATTAATAATTTATTCAGGTGATTGTATTGGCTTCTTACTTCACCATCAATTTCTTTAGCATTTAAAAAATTTTTTTTTTATTTATTTTTTTTTTTGCGGTACGCGGGCCCCTGACTGCTGTGGCCTCTCCCATTGCGGAGCACAGGCTCCGGATGCGCAGGCTCAGCGGCCATGGCTCACGGGCCCAGCCGCTCCGCAGTATGTGAGATCCTCCCGGACCGGGGCACGAACCCGCGTCCCCTGCATCGGCAGGTGGACTGTCAACCACTGCGCCACCAGGGAAGCCCTTCTTTAATTTTATTCCCAATTTATGAGAAGATGATAAGGAAGATGGATAAATTTGAATTCAGCTGCCAAGATAAGTGTTTAGTGATCTTTCTCCCAGTTTTAGGATCATAGATCCAGAGCATGTAAGGAGCTTTTGAGAATATTATTCAATCCCTTCATTTTACATTAGCAGAATTTATCTTAGTCAACTCAGAAAGTTATTAGCTGAGTCATACCTGAAATAGAGATCCACTGGCTCCCCTTTCAAAGCTCTTTCCTCTGCAAAGTGTGACTTTCTTCAACTCTGCAATATTAGAAAGTTTGGTTCTTTTTTCATTTCCTGAATTGTGACTAATTTGAAAGATTCCAACTCATTTTTACTCATTAGATTTCATTCTTGATCTTCATTGCAAAGCAGTGGAAAGTTGAGGTAAGAGCACTGTTGTGACATGGGATTCTGGGTTCTACAGCAGGCTCTGCCTTCTGCTAGCTTACAGTACCTTAGGTAGGTTCCTAGACTTCTGTCGGCCCTGGGTTCCTCATCGGCAAAAAAAAAAAAAAGGTTATATTAGAAGGGCACTACAGTACTGGAGTCTTTATTTGCCCTGAATTGAGTACTTTTTCATGTTGGAAGTGTCACTTGCCAGAAAGTTAGACTGTGTCACAACCGAGTATATGTAGTTGGAGAATTGCAAGATTTATTCTCTTGCTAATTGTATACTGATGTGGTGGGTTATTCTATTACATGTCAAGTATTTCTTAAATCAGCAGTTAGACTTGGCATTAGTGAATGGGGCACCAATGAGTGTAGCTCTGAAGTCTTAGCACAAAGAAAGTGATTTTGCCTTCTTTTGCTGACTCTAGGCAAATTCAGCAAGAAAGAAAAAATCTGCAGAGATGGTTTTGACTAAAACTTGGCATTTTGCTTTAAGTCTGTCCACAAAGATACCCATTCATGATCAATGAATGCTTATTAAATTAGATGAATGGCTAGGTCCCAGAGGGAATTTCATTGCCCAAATACAAAAGCATTGCCCTTCCATAGAAATTCTCACATATAGTGATAGGTCATAGCTTTCCACAGTGAGTTTAACTCTATTTTACCCTCATACATTGTAGTCATCATTTTCCATGGATCAGGCTATTTGTCTCTTTAAAAAATTTTTTTTGGATTATTTTATTTAAGTTGCATGTCCCTTTCCTACTCTAGGCCCTGCCACTTGGACGGTACATTTATTTTCTAGACACCCACCTGGCATCTTTGTTTTCGATGTGATATTGTCATAGATGAATTCAAATATGTTAACATTTCTATCATAATCAACAGTTTTGGAGCCAAAACTTCCCTGTTCTAAAGAGAAGAGTAAAAGAAAAGGGGAGATAGGTTTCAGAGAAATCATCTGTAATTAAAATATCTCAGGAGAAAAATATCTGTTGATAGCCATGGTGGAGAGAATCATCTTATTCCTGGAATTTTTCTTCTTGGTATTCAAATCCATCAAAACAAAACCACAAGGGCTTTTTAAGGAAATGGCACATTGAGGCTAAGTTACGCGAGACATATCATAAAGGAAATGTACTAGTTAAAATACAGCCTTGGCTACTGTAATGAGGACACACTCAAACAATAGTGGCTTAAATAAGATAGCAATTTGTGTCTTACCTAAGAGTCCGGCCAGTTGGTCCCATGCTTCTGTGATGGCTCCACAATCTTGAGGGGCACTAGCTACTTCTGTCTCGTTGGTCTGCCATCCTCAATGCATGGCTTTCATCTAGTGGTTCAAGACTGTTATTCCTGCACTGATCATCACATATGCATTTCAGTCAGCAGGAAGAAGAAAAAGAGGCAGGCGGGCTCTTTCCTGTTAAGGACATGATGCAAAATTTACACTATCGCTTCTATTCTCATCCATTTGGCCAAAACCTAGTGACTTGGGTCACATCTTGTTGCAAAGGAGGTTAGAATAGTCTTGAGCTTGGTGACTGTGTGCGCAGCCAACTCGTTAATATGTTAGAAATGAAGAACTGCAGTCTCTGTCACAGGGAATAAAATTCATTGAATTCCTATTTTGTGCAATTAGTTATCTATATAAATAATGACAACTGTAATAATAAATACCAATAGAATCTACCATTGATTGAACTGCACCTGTCTCATTACTTACATTATATCTAATCTTCCAACAATCTTACAAGTGAAGCAGTAATCTTACAGAGAAGAAAACTGAGGCTGAGAAAAGGTAGTCAACTTGTCCGAAAATGCAGAGCTAGAATAACATCTTTGGAATTGTAGATAAATTCTGATTCCTGGAGATCCCTGAAGGCCAACATAAAGAATTTGGATTTTCTTCTGTAGGATGTCAGCAATTGAAGAAAATGATAAAAATTAGATGAGCGATGTGTTTTAGGGTCAGGATGGATTGCAGAGTGGAGAAATGGAAGGCATGGAAACGGCTTAGGAACTGACTACCTATATCATGGAGCCTTAGATCCACTGACAAGGGTGAAAATAAAAATACAGGGACAAATGCAGGAGATGTAATTAGAGAATACTGTAAGGGTCCAGCCAGGAGATGGAAACTACACCAGTTACTTGAACGAGAGACTTTCATATGAGAAGTGTTAACTAGTTGTAAAATTATTAGCTAGTTAACCAAAAGGGTTAAAAGTAACTAAGATAATGATCCTCAACCCAGTGTGATTTTGCCCCCCGATGCAACCCCCAAAACATTTGGCAGTGTCTGGAGACATTCTTGGTTGTGGGGAACCTGTGGGGAAAGTTATTGGTGTTTAGTGGGCAGAGGACAGGAATGCTGTTACACATCTTAAAATACACAGGATAAGCCTCAGTAACAAAGAAGTATCCAGCCCGAAATGTCAGTATTGCTGAGGTTGAGAAGCCCTGCTTTAAGGTATTGAGAGGTAGTGACTGCAAGAAGCAGCTACCACCTCTGGGCTTGCAAAGTAAAGGGAGGAGATTGGAATGGTTAAAATTGACAGGATTAGAGTGGGGGCGTGTAGTGCTAGAACTCTGACTTCTGAGGAGGGGGCACTGGTTAGATGGTGCTCACATCTTGAAGGTGTGGATGTGATGGTGAGGCTAGTTTGCTAAGTGTTTGAGAAATTACAAACTGGATTCAGCTGAATGGAGAGACTTAAAATTGGCATATGGGTATATAATCAGATGTAGGATGCAGGCAACGAGGAATAAAAAATGACTTTGAAGTAGAATGCTTACTACTACTAGTACTGAGAGAAGTACTTCCCGGATTACTTGATTTGGGAAAAAGATGTGTTCAGTGTTCAGATTGTTGACCTCCAAGTGGAATCATCCAGTAGGCAGTAGGACGACAGTAGAGGTCAGGGAATGAAAATAAAGAAATGAGTCCTCCACCAGAGGTCAAACATGAAGCTCTAAGAGGAGGTGAAATCAGCAAGGGAGAGACTGAATGGTGAGAGGAACAGAGCATGGAGCATGGTTTTGTCAGAACCACCGCCTTTAGGAATAGGGAGTAAACACATCATGTTCCTAGCGTTGTTATCTTGGAAGGGTTGTTATATTTTTTTATTTGGAAATGTTGCAGCTCTGGTAATAGTTATTCTGTGGTATCATAGTATTTACCAGGTCACTGTGGTTCTTATCTTTAGGCTATTCTTGAACAGAAGTTTATTTTTTCATCAACCCCCTTTTCATTTATTTGTACTCTATAGAGTCTTTTTGTGATCCCATTCTGCCCATTTTCCTTTATATGGAAAAGTGTGTGCATATACAAATTCCATGATGATTTTTATAATTATATTTCGTTTTGAAAAGAGATTTTGAAAAAGGCGAATTTTTGTTTTTATGTACATTGTAACTATTGTATACTGGAACAGAAAAAAGGCATTAGGTAAAAATTAAGGAAATAATTCGCTAATAATAATGTATGGATATTGGTCCATTAATTGTAATAAATAGACCTAATGTAAGATATTAATAATAGGAAAAATTCGGTGTGGAATTCTTTGTACAATCCTCACAATATTTCTACAAATCAAAAACTATTCTAAAATGTTTATTTTAGTTTTTTAACATCTTTATTGGAGTATAATTGCTTTACAATGGTGTGTTAGTTTCTGCTTTATAACAAAGTAAATCAGCTGTACATGTACATTATCCCCATATCTCCTTCTGTTGCGTCTCCCTCCCACCCTCCCTATCACACCCCTCTAGATGGTCACAAAGCACTGAGCTGATCTCCCTGTGCTATGCGGCTGCTTCCCACTAGCGATCTAGTTTACATTTGGTAGTATATATAAGTCCATGCCACTCTCTCACTTCGTCCCAACGTACCCTTCCCACTCCCCGTGTCCTCAAGTCCATTCTCTACATATGTGTCTTTATTCCTGTCCTGCCACTAGGTTCTTCAGAACCTTTTTTCTTCTTTTTAGATTCCATATATGTGTTAGCATACAGTATTTGTTTTTCTCTTCCTGACTTACTTCACTCTGTATGACAGACTCTAGGTCCATCCACCTCACTACAAATAACTCAATTTCATTTCTTTTTATGGCGAGTAATATTTCTTTGTATATATGGACCACATCTTCTTTATCCATTCACGTGTCAATGGACACGCAGGTTGCTTCCATGTCCTAACTATTGTAAATAGAGCTGCAATGAACATGGTGGTACATGACTCTTTGAATCACGGTTTTCTCATGGTATACACCCAGTAGTGGGATTGCTGGGTCATATGGTAGTTCTATTTGTAGTTTTTTAAGGAACCTCCATACTGTTTTCAATAGTGGCCGTATCAATTTACATTCCCACCAACAGTGCAAGAGGGTTCCCTTTTCTCTACACCCTCTCCAGCATTCATTGTTTGTAGATTTTTTGATGATGGCCATTCTGACTGGTATGAGGTGATACCTCACTGCTGTTTTGATTTACATTTCTCTAATGATTAGTGATGTTGAGCATCCTTTCATGTGTTTGTTGGAAATCTGTATATCTTCTTTGGGGAAATGTCTGTTTAGGTCTTCTGCCCATTTTTGGATTGGGTTGTTTGTTTTTGTGGTATTGAGCTGCATGAGCTGCTTGTATATTTTGGACATTAATCCTTTATCAGTTCCTTCATTTGCAAATATTTTCTCCCATTCTTAGGGTTGTCTTTTCATATTGTTTATTTTTTCCTTTGCTGTGCAAAAGCTTTTAAGTTTCATTAGGTCCCATTTGTTTATTTTTGTTTTTATTTCCATTTCTCTAGGATGTGGGTCAAAAAGAATCTTACTGTGATTTATGTCATACAGTGTTCTGCCTGTCTTCCTCTAAGAGTTTTATAGTGCCTGGCCTTACATTTAGGTCTTCAATCCATTTTGAGTTTATTTTTGTGTATGGTGTTAGGGAGTGTTCTAAATTCATTCTTCTACGTGTGGCTGCCCAGTTTTCCCAGCACCACTTATTGAAGAGGCTGTCTTTTCTCCATTGTATATTCTTGCCTCCTTTATCAAAAATAAGGTGACTATATTTCAGTGGATTTATCTCTGGGCTTTCTATCCTGTTCCATTGGTCTATATTTCTGTTTTTACGCCAGTACCATGCTGTCTAGATTACTGTAGCTTTGTGGTATAGTCTGAAGTCAGCCTGATTCTTCCAGCTCCATTTTTCTTTCTCAAGATTGCTTTGGCCATTCAGGGTCTTTTCTGTTTCCATACAAATTGTGAATTTTTTTTTGTAGTTCTGTGAAAAATGCCACTGGTAATTTGATAGGGATTGCATTGAATCTGTAGATTGCTTTGGGTAGTAGAGTCATTTTCACAATGTTGATTCTTCCAATCCAAGAACATGGTATATCTCTCCATCTGTTTCTATCATCTTTAATTTCTTTCCTCAGTATCTTATAGTTTTCTGCATACAGGTCTTTTATCTCCTTAGGCAGGTTTATTCCTAGGTATTGTATTCTTTTTGTTGCAATGGTCAATGGGAGTGTTTCCTTAATTTCTCTTGCAGATTTTTCATCATTAGTGTATAGGACTGCGAGAGATTTCTGTGCATTAATTTTGTATCCTGCAGCTTTACCAAATTCATTGATTAGCTCTAGTAGTTTTCTGGTAGAGTCTTTAGGATTCTCCATGTATAGTACCATGTCATCTGCAAACAGTGACAGCTTTACTTCTTCTTTTCCAATTTGGATTTCTTTTTCTTTGCTTACTGCTGTGGCTAAAACTTCCAAAACTATATTGAATTATAGTGGTGAGAGTGGACAAGCTTGTCTTGTTCCTGATCTTAGAGGAAATGGTTTCAGTTTTTCACCATTGAGAATAATGTTGGCGGTGTGTTTGTCATATACGGCCTTTATTATGTTGAGGTAAGTTCCCTCTGTGCCTACTTTCTGGAGGGTTTTTATCATAAATGGGTGTTGAATTTTGTTGGAAGCTTTTTCTGCATCTATTGAGATGATCATGTGGTTTTTGTCCTTCAGTTTGTTAATATGGTGTATCACGTTGATTGATTTGCATATATTGAAGAATCCTTACATTCCTGGGATAAACCCCACTTGATCATGGTGTATGATCCTTTTAATGTATTGTTGGATTCTGTTTGCTCGTATTTTGTTGAGGATTTTTGCATCTATGTTCATCAGTGTTATTGGCCTGTAGTTTCTTTCTTTGTGACATCTTTCTATGGTTTTGGTATCAGGGTGATGGTGGCCTCATAGAATGAGTTTGGGAGTGTTGTTCCCTCTGCTATATTTTGGAAGAGTTTGAGAAGGATAGGTGTTATCTCTTCTCTAAATGTTTGGTAGAATTCGCCTGTGAAGCCATCTGGTCCTGGGCTTTTGTTTGTTCGAAGATTTTTAATCACAGTCTCTATTTCAGTGGTTGTGATTGGTCTGTTTGTATTTTCTATTTCTTCCTGGTTCAGTCTTGGAAGGTTGTGCTTGTTTAGGAATTTGTCCATTTCTTCCAGGTTGTCCATTTCATTGGCATATAGTTGCTTGTAGTAATCTCTCATGATCCTTTGTATTTCTGCAGTGTCAGTTGTTACTTCTCCTTTTTTGTTTCTAATTCTATTGATTTGAGTCTTCTCCCTTTTTTTCTTGATGAGTCTGGCTAATGGATTATCAATTTTGTTTATCTTCTCAAAGAACCAGCTTTTAGTTTTATTGATCTTTGCTATTGTTTCCTTTATTTCTTTTTCATTTATTTCTGATTTGATCTTTATGATTTCTTTCCTTCTGCTAACTTTGGGGTTCATTTGCTCTTCTTTCTCTAATTGCTTTAGATGTAAGGTTAGGTTATTTGAGATTTTTCTTGTTTCTTGAGGTAGGATTGTATTGCTATAAACTTCCCTCTTAGAACTGCTTTTGCTTCATCCCATAGGTTTCGGGTCGTCGTGTTTTCATTGTCATTTGTTTCTAGGTATTTTTTGATTTCCTCTTTGATTTCTTCAGTGATCTGTTGGTTATTAAGTAATGTATTGTTTAGCCTCCATGTATTTGTATTTTTACAGATTTTTTTCCTGTAATTGATATCTAGTCTCATAACGTTGTGGTTGGAAAAGATACTTGGTATGATTTCAATTTTCTTAAGTTCACTAAGGCTTGATTTATGACCCAAGATATGATGTGTCCTTGATAATGTTGCATGAGCACTTGAGAAGAAAGTGCATTTTGTTGTTTTTGGATGGAATGTCCTGTATATATCAATTAAGTCTATTTTGTTTAACGTATCATTTATATCTTGTGTTTCCTTATTTATTTTCATTTTGGATGATCTGTCCATTGGTGAATGTGGGGTGTTAAAGTCCCCTACTATGATTGTGTTACTGTCGATTTCCCCTTTTATGGCTGTTAGCATTTGCCTTATGTATGGAGGTTTGCCTATATTGGGTGCATAAATATTTACAATTGTTAACATCTTTTTCTTGGACTGATCCCTTGATCATTATGTAGTGTCCTTCTTTGTATCTTGTAAAAGTCTATTTTGTCTGATATGAGAATTGCTACTCCAGCTTTCTTTTGATTTCCATTTGCATGGAATATCTTTTTCCATCCCCTCACTTTCAGTCTGTATGTGTCCCTGGGTCTGAAGTGGGTCTCTTGTAGACAGCATATATACGCGTCTTGTTTTTGTATCCATTCACGCAGTTAACGTCTTTTGGTGGGAGCATTTAATCTATTTACATTTAAGGTAGTTATTGATATATATGTTCGTATTACCATTTTCTTAACTTTTTGGGGTTTGTAATTGTAGGTCTTTTCCTTGTCTTGTGTTTCCTGCCTAGAGACATCCTTTAGCATTTGTTGTAAAGCTGGTTTGGTGGTGCTGAATTTTCTTAGCTTTTGTTTGTCTGTAAAGGTTTTAATTTCTCTGTCGAATCTGAATGAGATCCTTGCTGGGTAGAGTAATCTTGGTTTTAGGTGTTTCCCTTTCATCACTTTAAGTATGTCCTGCCACTTCCTTCTGGCTTGCAGAGTTTCTGCTGAAAGACCAGCTGTTCACCTTATGGGGATTCCCTTGTATGTTATTTGTTGTTTTTCCCCTTGCAGCTTTGAAAAATTTTTTTTGTATTTAATTTTTGATAGTTTGATTAATATATGTCTTGGTGTTTTCCTCTTTGGATTTATCCTGTATGGGACTCTCAACTCTTCCTGGATTTGATTCACTGTTTCCTTTCCCATATTAGGGAAGTTTTCAACTATAATCTCTTCAAATATTTTCTCAGTCCCTTTCTTTTCTTCTTCTTCTCTTAGGACCCCTGTAATTCAAATGTTGGTATGTTTAATGTTGTTCCAGACGTCTCTGAGACTGTCCTCAATTCTCTTCATTCTTTTTTCTTTATTCTGTTTTGTGTTAGTTATTTCCACTATTTTATCTCTCCAGGTCACTTATCCGTTCATCTGCCTCGGTTATTCTGCTATTGATTCCTTCTAGAGAATTGTTAATTGCTTTTATTGTGTTTTTCATCATTGTTTGTTTGCTCTTTAGTTCTTCTAGGTCTTTGTTAGACGTTTCTTGTATTTTCTCCATTCTATTTCCAAGATTTTGGATCATCTTTACTATCATTATTCTGAATTCTTTTTCAGGTAGTCTGCCTATTTCCTCTTCATTTGTTTGGTCTGGTGGGGTTTTTGCCTTGCTCCTTCATCTGCTGTGTGTTTCCTCTGTCTTCTCATTTTGCTTAACTTACTGTGTTTGGGGTCTTCTTTTTGCAGGCTGCAGGCTATAGTTCCCATTGATTTTGGTTTCTGCCCCCAGTGGCTAAGGATGGTTCAGTGGGTTGTGTAGGCTTCCTGGTGGAGGGAACTGGTGCCTGTGTTCTGGTTGGCGAGGCTGGACCTTTTGTTTCTGGTGTGCAGGTCCGTGTCCGGTGGTGTGTTTTGTGGTGTCTCTGACATTCTTATGATTTTAGGCAGCCTCTCTGCTAATGGGTGTGGTTGTGTTCCTGTCTTGCTAGTTGTTTGTCATAGGGTGTCCAGCACTGTAGCTTGCTGGTTGTTGAGTGGAGGTGGGTCTTAGCGTTGAGATGGAGATATCTGGGAGAGATTTCACCGTTTGATATTACTTGGAGTTGGGAGGTCTCTTGTGTACCAGTGTCCTGAACTTGGCTCTCCCACCTCGGAGGCACAGGCCTGACACCCGGCCGGATCACCAAGACCTTATCAGCCACATGGCTCAGAAGAAAAGTGGGAAAAAATGAAAGAAAGAAAGAAAGAAAAATATAATAAAATAAAGTTATTAAAATAAAAAATTATTAAAAATATAAGAATTAATAAGTAATAAAAAAAGGAAAAGAAAGAACGGAAGAAAGAATAGAGCAACCAATCCAAAAAACAAATCCACCAATGATAACAAGCACTAAAAATTATACTAAAAAAAAAAAAAGAAAAAACGGACAGAACCCTAGGACAAATGGTAAAAGCCAAGATATACAGGCAAAATCACACCAAGAAGCATACACACAAATAACTCACAAAAGGGGAAGAAGGAAAAAGATACGTATATCATTGCTCCCGTAGTGCAGTGCCTCAGTTTTGGGATGATTCTTTGTCTATGCAGGTGTTCCAGAGATGCAGGTACATCAACTTGATTGTGGAGATTTAATCCGCTGCTCCTGAGGCTGCTGGGAGGAATTTCCCTTTCCCTTCTTTGCACAGCTCCTGGGGTTCAGTTTTGGATTTGGTCCTGGCTCTGTGTGTGGGTCGCCTGATGGCATCTGTTCTTTGCTCAGACAGGACGGGGTTAAAGGAACAGCTGATTTCGGGGCTCTGGCTCACTCAGGCGGGGGTGAGGGAGTGGGTACGGAGTGCGGGGCGAGCCTGCGGCGGCAGAGGCCAGCGTGACGTTGCACCAGCCTGAGGAGCGCCGTGTGTTCTTCCCGGGAAGTTGTCCCTGGATCACAGGACCCTGGCAGTGGCGGGCTGCACAGGCTCCCGGGAGGGGAGGTGTGGAGAGTGACCTGTGCTTGTACACAGGCTTCTTGGTGGCGGCAGCAGCAGCAGCCTTAGCGTCTCATGCCCGTCCCTGGGGTCCACGCTGATAGCGGCTCACTCCTGTCTCTGGAGCTCATTTAGGTGGTGCTCTGGATCCCCTCTCCTTGCGCACCCTGCAACAATGCTGTCTTGCCTCTTAGGCAGGTGTGGACTTTTTCCCGGACTCCGTCCCGGCTAGCTGTGGTGCACTAGCCCCTTCAGGCTGTGTTCACGCAGCCAACCCCAGTCCTCTCTCTGGGATCTGACCTCCGAAGCCCGAGCCTCAGCTCCCAGCCCCCACCCACCCTGGCAGGTGAGCAGACAAGCCTCTCGGGCTGGTGAGTGCTGGTCGGCACCGATCCTCTGTGCGGGAATCTCTCCACTTTGCCCTCTGCACTCCTGTTGCTGCGCTCTCCTCCGTGACTCCAAAGCTTCTCCCCCACCCACCCCCCGTCTCTGGCCGTGAAGGGGCTTCCTAGTGTGTGGAAACGTTTCCTCTTTCACAGCTCCCTCCCAGAAGTGCAGGTCCCATCCCTATTTTTTTGTCTGTTTATTCTTTTTTCTTTTGCCCTACCCAGTACGTTGGGGGTTTCTTGCCTTTTGGGAGGTCTGAGGTCTTCTGCCTGCATTCAATAGGCGTTCTGTAGGAGTTGTTCCACATGTAGATGTATTTCTGATGTATTTGTGGGGAGGAAGGTGTTCTCCACATCTTACTCTTCCACCCTCTTGAAGGTCTCCCTAAAATGTTTATTTTAAGACTGAGAGATTGTTCCTGAACAAAGTTCGTGTGCCTGATGCACAGTGAGGCCAAACAATACTGAAATGGCAGAGTTTGGAGCAGAGGAAGATTTATTGCAGGACCATGCAAGCAGACAGTTGTCTCATATTCCCCAAATCCCAACCTCCTCAAAGAGTTTCAGCAAAGCACTTTAAAAGGCAAGGTGAGGGGAGGGACAGGGTAGATGGTTGCAAATTTCTTGGTGTCAGAATCCTTTTTCCTTGCAGCTGTCCACATAGGTTAGGTCATGATCTTCCTGTAACCTCCAACAAAACAAATGTTATTCTCTGTTCTGCAACTTTTAATCTCTATATGAATAGACTCTTAAAGGTCAAAGCCCTGAAATAGTCTATCCTCTATATTTCAGGCTATAGGGAGCATGTTTTTACAGAAGGTGCAGAGCCTGTGTAACTAAGCACGGGCCACAAAGCACAAAGGTTAAAGCAAAAGGAACAGATCTAATATGGAGCCAGATTTGTTCTTCCCTGTCACAAGACTTTCTGAATGGCTGAAGTTTAAGAAACAAGAAAGTATCTATAGCAGACATCCTTAGTTGCCCACCTCCCACCTAACCAGCTTTGTTCATACATTACTCTCTTCCATGTCATCCTTTGCTTCAGAAAGGATAATCCAGCCCCAGCGAATAGGCCCCATGTAACAGTTACCTAGGACTGCTGTAACAAAGTAGCACACACTGGGTGGCTTAAAATAATAGAAATGTATTCCCTGAGAGTTCAGGAGGCCAGAAGTTCAAGATCAAAGTGTCAGCATGTCAGCAGGATTGATTCCTTTCTGAAGGAGAATCCAGTCCGCATCTCTCTCCTGGCTTCTGGTGGTTACTGGCAGCCCTTTGTGTTACTAGGCTTGTAGCTGCATCACTGCAATCTCTGCCTCCATCTTTACATCACCTTCTTCTCTGGGTCTGCTGCCCCTCTCCTTTCTCTTGAATGGCACAGTCTTTAGATTCAGGGCCCACCCTAAATCCTGGATGATCTCATCTCAAGATCCCTAACTTAATTACATCTAAATGAGGCCTCATTCACAGTTACCAGGGGTTAGGATTTGGACATATCTTTTTCAGGGACACAGTTCAGCCTACTACATCCTGAATGGTTAAAGTTAATAGTAGTGGCCAGTGAACGTTGGTATGTCTATATATTATGACTGGAATTACAAGGGCATTTTATGAGCATGTGGGGGATCTTGTCCAGTGATAGACACTGCATGGAGACACTGTAAGAGCAGAGCCAAGAAGCAGAAACTTACTTAGAGCCCTGATAGGACTATACCTGAAGCCTCCTATTTTCAGACATCTTACTGTCTAAGACAAAAATCTCTCTTTTTGTAAGGCATTTGATTTGGGAGTTTCCATCTCTTGCAGCCAAAGGAAGTGCAACAGATATGCTATCTATGTTTACATATTTCTTGCAAGCAAATTTAATGGTCTCAGTCATCCAGTGGAAAATTTTAGATACTGTTGGAGTTTTCTCACAACCTAAAATGACATTGAATAAAAAGCAAATTGTATGGAGTTAAAAATCTCATTATATAGAAGACATAAAATACCCTGCTTAAACTATTAAAACTAAAGTAAAAATATGGTCTAAGCATTAACGAGTAGATTCTGATACACCAAATACCTTCTTTAAGTTTACTTTAAAATTTTCTGATAAGTGGGTAATCCCTTCTAAAAACAAATATAGAGACTAGTAAACTGTTTTAGTCAAGTTTTCATATATCTATAACAAATTATTAAATACTTGGGTTTGAAGTCAGTAATCTGCTACCTTCCAGAAGTGACTTTTTAATAAGAATTCCCCCTGTAAAAAGAATAAAAAGTAATTTCATTATTATGTAAAGGATTCTAGCCTCAAATCATATGCCAAATCTCTAAACTGGTACAGCTGCTGCACATTGGAAGAATCTCTTTATTTTATCAAACTAAGTCCTCTGTGAAATAATATTGGAGCTTGAAATATATTTTCTCAGTCAGATTGTTGTGAAAAAAATGCTGTGGGAAATCTGGACTTTTGTAAGTCTATATAAATGCTGATTTTCAGGCTGATTTTACTTATTTTTAAAATTTATTTTCACTTATTTTTAGGCTGGTTTCAGGCTGATTGTTTTTTATTACTGATTTTATTGATATTATTATTTCCTGATTTTATTATATGACTTTACTGGTGTGAACATTTTCTGCTGAGTTGCTCCTATCAAGGCCCATAGGAACATCTAAAGGGACATTGCAGCAGGTGACACAGGTTGGGAGCCCAACTTACTTTGGTATAAGAGGGAGGGGGAGAGGTGTAGGCTGTGTCATCAACTGGGGTACCATGTTTCCATGTCAAAACGATTGTTTTTTAGTAAAACAAGGAAATCCTGTTGTAATCTTGTTGTTGGTAAGATGACCATTGCACACCAATTGTGATGTGACAGTTTTTCCTGTACACTGGAACTTTACATTAGTGCTTTTAGAATTCATTCTAATCAGTAAATCACCTTACTTACTCCTTAAAATATCCAGGATGTAAAGACTTGGGCATCATTTACTGTGTTACTCTAGGTTGGAAGCTGGACCACATTGGAGAAAGTCATCAATGAAGGGAAAGGTAGGGATATTTGGAACATCAGGCCATGGGTAGATCCCAAGGGACTGTTTCAGTAGCTTGTATCCTCTTGGGATACATGGCTTCAGCCCCAGAATTGGGTTCTCCCTAGAGAGTGAGAAAGATGGAAAGATGCAGACAACTATTTAGAATTTTATTTTTTTATGTACAGGGAACTCCTGGATTAAGTGGGCACTCTTCAAATACAGTTAGGCTATATGTTTTATATATCCTGTTTAAATGGTACATGCCTATCAAATCACTGTCTATATAATACGGCATAAATAAAATGAGAAGAGGTTCTCATTTTGAAGCTTTTGGAAAGAAGAGTGACTTTGTCAAATTTTTGATTCACATCTATATTCTAAGATAGTTCTTCTATTTCTCTCTCTGTTGGTTTATTATACCTTGCCTGCATAAACAGAAGCTGGGTAGACCTAAGCAGATTTTCTTGTACTTCATTGATTGTCTGTGTCTATTGACGTAGGGAAAGAGTAGAGTCATTTCCAAAATTTTCTTTTGACAGCACTTTGTCTAAACATCTTTCGAGTTAGTTCATGACATGAACAGACGAACATGGAGCTCCTGTGTTTAGAACAGGTGGAATACAAGTACCAGGAGCTCTTCATTTCCATCTTTTGAAAATCATTGTTACACTTATTTCAGTCAGTGAGTCAATCAACAAATATTTATTTAACTATTACATTTGGAGACATGGCTCTTGCCTGTCTGGAGCTTACAGTCTGGATCAGAAAGCAGGCACCATATGCATAACCACACAAATGAATACATACTTCACACTGAGGTAAATGCCCTGAAGGAAAAGAACAAGATGCAGAGCAAGAGAATAACAGAGTACTTACTTGAGGTTGAGTAGACTGGTAAGGCTTTTCTGAAGCAGTGGCATTTAAGCTGAATTTTAAAGGTTGAGTAAGAGTTGTCCCAATGGGGGAAAATCTTCATTCAGAGGACCCAGTATGTGCAAAGCCCCTGAGGATGGACAAACTTGCTGGTAGTAAGAGATTGGGCTCAGAGAGGCCTAGACTTCTGGTTCTGTTTCTGTGCTGGGAAGCTCCGTGCCTCCTACCTGCCCACTTATCTATGCTCAGGCTCCCTGCCTTCTCTGTGCCTCAGTTGCTTCAGCTGAAATGTGGGGCAGTAATACATCCTTGCAGTGTTGTCCTGGGGATTAAAGAAAATGACATAAAGCAGTTGCGTGTAGCAGACACTGTATTAACATCATCATCGTCGTCATTTTTATTAATTTACCTTTTGAAGAATCTTTTTCATGTTTTTTTTTTTTTAACTCACTTATGTTTTGTACTGTGTGGTGGTGGGGGAATGTCACATTTTTGAAAGTCAGAGCAGGAAATCCTCTGAACAAATTTTGAAAACTATTAGAATTAGCGCAAACCAGAGTGAAATCATCTTTATCGCGCTCTCTATCGGCTACCATCTTTTCAGGAGCTAGTAGGTTTGAACGTGGGAATCTAATTAAGAAATGGATTGTATTTCTTTAAGTTTTGCCCCTTCGGTTTCCTCAACCTTTCAAGTAAACTTTAGGGAAACGTCTTGGTTTTTTGATCCTTGCCTGTGTCATACTGGGTCAAAATCAAAACCCATAAAGCTAAGAGAACACCAAGTATGTGATTCTGTTCTTCCACTTTTGTGTGGAAATGGAATCTCAGAGCTCAGGACTTTTTTTTTTTTTTCTTTCTATGTATTCTGTTCAGGTAAGATTTTCTTCTTTTTAAATTTTATTGGAGCACAGTTGATTTACAATGTTGTGTTAGTTTCAGGTGTACAGCACAGTGATTCAGTTATAGATATATACATATTACATATTCATTCTTTGTCATATTCTTTTCCATATATGTTTTTATAGAATATTGAGTAGAGTTCCGTGTGCTATACAGTAAGTAGGTCCTTGTTGGTTGTCTATTTTATATGTAGTGGTGTGTTCGAGGACTTTTTGCCTGAGTGTTCAGGCTTGCCTTCATGGAGAAGGGCTTCAGGTGGGGCAGTTGTACTGGGGGTAGGTGCTACTCTGATGCATACCGTCCCTGCTCTGGATTTTGTCCTGAATTTAATAATGAGATGGAGAGGGCAGGAAAGGGAGGAAGTATCTACTTCATTGCTCCTTATATTGCACTTTTATTTTCTAAAAAAAAAAAAAATGTCCTCTTTGGAATTAAAATTTTTCATGCTCCCTCACAGTGAAGAGAAATTATAAGGCACTTGGTTCAGTATATTTCAGACATGACACTATCTTAATTTTTAAAAACATGGGATATTTTCTGATTTAATGAACAGCTGTATATTGTAGTAATCATATAATGTACTCCACCTTCTTAATTGTCAACCATTCTTGTCTCATTCTTAGTGTATTTCTTTGAACATTGCTTGTCCAAGTCTTTTTGTTAACAAGAAAAAAACTGAAACAAAATAGAAACCATGAAAACCATTATGATTATCCATTACTCCCATGCTACATTCATTTAGCAGTTCTTCAAACAAATATTTACTGAGCATTTACAATGTACCAGGCTCTGAGCAGGCTTCAAGAATAAAACATGGGCAAGACTCTGGTTACTCTGGTCTGTATTTTGCAAACCATTACAGTTATCAGACCGTGTTTTTTGAAGTGAAGGTATCTTTTTTTTTTAAAACTATTGGTGTTCAGCTTTCACTACTTATGACATTTTGGTCAACGTTCTGATAGTGTAAAATTGTAGAATGTGGCATAACACTTTGTTCACAGTGTTTTAGTAGCCTGTACAGCTCCAGACATAAAAGGACACAGATACTTACTTATTTATAAGAGAAATTATTTGTCGACATCTTTTATCTGGCATATTTTTCTGATTACACAAGATATCTAGACATAGACATAGAAATATCTTATATATGTATGTGTATATACAGTATATGTGTACATGCACACACACATACACAAACACACTGTAGAAAATTGAGACTATGAAAAAGCCCAAGGAATAAATTACGTGCAATCCTACCTCCAAGAGATAACCTCAATTAATACATTGGATTACAGTCTTCCGTGTTTTATGCTATACCTATGTAGTCTAAGTATGTTGGGAGTGGAACTAGTATTTACTGAATCTTTCTTATTAGGTGCTATTATGCTAGCATATGCTTTCTCATTGAGTTATTCCAACCACCCTTGCAGTGTTATGTCCAATTTACAGATAAGGGACTTTGACTCACCAGTGTCTGTCTCTCAGCTATTAGGTGAAAGATTTGGGGCTGCACGCACATAGATAATATTTAAGAAAACCCCTTTTCTATCAAAGTTGTCTTTTCGTTATCTAGACAGTTCCATATATATTCAGATGCTTGGCGGGATGAGGTTAAAATTAGAAATTGACATTGTCCTGGTGGTAGTGGGGGTGGAGGAGGGATGCTTTGTAATACATGACATTTTTTCGCTGCTTCCTTTTACTTAAAGAAGCATTTTTAAAAAGCCAAATCCTTCTGAGGAAGAAGTAACTGAATTGGTCCAACTGCTTACTTGGAACTTCGTACAAAATTCGGAAGGACATTGATTCTGACATGAGGGCATGTGCCTGGTCCCACCTGGCATCGCTGGTGAGAAGGGAGTGGATTTCTGGTGTGCAAGGCACCGCACCCAGGGAATAAGAGTCAGCACGGGGTGGCCTGTCTCTCTGTCCCAGGGCTTGGATGCAGCATCCTGCATCCTGTGAATGGACTGCGGCTGTCTCTGCTGAGCAGTTTTCCTAAAAACCTGGGTAAAATGACGGCACTTGGTATCTCAACCAAAATATTCAAGTAGTAACAAAGTTCTTCTCAGCACCTATTCTTAGTGTCATAAAAGCAGTTATGTAACTATTCTTACAAACCAAGTTGCAAAATGTAAGACTTTGGGCCTCACAATCACAGGCTGGTTTTCTTGGTTCTGTTTTCAAAGCATGTGTTTATAATCATCATACTTGCAGTACCTTTCCTCCATGTGGTAAGTGCTGCCACACCCCAATCAAAGGAAGTGAGTAAAAGTAGGGTGAGGCTCGTTGTGCTCTTGAGGATTAAAGTTTTCTCATGGAAACGGTAACGACTTGCCTAAAAACCCTTCTGTGAGCTCTAAGTAAGCCCCTAAGACCTACTTGAATATCTATACATGAAATGCTTAATGTATATATAAAGACCAAAGTGCTTTTGCTTTCCTAGAGTCCCCTTCTAAAATTCCACAGTCTTTCTAAGTTACAACCACAAGGAATCCTGGATGCAGGCTTCATCTGTATGTCACCTGATCGCCGGTGTGTTGTGTCTTGGAGAGTGCCGTGTGTAACATCAAGGGATCCACACATGCCTCTGTCAGTTTAGAATATTTACAATAGAGAAGTACGATGAGGCAAATTAGGACGGAGCTCTGGCTTTGGTTTTATTTATTTATTTTTGTAAACTTTTTTTTTTTTAACATCTTTATTGGAGTATAATTTGGCTTTGGTTTTAAATTTCCTAGATTTTACAAGTCCAAGTCATACTTTTGCCATGCTGACAAGGTCTAATATTCAAAATATAGGCTGGAAGTCTTTGTGAGAGTAATCAAATGTTATCTATACTTTAATGTTTAGTTCTTAAAGAGTTTTAAAATATGCTCATTAATTTGAAATGCTACTACCGCAACAAACATTTTCTGGAAAATTTTCTTGCCTGAGCTATTGACCAGCTCATCATGGCAGAAGAGCTCACCTAGGATCAGCTACGTTTCACCTTTTAAGGGGAAAGGGCTCTAGGGAACAGATGGGTATTCAGGAGGGGCGACATTTTTTTTTTTTCCTTTCAACAAAAGCAAAAACCTTTTCTCCTCCTTGGCCCTTCTCCTAAGATATTAATACCATAAAGCAGTCTCTTATACTTAAAAGAAAAAAAACCCAAAACCCAGAACAGTTTTTCCAAGTTGTAAAATGCTGCTCTGGAGGGGGGGAGATTTTCAATGAGGGGATCTGGATGTCTGCTGTCACAAATATGGAAGCAGGCTTGCATTCCTTTACTGTGTGACAGCCTGGACCAGGGCTTGCTTCACATCCTTGCTCTTGAGTGTGGGCTCCATTAGGGCTGCCCACAGCAGCAGCTTAGAGGTTAATGTTCCCTGCAGCTCCACTGTGGAGGGCAGATGAGTCATTCTACCTTCAGAGGGGGACCTGTTGGTGCTTCCTCACATGGTCTCAGTATAAACAACACACAGGGAGCGGGTTCGTTGTTGGCAGGACCTCTTTTTGTGGGAGGTAGGGAGCAAAAGGAGAGGCAATAAAAAGAGACTTAGGTAGTTAAAAACTACAAATCTCAACATGGCAAGCAGTTCAGAGCGTGGTAGCTGGCCAAGAGGAGGAATTTGAAGTGCACAAACACCCGTCTAATCTCAAAGACCCTCCAGGTAGCTCCTCAGCAGGGAAGTGTCTGCTCTCTGGACCCCACAAAGGAGCCCCTCTGGGTTTCTGCTCAGCCTGGTTGACCTCACTGTCACCGTCTGCCCTTTCTTCAGTTCCTTTTCTCCACTTTTCATTTTTCTCCCTATAGAGGCTTCTTTGAAGACTGGAGCCTAACCTAGACACTCACTCCATCACTTTTTGCTGTGTCTGAGTCTCCCTTTCATCAACCAGGAATCTCTCGCTATGGAACAGCTTTAAGGGGCATCGGGAAACATCCAGGTGGGCTTCACATTGTCTGTGTGGAGGAGAACTTCCACATTTGTTCAAACAGAGGCCTCCCCTATCACCCGACCCAGAACCCCCAGTAGGTGGTTAGTAGCCTCTCTGGAAATGCAGTCTTTCTGAGGGCTATACTCTGCACTTAGAGTAAAGAATTACTCTGCACTTAGACTGGAGTCGATGTGCAGTATTGTATCAGATGATTTTTCCCTCCATGATGGGAAATCTTTTAGAAATACCGTAATGGGAAACTTAACTGTTTCTTTACTAACTCATTTTTGGGAAATTGGTTATGTGGTGCTAGTTTCAGTAATGGTTTTACAAACATCATGTGTAAGGAAATGAATATGTTTTCTAAAAAGGGCAAAGATTTTTCTGTTCTCCCAATATATTCCTAAAATGCCCATGAAGACCCAGGGAAAGTTGGCTACAGGTGGATTTGCAAAGTTTCTTATCCCAGCTGTGGGGTGTTTGTGACTCAAATATTGAAAACAAGGGAGAACTCATATCAGCAAATTCAGTCTTAATTCCCTGGAAGAACAGTTTGAGAGATCTTTTTAAACTGAAAATTGGATTGTGTCCTGACTATGGGCTATAGCTCCTGTGTCATCTAGGCCTGGTCCAAAAATCATGTCTTGCCACTTCCAGCCGTGTACTTTGGGCTCCAGCCCCACCTGCTGAAAGCACGAAGCCCCTCTCTGCCTCAGAGCCTTTACACATGTTGCTCCCTCTGCCCCTGATGGTCTTCCAAGCCACTCTTATCTGCTGAATTCTTCCTCACTCTTGAGAATTGCATTTTTTTAAAATTGAAGTATAGTGGATTTACAATATTGTGTTAGTATCAGGTGTACAGCAAAGTAACTCGGTTTTACATATACATATGTATCTATCTCTCATCTTCTTTTTTCCATTCGTTTCCATCCTAGTTTATTACAAGATATTGAGTATAGTTCCCTGTGCTGTACAGTAAATCCGTGTCGTTTTATCTGTTTTATATATGGTAGTATGCATCTGTTAATCCCCGACTCCCAATTTATCCCCTTTTCGCTTTGGTAATCATAGTTTGTTTTCTAGGTGATCCTGTTTTATAAATCAGTTCATTTATAATATCATATAATATTTGTCTTTCTCTGACTTATTCACTTAGTATGATAATCTCTAGGTCCAGAGGATTGGGTTTTAATGTCACTCTTTCAAAGTTCAAAGGCCATCTTCTTTGAACCCCTAGGCTTGTTTAGATCCCCCATATTATCCATCTTAATTGCCTATGTATTTCTTCTTGAGAGCACTTATCTCTACTGTGAATGCATGGACATCTAGATGGTTGTTTTTCATCGTCTCCCTGGTTAGGACATAAGTTACAAGGGCAGGGAAACCTGCTTCCGTGTTCATCATTGTGTCTTCAGTACCCAACAAAGAGTATGGTACATAGAAGTATCTAAATAGATATTTGCCAGATGGATGGGTAAGAGAATGGATAGCTTGGAAGAGTAGATGAATGAAAGAATAGATGAAAGAACGCAAGGGTGTTTAGAACAGTAATCTATAATAATCTTTTTTTTCCTACTTAATTAGGGTCTGAATACAATCACCTTAATTAAGAGCAGGCGATAAACCCTCCTATCCCGATAAACCCTCCTATCCCTTGATGAGATGACAGATGAGTCTATCTTGTGGGTACATGAAAATAACATTTATACAAAGAGAAGAGACTAAATGGGCACAGTCGCTTCCTGGGAATCTTTGGCTAATATATAATGGCCCTATTTAGTTACGCCATTGTCCAATCATAAGATTAATCATTGGAAAGAAAATATTACATCTCATTGGTATGTGTGCCATTTGTTACATTTCAGAATGTAATGCAGCAACATTGTGAATATTATGAACATGCTCCTTTTTCAATGAATATAACTATAAATGAGGAATTGGGGATGAATGGACTTTCACTGAAACAGTATATATACTGGCATTGCTCACATAAGGAAAACAATGTAAAATCCCACACCTTTGACCCATGAAATGGGTCTCATTAATTCTTTCCAAAACAGAGAACTTGCTTTGTCCTTACGTTGTGAATGCACAGAGAGACCATATTAAAACATCTTTGTCTGTATATCTATTGTATTCCTGCACCATTTTATTTTATGAATAAGCCAAGGAGGAAGGTTTTCCTCCCATAAATCTTTTACAAGAACAATTCCAGCAAAAGAAACCGCAGACGTAACTGCCAGTTTTAAATTTCTAACAAATTACTCCTCCAGCCCCACATGAGCTTCCAAGTTGAAAGTTTGCAATACTTGCAAATATTATGGAGATTCCTGCATTTTAGCTTTGGGATGAACTTTGCCAGTGATCAAAGCATGTTCTTATTTAAGCCTAAGGAATACCGGCGTTTAATATTTACTTAAGATTAACCTCTGCTACTTGGTCCCTGTCCACTATTTTGCCCACCTTTTCTTCCTTCTTTCTCAACTGTCCCCAGTTTTCCATTAAATTCTGTGCTTCATTGCCTTGGAGGGTGTCACCGAAACAAACTCTTGCTATCACAGGTAACACTTATCACATAGTCTCCCCTGAGTAAGTTAATTTTCCCACTGGACCATTAGTTCCTTGCAAAGATAGGGTGCAGGCCACCTTTGCACCTCTCAATGCTGGGACAGCAACTGGGGTCTTGAGGCTCAGGAAGTGGCGGTAGAATCAACTAAACTGAATATCTTTTATTTTTTTGAGTCACTTATGGTACTAATTTTCTGTCATATATTTTGTAAAATTTTGAAATGTGTATAAAACTGCCATCTCTTAATATCGTGGAGAAAATGATGTTATAGAAGCAAAAGCATATTCAAGCCTAGTAATATTTTGATACACATCACATATATTATAATACAGTTTATGGTACAATTTTGATAGGCTTTAGTGAAACCTGGAATTTTTTCTCAGACACTGATAAAGAAGTAGATACTCTTACACACACACACACACACGACAGTAGTTCAAGGACTGTGTATAAAAGCAAGTACAACAAGGTTTACTCTTAAATGACTGCTCTTGACCTTGTAAAATCTTACCCAGGGATGTTTGTGTATCCCATATTTTTATACTTTCTAAGCTATAAAAGTGAATTTCTACCTCACCTCATTAAATTTTGAAACATTACGGTTTGAAATTAAATAAAAATACAGAATTTGGCTTGATTTCTCAGCCTGTATTATAAATCTTACTTTGGTACCATTTTAAGTTCTCTTTATGTGCGTTTTTTTTCTCCTAACTCGAAAGTCCTCAACAAACCCTTCTTTGAAACAACCTTCAATTTTATTTTTTTGAATAGGTAATACAGTCACATAGCACAAAATTTAAGAGGTGCAAAGTAGAATATAACGATGTCTCCTTTCCTTTGTTGATTACCAGCCACTCAGTTTAGCTCCTTGGAATTAACCACTATTGACTGTCTCACAGGTATCTTTTCAGAGTTGGTTTATGCTTCTACACACACACACACACACACGTATTTTTGAAAATGCAAGTGGTAGCATACTATATATTCTTTGCACTTGCTTTCACTTTTAGAGTATATGCTTAATCCTTTCTTCAGCGTGGGTCAAATGTTTGTGTTTACAAAGACTTTCCATTTGTGGGCTCACATCAATGTGTGTTGCAAGTCTGTTCGTTTAGTGTTGTAAGTAACTCAGATAATCTGTAAAATGACCCTATGGGCTAAGCCACCTGCAATATTTTCTTTTCTTCATTTCAAATGGATGAGTCTGGCTTCTGTCCATGGAGGGTCAAAGTCTCTGTGATTATCTTTATTACCAGTTTCAGCTTCTGACATGTTGGGCAAGACTGAACACAAAGCTGCTTTAGTAAGCTGCCTATAGAAATTTGGCAAAGAAACAAATGCCTATCATTTATTGCTTCTTGTATTTGTCTCCTTAAAAAACGCCTCCTTTTATTTTCGCTCTGACATGTCTACCCTACTGATTTGAGTCAGGTCAACTCACTAATTCTTCTCACCACTCTCACTCCAACTTGTAGAAATTCTCAGGTCCTAGAATCCCATTGCCAGCCTTTTCCCACACTTTGCAGATAGGAACTTAACCTTGGGGCTTGTCCTTGCTGGACCAGAAAAAGGTTTTTTTCCCCCTCCTTTTTATTTATTTATTTATTTTTACCACAGATGTTAAACAGGTACAGGGTCACCTAACTAAGAAAGTGACTCAAACTGAACTAGAGAAGTATTCTGCCTGTTAGTAATAATAATGATTCTAACTGTGACTCAGACTCTTTTGCAATGAGGGTTTTCGTGTCATGTATCCTAAGAGTACTTTTCTTCCATTTTGGGGGTGTTTCAGAAAATCCAAATTCTGTACCTTCCAACCCAGGAAGTGAGAGTAATACAAGAAAGAACACGACTTATCATCAGACAGTCTTGATCAAATCTAAATAGTTGCACTTATAAACTAGTTTTGTGACCCTCGACCTACCACTTAGCATCTCTGATGGTAGCATTAGCAACTACTGTGAGCAAAAGAGGGGCTATGAAAGCATTTATGAAATGCTTGGGTGGTTAAAATTGAGTAGATTTTTCTTTCATGTAGCCTTCCTTTGTTTCCCATTGATTTCTCATTTTTTTGATGTCTTGTAATATTTATTTGCTTCCACCACAAATCATGGTAACTTCAGTTTTTATTCCCATGGAAATTGGTACTCCTAACCCTTTCCTTGACTATTTCACAGAAGTGCTGTGGAGATCAAACAAGGGTAGTAGATGTGAGATTTCCCCATAAACTACAAACATATAAAATATTAGCGTGCTACTTCATTACATGTGGAGTGGAACTGGGCCCAGACTGCTTCATGTGACCCAATCTTGTTTTTCCTCAGTGAGGGTCAGGTTAGGCATTTCCATAGAAGCTGGAATTGTGCTGTATGTGCTGTGCTCATTGCGTTCAATACTCTTTGAAATGAGTTTGTTGGAGGCTGGTATCATATCATCTGAAAACAAGCTTCGGTTCCCTGTCTCTTATAAGTCATTCTTTCTTGTATTTCAAAGAGTTCAGTTTGTGGTCAGTCTAGTTGAGTCTACACAAATAGGCAAAATGCATTAAGAGTTTCAGAGTCTCTGATAATAGAAATACTTTCAATTATGAAGTGGCATCTGCAGTTTTCAGTAGAAGAATGACCAGTCATTTGTGTACGGAATCTGAAGCCCAGTAAGATCTTTAGGTGGTTGCTTTTCGTTTACCAGGATTTAGGACCTACAAGTCCAAGTTATAGTGTGGCGAGGTGGGCCCAGCTGCAAGCTACACGCAGCCCTACCAGTCACCACTTTAGGGGCACCGTCAATGCTCAATGGTGGATTTATAAAAACAGGAAGAATGGATATTTTATGAACCACATAGGATCCTGAAAGAGACACAGCTAAGGTTGGCCTAGAGAGAAACTGGTAATTTAGAAGAACATAAAACAGGTTATCTTTATTTTCTGGATATTTCAACCTAAGGACTTAAGTTCTGGAGCATTTTAGGTTCATAACATTTTCTTCCTAATGAAAAGTGTCATGGTTGACTTATGTGTGAATGTCAGAGAATATGTTCATTTTATGTGAGTCTTTTCAGATAAAGGCAAATCAGAGTTTAACACTGAGTTAAAATTATCGAGTTACTGAACCTGAAAATAGCTTGCAGAATATCGCAGCATGTATTTGAATGCTGCTGTAATGTTATTTAATAAATAACATAACATAATAGACATAATACATAATAAATAGAATACAATAAATATGTGAGGGACATTGTACAGTAATCAATTATCCTTTTATTCAGTAAATACTAATTAAACATTTACCATGCATAAGCTATCTAATGTGTCATAAGCCATCTACCCTTAATTGTAAACGAGTTAAAGACAAAAATCAGAAATTTATAAGGAGAAGAAGATGATTTTGAATAATCTGTAAGAAGTGTCACAACGTAGACATTTGGAATTAAGGAATTACACAAGATTCTACAAATTTATAGTACCCCACTGAATAATTGTATTTTATTCGTTCAGTCTGTTGGGCTGTAGTGATGGCACTGAAAAAACAATTCTAATGCTTTTTAAAATTCCATTTAAAAAATTATTTTTCGATATTTTCCTGTGATTTGTGACCAGAGACTTTGATGAAACCTTCCATTAACAGATACCTAATAACATTATTTCCTCCTTGGTTTTGTTAATTTCCTCAAATTTAGTTTCATTTTGTTCCTTAGGTTGTTGAAAAGAAACTATTTTGCATAGCACGATATGCCAAGAAAAAATCTCTTTATTAAATAAATTCAAGTAATATACTCTATTCCTATTACGTAAGAGTGCATATTTAAAAAAAGAAATTGGTGTGTCCATCCTTTTATCTTAGAATAGTTAACTAACGGCAGCCCTTAGTTAAGGAGGAAAATATTATATTCTGAACCGAATAGCTTAAATCTATTTTCCCTTTTGTCGAAACATGTTTGTGAAATATTCATTTTCAGTCCTGGAGGAGGCTGCAGGGACATGAAGTGTTCAAAACGGGCATAATTCAGTGCTCTTTTGTGGTAGTGAAGCCAGTACCAGGGAAGAGCCAGGTTGAGTGGGACACGTCAGAGGTGAGGCCATCACCCAGGACAGGACAGTACTGCTCCGTCATTGTGCTGCAGAGAAGGGCTTGTGGATACTGCACACAGATCGTATGCTTTGGTTTCTTCCATTTAGTTGAAAAAATGGGAAAAGTAAACCAGAATCATCTTTCGAGTATCTGCCGTTGCGTAAAGTTTTGGGGCTGAGTGATTTGGCTGTCACGAAACACCTTCTTCTCACAGCTTCCGCCTCTGGCCCTTGCAGAGACGTTTGGCTCTGCACCTCCTTTATGAGTGGGTGTCCTACACCAGAGCCAGGGCTCCAATTTCCATACTGGTTCTGAATCAGTGATGGCAGGACTCCTATTTTATCCCCCCACTGCCTCCTTTGCTCTCTTCAGTTATGTATATTTGTATCAATCCCCTCCCTTTTACAAAGTTAAAAAAAAAAACTGGTAAACACAGATGCTTCTGCTGTAACTCCATATGGAAACCCACTTTCTGAAATGAGCAAGCTGTAGAGCTAGAAAGTGCACTGAGCTGTCTCGAGCTTCCCCTCGTGGGAACGTGCAGCTGGATGGGATTCTTAATTCAAAAGAGCCAAGGAGAAGGGGATGTGTGCTTGGGACTTGGTGCATACAACAGAACGATCAATGTAACCTGTAGGGACGTGCAGCGGGGAGGCTGCAAAATGTTAATCTGCTCCATCCCAGATGATTCTCAGTCTCTCCAGTTGTCAGTTTCCAGTAGCATTCTAGAGACACTTGGAATTTGAGAAGTCAGGCTTAGATGAACTTTCTGGCTGTTTCTTTGACAGTTCACAAGTTAGGATTCCCATTTCATCAGAATTAATTCCAAAGGCCTCTCTGTAAGAACATGAAGTCAAAGTCCTCCTACCACCTCTTTAATCCATCCTTTCTATATTCACTTTTAAGAATCCCATATATTAGTACAGATATATTAATATGTATTAATACTTTGATAGCAGGGATTCTCTTCCCTTTTTATATGCCCTGTAGCATAAACCTAATACTGTAAACATTCATGAATGAATATATGGGTCAATAAAAGAATAATTACATGTAGCTTAAAATTGATGATCAATGACTAGATTTCTGTGAACTCTCATTGGCTTATTTGCTTCTTTTTTAAAAATTTTTTTAAATTTAATTTTATTTATTTTTTAGACAGCAGGTTCTTATTATCCATTTTTTTGCATATTAGTGTATATATGTCAATCCTAATCTCCTAATTATTTGCTTCTTTTTAGCTTATAGATTCATACCTGTTTTTGAGGTTTGTAAATGCTTAATTTCAAATTACATATGTTTTTGAAAATTTTATAGACAGGTAGGCTAATATTTTCTGGAGATACCTTTGGGTCATGAAGTTGGAATGAAATACCGAATAGGATTGTAGCTCATTCCCAGCAGAATCACACTGGTATTCAGAGATTGATTTATAAAACAATATTTGCTATAGATTTTGTTTTGTGGGTTCAGAATAAATCTGGGAACAAGGAGAGGGTTGATAAAGATGCAGATTTTTAGTAAATATGTTTGAAGCGATTCAGTACCTTGGGGAAAAACAATTTCAAATTCCAAGAGCTTCTCTGCAGCTGGGAAAGTAAATTTCTATAAAACCTTGTTCACAGTTAACTCCAGAACATGAAGACTGGCTCTGTACACTGCATTGACTCATGTGTGTTACCCAGAGGGACAGATTCCCATCTCTGTTAAGATGTGCCTGCAAGAATTTCCTGTACACAGAGATGGAATAGCTATTGTCTTTGCCGGCCATTTCTGATCACAGAGTAAGGAGACTGTCTTTAAGGATTTAGGTCTTCATCTTAATTACAGTGGGCTAAGCCATGATGTTTCATTGTTCCCTTCTCCAAGTTCAGTCATTTGTATGCTTGCTTTATAATTATTGCCATTTTTTCATGTACTATTATAATTTATTTCATTAAATCAGCTGACTTTATAATTCAGTTCATTTAAACGTACACTTTATATCACTAACAGAAATGGAAAGTCAGTACTACAGGCCATAGATCAAAGGTAACTGTAAAAATGCACACAAAGAAAATAAAACAATGTAATTAAATGCTGTTATGTACTATTGTCTGTCCAGGTCTCTGTGCTTGTGGTCTCTTCACTTTTCATTAAATGGGAGATTATCAGGTGCTCAAGAAGTTAAATAAATAGGGCCACCACAATGACCCTTTCTCCTTCACTGAAGCAGAATGATTCAAAGAGATGAGGAAAGAAATAAGCTTGTGACTGTGTTATATCATTTAATTTAGTGGCACTGTGTTCCTTCAAATCATCTCACATGCTCTGCAAAGCAAATTGAACCAAAATCCTGTGTATAGTCAGTGGTAAGGGACCCCACATCTTGGGAAATCCTGTTTTCTGAGGAAGAAAGGATTTCAGCACGGAAACAAACAGCGATAATCAAGTTACTGGGTGTATATTTCTCATATTGCTGGGATGCTAGCACCATCAGATAACTCATTCTGAGTTAAGGGAAAGACAGTTACAAATGTTCATGACCTTAAGATTCAGAAGGGAGAATTATTTAAATCTGGTTAATTTTAAGGTGGCTTTAAGATACCTAAAATAATGATTTTATCTATTATTTTATGTATCTGTACTCCAAACTTTTGAAAATAAGTAGTTGATATCTTTACATAATAGGTGCCTGTATGTCTAGGATGCATATGATTATAGAAGACCAGCACTTTACTGAAATATTGTTCCTATATTTTGGGGTAGTTAGTGACTATTCTCAGGAGGTGTTTTGTTGAAATATTTTGCTGGTGTGTATTCCTTTAATTACAGAAGCAACTGCTGGAGAGATTAAAAAAATATGGCTGTGAGGTCAAAATAAGGATAGTAGCAGCGGGTTCAGTAAACACACTGTTAGATTCGAAACCAAAGTGGCTAAGAGTAAGGCAGACTCTTTGTATTATGATCTCAGCTCTAACATTTACTATCCATGTAACTTCGTTCCAGTTACTTAATCTTCTTGTGCCTATTTTCTCATTGGTAAGGTGGCAGTAATAATAATAGCGGCTACTTCATTTGTTTTATTTAAAAAGTTAATGCATAGAATTATAGTGTTAATACCTGGCGTGCAGTAAACATTCAAAAGCATCAGCTGATATGACGACTGCTGTTGTTCATCCCAGATGGCCCTTGGCCGTAGTGTGAGATGAGAAATATGAATGCGTGAAACGCCACACGACTACATTGAAACCATAATCATTGTCATCCCGTTGTCATATTTTAAAAATTAAAGCAGAAGGCAGTTTAAGTTAAACATAACAAATTCCTGACTTCGAGAATTACCATCATGCTGATTCAAGTTTTCTTGAGGCCATTACACAGTACGAAGGGGATATTATTACTGGTAAGGCTGAAGTAACACTCAGAGCTGTCTGTAGCACTAGGGTTTACAACAGCAATAGGATGTAGGAACTTGGAGAGCCTAGTCTGGAGGCGTGCCACAGCGGTGATTAAAAGCTTGTAAAAGAAGATCTATGGAGGAAGGCTAAAGAAATTTGGATTGTTTACCCTGGAAAAGAGAAGCCTTAAGGGTGATTTAATGCTGTTATTGAAGCATAAGAGGGTTCTTTTTTAGAGTCTCATGGTACGCTCTTCTGTTGCTCTCCTGAGATCCAAACAGGAGGAGGTGGGCTGACAGCATGCAGCACGAAGGATTTAGGGTAGGTAAGAAAAGCTTTGCAACAGAGGGATTTTTTAATAATTTGAATGGAGGACTATGCGGGTTTTTTTTTTTTTTTTTTCCTAGAAGTTTTAATAATAATCATCTAAAGTGGTTTGGTCTGGCCCTGCCTTGAGGCGTGGTGGGTGGAGTATGTTGCCAGAGGCAGCATCTTGTGCGAATTGGTAAAGGGCTGACACACAGACTCTCAGAAGTAGCTGCTTTATGAAGGTCACAACTCTCCTCGTTAGTAAGAATGTAAGTTGCCCCAGACAGGAAAGCCCACGATGCAGGTTTATTACGTAGAAACGCAAACATCTCAGTCCTGGGGACCGAGGCTCTCAGCTCAAGCCATGACTCACTGTGTGAGAAGGCCCTGGATCCTTCTATGTTTTCCATGTTGTGAAGCTAGACATTTTAATACACTCAGCAAGTTTTCACTGAGCACCCTCTGTGTGGTAGTAACTGTGCTAAGTTCTAAGAACCTTTTTTGCCTGCAGGAAGCTCACACTCTAACTAGGGAAGGCAGCATGTATTGAATAAAAGAACGATTCCAGTGCAGTGTAGTATTGCCTTAGGAGCATTTTGCTCTAGGATCCTAGAGGAGAGTGTCTAGCTTGGCCTGTGGATCAGTGAAGTTTCCAGTGGATGTGGCCCTTGATGTAAATCTAAAAAGATGAGTAGGAATTACCAGGTGATTTAAAAACAAAAGAACAAAATTGAAGGGGATCCTAAGCATAGGGAACAGTATGTGAGAAGACATGAAGGTGTAAGGAAGAATGAATTGTTTAGGTAGTTAACTACGCGTCTATAACTATCATATGTTGAGTGGTTAGAGTATTCACTAACCATAGGTGACTATTGAGCACTTGAAATGTGGTATCTGAATTAAGATATGCATTAAGGGACTTCCCTGGTGGTGCAGAATGGTGGTTAAGAATCTGCCTGCCAATGCAAGGTACATGGGTTCGAGCCCTGGTCTGGGAAGATCCTACATGCCATGGAGCAACTAAGCCTGTGCACCACAACTACTGAGCCTGCGCTCTAGAGCCCGTGCGCCACAATGAAGAGTAGCCCCTGCTCACCACAACTAGAGAAAGCCCGTGCACAGCAACGAAGACCCAGTGCAGCCAAAAATTAAATAAATAAATTTAAAAAAAATTGTAAAAAAAGATATGCATTAGATGTAACATACACATAAGATTTCAAGGACAATACAAAACAGAATATATCTCAGTATAGTTTTTTTTATTTATCGGATGTTGAAATGATAATATTTTAAATGTGTTGAGTTAAAGAAAATGTACCATTTAAGCTAATTTTAGCTATTTTGTTTTACTTTTATTAAGGTGATTACCAGAAAAATTTAAATACATACATGGCTTACATTGGTGGTTTGCATTCTATTTCTGTTGGAATGCCCTGGTCTAGGATATAAAGTTCTTGAAGAAGTGAGGTAAGTGATGGGAGATGAAGCTGGAGAAGTATTGATGGATCAGACTACCATAGAGCAGGAGATTTAGAAATATTTTCTGCAACCTCCCAGTATAAAATACATATTACACTGCCCTATCTATCTATCTCAGGTCTATCTATACATACACAGAAACTTGCAAAAACTGAAACAGAAGGTTCACAAGTTTACCCTTCTACTTGGTAATACACTCTGGTATCGTCTGTCCTATTCTATTTCATATTCTTTTAATACTGGTTGAAACTCACTAAATCGATTTTAAAATCCACTAATGGGTCCCAATTTACAGTTTTAAAAACACTGAAATACAATCTTATCCACTAATCTGGGCTTTAGCCTTTGGTTGATGAAGTATTTTTAAAATCAGTACTCTGATATTATTGGTTTTATCTTTAGCAACTGTTCATATGTGTAGGGTGGACTGGGTGGAAATGAGGCAATGACCAGAATGCAGACATGGAGTTGAAATCACCATAATAGTCCATGAGAAAGATCAGGAGGCTCTAGACCGTAGCCATGGCATTAGTGGGGAAGAGAAGGGGATCCATAGAAAGGTGGTGAAGACAAAGGGAAAATCTCTTAAGATGGTATATTAATGGGATTTGGTGAGTGATTGGACGTGGGAAGGGAGAGTGTAGGAATCTAGAGTTGAGTCTTTAGTGTCTGATTTGAGTGATGAGAGGAGGCAGTGCCCTTCACAGTGACAAAGAATACAGACAGAGCCAGTTTGGGGAAGGTAGGGAGAGAAAGGACAGCTCTGGGAAAAGCTGGTCGGACTTGGTCTAGGAAACTATTCAGAGAAGATGCTTACATAGAAGCATAGCGGGGTTGAAAAGTTACAAGAAAAAGAATAGAGATGATAGACTCTTACACAGTTTTTCAAGAATTTTGTTTGGAGAGGGAATATGAGATTAAGGAAAGGAGAGAGGGAGATAGGAGTAGGAATGCATGAATGAATGGATGAATGGTAGAAAGTGGAGGATGTAACTGAGCAAGTGTTGTGGACATCACATTTGTCTTTTTTTTTTAATTTTAAGAAGGGGAAGAATTTGGTACCCTTCTAAGCGAAGCTAAATGAGCCAGTGCAGTGGGAGAATTTGAAGATAAAATCATGAGAGAGGATAATGAAGCAAAGCCCCTCAGGAGATAGAGGGGTCTTAGAGCTAAACAGGAAGCGATGGAATGGTGAGTGAAGGGGTGGGACTAGATGGGGAGGGTGGTTGTGGGGATGGGTGATGAGGTGCTGAGCAGAAGAGAAGGACTCCATCCCCACCTCCAACCCCACTGCGGGGATCAGGTACTCTGTACAGCTGCTGGCCTCAGATACACAGGAGAGGCCTTTCTTCGGCATCAGATTAGGTCCGGGGCAAGAGAGGAAGGTGATGGGTTGATTCAGGATCAGAGTCAGGCCAGAGCTGGAGAACCTGAGCTAGACAGGACACGAAGAACAGCACAGCAACGGGAGAGAGGAGGGGCCGAGGGACTAAGGATCTGAATGAGGCCCAAGATTACGTGTATTTTTGTTTGTTTGTTTTGTTTTGTTTTTTGTGGTACGCGGGCCTCTCACTGTTGTGGCCTCTCCCGTTGCGGAGCACAGGCTCCGGACGCGCAGGCTCAGCGGCCATGGCTCACGGGCCTAGCCGCTCCGCGGCATGTGGGATCCTCCCGGACCGGGGCACGAACCCGTGTCCCCTGCATCGGCAGACGGACTCTCAACCACTGCGCCACCAGGGAAGCCCTACGTGTATTTTTAATAAAAGAGGAAGAGAACAGAATGGAGAGAAGACTGTACTGAGGGTTTATGGCTTTAAGACCAGTTTCCCGAGACAGAGTTTTTGTGGAGAATGACATGTACGCAAGTGGATGATAATCCCATGAACACAAGTGAGCAGGATGTAGAGCTGCAATTTGTTGTTTGTTACTAGATGTTTTCTGGTCTAAAATAGTTGACGATTTGGTCACTCCAGAGAGTATCCATGTGAGCCCTTTAGAATGTGTTTGGATAAGAAGGAGAAGAGAGAGAATGTGTGTGTGTGTGTGTGTGTGTGTGTGCGTGCGTGCACACCTGTGCGTGTGTGTGTTTCTTATTCTGTCCAGATATTTGGAATGATAAGGATTCCTGCCTTAACCAAAAGGATCTCTGTTGTGAAGAAATAAATAGTTAAGTGAACTGTAGTTCAGGATTCAGTTAAAAGATGAGGAAGTGGTTATATTATTTTTACAGATTCTCAAATATGAAAAATACTTTGTAAATTATTAGAACATGAGAAACATGCAAGGAATGCTAATATCCTCAGCGGGCATTGATGATAAAGCTAGTGGCAGGTCCAAGTGAAATGGCATGTGTCAATGACATTCTGCTCTTATCCATACACCTAGCAGAGCGCAAGTGAAAAACTTCTATTGAGAACTTTCCCTGTATCAGCGTATGTCCTCAAAGGAAGGAGGTAAATGTCGTAAGCATGTGCCCATTCCTCAGAGCGCAGCCAGTGAATTATTTGATGTACTATGTGTTCCAGGATGACTCGATTTGGGGAGGCTGGACATCAGTGCTGGAGAGATCTGGGGAAGGGTGCTAAGTGACGAGATTCATTAGCCTCACTTCCTGTGTGTCCCTTGCTAGAACGCGATCCTCAACTTAATCCACATTTGAGAAAAAGGACTCTGAGTTCTGTTTTAATATAGAACAAGTTTAACAGTTCCAAGCCGTTGACAGTGCCAGAAACTTCCTAAGCCTCTTTGCTATTCTGGCAACTGTGCGAACAAGAACATTGCCCTTCATGTGGCCAAGCTTGTGTTTTCCGGGTGGTCCCAAAACCATGGGCCTTGGGGATCCCACTTTTGGACTGAATGTGTCATTTTTTCTCATTTTTCATGGAAATGATAGTTGCAAAGGCAAAAAATGGGACTGATGGAAGGCCTCTCTGAGTATTTTTCATTTCTTTCAGTGGCAGATGGTGGTTTTTCTATTTCTCACTACTGTTATGCAAAGTGTGATTTCATGTCAGAATCACATTGCTGGAGGGGCAAAAACAGGAATCAAATAAGTGTGACCCTCCAATGTGTGTCACAGTAGAACAACCCAAGCCTGAAGCGTGTTCCAGTGTTAGGTCATTTGTCCACATTTTGTACAGGTTCCTGGATTTATATTTGAGGAGTTAAGTCCTGAAGGTCTTGACCCATTCTTCAAAACTCACACATTTTGCTAGTATTCTTTGTGACCTGTGTGTAGGAACTCAGCTATAGTGTGTTTTGTTTTCATTCTTAAAGTAGAGAACATTATTTTCTTCCTTATAAATAATGTGCCTTTAGCATTGCTATTGCCAAAGATTGGTCATCAGCAGGTATCTGAGAGTCAGCATTGCTCAAACAGGAAGAAAAAAATTCTTAGACCACCTGTATTTTTTATCAGGACATTTGTGGAAGGTCCACATCTCTTTGGAGGGTTGATAGCTATTAGGCTGACAATTTTCAGTGCCTACTGACGGCTGAGAAAGGTGATGAATAGTGTTATCCCCCACTTCACTCTAACAGGGACGGACATACAAAACCATCCTCTGGCTTATATAATATCCCTTCTCTTTTCCAAAGACAAAGTGATATTTTTCCTTACTAGTAAAGATTGTATCTGTTATCTGTTGGCGGCTTAGGGGCAGCATTAAGGATATTTTGTGTGCTGTTCAGTTCAATGTTTGTTTCTTGTTCAGGAAGTGACATAATGAAGGTGATGTGGATGGAGATCATTTCCCTTTGGGTAGATTAACAGAATTCTCATCACAGTCACGGTTAACTTCATCAGCGAAGCGCACCGAAGTTCATGCCATCTTAAGAGGCACAGAACAGGCACCTCATGCCTGTCTCCACGTGTTTTCCGTTCTTCCAAATGCCAGGACTCCTTGGAATTTATGGATTGAATATACCTACTGTCAACTCTTCAAAGTAACCCCCAAAGTCTTTGATATACAGCAATTCATAACCTGCATTGTGTGCACTGTGTGGAGAGGGCTGTTATGAAGATGAGTGATTCAGTCCCGGCAGGCACCCGGCCTGTTGAGCATCTACAGCTCCACTGATTTTGCTGCCTTCCACTTGGTCACATGTACTCTTGTGAAGCGCTGCTCTATAAATCAATCTGCACATATTTATAGAACCATTAGGATCTAAAGGGGTCACATGTTTTTTTCATTTGTATCTTACACATTTGCAGGGGACATTAGATGCCACAGCAGTATTTGCAGTTGAGGGATTGGTGAAGGCCTTTGGACAGGGCCATCATGCATATCCAGAAGCAGTGCAGTTCTGAAGAATCAGAATGCTCTCTTTCCAGAGTGAAAATAGGAATACTTTTACCCATGATTTCACCAAACCATGCCGCTACATTGTAAAAACATACATGCAATTTTGATACCCATGGAACTGTACTGGGATGAGAGACCACACGTGATGTACTTGAAGGAACCCTGGCAAGGAATTAAAAACAATGGGTCTGGTTCCCACTAAGTGAGTGACCACAAGGGAGTCACCTAGCTTCTGGGGCCTGGGTGTCATCCTTTGATGAATAAGGTAGTCTTAGATATAACTTCAAGATATACTTGAGGACTGAGGATTCTACATCAGAATCCTCTGGCCCTAATTTAGGTTAATTCTCTAAGACCTGGATTTGCACAAAAGATTGCCAGTATGCCTGGCTCATAAAATTTGGAATTCCTTGTATTAAAGAGGGTGAGGTACAGGAGGAAGCAGATTTCTTTATTTTTCAGTGAATGGTGTAAGTTTTTAGGATCATTTCTCATTTCTTGAAGCATTTCAGAATTCCTTATACTTGGAGCATTGGGGACAAGAGATTGAAAATCCAAGTCCCTTGGCTCTGGTGCAGGTCCAAGGTGCCTCCAGCTGATCCACGGCACATTGGCTCTAATGGCAGGTGACTCGGGCTTTCTTTTGGCTTAACAAATGTCATTTGGAGCTTCTGGGATTATTTCCTTTTACAGAACTATAAACACAATGCAGGAAGCACCATTCAGGATGTCCTTGTGCTGCCAGAGGATGCAATGATTGGGATGGAGATGCGCGCAAAAAAGTAGATGTGACTTGAACAGAGAAACAAAGAGAATGTAGTCTGCTCTCAGGTGGAGAGGGCTCCGCAGTTGTAAGGGTGGGGGAGGGGAGCTGTTGGCCTTCTGTCTCCTGCACTGCACTTGACCCTGGTGAGCTGGGTGCTCTGGCGTTCATCCCTGGAGTGGTGCCGGGAGGCGAGCTCAGGAAGTCCCCGCTCTGCAGCTTACATTGCATGAATCTCAGAGATCCCTCAGGTTCTTTGTGGGTCTGCTGTGTTTACACAGGACACATGCAAGTGTGGCAATAGCTTCCTTCTTCTGTAAGCTCTCTTGTGCCTCTCACTTTGGCCATATTTTTATTTGGCAAATTTATCCATTTCTCCACTTTGTGTTTTCCATCTTCAGTGAGGGATGCTGTTCAGCCAGGCAGAACAAATTTATTTAAAATGAATGTACATTCCTCAATTCCCTCCCTCCTCTCCCCTCCCTTTCCCCCCCTTTCCTCCCTTCTTCCATCCCTCCGTCTCTCCCTCCATCTCTCCCTCCCTCCCTCCCTTCCTCCCTTCCTTCCTTCTTTCCTTCCTTTCTTCCTTCCTTTATAAAAGTTTTGTGAGGGAAAAATGAACTATTTTCTCTGAGCCTTAATACAGATTTCTTTCTATAATGGTAATTGACATTTGTATCATTTCTTACTTATTCTAATGCACATATTGCAATAGCTGCTATTAAAGTTATTAAGACTCCTAGAAGTATGTATGGTAACACTTATATGCATTTTTAAAAATCAAGCACCTAATCTGAGGTTACAGTCAATGTCCAAAAGCTTTATTTGAAGCAAGAAAAGCCATGGCAGTTTAACCCATGTGGGAGCCACTCAGAGTTCTGAGGACTCATTCCCCCCACCCCTCCCTTCTGAAACTGCAGTTTGATTACTGTGTCATAAAACAAGTTTAACATGTATAGTTTGAAGAAGTCAGTTTCAACATAAAAGCTTTATAAAAGTCAACTACATTATTTTACAACACACCAAAATCATTTACTTTTGGCATATACCCTAGCTGACTGCATTGATTTATCCAAGAAGGAATACAGTTTGATTTCTAAAGGAAGAAGAGGTAAAACCATAGCCAACATCAGAAAATGAATTAGGGAAAAAGAGTAACAATGTTGGCCCTGAGCCTGCTCTGAAAGGTCCATGTGACCACAGCTCCTTAGAGCTGACCCAGCCTTTGGGGTATTTCCAAGCTGAGGGCTGAGCAATACAGGGAGGTTCCTGCTGAGGGCAGCCTGTGCATATAAAAGATGCTGGCTAAATATTTATTGATAAGCTATTAATGAAATGCTATGTACCCCCAACTGTCATCCAGTCCATCTGAACTCCAAAGGAAATAGTGTTGTGTCTACACAAACAAATTGACCTAACTAAAGAACAACTTAAAAAATTGCACAATTTAGGGGCTTCCCTGGTGGCGCAGTGGTTGAGAGTCCGCCTGCCGATACAGGGGACGCGGGTTCGTGCCCCGGTCCGGGAAGATCCCACATGCCGCGGAGCGGCTGGGCCCGTGAGCCATGGCCGCTGAGCCTGCGCGTCCGGAGCCTGTGCTCCGCAACGGGAGAGGCCACAACAGTGAGAGGCCTGCGTACCGCAAAAAAAAAGTTGAAAAAATTGCACAATTTAAAGATCACTTCAGGTTGAATATCCGATTCAAGAACAAGGGTATTAAGTTTTCTTTTCTCAGGTTCCTGTTTCATTTCCCAACACAACTTGGCTTTAATAATTGTGACTTCCTCAGATCCTTCAAAACAAAGGTCTGTTCCTGTGGTTTGGCTTTTTTTTGGTTCCCTTTCTTTGTGTGGATAGCTGAACCCTAATAAAATCATTGCTCAACATAGGGAGTAACTGAAATGTTTTATGAAATTTCAGTCATGGCCGTGTTGATGCGTTGCTGGGTGAATGCGTTACTCTGCACATATCATAGAGATCCTCCTGTAGGCCAGGTATGGTCCCCCTTGTTAGGTAGACACAGGTTAACAACGCTGACACGGCTCATAGCTTTAAGGAGCCTAAAGTATGTAGAAAAAGATAAGTTGTCAAATGCACGCATGGTTACAAGTGGTTGTGAGTGCACTGACAGCAGTGGTGAGGACACTGAGAAAAAATAGCACCTGATGGGGTGATCAGGAAAGGCCTCTCTAAGGAGCTGAGCATCAGGTCGAGTCTTGAAAAAGAATCACAAGCAGCCTGTGTTTAGATATGTATGCGTTGAAGTGTGTTCCCGTCAGAGGGCACAGAGCATTTCAAGGCCTCTCGGTGGCGTGTACAGGCAACTAACGTTGGCCAGTATGGCTGCATCACATGAGCAAAGATTTGGAGTTAATGCCTTGGTGGGGACAGAATTTTGTTGAGTGAACTGAGAACCTTTATGTGTGTGGAGAGGTGTTGGGGATAATTATACATTGTTGGAACATCACTTTTGATAACCTGGGGAATGTGGTTTGGTGGAGGATAGGAGGAAAACTGAGTAAAGAAGAGGCCTTTGCGCGAGTCCAGGTGTATCGTTTGCTGGGGGCAGCAATGGAGGTGAGTAGCCAAGATTTGCTTGGAATTACCAGTTGATAGATTGGCTGTGGGAGATGAGGAAAAGGGAGGAACACAGAATGACTCCTAGGTTCCTGGTATATTTAAATGTCTTGACATTACTAAGAGGGAAAGTATGAAAGAGAAACAGTCTGAAAGGCGGGGGAGGGTGGAGATTTAGTGGTCTATTTTGGACAAGCGGAATTTCACATGCCTCTGAAATATCCAGATGGAGGTATAAAGTGAAAAGTTGGATGTAAAACTCTGAATTCCTAAGGAGAAATTTGGGCTGGAAATATAAATATGGTATTTGTCAATACACAGATTGCATTTAAAGCCATGGAGAGAAAGAGAGGGCAGAGAACAGAGGTAGGAAGCCTCAGAGGCAGGTCCTGAACCCTCCTACATTAATAGGCCAAGAAGAAGAGGAGGAGGTTGCCAAGGAGATGGAGAAGCAGCAGCCAGGGAGTGAGGAAAACTGGAAGAGAGTGACATCATAGAGGTCAAGAGTAAGATAGGGAATGGTGATGTGGAAATAATGAGTCCTGTGGCTGAAAATAAAGCCCCTTGGGTTTAACAGTGTGAAGTCACCAGTGACCTTGTTGAGCAGTTTCAAGGATAGCAGTGGTGGTTAGAAGTCACGGTGGAGTGGCTGAGGAGTGAATGGGAGGTGGAGAAGTGTAGCTGTCCATCAAAAGCTACTTCTATGAAAAGATGACTCGTGAAGAAAAGCCAAGAAGTGGAAAAATAGCTGAGAATGAGTGTGGAACCCAAGGAAGATTTTTAAATGTGTATTGACTTTAAGGAGGTAAATGGATAGATAAACTGTGGTACATCCAGACAATGGAATATTATCCAGCAATAAAAAGAAATGAGCTATCAAGCCATGGAAAGACTTGGAGGGACCTTAAGTGCATATTGCTAGGTGAAAGAAACCTATCTGAAGAGGCTACATACTGTATTACTCCAACTATATGACATTCTAGAAAAGGCAAAACTATGGAGACAGTAAATTTCAGTGGTTGTGGGGTAGAGCGGGTGAGATGAGTAGGCAGAGCACAGAGGATTTTTAGGGTAGTGAAATTGTTCCATGCGACATTGTAATGATGGATATATGTCATTATACATTAGGCCGAACCCATAGAATGTACAACACCAAGAGAGAACCTTAAGGTGAACGATGGACTTTGGGTGGTCATGATGTTTCAATGTAGGTTCATCCTTGGTAAACATGTACCATTCTGGTGAGTCACGTCAATAACGGGACAGGCTATATGTGAGTAGGGGCAGTGGGTATATAGGAAATCTCTACGCCTTCCTCTCAGTTTTATTGTAAACCCAAAACTGCTCTTTAAAAAAGCCTTAAGGGCTTCCCTGGTGGCGCAGTGGTTGAGAGTCCGCCTGCCGATGCAGGGGACGCGGGTTCGTGCCCCGGTCCGGGAGGATCCCACATGCCGCGGAGCGGCTGGACCCGTGGGCCATGGCCGCTGGGCCTGCGCGTCCGGGGCCTGTGCTCCGCAACGGGAGAGGCCACAACAGTGAGAGGCCCGCATACCGCAAAAAAAAAAAAAAAAAAGCCTTAAAACGTGTGTATGCTGATAGAGTGAGTAGGAGGGAGAGTCTGCTGAGGGGAGTAGAGGATAAACCCAGGGGGAGAAAAGAGATGGAGAGGGATTAGCCTTCTACAGAGGAGTGTCTTGGGGATGTAATGGGAGAAAATGAGGCTGATTTAGGCAATTTCGTGGATGAGCGGTTTGGGCATCACCGTTTTGGAGTTTCTGGCATCTCACTGAAGTATGGGATATACTCATCATCTAAAGGTGAGGCAGTAGGAGGGGAGAAAGGTAGGAGATTTGAACCAAGAATGAAGATATAAAACAGTCAAGTAGGAGAATAGTGGGAAAGCAAGCCTACTAGAGAAATAAAAATAGTAGCATTGCTGGGCTAGGCTGAGAGCTCATTGAGGGCTTTGTGAAAATGGAATTAACATGAAACCAGTATAATCAATATATTTAAAAGCATGACTCATGACATAGAATAAGAATACAATTTTTAATTCTTTCTGTTTTTCACTCCCATTATCCCTTTTATAGTTATGCAGTAGGAAAAGTCTTTTCTCTGTCACAGATTGAAAACTCTGGATAATCCCTATGTTTCCTAGGGAACAGAAGGTCCTACAGGTGTAGTAAGTTGAAAAACACTCTAGATTCAGAAATGAGAATGTTCAGTTCTACTTATTCATCAGTATTTCAGCCTTCAATCTTCATCCAAAGGGAAGATTTCTTTTCTCCCCACACCTCCTTTGTCCTCACAACCAGAGTTGTGTTGACCTTGACTTTCTGGCTCATCCGGGGCTGGTGCTCAGCCGAAGAGAGAAAAGAATGTACTGAGGATTTCTGCTCTGCTTGACAGATGCAGTTGTCTAAAATGGATAGATAATTTTTGGGCTTGGCATATATTTAAATCTGTATCATTTTCTGAGTACTTCTGTGGGTTTTCCTAGATTCCCCATTCTAAGCCCCTCCAATGGCAACTCCTGTGATGTAGGCATATTCCATTCCTCTGGCCAGCTTCTCCTCTCTCAGCTTCTAGTTTTCCAGGAGTCCAGTCCACACATATGCTCTTTGGGAATCCCATTACCTTCCCAGTTGGTCCTCATACCCACAAGCCAAAAAGGCTTCAAGTCTGGCACTTTCCTTTGTGGCTCATCTTGGACCTCAAGGAACAACAATGCTTCCTTTGCTCTGATAAATTGCAGGGTAGTGGATTCCATTCAGCCACCTTTCTGTGGCTCCCACATCGAAGCAGTTTATCAGCTCATGTCTTTTGTCCTCAAGCTTTCCAAGACAGGGATGAGAACCTTTGTCCGCTGAGCTTCCATCAGTAGGTGTGGATTATTGCATTCTGAGTGGTCCCATAGAAGCAGCCCTCACTAGTGTTGACTTGAGGGGGTGGATATCCCTAGACACCCCTTCCTTTGTGATGGGTCCTAGGCTCAGCGTTCTGGTAGTTCCCACCAAACAAATCCTCCTCTTCTGAAAATCCATCTTGAGTCTTTTACTACCATCCTCAGAGAGGAGGAGTTTTAAAATGTTCTGGAATCATTCATACTCTTGTATTTGTTTGTTTTTTTGGCCACACTGCACGCGGCTTGCGGGGTCTTAGTTCCCCAACCAGGGATCGAACCTGGGCCCCTGAAGTGAAAGCACTAAATCCTAACCATTGGACCACTAGAGAATTCCCTACTCCTGTATTTGAAGATGTGCATTCTGGTTAACATTGGAATTTCACTTCTATCATTTCCTGGTACTTCAAAGTTCCAATGTAATAGCCTTTCAACTTGTTGGCATAATATCTTAAGTGAATCTTGGTACATATCTGAGGAACACCATGATAGAAAGTATCCAGATTTAGTTTTTTTCAGACAAATAGTATAGGCACACAAGGGTTGGATGTGTTCCTGAAGGGATGATCTTATCAAAGGATCTTAGAATCCTAGCTGGCCCATAAGAATGATTGAAAACAGGAGAGGACTGATGGATAGTGAGGAAGTGGATGGATTGAAGGTCACAATGAAGTTGAAGAATTTTGTAGTGGAAATACTAGACCAGATGAGCTGGACAGAGAGGAAATGGTGGTTAGAGTAGATTGTTTACTGATGACAGCAAGAGTCAAAGGATGACCACAGGAGGGCATGGCAGAGATAGAATGGAGGAAAAGATGACTGGTAGTCAAGTGATGAGAAACCAGAGTGATGGATGGTTCACGTTCAGGATGTTCTAGTTCTATGATTTCTGACTGGGTTGAGCACAGGTGAGAAGAATAAACCAGAAGTTAAAGCCCTGAGTAGAGTGGGAGTAGTGACCATATGTTGGTAGAAACATCAAAGAGATATGGGGTGGAGGGTGAAGTATTTGGATGGTGAGAGGCTTAAAGGAGCAGTGTTTTTTTGGTTTGTTTTTTGTTGTTGTTTTTTTAAGACAGAAGGGGAGGCATGATGCAGAAGTAAAAAGGGCAAGCTAGAAGGATACATACAAAATGCCTCTGAAACAAAATTTTAAGATGCCATTATGCACTATGAATTACGATTAATCCTTTTTCCTGAGAATAGGTATATAATACAAGGGACAAAGGTACACTGTAGTAAAAAGGGTGCAGACAAGAGCCAGGAAACCAGATTTCTACAAGTAACTGGCTGTGTGATCTGGGGCAAATCACATAACCCTGAATGCTGGAACGCTACTTTGAAAGAGCAGCTTACAAAGCACTTCTGTAATCAAGTCAAGTGATCATTTTATAGGGATAACCATTTTGTGTGTTACGCTTTATATTATCCTTTTTACAATTTGGATACCGAGGCCCAGAAACATTAATTTGCCCCAATGGTAGGATTGGACCTGAATGTAGATCTTCTGGTCCCAAGTTGTGTACCATCCATATCCACTCTAGAATCACCCTGTTATCTTTCCCTTTGGACACATGTAGATTAGTACAGTTTGTATTTTGAGTTTAAAAAAACGATTACAATGTCAGCCCTAAAATATTTTAACTGGAATTTAAAAATATTTATTAATATTTTATATATTTGTGAGTCAGTATTTTTATGGTAATGATTTATCTGGTGACATGATATTAAAACTAAAAAATTAAAAACAAAATATTTTAGTTGTGTCTTCAACACAAAGACTGCTGGGTATCTTGAACTTGTCATTCTTCTGGAAAAAAGGGAACATTGTACAGCTTGTTAATGTTTCTTCAGCTTGCACCTTTGAGTTGTGGAGGACTTTGGGAAGTCTAGTCTATCAGAATTAGTAGGCAGAGTTAATGTGGTCTCAGAGTGGAAAACTGCTGTTTTAATTCTGAAGACAACCGAGCTGCCAGCCAATCTAGACCTTACAGATGTATGCCCCCTGATATATTGATTACTATTTTTTCCACATTTAGTTATGCTTTATTGTGAAAAAGATAAGCTTGTAACACAAATAATTCTTTCCCATTGTTTTTCTGTCTTGTGTTACTCTCACTTTATAAAACATTCCCAATCTTTAAGAATAGTTCACCATCCCACAACTGACCTTGCACACAGAATACTCAGGAGTCCTAGTAAACATTTAATAAGGCTTCATGAAAATTGTATGCAGGTGGATCAGAGCAAAACTTTTTAAAATCAATCTATCTGAATGACACATTTTTGTATATTTTCATAGATCCAGTGCTTTTGTCATTTGGTAAAGCTCATATTCTCGAAGAATTTAAAATCAGGAAATAGAACCTTAAAAATGAGAAAATGACTTTTTCATCATGTTCTTACCTCTCCCAAACTGAAGAGCTAAAGTAGAATCCCTGATTTTTGTTTATTTGCATTTTTGATGTAATTTTAAGAGTTCACTTTTTTAAACATTATGATGCAAGCATATTTAAGTGCTATCTGTATTATTTTAACCAATTGTTTTCATACAATGGAGAAAAACTATATATCTGTGAAAATACAAGGGTATGCTTTGTCACGGGTACACTCTAGATAAAATCTCTAGATGTGCTTACAGCATAACTACAAGGTTGAGATTATTGAAAAGTCTTTATTATATGATACAGGTTATAAATTGGTAGCTTAATGTGTATTAAACTGCTTTTGCTTTTTTATGATAGGAATCATTCTTTTGGTATACATCTGTTGAAGTAATTTTTTTAACAAAACAAAATGTTAGTAAGCATATTTTCAACTGTAATGTTTTTTTTTTTTTGCGGTACTCGGGCCTCTCATTGCTGTAGCCTCTCCTGTTGCGGAGCACAGGCTCCGGACACGCAGGCTCAGCGGCCATGGCTCACGGGCCGAGCCGCTCCGCGGCATGCGGGATCTTCCCGGACCGGGGCACGAACCCGCGTCCCCTGCATCAGCAGGCGGACTCTCAACCACTGCGCCACCAGGGAAGCCCTGTAATGATTTTTAATGTTGAAAATTGAATCCCATTCTTTAGGACAGCAGACTTATATAAGGGCATAGCAATACCTTTATGTTGTCAAATAGCATAAAGAGGATAAAGAGGGTGAAACTAAGTATGTGCCCATGTTAAGTTTTGAAGGAGTAGAAAATGTAAATTAAGGGGGAGATTTGCATTTTGCTTACTTCTGTTTAACCTAGATTAATCCCTTCTTTAAGGACACCTAAGGCAAATACTATTCTTCACTTGCCCTCTCTTTAAACTTCCCCAAGCCAGATGACCCCCAAAGCTGTCCACAAGTCCCTGCATCTATAGCCTGCCTGGCTCTAGATGACCTCCTACTGTAGACTCAAACGGAGGTTGGACTTGTTCCCCTGACAGCCCTCTGCTAGCTGATGTGAAGGAGCTGACAGAGGAAGGAGAAGCTGAGAAAAGGAGGAAGTAGAGAAGGAAGAAGTAGAAGAACTTAAGGGACCAAGGAAGAGTGTCTGGCCTCCATTATCTAAAAATCCTTAAGTGACTAAGGACGTGAGAAGGTTGTGATAAGGAGGGGAGGAAAGTCCATAATTAGAAGTGAAAACTAAAGTGACCAACTGTACGTGGAAATGATATGTCACAGCTTATATTGCCAGGTGCCCGAAGGCTGGGAGAGCCACACTGCTGTCAGTCTTGAAATTTCCTGGTTTAAGTTCAATCTGTCTTTCCAGTTTAAACTGGATCAATTACTGGTCCTCCAAATGAACATCATAATTTTAAAAATTATAATTCTCACTGATTATTAACACTAAGATGATGATGATGGGGAAAACGAAGAAGGGAAGGAGAAGAAGAGCCTGTTAATCCACAGGCAATATCATAATTTAGGTGTATACACTCTTTACACCCATGATTTCATTTAATTGTGGAAATTCTAATAGATAAATATTATAGTGATGCCCATTTCATAGATGGTATATCTGAGGATTCAAGAAGTTAAAGTTACTTGTCCACGATCACACAGTCAGAAAGTGGCAAACAGAGAATCTAAACCAGGAGTATCTGACAATAAATCTGTCTTCCTAACTACTATCCAGCTTCTCATATTAATAATAAATGTGCATTAATAATAAAACACTTATATTGCCACGAACTTGAACTCTGATACAATTAATTACTAAGCAAAATAGTATTAGATAAGGGTTGAAAAATGGAGAAATTAAAATCATGTCTTTACTGCAGTAATGTTACAGACCCATGGAATATAGGACTTGAGACCAATAAAAAAACCTCTTTTTTTTTTAAGGATTGGGGGCCAAACATGAAGTTTTGTATCTTTAAATTTGACTACTACTCAAGTCAGTATGTGAGGTCTTTAGGACCACTGAAATGCTGATAGTCTAAGGAACTTACGAGAATTAGGAAAGCACTGGTAAGTGTAGGTTCAGGCACTTTAAAAGCAGATTTTTCTTGTGTACGTTCAAGCCTCAAGGTTAGAACTCTAAGACTGAAATAATGCCTCACGGTACTCATCTACAATTGGCTAAAGTCATTGAAGAAGGGCGTTATTGTGTTAGGAAATCTTTCAGTGCCAGTGAGACTAGGCTTTTCTGGATAAAAATGCCCATAAGCTTGACTATGGCATACATCACCCAAGAAAAATCTTTGTCTGGTTTTAATGTTTGTATTTAGCCTTTGGCTAGGTTCAAATGCTGTAGGTAATTTCAGGCTTAAACCCTCACTTGTGTAAAGCTCTGAAAACCTCAGAGCACTTACGAGTTATATGAAAGACAGACCTGCAGTCATCTGGAATTCTAATCCTAAACCTGGTGCAACTAGGGCTCTTTATGAGGGACAATTTGCTGTTTTGTACCTGCTCTTCAGAATTGTGTGAATAACCTTGTCCATAAGACATTGATTTTAAACAATGTTTCTGGATATTCTGCATAACTTGTAAATATTATTCCTGATACTAATGTTAGCTTATGCCTGCTCCCAACATGACATTCTTGCTCTAGCCCTAAACATTGGGTTATTTCTTCTTTTTTTAGGGTTTACTACCTTAGAAAACTCTTTGCCCCAATTCTCACTTCTAGAGAACTAGACCAAGACGGTAGTCCTGCATCCTCTGCACTCAGTGAGTTCTGGATAGGATCCAGTCAAGATGAAATAAAGCATTCTGAAAATTGAGGGAGGCCGATGAATATATTCACAATGGAAAAATGCTTGCTTCTGATTAGTAGGAAGGAGAGGATTTCTCTCTTCTCCTTTCCCATTGTAAACAAGGTTCCCTACTTCCCATGTGACTTCCTAGAGTGAGCTCCAATTCTTTGCCTTAGCTAAACCCAAGACTCTTATCTTGGGATTACAGATTAGGTGAGTGGGGTCCACTCTTGGGAGTCAGATCAGGAGGTAGTAATGGAATTCTCTTAGCGTCTCATTAGTGTTTATTCATAGACTCATTGGAAAAAAAAACTGATCAATTACAACATACAGCTCAAGCTCTCTTTCTCCCAGACTTCTCCCTCCTTTCTCTCTCTCTTCCTCCCTCCCTCCCTCTCTTTCCTTCCTTCCTTCCTTCCTTCCTTTCTTTCTTTCTTTC